>NC_138528.1:61582418-62203251 GCF_964234715.1 Podarcis melisellensis | reverse complement strand
ACATACACACATCAAATTGGCTTCATATTTATGGCTTTTGGTTAAATCCAGCTTGAGCTTTTTTTTTCTTTTTTAAAAGAAGGTCTCTATTCTCCCGCACAACATCTGTTACATTAGAAATAAAAGGGAACAAAATTCTAAAGAACCTGTAGTTCTGCTCCATCCCCACAGCCCAGTTGTGGGTAAAATATATTTCTACTACACTCATTCTATAAAAGACCATCACATTTATAAAGTGAGAAGCATTTGTGCACTAGAGTCGACCTCATCAGATCCAGAAAGTGCAGGAAACTTGCTGTACAAAAATGTGATCAACTAATTATGAAGCAGTCACAATGCATTTTTGTGGGGAATTAAATATATGAATCCCCGTGGACCCACATGTGGGTGAACAACAAAAAGAAATGGCCTGGATTCAAAAAGTGGGGCTTTGCACACTCTCCTGCAGGGAGAGATTTCCAGTAGCTGATATTAAACTCTCAAAATCACAACTTGTGAACTTGTGAACACTGCAGTACAGTGTTAGGAATATAGGTTTTTAGACTTTTCTTATTCCACTTCTTTCTACCCCCCTTTTAAGGAACAGACCACATACTGCTAATAAAGTTATAACGCTTTACTTACAGATTCACAGGTCTGATACATGCATTATCCCATGCATCTGCAAGGAGAAACAGAGGGAGAATATTCCTGGGTAGAAAATACAGAATATAGTTCCAAGCATGTGCTGTAAGCTCAGGAACATGATGGTTACATGATGCAGAAGGGGGGGGGGGGAGAGAAGCTTCACTTACTATCCAGAAGAAGAGGGGGCATGACTTAATTGAGTCCATCTAGCAATTCAGCGTTGTGGTCCTTAACACTTCATGCACTAACTAACCAGCCTCATGTTTGCTAGCTGTATTGACTGCAAACTCCCACAATTATGAAATACTAGTATGAGAGATTTGTTCAATCATCTGTCCCTAAGACAGAGCCTTCTATGCTTGGTCCCACATCTCCAAACATCAACCACTGCAAGCAGAAGGCTGAAGCAAGAAAGGTACCTGCCAAATACAAGGGACTTCCATGCTGTAAAAATGTACAGAAAACATCACTAACTTGAAGTGGGTGGGAATGGGCGTGGCTCCACAGACGAAGCAGCACCACACAGGCACATGAAGATAAACCAGGATTACAAGGTCTCTGGACTCTTTTTATTCTTTAACTCTTACTACAACTCTACAATTCTATGATTCTTATCAGTAATTTGCAATGTAATTTCTATATATTTCTTTGAATGCTTGCTTGCAATGTGCTCCTCTCACACAGGAAAACAGAATGCACATCTTAGTTAAAGTTAGATTTCAAAAAGAAACACACACACTTTACATGTTAAGTCAGAGTTGAGCATAAGGTAGCTCTGGACAACTGGTAGATCTCTGGGTGACTTTCAGAGCATCACCAAAGATTTCTGACTCCCAGCTGCTTAACAATAGCAGCAATGAACCTACAACTCCCTTTCCTCCCAGGTCCCAAATTACACTGCTGAATGAAGAAAGGTTGGGGTAACCAGAGGGGAAATTGTGTGTGGGAGGATTATGAACCCATACCAAGTGCTGATACGAAAAATAAATAAATCTTGAGATTAAATTTCACTAATTGTAAGAATATGATCTTTTCAACAGATTCTGCTTGGTGGATTTCAAGACCCTAGTAAAACAAACAAACAAACAAACAAACAAACAAACAAACAAACAACTCAAAGTAGATCCCACGAGTCTGAAGTCTGTTGTTTCATCTGGTAAGTGGAGTAGTTCTAAAGTAAGATCTGAAGAGGGAGGAGTGTAATGTGAGGCGCAAGTTCAAGGGAGGGGCGGGTGGGAAGGGCTCACAAATACCTAGATATGGCCCTATTCACAAACATTTCTCCATCTTAAAGAAGCTCATCATATTTTGTTACCTGAGATACAGGCAAAAAAAACCCAAACACCCCCAAAAGCCCACCACCACAGACAACAATCTGCCATCTTCTCTTTGTAACTACCATATTACTTTGTTCTAACAGGAGCTTCATAATCCCAATACCTCATGGAAAACACGTGAGAGGGCATTAAAATCTGACCTAACATTCTGAAAAGGTAGAAGAAGCCCAAGTCAGATGAGAAGGCGTCCTTACACTAATAGTGGTCCTGAGCAACAACATACCCCAGAATACGGTAACAAAACCTGTAAGATAAAATTTAAGTCTAAATAATTGAAAAGGTGCTACAGAATTATACAACGTAATAGTCAAAAAGTCATCTCACATCCCCGTCCTGTTAATGAATTCCCCTCATTTTCTATCCATCATTAGCCACTTTTACAATTGACTGCAGCATATTGCAAAGAGAACGCAGCAGAAAAAATCAACAAACATACCCTTAAATTAACATGTCATGATGCGCAGTTTTATTTAAAAAGAACTATTCTATAATTATCTCTTTTTGATGAAAACCTTAATTGATTTGTTCCTGCTGTTCTCTGCAGGTTGTTTTGCTATTCTGCACCCAAAAATTAACAAAATTGCTTACACCAGTTTAATTTCAGGGAGCAATCCAAAATATCAGTGTCAACTGCAGAATGGCTTATTATGGCAACAATCAATCTATTTAAAGGAGACTAATGGAAGCAGTATCACTTTTCGTCTGACACACACATGGAGTCTTTTTCCTGTCAACTCAAGTTCAAGCTCGGACTCAATTTACAACTCAGCCGAGTACAACATACACAAAGCTATCATGGCATAAATCTCATCAGCCTATGATAATGTATTGCTTTGGAACACTCAAATCGTGATTGTAAATAGTAGGCTCTCTGTTGAACGATAAATACAACATTAAGGAAAACAGACTAGAACCAATATATGTTCTTCTTTAATCTGCACTTTAAAGCAATATTGTCATAGTCAGCTACAAGCACAGTAATTAGGATGATAATTTAATACACATTGTTCAAAACATGAATTATCTTTTCAAAATATTTACAAACGTTTTTGGGCCAAAACTGAATGAAATCATCAGATTACATTCAGGCTGTTAATTCAACTACAGTGGTACCTCAAGGTTACATACTTAATTCGTTCCGGAGGTCTGTTCTTAACCTGAAACTGTTCTTAACCTGAAGCACCACTTTAGCTAATGGGGCCTCCTGCTGCCGCGGCACTGCCGCCGCAGGATTTCTGTTCTCATCCTGAAGCAAAGTTCTTAACCTGAGGTACTATTTCTGTGTTAGCGGAGTCTGTAACCTAAAACATATGTAACCTGAAGCATATGTAACCCGAGGTACCACTGTATATTATGATCCAAATTAAAGTAGCAGGGGAGCAGATTAGATTATTATGCTAGGAGTTGTGACATGTAATGCAAAGTGAAATAGCTTGAATATATGGGGGAAATTTAAAAGAGACCCAGTTTAAGTCATTGCACAGTAGTCATTTTGTATAAACAGTATTTGTAGAAGAATTTGACTACCACAAAGGAAACACTGCTACAAATATACAATTTCAGGCATTATACCTTTATACCTGCAACAGATTGCCACCATCTATCTATGAGAAAGCCAAACAATAGCATGGGACAATCTAGTGCTGTCACTGTCCCAGCAATAAGCAAACTTGGAATGCTATGCTTATTCTCAGAGATTATTCAACACAACAGTTCTCTTTCTGTCCAAAAATAATAAATCTATGAAAAAATTGTTGATGGGTTGCTTGCATCAAACACAGTAACACTTAATGACTACAAAATAATACATTTCTACAAGGACAAGGGGCACACAGATGATTAGCATGTTTTAAACCTTTTCACAGTGCAGTTCTATATGTGACTATATATTACATGGAGTTCAATACAGCTTCATCCAGATAAGTGGGCATAGGATTGCAGCATCAGCAAGGATCAGGTTCTCATCTCTATATGCTGCTTCTCAAGCAGCATTTTGAGGTTGCGTGCAGATGTACCTGAAGCACCAGGATGTGTTCTGCTTCTCTACACCTTTGCTGCTATACTAACCTGCATGCAGGGGTTGTCAACCTGGTCCCTACCGCCCACCAGTGGGCGTTTCAGGATTATCGGTGGGCAGTAGGGGATTCTACAGCACAAGCTGAATCCTCCTTCCATCGAGCACTGGTGGGCAGTAGGGAAATTTTACCTTCAAGAAAGATGCATTAGTGGGTGGTAGGTATAAAAAGGTTGACTACCTCTGCTCTAGAGCAAACATTGTGCCCCAGACATTGGGCTTCAAGTGAGCTGTGCACTTTGCTTCTGTTTATCCACTGCTTGGAATAGTTATCTTCTTAATCATATATTTTGTTATTTAGTCGTGTCTGACTCTTCGTGACCCCCTGGACCAGAGCACGCCAGGCACTCCTGTCTTCCACTGCCTCCCGCAGTTTGTTCAAACTCATGTTAGTAGCTTCGAGAACACTGTCCAACCATCTCATCCTCTGTCATCCCCTTCTCCTTGTGCCCTATATTTAGAGCTGTTATTTATATATTTAGACATGTTTTATTGTTGCTATTCTTTCTAAAGGGGGGTGTCCTCTTTGTTTTTTAGGTTTTGAAAACTGTTACAGCAAGGGAAGGAGAACACTTCCACAGCAGTTTCATCACTGCTGAAATCATGTCTTTAAAGTAGTTAAAAACTACTTTAATAACACATTAACTAATGTCATAAAAAGTGGGAATAGGTGCTTCAGAAAATTCTAAGACAGACTGTGGTGCACACAGATATCCCCACTCCTCTGGCTTGGGTAATTTGACCCCATGAATGCAAACAAATTTAATCTGACAACAAAGATTGGTTGTCTATTCCCAAATTCCAATGTAGCTCTGCTGCAGAGCAACACAAATAGCCTCTGCTTCCTACCCCACTTCATATCATCATGGTAATTCACAGTGAAGAGGGCATAGGAGGACACAAGGCAGGAAGATGCTAAATTAACAATAACTTCAAGCTAAGACTCAAGTGATTTACATTGAGCAAGATTGTGGAAATAATCAGGCAAGCTACCCAGATTCAAGGATTTTGCTTTTGTAAAAGCAAAAAGCACTTGGTAGAAATGGAGACTCTTAAATAAATAGCACTGATCTCAGGCTGAACAATACTAATAAATGTAGGGAAGTTGTTTTTTTAATGACTGATGTTTTAATGTATTTTTAATCTCCTGTTGGAAGCCGCCCAGAGTGGTTGGGGAAACCCAGCCAGAAGGGTGGGGTATAATTAATATAATAATAATAATAATAATAATAATAATAATAATAATAATAATAATAATTCTCAGCATTATACATCAGTAAAATACATAGCTCACTGCAGCATAGTGGTGTAGTCAGACACAACCTTGTTGCAAGAGTTTCCCAGATTTTTTAGTTGGTTTCAACACTGTATTCACACCGTGTGTGATCTTCCATTGCGGTGACCTCAAAAAAAAACACATTTCACAGCAATCATAGCAGTGGGTGGGACTTGACAATTATGGTTTACTCCTCCTCCTCTTAGCCACATGGTTCCCTCTCACCCCTACTACCTATTCTACACATGCACACAGTTGAATAAAGTGTACTCATAATACAATTCCATGTCTATGCAGAAGTAAGCCCTGTTGAATTCAATGGGACTTACTGCATGGCAAGAGAGGTTAGGGTTGTACCCCAGGTCTGCAGTAGGGCATTTTATTTCATTAGCCACCAGACATTTGGTTAATTAATCGGGTAAACTTGAATAACTTTAAATATGGATTGAATGGAAGATTTTAGCATGAAAATATGGTTTTTATTTTTAGCCATATTTTTCGGGAATAGAAAGGAGTTTTCCAGCAAGACTTCCTCTTCTTCTTCTCCTCCCCCAAATCTGCTCTGGAGGGGAAAGTTCCACTGAACAAGCAGAGGTTTGTTGCATCAAAACAGTGAAAATGTACCCAATACAGTGGTACCTCAGGTTAAGTACTTAATTCGTTCCGGAGGTCCGTTCTTAACCTGAAACTGTTCTTAACCTGAAGCACTACTTTAGCTAATGGGGCCTCCTGCTGCTGCTGCGCCGCCAGAGCACGATTTCTGTTCTCATCCTGAAGCAAACCTGAGGTACTATTTCTGGGTTGGCGGAGTCTGTAACCTGAAGCGTATGTAACCCGAGGTACCCCTGTACAGTGAAAATGTACAGGCAAGCTCAAATCTAACAGTAAAAGTCGGGCTCGCTCTAAACTGCATGTTTTTCCTTAGGATGCAGACAAACCTGGATAACAACTGGGTTTGTTATTTTCACATATGGGGTACCGACCATCATTTGGTTCCCTCTTCTCAGTAGCCATAGGCACGACCAGCACAGCTCCTAACAGAGCCTGATTTGAATGTCTGTTACACAGTCCATCTTCAGCCTGTATAAGAGCTTCATCATCTGCAAACTCTCTCTCTCTCTCTCTCTCTCTCTCTCTCTCTCTCTCTCTCTCTCTCTCTCTCTCCATGCTGGTGTGCATGTGTTTAACCATCTAGCCTCATGAAGAGCTCTGGGTAACTCAAAAGCTATTTAGCGACATTCTGATTGGCCTTATAAAGGTACTGCCCTAATGGGTTTTTGAAATAGTTGAGATGGGTCGGAGCAATGGCCTGTTAGAGGCAGTTCTACACCACCACCAAAGAAGTCATCAACAGCTTTCTTAGTTCAAACAACTCGCACTGAATTTCAGCGTCTTACACGCAGAAGCACTTCATCTCGTCCTATGAAGCAACAAGCCGCTCCCACACAGAATTCTTTCTGCCTCCCTTCCTGCTTCTCTGACAGGGTGCCTAGACACTGATAAGGTGCAGAATATATAAAAACAGGCAAACGAATAGGCCCAGATGCGGATCAAAGAGACCAACAGTCTCTTGAAGCAGACAAGAGGCTCCCTCTTATATCTGGTGAAAGCAGAGCCTGTCTTCCACTTCTGTCTGGGGAAGCCCTGCACTGGGGCCGCTAAACACAGTTGGCTGGTTCAGAAGCCCAGCACGATTAACCCTACTATAGCATGAAGGGGAGAAGATCACATATAAATCTGCCTGCGTTAACATGCAATGCGGTTGATTGCTGTATTAGCATCTGCACAGCTACCCTGCTTTACAGCAGTACAATACATTTAGTGGGTGCGTTGGAGGCAAAAGCAAATTGCTCAGATTACTCAGCACCTTGTCAAACACAAGATGTTACACTGGGAAAATAAAATGCACAAAAAATATGTTTAACTCAAAACAACTACATACCACGCTTCAAATAACAATTAAAAAGGAACACCTGCAAAAATCAGTTAACATTTGATGTCCACAAAACAGACTACCACAGAAAACCTAACTTGGCAGGACCATCAGATTAAGCCATTGAAACATAACTACTACCTTGTTTTATCTTCTAGTTTTCCCAATAGATGTTTTTTGTTATTGTACATTTCAGAAATGTGTGTGCAGATTTAAACTGAGGCAACCATGTCTCTTGAGAGGAGAAAAGCTACTATGAAGTGAACACTACATATATACTACATTTTTCAGTAATTAGAAATACAATGCTTCTGAGGAAGAGAGGATTTAATGACCTCTGATACACTGAAATTCGAGATGCTCATATTCTCATTTAGGATGCAGGTACAATACACCAATACATAATTAAAGAACATGAAGTTATTGTGATTTATATTTATGTGAGGTCGGTTTTACAAAATGGAGAGTATTTCAAGCTCATAGGGAAATTAATCTTATTTTAATTTCTTACCCCAGATTAATTTCTTACTATTGAAGCTCAAATTT
Organism: Podarcis melisellensis; assembly: GCF_964234715.1. Taxonomy (NCBI): domain Eukaryota; kingdom Metazoa; phylum Chordata; class Lepidosauria; order Squamata; family Lacertidae; genus Podarcis; species Podarcis melisellensis. The sequence goes on along the minus strand of NC_138528.1, from coordinate 62,195,458 downwards.
CTCACCAGTATATGATTATAACACAACTACCAGCATACTACCTGCTGGAAAAAATTAAATCCACAAACTAACTGTCCGATGAAAAATTAATCTGTGTAAAATCCTACAATATAGCATGCATACAATGTATATTAAATACTGATGGCATGCCACATGTTTTTCCAAACGAATATACGTACAGTAATGGGAATAACTTATAAAAAATGTTCAGAATTGAGGAGTGGTTTTCAAAAAACTAAAATACATGAAACAGAAAAGTGTTGTTCTCAATACAATTTTGGGGACTTGTTTTGAAATAGTCTCTGAGGAAAATCACATCAAATTATGAACTGTCAGCAATAGTCTGAATAAACCAGAAACTACAGTCAGGATTGAAGAATAATGAATCAGAAGCTAATGAAGAAGGCAGAGCTAGAGAACAAGCCAGGAGTCAGAAATGAAGAGCAATTAGGAACAGAGCATAAACCAAAAGACAGAATTGGAGAAAAACGTCAGGAGTCATGACCAAGGAGAATACCGTAACTAGAAACACAAGATATGCCAGAACCAGCAGCTAGCTTGGGTGAAGTTAGGACTGAGAACCGTAAGTGACCACATGTGACACTGCTTAGCAGCTCCCCAAACTTCCCTGAGCTTACCATTTGGGGCAGTAGTCAGCAGTTTCTAACAGTCATTTATCAAACATGTTTGAAATTAAGAGCATATCAACACACTATATTGAATTATGTGGATTTTTTTTTAACTTCAGGTATGCTTCAGCCACAATTTACATTCTCGACTCTATTTATTAAGGAAGAGGGAAGGGAAGTTCCATCAAGCAGCCTGAAGTTCTTATAGTAACGTAACTACTTTGTTGGATACTGTCCATTCATTGTTTTGGGAGTACCAGTTTTAAAAACAAAGAATGTAAGCGAGTGAGAGAGATGAACAAAATGTCACAGTTAGGTGTAAGTTTACTACCTGTATTGTTCTATTTTTATCAATATTTCCAGTTGTATAAACACATCTAATTCTTTCAGTCCTCCCTCATTACCTGCAAGAATAAGGTAAGGGTAAGAATAGGGTTTGGCCACCTCATGAGAAGAGAAGATTCCCTGGAAAAGACCCCAATGTTGGGAAAGATAGAGGGCACAAGGAGAAGGGGACGACAGAGGAGATGGTTGGACAGTGTTCTCGAAGCTACCAGCATGAGTTTGACTAAGCTGTGGGAGGCAGTGGAAGACAGGAATGCCTGATGTGCTCTGGTCCATGGGGTCACGAAGAGTCGGACACGACTAAATGACTAAACAACAACAACAAAATCATCCCAGAAGAAAATTCTCACTCATTTGTAGTTGCGTATTTGGAAAGAATAGGATGCAATCTTAGACACAGAACCAAACTCTGAAATAGTTCTAAAAGATCTCTAAAGGTAATATCGTGCACGTCCTTATTCTCCTTACAATACATGCTTAGAAGTTACTTTGTGCCGACCCTTCATTTAAAACAAATAAACTGAGCTATTTTAAGAAAGGCAAATGGGATGAGTCCTGTTTCACTTTCCATATCAGAATCTTCTCAGCGCAAAGGCCTGGTACTCCAGGGTTTCTGTGACAGCACCTCAGAGCAACACACAGGAACATTTGATGCTAATTTTACACCATCTAATTTGTCAGCCCTTGTGTAGAAAAACAAAGTCCCTCTTTTATCAGCATTTTCCCAGCAGCAGAACTCCAAACATGACATCACTCACACTCAAGAAGTAATCCTGAGATATTTATTAGGCCTCCTTATTTAATGGGAATCTTTTTAGTATGGCTGAGGTCCATGGAGATGCCATATTACTCATCTTCAAGGACTGTCAGGGTTTGCCTGAGCTTTTCTTAATATAGGATTTTCAGGCTCCCTAACCTCCCACCTGCAACAGACTTTATCCTTAACTTAAAATAGAATCTTCTTAAATTATACAACTTCCCAGTTCTCAAGTAGTAAAATTTGTTTGTTTTCTTGCATAATCAATCAATTATTTAATTTCATGTTCATAAAATCTGAACTTTATATCCAATAACCAGTCTGGTGAAGCTTTTGGAGTGCCACACTTCGACCTGGTATGCCTACTAGATTCAAATCTATGCTCTACCACAAAGATCAGCACAATTCTATAGATGTCTGTTCAAAAGCAAGCTCCACCAAGCTTACTTGGTCTTAATCCCAGGTAAATATAAAATTGAACTGCACTCCAAGCAATTTACAACCTCCACACCCAATTGCTCGGCCTAACCTGCCTTAAAGGGCAGTTGTCCCTCCCCCTCAAATGTAATTATTAAAGCTTTTAAACAATGTACATGAACATACAAATGCAAAGTATGTTTTCCTGTTTTAATACCATGATGACCAAGCAACACAATCCACAGGTTAATTTATATCCAGGTAACCTCTCCACAATGTCCTATGATACAGTGCATGTAGGCGAGGATCTATATGCAGACAGATACCAACAACAACAAGCTGCAACAGATTTTCAAACAGTCACAAGACTCTTTGTTGGTTTTGCTTAAGTACAGTCAGGACAGCAGAACAGAATTTCACTGCGTTTGGAAAATAACCAGATCGTAAGGCTTAGAAGTAAAAAGAAAAAACAAAGATATAAGTTTGTCTCATGACATCACAAGAGAATGTTTATCGCCTGCTGATACAAGCAGCCACTCTGGTGTTTTATAGCCTAAGTAATCATTTGGTCCATGAACAATTACTTATGCCCAGACAAACACTTTTATCAGCTTACAGCTATGGACTCTAATTGAGCCAGTATAAACTTGAACTCTATAGATTCCTTATATAAAAGGAGGAATGAATTCTCAGAATGTAAAGTGGAAGTCAGTGTTGCACAACCAAACTTCTACTTATGCAATGAGACTTCTTCCTCTTCCTCTCCCCCCAATCCCCAACAGCCCTCTGTGCACCCCTCAAATTTGCTTAATTAGATTTAAAGAGTGTGCAAGAGGCTGCAAGGAGGAAGTAAACTGCTCATGCAGAAGCACACAAATGCTGTCAGATTCAACCTGAAACCTTTATTGCTTTGCATTCCAACAATGCTTTTTTTTTATTTGTATAGATTTATAAGCCACCTTTCCCAAGGCAGATGAAATGTTGTTTTGGAAAATTCATAGTTATGCGTCTGAACAAAGGTGCCATTGACTTGTATTATCTTCTTAAGACAGTGGTAAATGCACAAGGCCTACAGTTCCTCAGCCATATATGGCAGCAATTGTTTTTACTTATTGCAGCTGTTCCTTTATTAATTTTATGAAGTGCAAGATGAATTCAGAATGCATATTAATCCTGCTATTTCATAGTTCAGAATTTTGGAATTTACCGCATTCTACGATACAATCAGATTCAAGGTGGCTTACAAAGATAAAATATATGCAACAGCCAAAACTAAAAACAAATCTGATAAAGCAAACAGCAGTAAAACTGAACCATGAAAACACAGTCCAGAATTCCCATGAGTGGGATTTGGTTCATGGAAGAAGTGGAGTGGGGAGGTATTTAAACTCCTCCTTCCTTCTGTCCCTGCCTGAAAAGCTGCTCCAGAGGACTGGGAACAGTGTGGAGGGAGATGTGGGGATGAACTGGAGGGGGAATAGACAAGAATTGCCAGCCTCCAATGAGAACCTCTATAGGGTCTCAGTTTCTTCTTCAGAAGGAGTATATTTAGCAAATGAGTTCTATTTTGAGAAATTTAAAATATGGGAAATAAAAAATTAAAGTTGACTGTGTTTAATATACACGTCTATTTCTCTGTGTGAACAAACACACATAGAGGAGATGGTTGTGTTTCAGAATTGTGCTTCAGAATTGCTGCAATAACTGACCTTTATTCCATTTTTTCTGGATTAAAATGGGCAAAGTGGGTTACAGCAATGGCAACAGTGAAGCAGAAAAACTACAAAACTAAAATTTGAATAGTAAGTGTTTACTAGAAAGTGTTGGAGTGGTCTATTGTTCCAAACATATCAACTATTATTGTGTTTGTTTAGTTTGGAAATCATTTCACGCTTCCGTGGAGAAAAAGGTTTAAAATATCCATTTCAGAATTAGCCAGCTATACTTTCCCATTGTGGGAACGTCATAATTTCCTGCAAAGTTTTCAAAAGATTAAATGTGAAACTGCCAACCATATTTCAGACATGTAATAAAGTTTATTTATGCAAACAGCATGCTTTTTTATCCACTTAAAGTCCCCTAAAGCAGCCAAGTAAAATGAAATGTGATCCAAAAGTTCAATTAAGCCAGGATGGCAATATATGTTTCTAGACCCACTCAAACAAGAGCATGCAAGCATCTGAAGTTCAACATGTTCTTCACCGCTTTCATCCATTTCCAAGGCCAAGTATGACAGTAACACAGCCATAAAATAAATCAATAAATAATATACACAGAGAGAATAATAATAAAAAACTCTTACAATGTAGTGTTCCACGTTGAATAGGAAGAGATCAACATAATGGTTGAGGACTGCTGGGTTGTAGACTTGCTGAAATAACTGAACTTTTTCCCATTTCTCTGCATGAATGAAAATCCTGTTTGCCTCTAAAGAGAAATGTGAATTCTGATTAAGTGACAACACTGTTTCCCATGGTCCACTTCCATGTCATAGAAGTAGTATCTGGATTTCTGTATCATACAAGTTACTTGGACAGTATATGGTGTTTCCCAAATGAGTGTCATTTATCCTTTAAGGCTGAAATGGGAAATACCCAGATGATCCCAGCAATCTACATTATGTGTTAGGCACACGATGAGCTGGTTTTCATATAACACAAAGCCAAAGAATAGTTTAGCAAGAACAGGCTAATAAATAGGCTTCCAGACAGATTGCAGGCATTTTATTCCTGCTTGTAAACTAAACCATGTTTTGGGTTAACGTGTCATCTGCAGCCACTGTCATGGTTGGTCTCCAGACAAACCACAGACTGTAACCAGGAAAACCATGAGCTCAGGTGCTTTGCATACTGTGAGCTAAATAATGGCTTGGCTTACAGTAGCCAAGGAGGATCTTGGGAATAGCGCAAGAGGTGAAATCTCCTCTTCAGAAACCCTCTCATTTGCACAAAGTCATGTGTCATTTACAGTTCTTCAAATGTCCTGATAATAAGCAGGCTCACTATTTAGTTAAGCTGGATTCTGTGCTTTCAAGGCACATTAAGTGTAAGATCAAACTAAACCTGTAGAAAATTGTAAGCAATTTGGCATCTTACTACAACTAGGATTCCTTACATAAAAATTACTTGGAAAGTGGACTCCCGTTCTTTAAGTTATACCCAATAAAACAGTAGGACTTATATATATATATTTATTCTATCACTTCAGGTGATTATAAGTAAAAAATTGTGAATATACATAGAAAGAGCTATATCGCCCTACTGTGTACAGGTGTTTAGCTAGTTTTAATATTGCAGATAATCAACTTCACACCTAACATAATTAAAAATGCACAGCAATTACAGTCCATTTGCAAGACAGTTTTACAACTCTGCTTGCTCCTCACACAAAATTTAAAAGGTAAATTGCATGCTTCCAATTAGTCTTTCAAATGCAGTTTCATAAACTTCAAATTAGCAGGCAAAAGTCTGCAAACTGAGCTTGGCATTACAAACTAATGAGCAAAACCACCTTGAGGGGCATGTTAGTCATCACTAGACTTAGTCACCTTGAAGACAGAAAGAAATACTGTATATCTTTATATAATTCACAAATCTATTGATTAAAAACATATCTAAATTATATAAAATTGATTCGACATACTCTACTGCGCACTTAAGTAGGCTTATGTTAAATTGTATTTTAAGTGGTTTGTCACATTATTTAGAATCATTCCAATTATTAATAATTAGTTAAGAAACTATCAGTTAATAAACTATAAGCCAATTATTTGAGCAAATTTTCCCAAAAGTTATTCAAACTCAATTTAATTCTGATAATATTTGTAAGAAACTTGTGAAAGGGGGGGCAGCGAGAAATCAATCAATTAAAAGCTATGGGTAGAATTCAACATCACACTCTTCCAAGTGTTCCATCTGCACTAGCATATCAGCTTGCCAGACAGAAGTTCTCCCTTCCCTGCCCCATGCACTGTTCTGAGGGTTACTCTTGATCCCCCAGAGTCAAATTGGAGGCGGGGTACAGGGAATGAAGGGAGATATGTCCCATTGCTTCAGTGGCAGTATTTGTGCAGGTACTGTATGGAGGGCCGCCATTTTCCCATTTCTGCATTGATTGTTCAGAGCAAGAGACAGAAAAATCCACCACCCACCCACCCTGGTATACATTTTTGGCCGCTGAATATTTGGAATACTGAGGACTGCAATACTCATTTTGATGGATGTTTTTAAATTGTACTTGCTGTTGTCAATTAAAACAAACAAACCAACCACTCCTATCAATTGAAAACACCAGCCTGATTTCCTGAAAGAGTCCCACCTTGTGGGATAAACTGTTTTGTGAAAGTGATATTCCGGAATATAATTATACAAATAACACAGGAAACATTTTCAACCACAAATTCAAAAACTACACCGTGGCAATAAAGATGTCTCTTCCTTTCAGTTGAAACTAACAATGTACGGCAAATTCTTTTCCATCACACTGTAGCCAGGAGTGACATCTGTAGATTTGTGCACACCTTCAATGGATAAGAACTTGTGCAAACAAAGGATAATTTGGTATTTGTGTACCTAGGATTACAGGAAAGCTTTCTCAAAAGCACCTTGGCAGAAGATTTTGTGGTCTTTCTGTATCTGAAAACCTTATCTTTCGTTTATAATTCTGTTTATGTCTGGTGATAAAACAAACACACATTAAACTTTTTACCTTTTCAGTTTAAATAGGTAGTGATCTCCAACCCACACTCCAATGCTCTAGCTCAAAGTTGGGGGCAATATAGGCATGTTTTTTTTTTACAAAAGTATTGCCAAGGAATCTGGAATGACTCAGTTCCACAGGACCAAACCAGCAAGTCCCTGCCATTCTTTCAAGCTCCACAGTTGGAGCTGGACAGGCGAACATAGGGTTGTCCTGAGTTCAAGAAAGGTATAGCACCAATAATGGGAGAGGCAGAGTCCTGGTGACTACAGCTGAAATCTCTTTATGTTGTGTAACGTTGACTAGGTCCTGCTTTTAGCGTTTGGGACCTACTGCAAACTCTGCCCCCTGGCAAAAAAAGAGACTTCTAGATCAATTACATATTTCACTGTACATGAAAGTTCAACGCTCCTTGAAATCTAATATGGTACATAACACAAACATGTCACTTATTTATGGGGAATCCTTTGACAGCAATTGGCTCAGCTGCTGTGATGTAATGGAATTAGACTCACCATTTTACACATTGCCAAAAAGCATGATGCAGATTTGGATGTAAATTTAATAAATAATTACTATGTTTAAGAAGAAATACACCTCATCATAGTGGGGAAGACTATGACCAATTTCAAGTTGTGTCTCATCAAAATTTAACACAAACACATAGTCTACATGTCATTGGTGAAACTTCTAATGATTTTAGCAGAGCTGGATAATGTTCCAAGTAAGCAAATTCTGGTTGATCATTTCACCATCATTCAACATGGAAAAATGGAGACTAAAGGCATTTCTGTGTCGTTCCATGGTAATCTTGGTAATAAATGTAGCAGCCTAAAAGGACCTTTTAAGGCAGAAATCTATGAAATTCAGCATAGGTATTTCAATAAATTAACTCTTAGATGCTATGAAGAAATACCAAAATTAACTTCACAAAAACACATACAGCAGGCATAGGCAAACTCAGCCCTCCAGATGCTTTGGGACTACAACTCCCATCATCCCTAGCTAACAGGATCAGTGGTCAGGGATGATGGGAACTGTAGTCCCAAAGATAAAGTAACAGCGGAAGCAATCTCAAAGATTCAAACATATGTAGCCCAAGTTTAAAAAGTGTGTTTACAAAGGCACCTAAAGACAATTCTGAGGGGCCAATCATACCTCCAGCAACAGGGGGTTCCATTAATGGGGTGCCACTGTTTAGGCAAAATGGCACCTGATCTTTACTGAAATTGTAATGAGTAAAAATAGTTATAGTTTAATGCAGGCATAGGCAAACTCGGCCCTCCAGATGTTTTGGGACTACAACTCCCATCATCCCTGACAACTGGTCCTGTTAGCTACGGATGATGGGAGTTGTAGTCCCAAAACATCTAAAGGGTCGAGTTTGCCTATGCCTGGTCTAATGTAACACAGGTTCAGCTTAATATTCTTTGTTCTCAACCTTTTGTCTCACCTTTTTCTATATATTTTGTGGTGAGCGGTAGCTGAATCATACAGAAGAGGCAGTGAGGTGGTTTCAGTGTGAAAGAGAAATATATAAATGGCATTTGGAATCTCTTAAACCCTCCTCAAGGATAATAATAAAATGAAAATTACCAAATGAGTAAAAAGTTATGGTTAAGTAATTGAAAATATTAGCAAGCTATATATGCCACATTTATGAGCCACTGAGCTTCATTTTGTACTAGTTCAAATATTAACCATAATTGGAATTCTTAGGATAACATATACTTAAGATGAATTATTTACTTTTTAGTAATAATAATGTCGTGCTTCTGAAATTGCTTTGACCACTAAACTAAACTGGATATGGGGCACATTGTACAGTTCTGATAATTGAAATTTAATAGAAAGGTTTTGCAAAGGAGGTCGGTGAACCTGCTTTCCTTTTGATCTTTCATCCTTGCGGGTGCTTGGATATTTCTTTAGTAAGAAAAGTTTTGCTGGATGAGTCAGTGCACTGAGTCATAGGCAGCTTGAAGCCTGTAGTGCTATAGACTAATTGGTAACAGTCTCAAATTTAATTAAAGCACAGTTGTCAGCTCAGATTACTGACTGACAATCCTACAGAAGTATTTTGTTTTTTAGGAAACTTGTTTTAATTGTTCTTTTATATTAAAGGTATTTTGTTTTCAGTTCCAAATCCCATTTAATAGGAAAAGGAGTTGTTCTTCTACTTTTCTGTATCTTCATTTATTTCCTAACATTTTCCAGAGATGCCAAGTACTGTATTACAGCAAATGGCTTGCATGCCCCTTTAACCACATCCATTGAGCAATGTTCTCTATCCCTGACCTTGCCCCATCCTAAACGATTTAGCCGAAGTCTTATTATATTATTTTCATAGCTTCAATCTGAAGGAAAACGTGTATCATGTCTTGCCCAAACTGTTATATAAGACGAGCCCTCCTGCATCAGAGCAACAGCCCGTCTGATTGCCAAATAGATGCCACTGGGAAGCTAACAATCAGGACTTGAAAGCAATACCCCTCCTTCCTTTTCTTGCTCTCAACAACTTGTATTCAGTGGCACACATTCTCGGAACTGGAAGATTACATATGCACATCATGAAAAGCAGTTTTTGATAGACTTACTTTCTGTGGATTTGTCTAATTTCCATTGGAAGGCATCAAAACTATTGGCCATCCCATCTTAAGGTAGCAAATTCCATAGTTTGACTATGAACGGAGTGAAGAAGTATTTCCATGTGTCCGTCATGCATCTACCACCAATCAATTTCACTAGATAACCCTGAATTCTAGCATTGAGAGTAGAGGGAACATGTCTCTCTTCACTTTTTTCTCTATGCAATACCCCCTTGCTCCTTTTTACTAAACAAAAATGCCACAAACTCCTAAATGTTATGTTGGCATCTGCTCATTTTCACAGGTGACATTTCAGGCAGTAGATTTCAGATTTTCAGGTTTACTTAGAAGAAAGTATATAAAAGTAAACTTGGAAAAATTACAACAATCTGGTAATCGTCTTTGTCTTTTTCTACATTACATATTTACATCATTTCCTGTATCAAATGCGTTTAGGAGACGAGAAATACATTTACACTGTTTAAATTTTACAGTAAGAGTACTAATAGCAATAAAGAGCTGCTATGAATCATGCTAGATGATTGGTGCAACCATATTAATAGAAATAGAAGTTAAATGAATCTTCTGCAGAGGCAAATGCTCATTGTTCCTCATATGCTCAAATGTGAGAATTAAATTGTTGAAGATACTAACGCATGACATTTCAGGTTCAACAGAAAGGACCACAATCAAGCATCCATGTACCTACTGATATTATTTCCTCAACGTAATTCCCCTGTGAAATTGTCAAGATGCTTTCTAGACCCTGAAAATTTTAAGCAGTTGGTAATTGTTTGACTTTTTAAAAATATGTATTTTTACCAAGTGCTAATTAAAGGGTAACTTTTCTGATACATACATGAGTCAAGCGCATATGCCAATTGAGAAATAGATTTCCTTCCTCCATACAGAACTATAATTGCACCCCTATCCTTAAACTTCAACTGTCCAATCCGAACCAGGTCTATTCAGAAGCAATGATTCTATGTTTCTATGATTGTAAGTCATATTGAATTCAGTGCGGCTCTCTCTCAGTTAAGCAGTGTTAGATTGCAGCCTAAACTGTTCATGTGACTGATACCACTTTCCTAAGCAGGCTTACTCAAATGTAAACACCCCACAGTTTAATAAAATTTACTTTCAGTTAAGGGTTTATAGGTCTGCAGCCTAAATCTAACTGTTTTGTTGCATGATAAATATGATGTACTGTACCATAATATTCTACATAAACTTTATTGTGCTAAGATTGCTTTTTTCTTTTGAATTTGCTACTCCCTCCAGATATAAAAATGTGGCGCATGGTACAGATATATACTGATTATGAATATTCACTGCATCAATCAGAATTTAAAAAATAGTTATTTTATTAAGGGGAATATTATAAAAAGATGCATCTTATGAACCTTAAATTATACATTACTTGCTGGATTTAATAACTTTGTCTCTCATATGAAATGGCTTATGCCCAAATAATAGTTATGCCACAATAACTACTGTTATCTCAAAACAGCGCTTTAGGATATAATGTTTCAAACACATTCTATTTATCAATTATTTCAGGTACAGTCTACTCACACAAAAGTAGAAGCTACATAAGAAGATACCAGAATTTTATCAGGTTTTTCATGTCACAGTTCTTAAGCCCAATCATTATTTGACTCTTGAAATTTCATCTATTGATTTAAAACTATGCAGAAGAAGAATACAGAGAAATAAGAAACATGTAAAAATATGTCTGAACAAATATTGGGAAACGTTGTCCTGATTCTATATGCATAACTACCACTCTTCCAGCTCAGAATTAGCTTCCAGTGAAGTTATGTATGGTTAAAAAATTGCCTGTCCCTGGGACTTTAATTCCAGCATTTTTTTATAATACGGGTGGTTTCAGTGGCATTTGTGTCACTAACTTTCATGGCATAAAGTGTTAAAGTTCTCCTAGGACTATCTGGTGCGATAGAAAACTGAAAATCTAAATCACTGTGTGTAAACTGGTCCTCAAATATTTATAAAGCTAGCCAATCCTGGGAAGAGTATAGAACCACTTATTCCTATCACTACTTCTGGGACCAGTGTCTCATTCAAAAGACTTAAGATTACTTTCTTGTGAGTAGTTTTGCCAAAGAAGTGCTAAGACTAATGCTATAGCACAGAGGGAAAGCGTACACAGCGTCATTTACGAGCTGAGTCATCCCACAGCACTGCATCTTTTTTATTATAACATAGTGCCTTAAATAGGCTCCTGAAATACTATCATTTGTTACGTGATATATAGTGATAGCAGCAAGCTAACTTAGTATCACAGGAAAATGAGATCAAGTGCATACACAGCACGGCTCTCAGTGGGCAGACCAAGTGCCTTGCTGTTTTCTTTCTTGGTAGAAGCTACAGGTTCTCCTTCAGTAGAAATGTACATAGGAAGAGAGTTGGTGGGAACTGCAATGACGATGGTACCAAGAAGGTCTAACTGCTGAGAACCAAAGTACAAGTACAAAGTCTAGACAGGTTATGAAACACTATAGCAGGATCTGCATAGCTCAAACTGCCCAAAACGTCTGTGTATCAAGCTGAAACTCTGAACTCATTTTGCACCCTGCAATGTAAGTGAACACCTGCACAGATCCATCAAAGAATAATTTTAATATTTTATCAGGCTTTTTTTGCCACTTATTGGTATTTGGGAACACACTTTGTGAACCACATTTGCAATAAAGCCAACACCCTAAAACAATGGTACCGCTATCTTTGAATTCGTGCAAAAATTCACAACACCAAGAACAGCAGAAGGCTCGGTGCAGGCCATTGCATTTGTGAAGCCTTCCAGTCTCCTGTTTTATCTCACTGATTATTGGTGCTATCAGAAAAGCTGCACTCATTGCCCGGTAGGCAAGAGCAAGGGAGGAAAAAATTCACATGAAAGCTAAGTTGCTAGATGCAACCGTTGGTTTTCGCACTTAAAGCTACAGTAGATGCCTGCCCACCAACCCAATCTTGGCAGGCACATCACAGGTTCAGAGCCATGACATTTTATTCTATAAAATGTTGCAACTACATTCATGTCTTCATAACAAAAAGACTGTATTGAGCAGTTATGCTTCTGAAGCATTTTATACTAGGTATAACAAATAAATCCCAGCACATCACCATGTGTACATATGCTATAGTAAAAGATAAACTGAAATGATCCCTGAAAATTCCTTCATACGGCTGCATATCCTAAGCCTGCTGCTTTATTTGCAGAAGCAGCTATTTCCGCACAACGTATCCAAACTTCATACTTCAGTTAAGAAGACCAGAATTTCTGAGGTAGTAAGATGTGAGGAAATATAATCTAACATTTCATCCTCATATACTGTCCCCTATTTGGAGGCTGAGATGCAAGCTTCACAGATACATAACAGATAATATGATGTGCCTGGATGGTGAGGCCATGAACCATAGGGATGGAATGTAGACCTAAATGTCCTATCAAGAAAGTCCCACTTTAAGTCTCAGATTTCAGAGAGAAATCTGCTCAACTGTCTCCCACTGAAATCAATGGGACTAAAAATGCTTATCTTTGAATTATGGCCAATCATCATGTAGTTTAAGTAGAGGCTGCTTTTTAAAATAACCTATAGAAATCACTTCAATTCAGGCAGAACCTGTATGAGTTAGCAACAGCACAATCTGATACACGTCTACTCAAAAGCAAGCTCCAAGCGAGAATAGGATTGCAACCCAAGTTGTCTTTAATATTTAGCTGAAATTGTAACATCGCAAAGCAGTTATGGCATAGCTTACTATATCACGCTGCAATCTTATTTATGCACACTTATCTGGAAGCAAGCCCCATCACACTCAATGGGATTTAGTTCTCAGGAAACCTGATGATGGTGAACTGTTGGTCAACCAATGGCAAAGCAACCCAAATAAACAAATGTTTTCGATGGCCGAGAAGACCTAAAATTGACAGCTGCTCCCACTACTCTGCACAAGCCATTGCACAATTCAAAATTATGACACAAGAGAATTTTACAAAAACAGATTTCACTTAGTTCCCCCTTGCCATTTTTTATTTTACAAAATGCAGCTCCAACATCCATGGAAGACCTATGGGAAAAGGCTTCCTTTCTTCTCCGAAGCCTTTTATACTAAGAATTCTTCTCTCGTAAGCTATCTACCTTCCGTCCCACGAAGGGGTGTGTGAAGTTACCTGCATTTTTTCTCTGGCACACTGAAAAGCAGTTCTGGAGCAGGAGCAATTTCTAGCCAAAAAAAAAAAAAAAGAGCCATTAGGGGAAAGGTTTAAGATGCCTCCAGCTCTGGTCTTCTTCCATGGAGGACTGCAGCTTCATTTTGTAGGAGGAAAAAAGAGTCCAGGAAAAGCTGCATGTGATTTAGTGCCATGCATATTTTGGCCCCCGGCTCCCAGAGAAGCTAGATACACTTAACATCAACACGGAGGCTGAATTAAACAATGGTAAAGAAACATCAATGTGGGCATCTCATTGTACAGCCTGTACATTTTAAGACCAATGCTGCCAGTCCCTTCTCAGCTCCAGCACGCCTACACTTCATCTATTATTTTGCAGCCCTCCCACACTTATTTGCTTTGCCCATTACTGGCTGTTATCGCAAGCAAAAAAAAGAAAAAAAAGAAAAAAGAACAAGAAGAAAAATAAATGTCCTCCAGCCATTTAGCTACAGGACCCTCCAAATCACAGAAGATGAGGGACAGGCACTAGTCAAGGTATGAAGTATTATGGGTGGTTTTGGCTCCACAACCAGATGTGCCTATAAAAAGGTTGTGTTGATTTGACCTTTTGTATTTTTCACTACAGCTCTGTACATACTAGCACAGAACCTTTGGGGAACTAGAACAAAAATACCCTAAAATAATAGTTAATATAGCAAGTTTTACAGGAAGTATGTTTCAGCAGGCTTACTGCAGTAGGCGTTCCATTGAGAAGAAAATGAACTAAAAAGGGAGTGACTCATTCATACAATGTACTTCAGAGAATACTGCACAAAAGGGATTTGAGAGGAAAGGGTTCTAAAGCAATGGGTAGATACTTAAGAGTTTGCCTGGAAATCCAATCCCTTACATTAAGTGAAAGTTTTCCCACAGGCAAGAGCAAAGAGTTCAAACCTATTTCAAAGAGCTCTGATCCCATCACCCAAACAAACCAGTATGCTCTTTCTTCATTTTCTGCTATGATACATATTTTGTCAAATATATTCAGTACCTATGAGATAGTTACAATTTGTGCCGTCAAGCCTGCAAAAGGAACAATGTGCTAAAACTGCATTAGAGTAGGTCAAGAGATGGAAGGAATTGGAAAACGTAGTTTCTGTCTATCACAGAAGCAGCCTACATTTTATAAGCAACCATAAGGCAAGCAAGTTTTGGCCTTGATTACTGACCTCAACTTTAATGAAGAAACTGGCCAAATAATATTAACTCTTTGTGCAATATTTGGCCCAACAAACTTGGCTGGCACTCATACACTACCCTCCATGTCAGAATCAGAATATTTGCCATCCCCTAAGATAGGAGGATATAAACAAAAATACAGAAAAATAGTACCTGCTTTCATTCTACATCATCGTAACTGCATAGCTGTACTCTAAAGAGGCATAACAAAAATTCACTGGTGTGTAATAAAGGTACTTTGAAGATACTATCATTTACAGAAGCATATAAGTGGCAGCCATTCATGGTTATGAAACAGCATTTAAAGTTCTGAAGTAGCAGCATCCCTAGCCAACACTGAGACTGAAGCCATAGCACAAAATGACCACAAAATTCTTCCAGAGGGGCAATTCTGAGTACTGTATATAAAGTGGCTGCTGAAGCTTGAAGTTACAGATTAGACAGACCAGAAATTCACATATCCCTTTAAGCATAATATTATATATATATATATATGAATAAAATCACAACTTCTGCAGACAATATCAGACAATAGAGTAACACAAAGTATAAAACATTGGTTATTTTTTAATAATTACAGTTTTGGTGCTTAAAGGAGAAAACGTTGATGATCCTCTGCCAAATGGAGCCTCACATTTTGCTTCACTAACACATAAATCTTTGTGAAGCACACTTTTGTGGCTTACAGTATCATTTACCACTGAATGTGAAAACAAATATGAATTTTTTCTAATCCCGTATTGTTATTGTTATTATTTAAAAGCCATATGGTGCAAGTATTTCTAATCATTCGTGTTTTCACTCTGAAACTTGCAGTTGACTTTGCCTGAAATCTATACACATTTACCTGGGAGTAAGTACCACTGAACTTTACTTTCTTATAGGTAAAAAAAGGTAAAAGTAAAGGACCCCTGGGTGGTTAAGTCCAGTCAGAGGCAACAATGGGGTGCGGCAGTCACCTCGCTTTTCATGCCAAGGGAGGCAGTGTTTGTCTACAGACAGCTTTTCGGGTCATGTGGCCAGCACAACTACACTGCTTCTGGAGCAATGGAACACTGTGATGAGTGCCAGGGCACATGGAAATACCATTTACCTTTCCACTGCAGGGGTACCTATTTATCTATTTGCACTAGTATGCTTTTGAATGGGTAGGTTGGAAGAAGCTGGGACAGAATCTCAGAATCTCAGAAGCCCAAGAAGCTCAGTGGTTTAGACCACAGCCACCCGCATCCCAAGACTTTCTTATAAGCAGGCATGCACAGGATTTCATTATTAGGAACAATAAACAAGCTGCACAATTCTTTAATTGTCATAGCTCTCAGAAGTCTCACTGGAACTGGTAGCATCGAATGCAACATACAACAAAATAATAATAATCAAAAATTCATATGGGAATATCTTAAGAAATAGATTTTCTTATATCTCTGTATAGTTAGAGATGGTACGTTAATACAGATTATCACAGGACTTTTCAGTGTGTGTGTGTTTAATGTTCAAAAGCCTTTTGGAAGCCCAACTATGCCACGTCTACCTCATTAAAGACCAACACAAAGTTTGTTCAGCTTCACTGCAAGCTCCCTCTTGCTTCAGAAATCCTTTCACACTTTATTTTTGTCTCGTTGGCCAGCTGAAGGCTTATGAATCTTGTAAGAACCTGGAATGCTGGGCAGGGCAGGGCAGGGGGAGTCCAAATTGGATGACATTATATACGGAGGTGTCAGAATCAATTGTTGAAAGGAATATGCCCTGGTCATCCTCAAGGATGTAGATAGGGTTCTGTGAGATCCACCAAAGGTAATGTGGAGCCTGGCCATCTCTGGTGGTGAAGGTCAGCAAGGAAGAACATGGTGAGCCACAAAAATTAATGCCTCTCTTGATGAGGGTAGGATTTCTCCTGTACTAAGAGGTGATGATCTGCCCACTTTTTAAAACTTTAGTAAGAGGTAGCCTGGCCAGGTTTAAGTCCACATACAACATTTCTTTTGGAAAAAAGTTGTGCAACATGTGGTGGCTGAACAGCTATAGGCATTCCTGGATTTGAAAAATCCTTCCTTGATCTCTGTCCATCTGGTTTCCAACCTGGATATGGGATGGATACAGTTTTGACAGCTTTGGTAGATCTCTATTCTGAAATATACATGGGAAATGTTTCCCTATTGATCTTGCTCACCCTTTCTATGACTTCTATGCTGGACTTTCTGACACCTTTTAACTTGCATCTCACGCTAGATCCTGTGGCCTCCCCTCCAGTCAGTTTCATATAGAAATAGAGAAGTACTGTATTATCTTACCACGATCATCATCATTATCAACAACAACATTGTTGTAGTAAGCAAAATACATTCAAGTCAATCACAAATCAGTTCAGTACAACAGAGAATCTTCAAGGACATAAATTACAGAACAATTTCATCTATAACTTACTCTAAGTGTAAAATAAAGCCTGCAATTCTTTATTATTATTCAATCTACTTTGAAAAGAAATTTCAACTTACCTGTCCTTTACGTGGTGCTAAAAAATTCACAACTTCCTCAACCATAACTGGTATATGCCGTTGTTGATAGTCTTCATTGTCTACTCCGCCATTTAAGTATTCGTCACCATGCAAATGCAATTTTTCTTCAGTTTCACATTTACGGGTTAATGAAGAGTGTATATTTTTTACCCATGTACCTAAGCAATTTGGGCTAGATCTAACTAAACTGTGAAAAGGAAATCGGTTGCAGGTCTTGCATAAATACAGCAGCTGGGGCATATTGTAGGTAAGTTTGATTGAAGGGCAGGGTATAAAAGTAATAAAAGAAAGAAGCCAACCTGGGGAAAAAACATATTAGAAGTCAAAATTCACATTTTTAAAATGGCTTCTATTAAAAGAACTGTATAAAAGCAATAGCAATTTGTTTTACTAATCAGCACAAAGAGATTTCAGTGCCAGTAAATGTTGCAAGATGCTATTTAACATATGCCACTAATGATGCTATTGTATTTGGCCAACTCTAGTACTTGCAAGTACTCCACTAGCATAACTTTACAACCTGAGCATCTGTTACAAATTCAACTGTTCTCAATCACAGATCTATTCAAATATAAACCATATTGACATATATGCCTCATTGAACACAGTGTAGATTGGGGACGCCCAAACTGCTCCTAGTTCAAAAAGATTCGAGCATAATTGGGTCAGTATTGAGCAGAAGCCAGAACATGATGCTTGGATATTAGAAACCCTGCTTTGCAGTCTGATTCAGTCATGAAGTTCACTGACTTGCTCTGGGAAAATCACTGTCTCTTAGTCTATATTCCATCTCAGAGTTGGTGTTAGCAAAAATGAGCTAAGAATTTACTCTGCAAAATACTATTAAGTATATAATGCCTTTCCAGGATGAAGCTTATAAATAGAAGACAGACATTATCATGGAGAAAAACATGGAGCATATCCTATGTTTGCAACCTCATAGGATTGCCTGTGTGCTACATGAACATTTCATTGTACATTCTTGTTCTCAATCTACATCATGGTAGCAATACATGAATTTTCTTTTAGAAATGGGATTCTTTATGCAGCTTGAGAATATGAACTGTCTGCTTCAACATTTGAAACCTACTACAGTCATACCTTGGTTCTTGAATGGAATCCGTTCTGGAAGTCCGTTCGCCATTCGAAAACAAAGCCATGGCTTCTGATTGGCTTCAGGAGCTAACTGCACTCAAGTGGAAGCCGTGTCGGACTTTTGGGTTCCAAAGAACATTCGCAAACCAGAACACTCACTTCTGGGTTTGTGGCATTTGGGAGCCAAAATGTTCGAGTCACAAGACGTTTGAGCACCAAGGTACGACTGTACTTGGCCTGCTGATCTATGCAACATCTTAAATGGATTTATGAGGTAGCTATGCTTCAGATGATGAGATGCCGCCCTGAGACCTCCGGGTATAGGGCAGTATATAAATTCAAATAAATAATAATAATAATAATAATAATAATAATAATAATAATAATAATGCCCTCTGAATTGCAGTTTTTGTTTTTTAGTTTTTTAAAGGCGTATTTGCCTCAGAGGAATCTATCCTGATCTGGTGGATTTGAGCAATATTGCCCACTGTAAAACATGCCACTTTGGGGAAAAGTTTTAGAGTGGGTAGTAGCAGCTCAACTCAGGATGATGCTGATTATTCCAGGCTGGTTTCGACCTTATTTCAGGACCTTGTTCACCCTGATAATGACATCCACCAGGAGGGTGAAACACAATCCTATTGGTTATCTTGTGTTTTTCAATACCATCAGCTATGATGGGCCACGTCATTAGCCTCCCATTTGTCATCTCCCTCCATGTCTTTCTCCAGAATCTGCCACCCCAGGTCTGACACTGAAAGTGCCAAGGGACTCATGACAACTGCTGTCCAATATCATGCCTTCCGATTATATTGTCATCCATGTTATTTCACTTTGACATCATACTACTGGGAAAGATCATCCATTCAGTACACTGAAAATACTCAACTTTATCTCTTGCTTCCACCAGCCAACCCCAGGGATGCTATGGAAACCCCGAATCAGTGTCTAGGGACAGTTCTAGTGTAGATGCAGGTGAAAATCCAGTGACTAGAAGTTTTGTGGATCTGGACATAGATATGCAATCTGTTTTGAATGGAGTTAACACTCTCATAGAGTAGGCCAGCAGGCTCTTCTTATGTTCTTAAGAATCAAGTATAGAGCAGTGGCGTAGCGTGGGTTGTCAGCACCCGGGGCAAGGCAAGTAATTTGCACCCCTAACCTGTGGATTTGCGCCCCCTAACCCTAACCTCCAGATGTTGCGCCCGGTGCGGCCGGGCCCCCCCCCCGCACCCCCCACGCTACGCCACTGGTATAGAGTATAAAAGTCCAACTGGATCCAACATTATCACTGAATGGCCAGGTTACATAAGTAACTATGAACACTTTTACCAGCTTCAGATGGTTCACCAGCTACAGCCCAGCTAGCCTCAGTCATCCATGCACTAGTTAGATCTAGGCTGGACTATATAATGCTGTCTACACAAAGCTGCCTTTAAACGCAGTTTGGAAACTAACTGGTGAAAAATGAGACTGCCAAAATGTTTGTAGGAGGAGGATTATGAGTAACAGTTTGCAATTTGTTTCCAGACTCAATTTAAAGTGCTGGTGTCAAACTCTAAAGCGTTAAATGATCTAGTACCAGGTTATTTGAAGGGCCACGTCCATCCATATTAAACTAACTGAGCCCTAAGATCAGCATCTGCAGTATTCTGCTTTCTGCTCCCCCCCCCCCCAGTAAAGATTACATTGGCAGGGTCTTCCAAATGTGCAACTGCCTTCCTAGGCAGCTACATCTTCTGGCTCTTTCTCATCACAAGCAGTCTTCGGAAGGTTTTTTTTATTGTACAAGGATTTTTCTGAGTATCTTTTTTTTTTTTTTTGCTTTTGCAATGTTGTTTGGTGGTTTTGTTACTGTTTCTGTTATTTTTATTCTGTGAGCCACCTTAGAGAAAAATATTTTTAAAGGCAGTATATCAACAATTAGAATAAATAATGGGCTTAAATTGACTGAATTGTTGGATTGCAGTCTACAGCTTCCCCAACAGTAAAACCCTCAAGGGAACGCAAGAGTGTGCAAGAATACAGAAGCTGAATGGAAAAAGAACAAGTGTCTGTTGAAAATGTTAAAATAAGGAGGTAGCAAGAAAAGTGCAGGAATGGCTACAAGGAACCTATGGAGATCAGGCACACTAATGGAGGGCTGCTGAAAAGAGAATGGCATGACAGCCCAGTGACTGCTGAAGAGGCCTTGGGGAAAACAGATGGATTGTCCACATTTCTGCTGCAGGTGCAAGGAAATAATTTCCTTCCAGTTCCCCAATACATTTGTCACAGCAGTGTCGGACCTCATAGCATCTCTTGTATCCTTCTTCTTTGCAGCTTGCAAGGATTTCCCCCTCAGTAGCTATCCCACTATCTGGAAGCACAATTCAATACAATGCTGACTGCTTTGAGATCATAGAATGCAGGGCAGTTCCACTAAGTTTAGTTCCACTAAGTTTAGTAGAGCAAACTCTCAGGTATGTATACACATGACTGCAGTCTTAGAATCAAAATATATAGTGGTACCTCTGGTTACGAATGCTTCTGGTTACGAACACTTCAGGTTACGAGCTCCGCTAACCTGGAAGTAGCTGCTCCTGGTTGCGAACATTGCCCCAGGATGCAAACATAAGGCCCGCACGCACAGTGGGAAGCCCCATTAGTGAAAGAACGCCTCAGGATAAGAACGGTTTCAGCTTAAGAACGGACCTCCAGAATGAATTAAGTTCGTAACCAGAGGTACCACTGTAGTTGGGAAAAGCTAGAGGTCAGGCAGTATATTATAACTGGACTACAACGGGTTCCTTCCTTTTGAACCGAGGTCCTTACACTTGAAAAAATGTTTTGAGGCTTACAAAAGAAGTATAACTGTGACAATACATGCAAATAAGCTGGAATCCTACAGAACAGCAGTGAGGAAATCAACTCACATAAAGCTTGGCTTTACTTCATTGGAAAATATCTGTGTTGATAAATTCATATCACTGGGCTGTGCTATTATGCACTTTGTGTGAGGCTTCTCTTAAGGCAGGTCTGGAAACTGTAGTTAATGCAGAAGTTGGGTTGCTGAGTGATGCAGCCAACCATATGAATGTTACACCTTTGCTCAAACAACTGCACCGGTTGCCAATATTTAGAAGAGTCAGCTTTTGTCTTTAGGATTAAGGCTGGTTGTTTCTTTGGGCTGTTTGGAAGCTTGTTTGCGTGTTTGTATGTTTGGTCATGTGCCAGGGTACTGTGAGAGGCTGAAGGAGGAAGTGAGTTGGAGGACACAAGCTCACATCTATTTGGATAAAATATAGTATTGTGGGGCACATAGCAAGAAGATGTAGATTGGAGAATTATATTATGCCTTTGGACGAGGAGTCTGAGAACAGGGTGCAGACACTGGAGAGCCCAGGGGTGCGTGCATACAGAAAATGCTCAGGAAACATCATCTACAGCAGGGGTCAGCAACCTAAGGCCCATGGGCCAGAAGCGATGCACAGAGGTCGTTTGACTGGCCCACAAGCCACCCCTGAACTGAGCTGCCCACTCATGCGCTGTGCTAAACTGGCACAGTGCAGGAACTCACTTCCGTGGCACCGGAAATTGTGTCTGCGCAGACGCCGGAAATTGCAGGCTCCCACGCAGGAGCGATCCTGCCCACAGAGGGATCTCCGCAGGACCAGTCCGGCCCAGATAAACCTTACTGGCCCCTGATCAACAGCTTCCAGGCTTTCCAAACCTACCCTCTGAAGCATCAGGTATGCGTACCCTAATGGAAGCTCATTACCTGTAGGCTACTTAGCTTGGAAGAAAAGAGATGCTAACAAAACACTACAGGCAGAGATAACACACTTGAAGGACCTGGCACAGAATCTCTAGCACAGGTTGATAAAAGTATCCTTTGGGGACTAGTTGACTTTGTCTACACCAGCAGCCAATGAGACAAAAGTCCTTGGCATCAAAGAGTAACACAGAAGCAAGGATGACAAATATAGGGAGCATGAACAAATATGCAGGAGCATGAACAATTAAGGAGTGTAAGAGCCCTCCAAATGAAAGTGACATCAGGTGGAATTCTAACTGAACAATGGTTCTGAGCTTTATTTGAGGATAAACACTGAAATGTGGCTAACCTTGAGTCAGAACCAGATCTGAATCCAACAAGGGGGTAGTAGTATGTAATGCAAGCTCCTATTGTCAGAGAAAACAGTGAAAGCAGTCTCCTCTGTACCAGGGTAAACGTATCCAACTTCATCAACAATTCCTTATAAAGCTTGGTTTCCAGACCCTTGATCATCTTGGTCACCCTCTCTGCACACATTCCAGCTTGTCAATGTCCTTCTTAAATTGTGGCGCCCAGAACTGAACACAGAATTCTAGGTGTGGTCTGACCAAGGCATAATAAAATGGTACTATTACTACCCCTGCTTGTGATACTTCTGTTGATGCAGCCTAGAATAGCCTTAGGGGTTTTTTGGTGCTGCATCACTGTTGACTCTTGTTAAGCTTGTGGTCCACTAAGACCCCTAGATTCTTTTCACATATACTACTGGCAATGTTTTATTAGTGTAGCTGGTTCTTCCTGCCTAAGTGTAGAACCTTACATATGTCCCTAGTGAAATTCATTTTGTTAGGTTTGGCCCAGTTCTCCAATCTATTAAGGCCATCTTGAATTCCTTGATTTTGTCTTCTGTGGCACTGGCTATCCCTCCCAGTTTGGTGTCATCAGCAAATTTGATGAGCGTGTCCTCAATTCCTTCATCCAAGTCATTTATAAAGATGTTGAACAACAGACCCAGGACAGAACACTGCAGAACTCCACTTAGCACTTTTTTGCAGGATGATGAGGAACCATTAATGGTTCGGTCAACCAACTACAAATCCACCTAACAGTTACCTTATCCAGCCTACATTTTACCAGCTTCTGCACAATACCATGGGAGACTTTGTCAAAAGTCTTACTGAAGTCAAGATACACTACGTCTACAGCATTCTTCTGACCTACCAAGCTTCTAACTATCAAATAAGAAATGAGATTTGTCGGGCACACAGATTGTTTGAAAACAGCAAGTGGGAAAATTTGGATTTTGAAAAACTGAGTTTCACTTAAGGGGCAGAACAGAAAAAGAAGAAAGTGGACAGACCAGATAAGTGGGGGGGAAAATTCAAAACAACAGGAAATGACAGACAGAGAGAACTATTTGACTAGCAAATGTTAACTGGCACCATATCATATATTCAACAGGTTAGGACAGTGTTATATTTAAGTATGTGTGTATGGGAATTATTCAATAATTATTAGTTGTTTGGGCTACTTGTCACAAGAGTTGATTGTGTTAACCTTTTTTTAACTCACAATGTACATGTTTTTTCATATTCATTCCACTCAAGAATGACTACCAACCTGCTTTACCTCACACATAGTTGAGAACGGTGTGCATTAACACTTAAGAAATGCCACACAATGAATAAAAAGCTAGCGCAAACGGGGGGCAACTGGGGGAGCGAGTGCTTCATTCTCGCCTCAAGAGCCATGTTGGCACAATCATTCGTTCTTCTACACCTCGCGTTATTTTTAAAGGAGTTTAATGTCGCGATTGCTCTTCGCAGGCTCCAGACAAGGAGTCATTGCGCTTACACGTGGAACATGTCCGACGTTACTCACTGCAAGAGGTGGAGGGAGAGTGGGGACGAGGAATGTCTGACCACCACCTCTATTACCTTAGCAACGGGTGAGCTCCCTTGTGGATGGGAGAGAGACGGAAGGTGGGGGTCCACTGTGGACCTAGGAAGGCGGGGGGGACAAGGCTTCTGAAGTGTGCGCATCCGGAGAACAGCACGAGCCTTCCCCTCCCTCGCAGCTCGCCTCTCCACCCCCGTCCCGGCGCCTGGGGACACTCGCTCTGCGGCGGAACCGTACTACTCACAGCGCTCGACGAGGCCGCTGCCCCCCACGCTCCTCCTCGCACAGCCTACAGCGCCAGGAGCGCTGCCAAAAGGCTTCCTCCCTGCAACAAGGCGCTGCGGATTTCAGTTCCGCCTTCAGAGCCCGCTCCTCCTTTGCAGCAACGCGGTGAGAGGGCTACGCAGGGCTTCTCCCATCCCACCCACTTCCCTTTCCCCACCCCTCACAAATACGGGACTGGGCACCCGCCCCCCGCTCAAAAGCTGCTCGATCATTGCCTGCCTGCAGTGCCTTCATTTCAAGCGGGCTCGGGGGTTGCAAGGCGGCGGTCGTGTGCACAGCGCGCACGGATTCGGAATCGGCCTCGATGAACGCGGCGGGGCTGACTCAACAAATGCACTGCAGGGATGCGCAGGTTCTCCAGCGAGACTGGCGGGATTTCCACCGCCCCCTCCATTATCTCTACGCAGACTTTTTCCTGCCTCTTTCCACAAAGCCCCGTATTTCCTTTCCTCCCGGTGGACATCCCCGATTTTTGCAACGCGGTTGTCAGACCCAAAGCAAAATAATTATGACGCCACCGGCAGAACCGCAGCTATCTTTTTATGAGACATCAATTAGGGATAAAGGGGGCAGGTTTGTTCCAAGGGATGCTGCGGTGTGACAATACTGGGATGCGTGTCTTGTTACGTAGTAAGAGGTAACCCGTTTGCGATCAGGCTGGCCGCTACACAATCTCCCGCAGCCCATATAATCCTAACAGAGACCGTTTTCCCAACGGAGTTGCTATAGGATATGCTGTGCTCCGTCTTCACCCGCTTGCATTAACATACGTCCTTCTCTTCTCTACCACACACATCTGTTGCAATCCGCAAACGTTAAGCCACCAGCAGATACTCTCATCAAATGCTCTATTTTAAGAACATCTTAAAAGCATCTTCCCGAAGGCGCACAGGTTCCTCTGACATCTGCCAGTAGAACATCCCGCCCAGAACGGGCGCTCGTTTTTCATTCAGTATTTGTACAGCTACGCGCACGAACACAGCTACAAACAAATCTCTCGTGTGAATTACTGTTTTCTCATTTCACATTTAACAAGCACCCACAACTCCTCAGAGTAACTGCAATTTATGAAACGAACTAAGGAATCGCGAGGTTCACTTTTCTTGATCCCATTCAGTGCTTCAGCGGCAAAACTAATTTCTCGAACCAGCTCACAGCGCACCAGTTTGAGAAAGGCTGGCGTATGTCTTTCTAGTCTAAAACAGTATCGCCCGCCCCGCATAAAAGCAGCTGGGGGTGGTGTCAGTTTCCAGCCAGCTGAGCTGGAAAAAGTTAAACCCTTCCCTGAGCATTCCTTAACTCCCAATCTCAGGCTCCTAGTTTTGCTTTTTAGTTAAAAAAAAACATTTCAAGCGAACTGTTGGTGTTTCCTGTCCAATTTACCCCTCACTCCGCACTGCAATTGCAGCCATACAACCTCAAGGACGTGCGCTTTTAAAGACTTGCACAGAAACTTTGCGCGCTGAGCTCAAGTGCTCGCGCACCTAAAAAGACGCGTGTACGGTTAATCTCTGTGGCGTTGAGAGCTATTTCAGCTCATGGCTGAAATAAAATTTAAATTCAAGTCACTCGCTTGTGCTAGAAGAGGCACAACCTGACCGCGCGTCGGCGTGGGGGGAAATCATTTCTATTGAGCTTACTTTTGAGTCACTGCGTAACTGTTTAGGATAGCGCTGTAAAATCAGCGATTGAACCAATTAAAGCCAAGTTCATGTCTTAAGATGACCGCCGACTACTAGGCGACAGCTTATTTCTATTCGAAACTTGAACTGGGACGACGAAACGCTGCTTCACGGAACTTTCGCTGTTGCTTTATTCCTGCAAAATGCAGCCTCCCTGCTTATTTGTGCTCAACAATTCCTGCAAAGACACTATCCCTTTCTTATCGTCCCAGTTCGGCACAGAAACAGTCGAACCCCGACTTTCCCCTGCTTTGAATACGCGTCTCTCCCCTCCAACCCGCTCGCGCGAGTCCCGCCCTCCATTCATTCGCTCACTGAAAATACCCGCCCCCCTTATTTCCATGCGCGCCACCAAACCGAGCAGAATGTCCACAATCCCAGCATTACGCCCTCGCTTAGGAGACGGCTGAAGGCGGAGGGATGGGTCCTCCTTTGGACCAAAATACATCCGAGGGCGCGTCGTAAGCGTAGCGGCTCTTATGACGTTATGCGGCCCTCGACCAATCAGAAGCCGTGGAACGAGAGGCTGCTTGGGTTTGAATTTGGTGGCTCGCTGAAGCTAGCGAGCGAGCGTGGAGGCGGCGGCGGCGACGCCCGAAGAAGCGGCGCGGGCTGCTGATCAGCAAGGAGGGTCCCTAATGCCCGGGTGAGTATCTCCATTTACGCCTACTAGGGTGTCTAGCTCGGTTCAGCTGAAAGAGGGTCCCGATCAACTCGCTGCATTAGCGAGGGTGGCCCATGGCTGCTTACACTTTCCGGCGGAGTCTTGCGCTCTTGTGCTTGCCTTTCTTTTTGCAGCGCAACCGCTTGGGAGGGTCGCTGCTTATTAGCCGCGCGACTTTATTCCATTCGTTCGCCCAGGTCCCTGCAGGGACTTTATAGTACCGCATCGAAAGAAAGTTAAGATGGATCGGGAAGTTCTCCGCCCCAAATTGCCTTTTAAGTCTGCACCCCTGCGCAAGGTTGGATGGAAATTCTAGCTGGCTTCGAGTTAGAATGCGGTTAGGATCCGGTGTATTTATTAGGGAGTGGGGGTACGATCTTCTGCATACTTACCCGGTATGAAGTCCCGTTGAAATCAGTGGGCACGGCTTCCAAGTTGACATTTATAGGATTACGCTGTGAAAGATAGCATTGGTGAATACATATCTATGTCGCGCGGTTGGTGGCAACATTGAACCAATAGCATCCCATGGAAACGGCGTAAAGAGTTTTGTAAACGCCTTCAAGACTGGTCGCCTCCAGATGACCTGTTGCTGAGCATGCGTCCTGATTTGTTTGCCCTTTTGTGAGTCTTAGCCCTTGAGATCATCTCTGCAAATTTGGTGCAGTCAAAATGACCCCTGGGGCTGGAGCAACTCTCCTATGAGGAAAGCTTGCAACTATGGAGTTTGAGGTTTAGGAAAAATGTGAGAGAGGTGTAGAAAACTATGCATGAAATGAGTCATGACTCTAGAACCCAGGGCCATGTGGTGAAGCTTAACAATGGAATATAGAGAGGAGACAAAAGGAAAAACTCCATAGTTAAGTTGTGGAATTCACGAATGTAATATGCAGCAATCTGAATGGCTTTTAAAGTGGTTTAGACAAATTAAATGGAAGACAAGTCTATTACCCAGGATGACTATGCACTAGCTCCAGTATTGGAGGTGCTATGCCTCTGCATACCACTTGCTGAGAATCACAAGTGGAACAGTGCTGTTGGGTTCATGTCCTGTTTTGGGGCTTCCCATAGGCATCTGCTTGGCAACCCTGAGAACCGGATACAGGACTAGGTGAGGCCCCTTAGGTTATCATGATAGTTACCCCACACTTACCAGAACCATTTCCCATTACTTTTCTTACAGCATGAAGTCTCATTTGAAGAGATAGAGCACCACTGTTCTTATTTGTAACAATGTATTCACTTTATTGAGAGTGGTTTATGATAGTGATTGAAAGCGCTGGCAGACTAGAAGCAACCTGCCACGTATATTATGGGGATTTTTTTGTGTGGATTACCATCCACTTCATTATTTTCTAAGGTGCTACAAGACTCTGGAATCCATTAACATTCAATTGGCTGGATTTATGAGACCAAACATGGTTGTTATTATCTTGTGCTGTATGGGAACATTTGGAGTAGCAAAGTGGAATACAAAGGACTTCCTCTCAACAAATGGAGTTTACCAGACCTTATTCCTTTAACTAACTGCTGTTGGCATTGACAGAGTAATTATTGTATAGCATGAGTGAAACCTAATGCATATGAATATTCTAACTGAAAAATGACAATGTGAGCAAGCACCAAGTCATGTCTTCTAGAACATTATTAACAGTAAAGAAAAAACCAAGTTCTTAAACTAGATCTTATGTCAGTCTAGAAAATGCATATTCTGAACCTGCGCACGTTGAAATTTCTCTGTGGTAGGAGAGTTTCTTTGGACTATGAGTGTTTGTAGTGTGTTTTGAATCATTTTGTTTCTTCAGGAGTTAAACTTGCAGATATTATTTTCTGTTAAGTTTGTGAGTCTTTCATAGCCTCATCCTCCCTCCACACAAGAATATTTGCACTCTTCACACGTTAAGTTGAGAAACCCGTTTTGGTAGAATTCTAGTATGTCTAAAATAGTTGCATGGGATCTGTGGTGCTCAGCTGGACACTTGGAGCAAACAAAGCAGCATATTTTACTGGACTCCAGTCACTGGCAAACAAATGGCAGGAAAATATTGAGTTACATATAAGCTTTGCAGATCAACTGCTGCTTGTAAAACCAAAAATAGCACTTACAAAATTACATTTTGCTGGGTTTAATTGTACATCCCAGTATACGTGGAACCCATAGAGCAGTGTGTCTTCTCACATGCATATTTTTTGTCATTTGCATAAACCTCTTGTTGCATTTTCTTAAATTACTGCTTTAAAAATATAACCGGTCAGTTTACATTTTCGGCCAGTCAAATTATCAACCCTAGACCTAACCTAAATTCATTTGCTTGCTTGGTTTAGCAGCACAATTATATGTTTAGTCAGAAGAGAAACTTACCTCATTCAGAGAAGTTTACTCCCAGGTACACAAGTATAGGAGTGCAGGTGTTGTTGTTTAATCTGCTTTCATTTTGTTCCACCAGCAGAAGAAACTGGATTTACTTTATATGACAGATCTTCCCCAGACAACATAACTGCCTTTCGTAATGTCTCCTACTGTTCAAGAAGATGTCTGCAATCACGTGAAGGTAGTGGTCCGTGTTCGTCCAGAAAGTCAGAAAGAGAGAGATGGCAACTTCAGGAAAGTGCTCCAAGTTGTCGATAAGCATATGTTGGTCTTTGATCCCAAAGTGGAGGAAGTCAGTTTCTTTCATGGGAAAAAAGTTCCATGCCGTGATCTTAACAAGAGGCAAAACAAGGACCTCAAATTTGTGTTTGATGCTGTATTTGACGAACATTCTTCTCAGCTGGAGGTCTTTGAAGACACTACCCTGACCATGCTGGATGGCTTTTTGAATGGATATAATTGCACAGGTAACTTTCTGCTGCATTTCTCCCTTTGTTAGTTATGGAAGTAATCCTGTATCAGTAGTCAGTTCTAATTTGAGCCAGGGGAGGGGGGTGTCCTTCTGCCCCCTAATCTATTTATAAGCTTTAAAACTTGGTTGTTGCTATTTTCCAAGCTGTTGGGGACGTTTGGTTTCTTGTCCTTTGCTTCACATCTAGTAACTCTCTCTTCCTGCAAAAGATAGCCAAAACCCCCTGCATCCCATTTGCAAAAAAAAATTTTAAAAAATAGATATTGCAGTAGTGAAGAGCATGAAGAATAGCTTTCCTCACCATTACTTCCTGGTAGTTCTGATTCTAACGGTTACTTCTAGCTTTGGTACTGTGTGTGGTGGAGCGGACCAACATTGGTGGCGCTGCTGCTTACCAGAACAGTTGCAATGTTGGGGGAGGGATTCATGGTTGCACCAGTGGAACCACCGCTGCCAATCCGGCGCTCCTGTCAGTGCAAGCATGCAGCCCTCCCAGCCCCATTCAGATAAGCAGCAGCAGAGCCATGATCAGAAGGCAGCTCTTGTTGACCCTCCCCATCACACTGTTGGTTCTGAGCAGTTGCTAGCTATCACAGATACATGGTACAGCGTTCTGCAACCATATTTCACTTGCACCTTCTCACAAGTCGAATGATAAGTTGATCGCCTTGGTTGAAGGGCTGCCATGTTTCTTCCCCTTTCCTCATTCTCCCCCCCACCCCCCGAAATGAGCAAATATATATATCAGGTGAAGCCAGATTCTCCTGTTTTCGAATGTTGAGCTACTTAATGGATTCACTAATTAAACGTGCCCCTTCCTACACCCAATTTTGCTGTTTGTATCTCAGACCTTCCTCCAAAGAAGCCCGTGGCAGCAAAGGTATCAACCCTAACGCAATCAGACTTCTAAAAACTGTGTAAAACAACCTTCTGAAAATGGCTGACAATTGCTAAAAGTGATCGCCTGCTTTCAATTTAGTGCTTGCTTATGGCGCAACTGGAGCTGGGAAGACTCATACGATGCTGGGCTCCCAGGAAGACCCTGGAGTGATGTACCGGACCATGTTGGAGCTCTACAATGCCATAGAGCGGATGAAAGAGGAGAAGCATTGTGCTATTGCCGTTTCTTACCTTGAGGTAAGCAGGCTGAATAATTTTGCACAATAACAGTTGTTTTTGTATACGGAATAGGGTGAAAGGGACCCAAACCAGCTTAGTCAGAGGCTGAGAAAACATTGTCTATCTTCCAGCCAAACATTCTGTCTTCCAGCCAGCTTGAGAGATGTTCTCCTACGGTGCAGTCCCATGTTTCTGAGGAGTACATACCAGTATTCCCGACTCAAGGCATTACAGCACCAGAGGAGCCGGTAGAATTGGAAATGAAGTGTTTTGGATTCCTCTCTGACCTGATATTGGAGGATTTAAAACTGCTCCCCTGCTCTGATCTCAGGGAGCTTCTTGGGATTCAAGAAAGGAATCAAACGAGCAAACCAACCAACCAAGGGCTTTGCTCCCAGCTGCCAGAGAACAGAATACAACATAACTTCCCAGTAGCCAAGCCTAGGATTAGGTCTCATGACAGCATGCACTATTGAGAGTTTTCTGCTTGTCTAGTTTCAAATGTATTGGTGCTTTCCTCCTGTCAAATTGCCACTCTGCCTCCTTTGTGCTGGAAAGTTAAAACGGCAATTTGGATATTTGGACAGAAAATTAGGACTCTTAGCTGAGTTTAAAACTTAGGGATAAAACGTATCTGGAAGCGCATGCCATCTCGCATAGGTGCATTTTTCATCTTTTAAAATGGGACTACACCTACCAAATCCAGATACCTTCTGTATGATTAGCTGCTTACCTTTGTGTATCTTAATATCTGCCTTTTCCAATGCCTTTCCCTCCCAAGGTCTACAATGAGAAGATACATGATTTGCTTGTAAGTTCAGGACCACTGGCTGTTCGAGAAGATCCTCAAAAAGGAGTGCTGGTTCATGGGTTAACAATGCATCAGGTTTGCACGTATTTATATTATCCATGTTATTCATTAACTGCTTATTTATCTATTTGCCTGCTTGCAGTATTTACAGGCAGTCCTATAACACAGTTCTCAGAGTAGCTCACAAAGCAATTGAAATTCTATAACAAATTCTCAAAGCAGTTTTTGAGTCTTTAAGGCTTTGCCTAAGAGGGAGATCTTAAGTTTGAGGTACCTAGTTTGTCACCTAAGTTGTTTTTCTTTAAGTTGCCAAAAAGTTGGCAGATGGGGAACGTGGAAAATATTTGCATTAAATCTCTCGGTATTGTAAGGTTTTGTGTGAGTTAGAAGGTTATTTGTTTTGTTTTTACTTTCACAATATTCTGATTGATTGTCCCTGTTGACCAAATTTGTCTTGTCCACATCATGTTAAACCATGGTTTAGTATTACATGCATGCCAGAGTTATGAAGTTTGACCCAGTAGATAAGCGTGCCTGCCTGCAGCTTCATTTCCAAAATTCAATTTTCCCCCCCTAAATCGGTTTTAACTGGGATACCTTGAAAAGTTTTCAGAGTCATTTCAACCCACTACGGGCACAATTCTATCAAAAGAAGCAGAAGAGATCAGACTGCTGTCCCAAGCCATGATTCATATACTATGGACAAATCAAGTCCTTTACACGAATGCTATCTGTTCAATCCTATCCATCTTGATGTGAAGATTTACAAGCTTTATTTCTGGGAAGAAAACACAGTGAAAACCATTACTTTATCAAGACACTTGAAATACTAGCGGGCCGCTCTAAGTGACCTGTTTGCGAAGGCAGTTGCTATGAAACAACTGTTTAAATCAAACGTGGTAGCAATCTTCAACCCCTTTATCTCAAAGTTGCGCTGTCAAAATTGAAACAGTTCTTTTGAGTAAAGTGGCTTGGGGGCTGAAGCATTTGATCAAACACAAAAACCTCTTCATCACAGTTGTATCCTAACTCATATTCTTAATTTTTTATATCTGCTACACATGCACCTAATTTCTCCCAGTCTGTCATCTCATTTCTTCCTTATCATTTCTTCACTTTCCCCTCCTCCTCTATGCTATGTCTGTTTCTGCTATTGCCACCCGTAGTGCACCTTGGCTTCTTCGGTCAAGGCTTGGAGGGAAGCTGGCAGGGGGGGAGGGGCAGAGAGAGAGAGAGCCTGCTGCCAGGCAGTCTTCTTCTACCTATGCCATTTCCGTTTGTACAGCTATCAAAGGGCCAAAAATATCAGGAGCTGATGGGGTGGTACTACTACTGCTTAATGCCTTTAATGTCAGCAGCAGCAAACTAAACAGTGAAGCGATATGGTCCCTCCAGAGTTCCAGTTACAGATAGATAGCCGTGTTGGTCTGCCATAGTCAAAACAAAGAAGTGTGCATGCACACGAAAGCTCATACCAAGAACTAACTTAGTTGGTCTTTAAGGTGCACTGGAAAGAATTTTTTTTGTTTTGGTCCCTCCAGAATTAGCTGACGGCCTGTAAAAAGAAAATGGGGGGGGGGGACTATTAGAATATTCTATCCCCCATCCCTAAAAGTGTATCAGCGTGAAGCTGCTGAGCTTGGGGACCAGCTGGGTAGTCCTCTTCTTGCTAAGCCCTGAAGCTTGGCAGTCTACAACAGCCTTGCTCATGTGGCTCTGAACTGGAATAACACGGTGCAGGGGCGACTGTATTCTTGCTTCCCTGTGGTGTATGGGAGAATTTTGGAGGGAATTGGGGCCACGGATGTGTGCACTTTGTCACCCTCAACGTATCCCCAGCTCAGGTTCCCCGCGCCCCCCTCCATTCACCCAGTCCAGGATTATTTTCATCTGTTTGGGTTAGGGTTGTAAAGTGGCTGGCCCCAAACAAGGATAATGGAGTCATGTTTGCCTCCACCTTCCCAGCTTGTACTTCAGCCTACTGGATAATTTTCTCTTCACATCAGATATTTGAAGGCTTTCTGGGAAGGCTGAACATGGAAGCAAACTGCCAAGAAAGCAAACCAAGGTAGCCCTTGGAGATGATGAGGACTATTCCCTATAACAAACATTGCCATTAATGGTCCGAGTCCATTTTCATAGGACTGCTCCTTTATAAATATTCAGTTCCTTCTGCAACAAATAGGGTATAACCACATTTTTCTATCTATCAATAGAGTTATTGGATATTGTATCTTATTTTTTAAATTTTAATGAATGTTTAAGTCTTACTGTGAGATCTACTTACTCAATGAATTGATTTGGGTTTATTTAATTCTGTGTTTGTGAATGCCTTTCCCTTCCTAACGGCTTTAAGATGAACTTTGCAGTGGCATCACCACCTGCTCAAAGAATGTACCTAGCACAACCTGACGGCTAGCGGTTTTGGAATAAGTAAAATGATGCCTTTTAGCTGACCCAACTTCTCGAGGCGACACTAGGCACAAGTTAATCTTGAACATAATCTTCTTTGGGCAGGTGCTGAAGCTTATGCTCACCTACAGAAGCTGGTCTGATAAAAGGTATCTTCTTACCTGCTTTGTGTGTGTCTGGGACCAAGATGGCAACAAAAGCCAAAGCTACGATGTTAACATTATGACTGAAATCCCATGACAATGAAACTCCCAGATTAAAATCTAGCAAAAAGATTTACTAGTTTCATTTGACTGTTCCCCCCCCCCTCCACCTTTTGTAGCCAAAGTCTGCCATGGAGATCTTGCAAATATTGGACTATGGAAACAAAAACAGAACACAGCATCCCACTGATGTGAATGCCTCCTCATCTCGGTCCCATGCTGTCTTTCAGGTAAGACGATACAGCAGATAAGGTGTCTGAGGATCTTAGATAACCTTTGAAGCTTTGTTTAAAAAGAGAGAGAGAAAGAATCCTCGGCCTATGGCACACCAGCTATAATAGCTTTGGTCTTGGGAAGAGAGATCCAGCTCGCACTCTTGTCTGCATTAAATCCTTTGTGCTAAATAGCATTCAGGAGGGGAGCTCTCATGGTCTCTGCCGTTGCTCAACTTCAGATGAGGAATCTATTGAGGTGTCATAGCTGCTTGTGAGGAATAAATGTGCTTCATGCTCACATAAATGGCAATATTTTTTTTCATGCTTAACTGCTTCTGTGCATTCATTTATTTTTATACATAAAAATATATCAAAAAGTGATTCCCACTAAAGCAGCTGACTTAGTATAGAGCAGACTGAGCCTATGCATGTTTATACAGAAGTCCTGCTGAGTTTAGTGGTGCTTGGTCCCAGGGAAATGTGGCTGGGATTGCAAACCAAAAGTATAATCCTATGCACAGTTGCTGGAGAGTAAAGTATTGCTGAGTTCAGGCAAACTTATTTCTGAGTAAACGTTTTAAGATCCCAAAGAGAGTGTTGTTGGAATAGCAAGCTTTCAGATTGTGTGCTTTCCGATTGGTGGTTTCATTGTGTACATAGCTGTCAAGGTTTCCCTTTTTTTAAAAGGGAAATTCCCTTATTCCGAATAGGATTCCTCGCAAGAAAAGGGAAAAGTTGACAGCTGTGATTGTGTATCCTTTATTGCATTGTTTAAACGGCACTTTGAGAATTGCGGGTGGAAAGTGGGATGAAAATGTTGGGAATATAAAATAAACAATCCTTTCTGAAGTGTGTTAATCCAAACCTGGGTCTCCTGCTGTTTTTTTAGACTACAGTTCCCATCATCCCTGACCACTTGTCCTGCTAGATAGGGATAATGGGAGTTGTAGTCCAAAAACAACTGTTGACCCAAGTTTGGGAAACACTGTGTTCATCTAAGGAGGAGCATCATATCTTCATTTTTAATTTCCTTGTCCGATTCAATTTTGCACTCTCTGCATGACTGCCAGAAAGTCTGTATTACAGAAAGCTTAGGTTTGTGCATGTTTCCTTCCCTGCATTGCCCAACTTATAGGCATGGAAGGGTGATTGTTTTATCTGGATTCTTTCCTCATTTCCTTGTTCTGTACTCCTCTGTTTCAGATCTATTTGAGACAACAAGACAGGACAGCATGTATCAATCAAAATGTCCGTATTGCCAAAATGTGCCTCATTGACTTGGCAGGCTCAGAACGTGCCAGCGCCACGAAGACCAAGGGAGCTCGTTTTAGAGAAGGGGCAAATATTAATCGCTCACTGCTAGCCCTTGGCAATATCATTAATGCTCTGGCAGACCCAAAAGTAGGTACCCATTTTTTTCTCACCACCTCCCCCAGCTGGGATTGTGTTGCATAGGAAGGTTAATGTTCTATATTATCCCCCCCCCCCCGGCCTAGGATGTTTATGTCTTTCAATGTAAGTTGCTTGGATACCTTTTAGGTCACAAGTGACTCATGAATCTCAAAAAGAATAGTGGCATGGTAAGGCATGCAAGAAAATAGAGCAGGGGTCAACAGACTTTTCAGCAGAGGCTTGGTCCACTGTCCCTCAGACCTTGTGGGGGGGCTGGATTATATTTGGGGGGAGGGGGAGAACGAATTCCTATGCCCCACAAATAACCCAGAGATGCATTTTAAATAAAAGGACACATTCTGCTCATGTAAATACATGCTGATTCCCGGACTGTCTGCAGGCCAGATTTAGAAGGCAATTGGGCCGGATCTGGCCCCCAGGCCTTAGTTTGCCTACCCATGAATTAGTGTATGTGAAGCAGTTTGGAATGTGCTATAAAGTACCGTATTGGCCTGAATATAAGCAGCACTTTCCCCAAAAATTCCAACCATGAAAAGTTAAAGTGCGGCTTATATTTGCAACCTTACGGTATGCAGCCAGGAGTATGGCAAAGCGGTACCCGCCCTCAAGGCCAGGAAGGGAGAGAGAGCAAGAAAGGGGAAAGGCCATCAGCAACACAGCGCAGCGCTCGGCCTGTCTCTCTCTCTCCCTCTCTCTCTCTCTCTCTCTCTCTCTCCCCCCCCCCCCCCCAGTATACAGCCAGGAGCACCAAGGAAGGGAGCGGCTTATATTCAGCTATGTTTTTCTCTCCCCCCCCCCCAATTTTAAAGGTGCGGCTTATATTCGGGTGCATCTTGCATTCAGGCCAATACGGTAGTTGTTCCCAAACATTTTGGTATGGTGGCCCAACGAATCAAAATTCACTTAGTACAGTGACCCATTAATTTATTGTAACGGGAATTTTGGAGCTTGGGTCTTTGGCAGCCATTGCTGTCAGGCATTTTAACGCCTCGCAATCTAGCCTATTGCTAAAGACTACGATATGGTGAAATTTGGGTTCATGGGATCGAAGTCAGGGTGCTTAGCAGGTCTGGCGATGGTTCAAATGAACTTTTGTTTTCAGGTGACATAATTAATCTGATCTACAGGTAAAAAAATATTTGATCTCTAGTTTGCATATTAACCATGCCTTAAGCTTTTATCTATCCAGGTGAGCAGCAGCAACCCACTCTGCTGCTGCTAGCCGTTCCAGCTGATTCTCTTGGTGTTTGGAGCAGGAAGCCTAGGTCAGCAGGGACTTCCATGCAGGATTTGCCCTGTTTAAAGTGGAGATGAATAGCAGTAGCAGGTTGACCAAAGCCCATCAAATCACTTATAGCACTTGAAAGAAGTAACTAAATATAGGATGTGGGTTGAATCTACTGCAGGTTTCCCTTTGTGTTCCCCTCTTGCGGTTCCTCTAGAAATCTGTAAACAGTGCTTGGCATACGCTGAGCTTCAGGATTTATTGTGCTGGGAACACAGAACTGCTGCTGCTGAATTTGGGAGGGAATCTGGGTTTTCACTAGACTGCTGACTCCTTGTATGTACAGGGATCTGCAGGTGGAGAGAATGTAGCACCCATCCTTTCTTTGCAAGAATTGGAGAATCTAAATTGCTGGTACCCTGTCTCATATAGGAGGACATTTTAAGGGATTGGCTAGGTGTTGAAAAAGGCTTTCTAGTGGGGGAAAAATTCAAGGTTTTTATCTCCTGTCATTTATGTGCATTGTGAAACAGCTGTTCATAGTAAGTCATGGTCTGATGCTAAAGTAATCTCAGCACTCCATTAAACACTCATCCTCTTCTGTGTGTGTTTTTTTGTTCCTCCAGAAGAAGAACCAGCACATTCCTTATCGGAACAGCAAGCTTACTCGTTTACTGAAGGATTCTCTAGGAGGAAATTGTCGCACGATAATTATAGCTGCTGTTAGTCCGTCTTCTCTGTTCTATGATGACACATATAACACTCTTAAATATGCCAATCGAGCCAAGGACATCAAATCCTCTGTAAGTAAACTTCTTTTTAAGTTCTGTGCTGTCGCTTTCAAATTATAAAATGATGTTTGTTCTGATTGAGTGGATAATTGCAACGGGGAAAAGATACTGCCCTCTCTCTCTCTTTTTTTTGCTTCATATTTTTAAATATTGTGGCAATCTTACTGAGCACTTTTTCTTTTTACGCAAGCAGTGTCACAACTGCCTTCTTTGCTGCTTGTACTTTCTTATCTACCATTCCCTCTGTTTCATGGGATTATTTCAAACAATTCCTTGATACACTTGACCTACATCCAATTTCCCTTCTCCCTTCCGTATTTTCCTTCTCCATCTGTAGCTCCTCAATGCATATCTTAGGCCTTTCTCAAGGGTATCCTTACTTAAAGGAGATCCTGGGAGCGGTTGTGGTTACTGGGTGTTGTAATCTGCAGAAAGGAGTGGGGAATTCCCCCCTGGGATGAGTACAACTTTGGATCCTGCCCATTGGGTTGAAACGCAACTAAACCAAGCAAAGTTTATCTGGCACTGGTGAAAAACGGCAGGTGGTGATTGTCACCAATTCATTCTCCTCTCTGGCCCTGGGAAAAGCTGTTCTGGAGGGTTGGGGAAAACTCCAGAACAATGTGGGAGCAGCAGGAGGAAAGAGTAATTGGTGATAATCATGGAGTGGAAGTCTGAATGCAAGCCATGACTTTTATTATGTTTAGGCATGTCTGGATCCATCCCATTACCATTTTGTTAACTTTATTTAATCCGGGGGTTTTGTGACTGTTGTTTGTGTTGCTTGATATGATGATCACATAGTATGTTTTCCTTCGCAAAGGAAGAATATACTATCTTCTGATGTTTATGAAGCTGAACTGTGTCTTCTCTTCACAGCTGAAGAGCAATGTCGTAAGCTTGGATAGCCATATAAGTCAATACGTTAAGATTTGTGAAGAACAAAAGAAAGAGGTATGTCAGTTACTAGAATAGTTAATGTTGCTTTAAAGGTAAAGGTAAAGGTACCCCTGCCCGTACGGGCCAGTCTTGACAGACTTTAGGGTTGTGCGCTCATCTCACTCTAGAGGCCGGGAGCCAGCGCTGTCCAGAGACACTTCCGGGTCACGTGGCCAGCGTGACGAAGCGGCATCTGGTGAGCCAGCACCAGCACAGCAAACGGAAACGCTGTTTACCTTCCCGCTATAAAGCGGTCCCTATTTATCTACTTGCACCCGGTGGTGCTTTCAAACTGCTAGGTTGGCAGGCGCTGGGACCGAACGACGGGAGCTCACCCCGCCGCGGGGATTCGAACTGCCGACCATGCGATCGGCAAGTCCTAGGCGCTGAGGTTTTACCCACAGTGCCACCCACGTCCCGATGTTGCTTTAGTTACACATAAAAGATAACAGCATAATTAAAAGAAGGCATTAATTGTTGTGCATTCAGATACCCCAGATTTCCAGAAAACCTGGTGTTTCTGTGTCATATTAGGTGTAATGTAGATCATTAGTATGGCTTTAAAAATTGGTTTTGAAAAAGCTGTTTAAAGAAACTCATGGAATACTAAAAATGAGATACAAACTGCACATGCACCCCTTTCTTTCAAAATACACTATCCTGTTTCAGATCATAATGCTGAAAGAGAAACTACGAGTCCTTGAGTTGGAAAAAACATCTTCTCCTGACAGACATGCCACAGATCAACAACAGGTGGAAATTTCAAGGTAAAAAAAATGCTTACTTATTGTGTTGTCTTGTACAAAGTTATGACATGATCCACAACTACTTGTGTGTATAAGATGACAAAATACTTCAATACCTTCTCTCTTGTCAGCCTTAGTTGGTCAATGGTACCCGGTCAGCCAATGTACCATAATGCACCTGGTCACTCCTTACAACAGAGAGGCTCATCCATACTTTCATATTGTTATCCAGTGGCCTCCCTTGCCAAAATTTAATGTAAAAGCTCCTGGGGATCTATAGGGAAGTCGAGTTTAACACCTGGTCAATAAGCAAACTTCCATATATGGTCCACTCCCATGCACAAAGGAGGGAACATTTCATTATCTTATTGTGCCTATAAAACAGCCATTGTTCTTTTCTTGATGGTACAGTGGTGCCCTGCAAGGCGAATGCCTCGCAAGACGAAAAACCCGCTAGACGAAAGGGTTTTCCGTTTTTCGATGCGCTTCGCAAGACAAATTTCCCTATGGGCTTGCTTCGCAAGACGAAAACGTCTTGTGATTTTTTTTTGCTCCCCCCCCCCTTTTTCTAAGCCGCTAATAGCCTTTTGGCCACTAAGCCTTTAATAGCCGCTAAGCCGCTAATAGCGCTAAGCCGCTAATAGGGTTGCTTCGCAAGACAAAAAACCGCTAGACGAAGAGACTCGCGGAACGGATTATTTTCGTCTTGCGAGGCATCACTGTATTGCCTTTAATGTTATCCTGGGATAAGGATTCAACACCTGAAAATGCAGGTTCCTAGTTTTAAGGGTACCTGTCCTTAACCTTGAATGCTCAGGTGCCAGATGTAGCCAGATATGCCTTTGCCCAGCTTAAGTTGGTGCACTTGTTCCTGGAGAATGAAGATCTGGCCGTTGTAGCACGTGTCATAGTTACATCATGGCACTGGAGAATTGTGGAGTTGGAAATGACCACAAGGGTCATCTAGTCCAACCCTCTGCAATGCAGGAATAATTTTCCAAACTTGATGCTTGAACCCACAACCCATGTCAGGACTGTACTCCCCAGAATTATGTTTAGTCAGAACCAAGGATAGGACCTTCTTAGTTGCTGCACCCAAGCTCTGGAACTCCCTTTCAAGAAACATTCACCTTACCTCCTTGTTACTGGTTTCTTTTATTTGCCATGCTGTTGAATTTCCTTTTTTAGAAAGGCTCTTCAAGTGTGTTTTTAAGCTGGGGCAAAATTTGTTAAATTTTGTGCTGGAAATGGTTTTCCATGGATACTTTCGTTTTTACTCTGCTATTTTTACCATTTCCCTTTTTGTATTTTTTAAGCATTTGTATTATAACTTTTTTATATTGTTTTAGCTGTCTTGGGCTCTCTTAGTAAAATGGGCAATATAAATGTTTTCAATAAATAAATATAACTGCTGTTTACAGCTATATTTTCTGTCTAAGCTCTAGAAATTCAGTTAGGCATAAGGAGAAAAATTATGCCCAGTAAAATCTCTCTTTTGAAGTTCTAACGCTGAGCTGTGAAATAACCTAATACTGACAGGGGCAGTGGAAGGGTTAAAAGTGCAGCTGTGTAACTTGTGCATGTTTGAGACAGTGGGTCCTTATCCAATCTGGCAAAATTAGGATTCCAGGAACTGGGAAGCAAGCACTAGCCACTGAGAATGTGGGAATATATTCCATGTAACATCAAGATAATCACGAGAATTTGAGCCCCTAGATCTTGTGTTAAGAGCAAATAATCGGCAGCTCCGTTTTCGTTCAAAATACCATTTATTTCAAAAACAGGAATTCAAAAATACTATTACTGGGGTGTGTTTAAAAAAAGAATCTTCTGTTAAGAGAGAATCGCTGCCTACTTGGTTAAAAATAATCTGGAAAATTATGTTTTGCAGAACTGTGTATATAGCGAGAAAACTTTTTAATGACCTTTTTCTGTATAAGAAACACATTAAGCAATTTTACTCTTTTAAATCTCTGGCATAAACTAAAGCTGCTATAACTCCATATATAGACAAATATCCCCAGGGAAGGATCATAGGTGCTAATCACCGTTTGTTACATTACAGATTTTTACAGTCGAACTTTCCCATGGTAACCCGCATTTTAATGCTCCAATTAAGAAGTTTTTAAGCTACTAAAAGCTGTCAAAAAAGGCACACCTGTAATCTAAGTTCTAATAATTTACAGCTGTATTGACAACCTGAATTTATAAGATAAAACATTTTTATGCTTGGAGACAGAGCCATTTTAGATCCTTTAGAGCAGCAGCTATCACAGGGGTCTCTTCCAACTCTACAATTCTATTATTCTTGGGGGGGGGGGGAACCTCCAAGAAAACTATGGTGCTACTGCAGGCTCAATCCACCTACCTGCCCACCAGCTGATGACCAATGTTTCAGGAGACAGCTTTCCAGAAAATCTCTAGCATTGCTTTGTCAATACAGCATTTCCCCTTTTGCCTATTCCTTTTTTTCACATGCGCTAAAGTCAGTTTTCTGCACACTGGCGCTCCTTTTTGACCAGGTACCGCTTAGTAAGCCACTTGAAAACGTACTGTATCTAAAGGTAAAGGGACCCCTGACCATTCATAGACAACACTGGGGTTGCGGCGTTCATCTCGCTTTATTGGCCGAGGGAGCCAGCATACAGCTTCTGGGTCATGTGGCCAGCATGACTAAGCCACTTCTGGCAAACCAGAGCAGCGCACGGAAACACCATTTACCTTCCCGCCGGAGCGGTACCTATTTATCTCCTTGCCCTTTGACGTGTTTTCAAACTGCTAGGTTGGCAGGAGCTGGGACTGAGCAACAGGAGCTCACCCCGTCGTGGGGATTTGAACCGCTGACCTTCTGATCAGCAAGCCCTAGGCTCTGTGGTTTAACCCACAGCGCCACCCACATCCTTTTTTTACTGTATCAAACTTGGTAGCAAATAAAGAGAGGTGGTCCCATCTGAGCTCCTTGGCTAAGCTGTCGAATGGCATGCATAGCTGATTGTTGCTTCAGATGGTAAAGGCATGGCGAGTGTTTAAGCAGATATCTCCTGGCTCCTGTCCTTGAGATTAATGTCTGAACGAAAAGCACAGCCAACCCACAGTGCAAAGCCTAGACCAAAACAAAGGGGTTTGTGCTAGTCAATCCAGTAACGTAGCCTTTTGATGCACTTACATGAGAGAATATGGGAACATGGGGGTTTCATTCAGATTTGGGGATTATTTTATTAGTTTCCCTGATTATAATGCCGTTCTGTCCTGTTGGGTTATGGTTATGGAAATGTGGCTTTTTGATCAATATGCCACCATGTTGCACTAAATGTTTAAATGGCAGGAAAGAACAGGTTATTTGAGACACCGTCTTGCCCCTTATATACTCAGTAGGTTGCTGCAAATATTACTGGACTTCCATCTGCCTCAGCCAGCATGGTCCATGGTCAGGGATGATGGCAGCTGTAGACCAGCAATATTTTTTTTTAAAAAAAACTTTTTAATGTTTTTATTCTATGGTTTTATGTTTTGTGGTTTTATTCTGTAAACCGCTTTGGTATTTTTATGGTAAAGCACTGTATAAATTTAATAAATAATTATCATCATAATCATTTTATAAACAAATAACCATCTGAAGTACTTTGAAAGAATTGAAGTACCAATTTTTTTAATTGAAACTGCTATTTACTACGGAGTAACGCCCTGCCACAAAGCTGTGTTTTGTGTAACTTGGTCCTTTTTCTATATAAATGTTTGGGGCAGGTTTAGAGAAATTTTGAAGTGCGTGTTCGCAAATCGAGAGGAAATCAGGCAAGAGTTTCTGAAGCTGGAACTGCGCCACAAAGAAA
Organism: Podarcis melisellensis; assembly: GCF_964234715.1. Lineage (NCBI taxonomy): Eukaryota > Metazoa > Chordata > Lepidosauria > Squamata > Lacertidae > Podarcis > Podarcis melisellensis. The sequence goes on along the minus strand of NC_138528.1, from coordinate 62,152,166 downwards.
ACATCCTGAAAACCCATTATCAAAAAAATTGCCATGAACAAATTGAAATGATGTGCGGTCCGGAGAGAATGGAGAGGGTAAGCTATTAGTATGACAGTTCTGCTGTCCTTTCTGCCATGCTTATGCCAAGCTGTTAGGCTAATGAAAAGAACGTGGCTCTGATCCTGTGTGTCTCCTTACTGCAGTTATCCAGGGCTTCTTGAAACGAATTACAAGGGTTAGATCTTTGGGGGGTTCACCTGAACCCTCTCCTATTGAAAGCATGCACGAGAGTGTTGCAAGGTTGCACTGGCTAACCTCCACCTTCCCCACTGGCAATACATGTGCCAGCAGTCATTTGAAGCAGCACTATGCACATTCATTTAGAGGAACGTGGAGCTACTTCACATGACTACAAAGCATTCAGCCCCCAGCACACATATTAGCAGCACTAGCTGACACCATCTTTTCATGTGCTTTTGGTGTATGTGGGCTTGTGTGAATCCTCTTAACGTGGTTTCTAATTAGAATTCACCTTGTCCTCCTGTCCAGGTTCCCCCCGTCCCACCACCTGTCCAGGAAATTTCCCTTGGGGATTCAAGTGCAGAGGCTCATACCAAATTCTTAATCGGTCTGACTTGATTTAGTAAAGCATTATCGAACAAAGTTCAAAGAGTCTACCAGAGCTTTATAAATAGGCGAGGTGTACATCATCTTAGCTGCTTCTCCTCTAACTGAATCACCTTCTGCCACCCCAGCCCCTCACCATCTCTTCATCCAACCACAGTCCTTGAAATACAACTTGTTCAACCCACTTTCACTGTATCTATTAGAACGCTTCTTGCGCCTTGTATGGAGTTAGTTAAACATTCACCTGTTACGTTCCTCCTTAACTGGTTCTTACCAGTTTTGTAGTACTCAGGTTATGCTCCTGAGTACGTAATAGGAGTTCTACCTCACACTGTGTTGTTAAATATCTTTTATATGTCCTCTGACTTGTCTGCATACTTCTTCCTTGGTCCCCGCTTCTCTTGTCAACTCTTTTTCCCCATTCCTTTGGCCATCTTGCTGCTCAAATCTGCTGGCTCTTAGTTTACTTTTTGGGTGCACTTTCCTCTCAGTGGATCTCCCAAGCATTACTTTTTCTGCCCCTCGAGGTTTGCTGATCATAGCGTTTTTTCTCTACTCTTACTTTGCTTTCCACCAAGACACAAACTGAACCACCTCAGCTGTTACTCCATTTTGTGACATTTCTTTAAGAACGACAGGAAAGAGGGCTTGAGCCTGAGCCGCCAGTTTTTATTCTGTGTGGTGTAAGAAGGAACTTTGTACTGCTGGCTCTGCATTTTACGGATAGGCTTTTTACTTCTGATTTTTTAATCATACATTGTTCATATATTGCCTCTCCCATATAATGTGGCTCAAGTGGCTAATACTTAAATGTATAAAACTTCCCTCACATAGCAGTTAACCGTAAGTGACAATCTTTGAAGTTCTGTTGCAAAATAATTTTGTGTGTTAGGTTTTCTCAGACATCTGCTTTCAATTGAGCATAGTGATAGCTGTCTGAAATGGAAGGTGATATAAATTTCTTCTGTTGAACGAAGCAGGAAATATTTTAAACACTGAAATGCAGGGTACATATACTGGCAGCTTTTTCTTTTTCTTTTCTTTTTCTTTCTTGCTCTTAATAGTCAAAACCATGTCTTAAATTCGGGAGTTCAAAGAGCATTTGGAGGCCGCATTCTTCAGAAATCACACTGGGGAAAATATTGGGTTCACATGCAGAACATTCAAGCACCCACCCCACTCCTTTTGGGTTCAGGCAAAAAAACCCTAAATGAATTATTTGGACCAACTCTGTTACTTATGATTTGGGAGAGTGTGGGGTGAACTAGCTGATACAGAGAGGGAACGGCTTGCAACAGCAGTCAGCTTTCCCTCTGGTAAAATCTTAAGTTTTTAAAAAAATATGTGTGTATTTATTTTTTGATAAAAACATTTGCATGCCACGCTTTCACAAGCGGTTTACAACAAATATAATACAATTAAAACCACACAAAAATTAAAACAGATGGCATGACACTGGGCTTCGCTGACGACAACAGCCTGTGAACTCCAGCACAGTTGAGGAAACTGAATAATATTGCATCATGAGATGCTGGGCTGTTGCTTTGGTAGTATGTAGTTCGCCATAGTATCCAGGTCTGTCCTTTAGTTTGAAACTTAGGTTTGTTTTGTTACAGGCGACTGACAAGCACGACCACCGGCTTGCGTTACTTAAAACCCGGCGCTTGCAAATAGAGCAGAGGGAAGCGGAAGAGACTAAACGCTTAGAGGACAACACTAATTGGTTGCACCGGGTCGAAAACGAAATGCGCCTCCTAGGTCAAGATGGCCATATTCCTCAGGTAAGCTCCTTTGCCTCTCGTTGGCCACTGTGAGAACAGGATGCTGGACTTAGATGGGTCACAGGCTTAATCCAGTAGTACTGTTCTTGTGTTCCCTTTGGCTCCTGGGAAATATTTTGGATGTTCAAGTGAGAGGGATTGTTCTTTATTCCACTCTAGCAGTAAGCAAAGGGCTATCTATCATATATATATGGACTCTATCATATATATATATATAGTGGACTTTCCACACTCCAGACCAGGAATTTGCTTGGAAAGGCAGAACTGAAGGAAGATGATGGGTCAGTGAGGGTGAGCAGGGAATTGGTTTTGAGCTGACCCTTCAGGCCAAATCACTTCCCATCTTGCTTCATGTGTCCTTCCTTGGTTACTTAAAAATAGTGCTTGCTAACTGTAACCATTTGCAGATAGCTGCTTTGTAATGTGGTAGAAGACAGATATTTTCTGTTGCAATTTTCTCTTCTAAATGTGCATGTTTTTTCACTGCTTTCAATGAAAATAGATCGATTCCTCCCCCCCTTTTTTAAAAAAGTCTCAAACAAATTGCTGTACTTCCCTGAATAGTAGTGTATCTACAATAGACTATTGTAGTTTCTTGCCGTTCATGTAGCGTAAGAGTAGATACTGTCTTCATATGAAAGAAAAGAAGAAAACCACGGAAGCGAACAAAGCACCTGCCTTCCATTTTTCAAACAAGCCTCTAAACAAAATTGACCTGGTGTCTGCTGCATTCTTCCCGCAACCTCTGCCGCTGAAATAATATCTTAGCCACTGCTGAAAATGGAAGTTATTAGCATGTAAAAATGTGATAATAACTGGGAGTTGCAAGGATGAGAGCCATGCTTGATGAATGCAAGTATGCCCCCACTGTCACTGAAGTTTAGTACTAGATATGGTACTGGTCATTTTTAAGGACTTTACCTCAGTTGTGTGTGGTGTTTTTTTTTGGGGGGGGGGTTTCCTGTACCCTCCTCCTCCAGCCTGGAAGCTTTCAAAGCACCAGCATGCAGGCAGGGTTTGATACTTTGCTTCCCAAGCAGTCCCAGACTTAAGGGGCTTCAATAAGAGGTCTCCTAGGTCATTCCGGTTTGGTTTTAACTTGAAGTACCTTGGTTGATTTGTATTGACGGCTATCAGCTCTGAGTGAGATTCAATATATACAGGTATAACGTTAATTCAAGAAGCATTGTTAGCTATTGTTAACGCAAGGGGAAGTAGCATGATAGTACCAATCAGTGTATGGTAGGCAAAAAATTGCACAAAATTTCCCTTGGCCCAAGCCAACAGTTAGTTAACGGAATGGCTGTTGCCACAATTGGATGCCACCCTCTTGACCTATTCCCCATCACTTGGCAAGACTTCCACTCTAGAAGTAGGACTGTTGTTTTTCAAAGTAGTAGCATTCCTGTCATTACTGGGTTGGCTGCCTATGAGCTTGGCTTCAACATGGCTCCCTTTTCCAGGAGCTCAACCGAGATCTGCAGTACTTCCATTTGAAGTTGGAAGTGAAGGATTTGAGAACTCAGGCTGAATACATGAGGACTCTTGCATCCCTCCAAGAACAGCAATATAAACAGACAGAAAAGTAAGTCGACGTTTGAAATGCCATATTTTGAACAGCTTCCCTACTTAAAGCTTTTGACGTATGTGGAGGCTACAAAGAGGCTAATTTTACACGAAAATTGTGGTACATTTGATTAAACTTTTGTTGGACTGCTTTTGAACAAGAGGTCTGAAAGTGACAACGACAACGTTTCTTTTTCTGTCCTATTCCAAAAAGCTGAACAGATTGCTCTCTATTTCTTTCAGAATATCTTAGTAGGAACACTTTGACCTTTTAAGCTCGGTGGTGGCCAATCTCTTTGGAAGGCGTGCAGCAAATCAAATCCAGAGCATGAGGGTGCCATTTTGGCATCCATTGTAGTCTATAGGCAGACTGCTGTGACTTCATAGCTTTGCCTCTTGTCTTGCCTCTGGAACCAGGAATAGGGCAGTCCTGCAGTGTGGAAGATGTAGGCAGGAGAATGTGCCTAGTTCCATTCTGTGGGTAGCTAACCTTTTTTTCTGGCCTGAAGGCCAAATTCACTCTTGGCCAGTGATTCAGGGGCACATGTCAGTCGTGGGTATCTCATGCACCACAGGTACCCAGCCCAGCCCTTCTCTTCAGCTGATTATAAATGGGGGAATGGGGGGTTTTCACCTCCACCCCCTCACCAAACAATGACTTGGCCAAGGGCTTGGGACTGTCCTTGAAGACAACTCTGATACTTCAGGTCTAAAATATAGAAGCCAGATTACTGGCTCCCTTTGGAACTCCTATAACCCCTCTTTTAAAACAGCTGATCTTAATAGCGTTTCCCTTCCTGGGAATTTTCCCCTTAGAGAAGCCTATAGAATAGATACCGATGAATGAGTTCTTTGGTGCCTAACAGTGAGATGATAAATTTCTAGTCTGACTACCTATCTGGTTTGAGGGACCTGGTTGATGACCTATACCAAGATCTCTTTTTTGCTTTAAGGGCTAGCACCAACACTTTAAATTGTGCTCGGAAAGCCAATTGCAAGCCAATGTAGGTCTTTCAGGACCGGTGTTACATGGTATCGGCAGCCGCATTCTGAAACTGCAATTAATCCAGAATGCAGAAGGATCAACTCAAATATTTTAGGGTATAGGAATCCTGTTGAAAATGTAGGTTGGCACCTAAGGATTAATGACCATAAAATCAAATCTAGAATTGTGAAGGCACTCTGCAACATTTAACCCCAGAAAGAAACTCTACAAATATAAACACTAGGTTAATGGGAATATGGTCAGAGTGTTAAAATTCAAACAGGACTTGCTGACAATAGTCTTCTCTCACTGTGCAACTGGTGTTTAAAAGCTTGTGTATACTTTCTAAGTAGAATGTCTGCATATATATAATGTTCCTTAAATACAATTTACATGAAAGCAGCATGCAGTGCTATCTCTGAGATGTTTGTTGCTTATTTACCATGAAACTTTCATTTTTTAACAGAATACTAAGTGCTTTGCTTTCTGTTATAAGAAAGCAGTACGAAGCTTTGAAAACAGCAGGGTTAGCAAACAGTGCTGTTGAGGATGACTTCAAGGCTTTTGAGCAGCTGATTCACAGAGAGAAAGCCGTTGTCTGGGCTGACCAGATGACTGAAAAAGAACCAAAACAAAATGATTCACCAGTGATGTCTGCTATCATGGCCTTTCCACAACTTGTGAGTTACCAGAATACTCCTTGCCGTAAGTAGACAATTGTCTCTTTTTCTATTTTTTAAGGTGTTGCACCTTCCCTAAGGAGAAAAAGGTCAAATTTGAAGGTAGATTTACAGTGAGTTAGATCCAGAATGCCCCTTCCTTGTACTGAAAGACTGGAATTCCAGCAGAGGCAGCTGCTGGAGAAAGGGACTGGGAAGGTGAGCTTCACCCCCTGCAGCTCCCAGTCCTTGGAGGGTCACTGAACTGTCCAGAACAACTTTTGAGGGGTCTGGAGAGCAGCCTCTCCACCCACTTTCTCTAGCACGAGTGCCTTGCAGACAGAATGATGGTGATGGTGATCTTTTTATTGAAAGTTCAAAACGTACCTAACTATATGTATACCAGACATGGTGAACGCAAACCAAAAAGAGAAACAGAGCCTGTGCAGAAGGGAAAACAAAGGGGGGGACCCAAAACTGTATATTTTACAAGGTTATTATTGTACTTCACCAAATCTTAACCTATTACAGTTTATGGTACAGTGGTGCCTCGCAAGACGAAATTAATTCGTTCCGCAAGTCTCTTCGTCTTGCGGTTTTTTCGTCTTGCGATGCACGGTTTCCCATAGGAATGCATTGAAAATCAATTAATGCGTTCCTAGGGAAACCGCCTTCAGACCAGGTCCGGGGACAGTCTGTCCCCGGACCTCTTCTGAAGGCTGGGGGGCGCGGGCTTCGCAGCAGCGCTACGAAGCCCGGCGGCTGGGGCAGGTGTTCCCGCCCCCCCCCCCCGCTTCGGAGCAGCGTTCCGAAGCGGGGTGGCTGGGGCAGGTGTTCCCGCCCCCCCCCCGCTTCGGAGCAGCGTTCCGAAGCGGGGTGGCTGGGGCAGGTGTTCCCGCCCCCCGCCCGGCTTCGCAGCAGCGCTACGAAGCCCGGCGGCTGGGGCAGGTGTTCCCGCCCCCCCACCCCGCTTCGGAGCAGCGTTCCGAAGCGGGGTGGCTGGGGCAGGTGTTCCCGCCCCCCCGCCCGGCTTCGCAGCAGCGCTACGAAGCCCGGCGGCTGGGGCAGGTGTTCCCGCCCCCCCGCCCGGCTTCGCAGCAGCGCTACGAAGCCCGGCGGCTGGGGCAGGTGTTCCCGCCCCCCCACCCCGCTTCGGAGCAGCGTTCCGAAGCGGGGTGGCTGGGGCAGGTGTTCCCGCCCGGCTTCGCAGCAGCGCTACGAAGCCCGGCGGCTGGGGCAGGTGTTCCCGCCCCCCCGCCCGGCTTCGCAGCAGCGCTACGAAGCCCGGCGGCTGGGGCAGGTGTTCCCGCCCCCCCGCCCGGCTTCGCAGCAGCGCTACGAAGCCCGGCGGCTGGGGCAGGTGTTCCCGCCCCCCCACCCCGCTTCGGAGCAGCGTTCCGAAGCGGGGTGGCTGGGGCAGGTGTTCCCGCCCCCCCCCCCCCCCGCCCGGCTTCGCAGCAGCGCTACGAAGCCCAGCGGCTGGGGCAGGTGTCCGGGATCTCTTTTGAAGCAAGCGGCTGCGGAGAGACGCGATCTCCCCGCAGCCGCTTGCTTCAAAAGAGGTCCGGATCTCTTTTGAAGCAAGCGGCTGCGGAGAGACTGTCAGCATCGCCCTTGAGCCAGTGTACCAACTGGACTCATGCACTACAGCTCCGACTGGGCCCATAACCGATGTCAGCATCGCCCTTGAGCCAGTGTACCAACTGGACTCATGCACTACAGCCCCGACTGGGCTAGGCGAGCTGGGTAGCACTGCCAGAGTCCTCCTTTGACACAGGAACAGGTGACAGTGCTGCGGACTCACAGCTTGGAGCTGAGAGCACCGGATTTACTTTCTCTGTAATGCAGTCGTTGCGCAGCAGCGTTTTGCAGAGTCTTGCAGAGTATAAACCACTCGGAGAGCAGCTCTGTAAAATACCTTCTTTCTTTATTCTATTACTACAGCTATCATACAAAACTATATACAGAGCTACAGATTCGGCATAAATCAATGCTACACTCTGAGTGCCTGCAGAGTCTCTAAATATCTCTAAATAATATCTCTTGCACTCTCTCTCCGGCTCACTGACTGACTCTCTCTCACACACATTGAGATTCACTCACATGACTAATTAAGTAGAGAGCAGTTCATTGCTCCTCCTCTCTGTAGAGTCAGCAAAGACCTCAGGAGATGGTCAGGAGATTCTTGGGTATGGGAGGGGTGAAATCTCCTCAGAGACGCGATCTCCCCGCAGCCGCTTGCTTCAAAAGAGGTCCGGGATCTCTTTTGAAGCAAGCGGCTGCGGAGAGAAGCGATCTCCCCGCAGCCGCTTGCTTCAAAAGAGGTCCGGGATCTCTTTTGAAGCAAGCGGCTGCGAAGAGACGCGATCTCCCCGCAGCCGCTTGCTTCAAAAGAGGTCCGGGATCTCTTTTGAAGCAAGCGGCTGCGAAGAGACGCGATCTCCCCGCAGCCGCTTGCTTCAAAAGAGGTCCGGGATCTCTTTTGAAGCAAGCGGCTGCGAAGAGACGCGATCTCCCCGCAGCCGCTTGCTTCAAAAGAGGTCCGGGATCTCTTTTGAAGCAAGCGGCTGCGAAGAGACGCGATCTCCCCGCAGCCGCTTGCTTCAAAAGAGGTCCGGGATCTCTTTTGAAGCAAGCGGCTGCGGAGAGACGCGATCTCCCCGCAGCCGCTTGCTTCAAAAGAGGTCCGGGATCTCTTTTGAAGCAAGCGGCTGCGGAGAGACGCGATCTCCCCGCAGCCGCTTGCTTCAAAAGAGGTCCGGGATCTCTTTTGAAGCAAGCGGCTGCGGAGAGACGCGATCTCCCCGCAGCCGCTTGCTTCAAAAGAGGTCCGGGATCTCTTTTGAAGCAAGCGGCTGCGGAGAGACGCGATCTCCCCGCAGCCGCTTGCTTCAAAAGAGAAGACCCGCTGTCCCCGGGGCAAGCTTCGTTTTGCGAAGCAAGCCCATAGGGAAATTCGTCTTGCGAGGCAACTCGAAAACGAAAAAACCTTTCGTTTTGCGAGTTTTTCGTCTCGCGAGGCGTTCGTCTTGCGGGGTACCACTGTATTTGTAAGAGTGGATTCCAAATATCATTGAATTTGTCCATGGCAAGTCTGTGTTTATATGCAAGTTGTTCATAGGTTGCGAGTTTGTATAAGTCTTCAATCCAATCGTAGAAGGGTGCCGCATTTTTATTTTTCCAGTTCATCAGGATCAGTCTTTTTGTGGTAAGGGCACAGAGAGTCCACTCACATTGTCTTTTTGTAAGGTTCCATGTGCTGGTTATATAATAATTCAAGAGGATATTTTGCTCTGTAAATGTAAGGTTGTTCTATACAGTTCTGTTGATGGTTTCAGTTACCTTCTGCCAAAAATCTTTCAATATAGGACAATGGTTATTATGAAGATTTTATATTTATATATACCCCACCTTTCACTCTGTTGAGACTCAAGACAACTTACAGACAAAAGACCTGCCAATAATTATTACAAGTTCTGCTCGCCTGAATTCTGAATCCAGCCAAATGTGACTAAACCTAACTTTAGTGTAGCAGCTAAAGTGTAAGATAGCAAAAGAAGCCCTTTCTTGGAAATGGTGTGCTTCATCCCCTCAGGAATATCTGCCTATATCACTCAACTCTTTCTAATGTAGCAGTTACAGCCTTGCGAAAATATCAGTTCTAGGGTGGGCATTGAAATGAGTCTGCATGTAGCTTTTCTCCAGTTCACCGAAGAAAGTAGAAAATGTTGATATAAGCCTTGATCCAGATAATTATTTAAAGATACCTGTGTACAGCAAGACCTTTTCCTTCCTGTTTTGTAACCTTTTTGAATTCCTCCACAGCGCTTGTGATGTTTCATTTGGGAGGCGGGCTGTTTTGTTAAGATAAGGAAAATACCCACTGTACACCTGACAAATAAGGGTGATTTGACAGATTAAAGACGTTTGTTAGCTTTGTGCTGCTTTTCCTAGTGCAGTGCAGTCATCTTGTGCAAGTATCCTTATCGGTAGATAGTCTGGGCATTTGTACGTTCCGGCCAATTTATGCCATGAACAGTATTATTGGTCATAAAATGAAGTGAGGCACCTTTCAATCGGTTTAGCAAACATTGTTTCCTGTCTGTGGCTTTCTGTTGGAAATGTGAGCGCTAATGTTTGCACTGACTCCTCCTTAATGCGGTAATTTTCTGCATTTACTGTACCTCTACAACATCTGCATCCTGGGCGCTCCCTTCCCTGGAGACATTTCAGAGCAAGCAGCGATGCAGATAGGAATTGCGGGGAAAGTTGCAAGCTCGCTAGTGAAAATAATTTGATTTATGCGCAAACACAAGGGGGAGAATTGCTGTTGGTCTTCCCAAGCCTATGGTTTTAGAGAGTCCAAGGTGACCCTGGGTATTTCTTCTACAATTAGAGGATCAGTATTGGCAAACTTCACTGAAAGGCTTCCATTCCTGATCTTCCCTAGTCTGAATGCACCCTCAGCTTCCGTAGGAAATGATGAGGCCCAATAGATCTTGTCACTACACCATGTGAGTATGTAGTCCAACCTACAATACACGTGCTCTTCAACAGTTAGATTGATGTGGGAAAGGTTCCTTCAAGGCAGAAAGGAAACCAACCCTCCTAAACAAAATGCTAATATTTTCAGAAACAAAATATGATATGGAGAGCTATGCTTAAGAACAAGACTTCGTGAAACACTGGATATTTTATAAGTCTTCTAGAGCTCTTACCATCTAAACTTGGATAAACAAAATGGTACTTATAAGTTAGGATGGAACATTTCTATGTTTTGTTTAAGGATCCAACACACAAAAAACACCAGCAGCAGAAATTATTCCTTAGAAAAGTCATGGGAAGCCCTGACTTATCTTTAGTTAGGAAATTTTTAAACGACAATTCATACAGATCCCATTGCACCATTTTTGGTTCATTGGTTTTATTTATTTATTTATTTATTTATTTATTTATTTTGGTGCGCAATCTATTCAAGATGTTAGGCAGGAAATGGGGTTTTGCACAGAGGCTGAAAAAACATTGGCCACCTGTTACACAGTGGTCATTATTCCTTATTTAAAAATCCATATTTTACTTGCAGCATAATTGCATGGGCTTTACTTGTCAACATAACAGTAAAGCTGTTCCATTTTGGGGGCACCAGACTCTTGGATTCCAATCCATTTTTGAATTTAGAGACATATATGTTCCTGTGGGAATATTTCAGAGGGTTTTCCAAAATTCTCTATATTTGGATAAATTGGTCATCATAATGTTTCATTTACGCTGAAGTATGTATGCAGTATAATTTTAATAAAATAATGGGCATCTCGGGAATTAAACAGGAAGGGGTGTGTGAGCCCAGCTTGCTAGCATATGTAGTTTACTGTTTCGCCCTTAAATGTGGATTGATTACTAGGAAAGTGTAGTTTGGAAATTCTTTTTCCTTAAATGTCTTCCTTTAGATGTTAAGTGTAGCAATGCCCATCAATGCCAGCTATGTTGTCTAGTACCAATAATGCCATCTACTGTGAATTATCAGTGGATGATAGCTTACGTCTCTGCATATTTATAATATTTACAGTGGTACCTCGGCTTAAAGAACTTAATTCATTCTGGAAGTCTGTTCTTAACCTGAGGTACCACTTTAGCTAATGAGGCCCCCTGCTGCCGCTGTGCCACTGCCGCGCGATTTCTGTTCTCATCCTGAAGCAAAATTCTTAACCCGAGGTACTATTTGGGTTAGTGGAGTCTGTAACCTGAAGCGTCTGTAACCCAAGGTACCACTGTATTGGTGTTTTGCATCTGTTCAGCACACTAGTAATGCATAAAAAAAGATAACGAACAGGCTTAGACATTTGTTCAGTCTAAACCAGTCCTTTGTTTCTGGTCACACCTCAACATTTCTGGTTTGCATATGATGGAAATATAGTATAGTACAGTATTTTAACTTGGGGAAAGAGTAGGCAGGGCTTTATAAATGGACTGTGAGAAACACAAAGAAGAGTCAGCTGGTATCAGAAGTTAGAGCAAAGTTGATTCTCTGATATTCTAGTCAGGGTAGTTAAAGACAGGAGCAGAAAAAGAGCAAAGGCAGCGGTTGTGCTTTAAAGGAGTGGGGCATTGTGAGAACTAGCAATGTAAAGTTGGCATAGAAAGCAATCAAGGGACAAGGCAATCTTAATCAGCATTGACCAAAGACAAAGAAGTCAGCAAGATTTCAAAAATTTTACATGAGAGTAAGCTGAGGGTGATGAGCTTTAGCAGTAAATCCCATTCATTTCCCTCCATATTTCTAACTGTTTTCTCACTGTATTGGTGAAGAGGGCTATAAAAGGTGAAGGAATCAGTTTAAGGGTTCTTCTGGTTAAAAAAAAAATCTCCATATTTTGCAAAACTCAGTTCTTGGGATGTGTATGCCCAAAGTACAGTGCCCCCGTGTTTGCTATAAACAGACAGACAGACGTACTTTGGTGATAGGCTGCTCATAGTAAACTTTAATGACAAAGATCTCTGGGCAGTTTTCAGTTCCAGAACTTAACTTGGTAGCGCACTTCCAAAAACTTGTAAGGTTGGTTAGAGATTTCTCTCTCCTGGTAGAGTAGGGTGGGGTTGCTGTTTGATTGAACCCATCACTCTTGGCTTTTCTACCTCGCTTGGCAACTTCAAAGCCTTGTTATTATATGCTTTCAGTAGCACTTGGATGAGAGTAAGAAATGAGACTTGGCAGCAGAATAACAACATCATCCTTTGCTCTTGAAACAACTTTAATTTCAAATACACTGTTGCCTCAAAAAAAGAGTGCGGGGCTTACCTTTTAGCTGCAGTTTATAGCAGACTGCAAAATCATAGGCAGCTGTGATATTTTAACTCCTGCCATTGAAGTGCAACATAAATTATTATACCAGTCAAGTAAAAACACAAGCTCTAAGTTAAGAGTAGCATTCTTAAGGCTTGCGCAGTAGGATTTTGATTGATGGCGTGATCCATGTTCTCTCTGTGTGTGAGATGTGAACGCGAGCTCCATTCACAGCCAGGCACTTGCCAGTATTTCTGGCTTTGTTTCAGATATCCCATTTCTTTAAGCGTAGCTGTGCATTAGTAGAGAGGGGGGTGGGGACCATTTTTAAATGCAGGGGGAAGTGCCCATTACTTCCTCCTGTGACCAGAAGCAAAGCCAATTTATTACTGGGAAGAGCTAATTGTGGTGAATTCTTATGTTAGTCAAAACATTGACTTGAGATGCAGGATTGCATCCTCATTCATTCTCCCACCTGTAAGCTTCAATACGTACTGGAGAGCTTCTTCCCATCCAAGCTGCCCTGTTACAACTGCCATCTTAAGTAATAGCATCACACTAATGTTGCCATTCTTTTGGATGCAAGCTGGGGTTCTGGTAGCTCCCACACACCCACATTGCATTTATTGCTTCCAGAATATCTTTAAATTGCTTGGCATAATAACGTGTTGGGGTCACATGAATATTAAATAGCTAAAATTCATTCACTAGGCAACATTTGCAACTCGGAATTCCATGAGTCAGAAAGCTGTTGAAAGAATCAAAATTTATGATTAGTAGAGTAATTGGATCAATCACTGGAAGCCCAGAAATGTTTATTGAAATGAATACATTAATATTTGATTTCACTTTAGCCGAACAAGCGAGCAGACTTAATTTAGCACACATTCCAGAAATACCTTCTCATGCATGTATTTAACATGAGTTCTGGAAGAATAAAAAAATCCCAACCCGTTATTTTGTCCCAAACCCAATTAGAACTTGTCCCATTCATCAATGTCTTTTTGACATGAACTCGACTTTTGTGGACTGTGACTCATGTTTGCTAAATACTTCCCTCACGCTTTTCACATTACTTGATACCATGCTAAGTCTTGTCTTTGTATACTCACTTCTTGATAAATGAGTTCCTTTATCGGCAGAGATTTCTGGAGGCATGACATGGCATAGCCAAGGCTGTCTAAAAATTCTTAATTGAAAGGGAGAGAAATCATTCATTTGAATACCTTCATGTTCAACTCCTGTTTTTCATGTCGATTCTAAAGCATGGCAAGAATATATTTTGGCAGGTGCAGCTCAAACCTGTGAAAGTTTACTCAGAAGTAAGTTGCACTGCTTGCCATAGGGCTTACTTCTAGGTAACTGTGCAAAGGAACGCAGCTTTAATATAAGGTGTATTTGCTTTCCCCATAACACATATGGTAATAAGTTGGGGGGGGATGTGGTCGATTTTGCATCCTAAATTAATCCTTAAGTATTGTATCCAATTTATCTTCATTTATGGGACTGGCTAGATATATGCGGGCTCACTTTTCCAGCATGGCTGCAAGCATTTGCCTCCATTTTCAGCACACCATAGTTTGTTGAAAGTAGGGGAGGGGGTTTGCAGTGGTGAGCTTTAACTATGGTTTGTCCAAAGAAGCCAGGATCATCAACCTCTGATCATCTCCTCTTCATGACTTCACTGGAAGAGAAGGGTTCAAGGCACACCTAAGCTTGTCCTCATAGCAGTAAACCAGGGTTGGGCAGCCTGTGGCGCTCCAAACATTGCTGAACTACAAATCCCATTATCCGTGACCATTGCCCATGCCGGCCACTTTTAAGGGCAGGATAAACAAGGACAATCGCTCTTTTAAATATACAGTACTTTCATTAAATAATAATAGCAAGTTGGTGTACAGCATTATAATATCCACAATAATATCTATTCATGTTCCATTCAAGACCCGTCTGAACAATACTGTTTTCAAAAGACCTCTAAAATATGGCAGGGGTGACTCTTGCCTGATCTTTACAGGCAAGGAGTTCCAGGGGGCACATCAGGGGCAGGAAGATCTCAGTGACTGAGGTGAAGCAGAAGGAATCAGGAGGTACTTTGGGCCCACGTTGTTTGAAACGATTGTTTTGCTAAGGATTTCTTTCATTCTGATGACATTAAGTAGCTATACGGGGTTTCCTTTTTCCTAATGGCTTGCATTTGTGCTTCATGGAACCCCAGCAACCAGCTTTTTATTAATGAGCTTGCAGTGCAGTATGAAATATGGCTCATTGTGTTGAAGTTCAACAAATTATTAATGTTGGCAATACTTTTTGTGTTCTCTACCTATCTGGTTTACAGTTTAAATGCTTACATTTACGGGTAATTTAAAAGTGGTTTCAGTACTGGGAGAAGCTTCTAAAACTTGGCACTCTCACCAAAATGTTTCTCTCCCCCAAGACTTCGTTCCCAGTTTCTCTTAGGACATTTTGAAAAAGCCCAGTGCCTTACAGTAAACAAAACTTTTTTTCTTCTTCTTTGGAAAGAGGAACGTCAGTGCTATAATGTATAAACACAGACCAACGGTCCGCCAACCACTACTTTTCCCCGAAACACATACTTTCAGATGCATAAGCTACAGCAACGCCTCATAAATTAATATTTTAAAATGTTGCCTAAAATGTTTAATGGATAGCTGTTTGAAAGATTATAATTGGATTCTCTGGGCAGAGCATATTGTTGATATTCAGCAAAGTGGCTATTCAAAATGTTATGATTGGAGCCCTGCATCACTATTCATATAATCGGCTTTCTCGGCCATAGGATGTTGGAAGATAAATATTTTGAGCACACAAAGTTTGTTTATTGTCTAGAAATGCAATGTGGAATACTTCAGACTAAAATTTATGAACGAGGAAGTACTGGAATTGTATCTAGCCAAACACCAATCTGAATTTTTAACCAGAGGGCGGGGGAGAGAGAGAATGCCTCTGAGCCATTGAGTTGGAAGCAAGTGTGCAGGTAGGATTCTCTTGTTATTTTCCTGTGAGGGTAGGACCAAGAACAGAGATTAAACAGTTAACTACTACATATTCACAGGAATGGTCTCGCTTAGTCCAACTGCTATGCAGAGCATGTCAACCCTTCACCATCATAAGTATAATTCATAGCTATACTTTGTATGTTCTACATCAAAACCTAGGATGTTCTGATACACTTTTTCCTGACCTTCTGTGCACTATTTTTCAGCTTAAAGGTCTGCTACTTGTAAGCCAACCCTAAATATTTCCTTCTAGACACCTTTAGCTTGTGGTTAGAATCATGGCTATATCTAGTTGCACCTTGTTTGGGTGAATGATCTAAAATGGTGGTGCAATGCTGTCTAAATTGCTGAAGATCTCCCCTCCACCACCCCAGTAGTTCATCTTTCATTGGTTTTGGACTAAACATGTCAGTTAGGGTGACATTCCTTTTTTGAAGTGGCTTGATGACATGTGGTTTCCGAACTTATTCTATCAAAATTAAGCAGTAGTAGATTTTGAATAAATATCTTACGAAGGCTAAGCTCATTGGCTGACAGAGGTGGAAATAAATGCAAAGGTTTTTTTTATGCAGATAAGCAAGCTAAATGCACTACTACATTCTAAAGGCAGTACTAAACCTCTGTGTTTTGGTTTCTAACTATTTCAGCAGGCAGAACAGAGGGGAAATCAAGTCACATGCTGTAATAAAATTTCTTAAGCCCCTTTCATAGTTTTCCCTCCATCTGCTTAGTCTATGCATGGAAGGGAAAGCATGTTTAAAATATTGCATACAGAAGGAAGAAGCAAAGTACAAAGAAAATATAGCACTAGTGAATAATAATAAAACAATTGTGTAACAGTAGAGCCCCTTCATGGATCACTGCCTTGCCGTGGCAAAGGGGCTTGAATAACTCGGAGAAGCTATGAACTATGCCGAGCAGCACACTCAAGATGAACAGGTCATAGTGGAGAGTTTTGACCAAACGTGATCCACCTGGAGGAGGAACTGGCAAGCCACTCCAGTATCCCTGCCAAGAAAACTCCATGGACAAAGACAACAGGCATATAAAAGTTATGACGCTGGAAGATGAGCCCCTCAGGTCGGAAGGCGTCCAACATGCTACTGGGGAAAAGCGGAGGACAAGTACAAGTAGATCCAGAGCTGATGAAGCGGCTGGGCCAAAGCCGAAAGGACGCTCAGTTGCGAATGTGCCTGGAAGCGAAAGGAAAGTCCAATGCTGTAAAGAAAAATATTGCATAGGAACCTGGAATGTAAGAACCATGAACCTGGGTAAGTTGAATGTGGTCAAAAATGAGATGGCAAGAATAAATATTGACATCCTGGGCATCAGTGAACTAAAATGGACAGCAATGGGCGAATTCAGTTCGGATGACTATCATATCTACTACTGTGGGCAAGAAACCCATAAAAGAAATGGAGTGGCCCTCATAGTCAACAAAAGAGTGGCAAAAGCTGTACTGGGATGCAATCTCAAAAATGATAGAATGATCTCGATACGAATCCAAGGCTGACCTTTTAACATCACAGTAATCCAAGTTTATGCACCAACCAGTGGTGCTAAAGAAACTGAAATTGACCAGTTTTATGAAGACTTACAAGACCTTATAGAAGTGACACCAAAGAAGGATGTTCTTCTCATTATAGGGGACTGGAATGCTAAAGTAGGGAATCAAGAGATAAAAGGAACAACTGGCAAGTTTGGCCTTGGAGATCAAAACGAAACAGGGCAAAGGCTAATAGAGTTCTGTCAAGAGAACAAGCTGGTCATCACAAACACTCTTTTCCCACAGCACAGGAGACGACTACACATGGACATCACCAGATGGGCAGCAAAATTCAAGCTCAAACTGAAGAAAGTAGGAAAAACCACTGGGCCGGTAAGATACAATCTAAACCAAATCCCTTATGAATACACAGTGGAAGTGAGGAACAGGTTTAAGGATTTAGATTTGCTGGACAGAGTGCCTGAAGAACTATGGATGGAGGCTCGCAACATTATACAGGAGGCAGGAACGAAAACCATCCCAATGAAAAAGAAATGCAAGAAAGCAAAGTGGCTGTCCAATGAGGCCCTACAAATAGCAGGAGAGAGAAGGCAAGCAAAATGCGAGGGAGATAGTGAAAGCTACAGGAAATTGAATGCAGATTTCCAAAGAACAGCAAGGAGAGACAAGAAGGCCTTCTTAAACGAGCAATGCAAAGAAATAGAGCAAAACAACAGAATGGGAAAAACCCGAGATCTGTTCAAGAAAATTGGAGATATGAAAGGAACATTTCGTACAAAGATTACCATAATAAAGGACAAAAATTGCAAGGACCTAACAGAAGCAGAAGACATCAAGAAGAGGTGGCAATAATACACAGAGGAATTATACCAGAAAGATATGGATGGCTCGTACACCCCAGGTAGTGTGGTTGCTGACCTTGAGGCAGACATCCTGGAGAGTGAAGTCAAATGGGCCTTAGAAAGCACTGCAAATAACAAGGCCAGTGGAAGTGATGGTATTCCAGCTGAACTATTTAAAATTTTAAAAGATGGTGGTGTTAAGGTGCTACACTCAATATGCCAGCAAGTTTGGAAAACTCAGCAGTGGCCAGAGGATTGGAGAAGATCAGTCTACATCCCAATCCCAAAGAAGGGCAGTGCCAAAGAATGCTCCAACTACCGCACAATTGCACTCATTTCACACGCTAGCAAGGTTATGCTTAAAATTCTACAAGACAGGCTTAAGCAGTATGTGGACCGAGAACTCCCAGAAGTGCAAGCTGGATTCTGAAAGGGCAGAGGAACAAATTGCAAACATGCGCTGGATTATGGAGAAAGCTAGAGAGTTCCAGAAAGACATCTACTTCTGCTTCATTGACTATGCAAAAGCCTTTGACTGTGTCGACCACAGCAAACTATGGCAAGTTCTTAAAGAAATGGGAGTGCCTGATCACCTCATCTGTCTCCTGAGAAATCTCTATGTGGGACAAGAAGCTACAGTTAGAACTGGATATGGAACGACTGATTGGTTCAACATTGGGAAAGGAGTACGACAAGGCTGTATATTGTCTCCCTGCTTATTTAACTTATATGCAGAATTCATCATGCGAAAGGCTGGGCTGGATGAATCCCTAGCTGGAATTAAGATTGCCGGAAGAAATATCAACAACCTCAGATATGCAGATGACACAATCTTGATGGCAGAAAGTGAGGAAGAATTAAAGAACCTTTTAATGAGGGTGAAAGAGGAGAGCGCAAAATATGGTCTGAAGCTCAACATCAAAAAAACGAAGATCATGGCCACTGGGTCCATCACCTCCTGGCAAATAGAAGGGGAAGAAATGGAGGCAGTGAGAGATTTTACTTTCTTGGGCTCCATGATCACTGCAGATGGTGACAGCAGCCACGAAATTAAAAGATGCCTGCTTCTTGGGAGAAAAGCAATGACAAACCTAGACAGCGTCTTAAAAAGCAGAGACGTCACCTTGCCAACAAAGGTCCATATAGTAAAAGCTATGGTTTTCCCAGTAGTGATGTATGGAAGTGAAAGCAGGAACATAAAGAAGGCTGATCACCGAAGAATTGATGCTTTTGAATTATGGTGCTGGAGGAGACTCTTGAGAGTCCCATGGACTGCAAGAAGATCCAACCTCTCCATTCTGAAGGAAATCAGCCCTGAGTGCTCACTGGAAGGACAGATCCTGAAGCTGAGACTCCAATACTTTGGCCACCTCATGAGAAGAGAAGACTCCCTGGAAAAGACCCTGATGTTGGGAAAGATGGAGGGCACAAGGAGAAGGGGACGACAGAGGACGAGATGGTTGGATAAGTGTTCTCGAAGCTACCAGCATGAGTTTGACTAAACTGCGGGAGGCAGTGAAAGACAGAGGTGCCTGGCGTGCTCTGGTCCATGGGGTCACAAAGAGTCGGACACGACTAAGCGACTAAACCAAACAAACAGTAGAGAGGTAAGGGCTTCAGTTGGAGATCGCAACTTGCCAGATGTTTGTTATTTATGCAAACATATCAATGTAGGGAGTCCATCTGTCTAATAATTTGCCACCCTTCCTCTGCCTAGGTAAAGTCGCTTTCTCATAAGTGTCTAGTTAGCTCATGTCTTCCATCCCTTGTACTATACGGGAAGAAGATCTCTCCTTCCAATATTGAAGTGTCAAGTGTTTGGCCACCATGAGTACCTTCATTAGCCAGTTATGTTTTCCCTCTCTCTGGTTCCAAAGGACTAGTAAATAATACAGCAAAACACTAACCTCTTTACATCTCAGGAATCTGTTTAAGACCATATTTATGGTTACCTCTGATCAAAATGTCATCACTTTGAGGCAGGATCATATCATATGGCACTATGTTATTGGAGGGGGGAGCACAATGCCAGCACTGTTCTGTGTTTTACATATATTTTTTGGAAAATGCATTGTGGGTTCCAATGCACTCTTAAGGATGTTTTTTCATGTTGTATCAGACATAGCCTGATATCCATGGAGACCAATCTGACAGAAACGAGTATTGCTTTCCATTGCTTATTGTGTATGAGCTGCAAGAAATTAAGACCCCCACTGCTATAGTCCGCCTTCCGTTTTCCATGGTCTCTTATGCTTCCTTCTTAAGTTCTCCTACTTGTTCCTCACTGCCCTTGCCTCCTTCACTGTGTGATACTTTCTGTCAATCAGCCATTATTACAATGGTTCTGTACTGGCTCAGCTGCTTTTAATTATGGCTTATATGCTGCTGTCCTTTATCAACTATGTGTTGATAAATTATTATATTAGTTCCCTGTTTCCTTCTCTCCCACACTGCTGCTGGTGCACTTATAGGTATTTGTATATAAATTTTGTATACATGTAGGAAATTATATTATAGTAAGTCCTGTAATGTAATATGACAACGTTTACCGATCTAATATAAGAATGTTAACAAATAAATAAAATGCAAATTTCAAAAAAAATAAATGAAAGCTTGGAGGGGGTTAAAATGATCCAGACTAAGGTACAGTGGTACCTCGGGTTAAGAACTTCATTCGTTTTGGAGGTCCGTTCTTAACCTGAAACGGTTCTTAACCTGAGGTACCACTTTAGCTAACGGGGCCTCCTGCTGCCGCCGCCCGATTTCTGTTCTCATCCTGAAGCAAAGTTCTTAAGCCGAAGTAATGTTTCTGGGTTAGCGGAGTCTTTAACCTGAAGTGTCTGTAACCCGGGGTACCACTGTACTTGAATCCAAAGGGAGACCAGGGTGACTTAAAGTAATACAATTACATTAAAACTTTTTTTTAAAAAAAAAAAAGTTAAGTCACTACTAACTTGTCCCATTGATTTCAGTGAAACCTAAACTCAGCTACCTTGGTCTCGATCCAGCTCTACAGAACTGTTCTTACTCTTCTCTGCAAAGCCTAGAACACACACCTAAGTGATTCTTCTTGCCTGTGTTTCAACTTAGGTATGCCATCAGAGAAAGTGAAGACCCATGTGGAACTTGAGGCAGAATACGGAGTACCTCCTAACAAAAGAATAAGGCGGAAATTGATGGAGTCTCCCATGGCAGCACAAAGTCCTCAGCAATCCAGTCGGCCAAGCCCTAATCACCTGGTGGATTCCATCAGCAAAGAATTCCACCCCATTCTGTATACACCCAAGGGCTGCCAGAAGCCTGTGGAGAACCTGCATACTGAGACTGTGGTAAAGGAAGTCTTAAATGCAGCAGCAGGCCTTCAAGAAATGAACAGTCACACTGCACGGGCTCAGGAGCCATTAAAGCAAGAGAGCCATGGGGATAACATATGCATCGTGACTCCAGAGCGCCTCATGAACTCGACAGTTACTCTATATGAAAGCAACATGGGCAGTACAGACTACCTTCCCAATGAATCTGAAAGCAAATTGCAGGTGACCGACAGCAGCAACAATAGTTTACAAAGGTATTTTCTGTGGAAGAGGAGGTATAATATCCTCTCTCCTTCCTCGCCACTTTAATCCTGATATTGGTTTATCTGCTTTCTTTCCTTTTTGCACAATTAGTGTGACCTCAGTTGTTTCACATTCTCATGTCAGATAACTGTGGCATTTAAGGCCTCTGAAAGACATGCCTGAATTGTTAAAATATGTATGGCCTTGTCCAAAAGATCGTGTTGCTGTTTCCTCCTGCTGATCCCTTTTTCCTTTCTTTCATGGACTCTGCAGTCCATGAACACAAAGTCTGGCGAAACACGACAATAAGGCAAGTGAAGAAGCAAGGGTAGAATACCGAGCTGTTTTCACAATGGAAGCATTGGGTTCCTCCAGTGATCTATTTTGGGATCTGTGCTACTGGAGTCAGGGATTGTAGGCAGACTTGCAGGTAACACCAAATTATTCAGGTTGGTGAAAGTCGAAGCAGGCTGTGAATTGCTCCAAAAGCATCTCTTCAAAGTGGGTGTGCAACAAAATGGCAAGTGAGGCTCAATTTCAAAATCACATTGGGGCAAAAAATCAAAATAAAAAAATCATGGCAACGTATTCATTGGTGTGGTCTCTCTGAACTGGTAAGTATTCAGGAAAGAGATCTTGGGGTTGTTCTAAACAGCTCTGAAAATGTTGGCTTGTTTATGGTGGTGAGAATGGGAAATGTGCTAAGGATTGAAATACCGTATTTTTCACCCTGTAGGATGCACTTTCCCCCCTCCAAAAATGAAGGGGAAATGTGGGTGCATCCTATGGGGCGAATACAGGCTTCAGGAAGCTCTGCGCAACCCTCCGGAGCCTGGCGCCAAGCCGCCCCGGGCTCTGGAGGGTTGCGCAGAGCTGCCTGCATTTCGAAGCCTCGGGCGCGCTGAAGAGCACGCCCGGGCATCGCACAGCTGTCCGCAAGCCTGGGGAGACCGGCGCGGCTCCCTAGGCTTGCGGATAGCAGGCTGTTCTGGGGTCGGGGAAAGCTTGGGCTTCCCCTGCGCCAGCCCCGTGCCTGGGGGGGGGGGATATTTTTTTTCTTTATTCCCCCCCCAAAAAAAACCTAGGTGCGTCCTATATGGCGAAAAATACGGTACATCTGCCTGTATTAGGATGCCTTTAAATAAATCAAAGGTACAACTGGCAGCCTCTTTTTGAAAATGACATTGAAGAGCTGTAAAAAGTGCAGACCAATGCACAAGATGAAATTCATTTTTGTAAGATGTAGTGGTCACCACTGGCACTCATGGCTTTGAAAGGGGATGAGATAAACCCATGACAGATGTCTCATCAGTCGCAAAAAAAAGAAACCATGATGACAAAATGCAGCCTGTAGGTTCAGCAGCAGTGGGCCTCTGAATCTTCCTTTCTTGTAGGCAAGGATGTTAACAGAAGAGTTCTGTTGCCTTCAAGTGCTGCTTGTGGGCTTCCTGGAAGCACCTGGCTGGCTAATCAGGTTACTGTACTAGAGTGGACCCTGGGTGTAAACCACAGAGTTTCAGGGCACTGCTGTAAGAAAATGTTCAGCATTAGCAAGGTCATAGGGTTCCAGAAGTTGGCAGTAGGGCACCTGTTGGAGCATCGGCCTTTGCAGCTACCCAACAGTGTCAACTGCTGATTCCTGTGCAAATTTCTCATCCTGGCCCAATTCCAGGTGAAACCAGGGTATTTCCATTGAAGATATTGCAGAACAGATCCTCCAGTGAAAACAGACATTCAAGTGTCAATACTGGCAATTTCTGGATTTTTAAAAGCTATGCAAATTAAATATCCTTCCATTGCATATTTTGTTTTAATACCGACACTTTTTGGAATGCAAGATTATTTGTAGAATTTGTGGCTTTTGTTTTAAATAAATATTCTGGATTTTTCACAACTACTCCCCCCCCCCCTTGCTGTTATTTCAGACTTGCTGTCGCTCCATTGTTAAATAGGCAGCCAGACCCCATACATAACAAGCCATCGTATATGGCAATGACATCTGCCGCTGAGAGGAAAAGGAAGTTATTAAGGTAAGTCATGCTTCAGGTTCATTGCTGTTTTCCCCATCTGTGAAATGGGTTCCTGGTGTGTCAGTGCTGTGGTTTAGTAGAAGGCAGGAACATTACCCCAATCCAGTAGTCCTCATGACTTGATCTTCTGTTGGACACCCCACCCCATATATCCCAATAAAGTGAGATGAACGCCGCAAACCCAGAGTCGGTCACAACTGGACCTAATGGTCAGGGGTCCCTTTACCTTACAGGTCCTGAATACGTCCAAATTACAAAAAATGTCAAATCCTCATCGGAATGAGGTGCTTCAATAAAATGTTGCACTAAAGGAGCATCTATTACATTGTTCCTGATCCTAGATCGGTGTTCTGATAGTCTTACTTTGATAGGTCTGAGAGTATGACCTACATACAACAATCCACAGGGATATCTAATCACGTAAATTACACGTGGAGTAGCACATGTGGCAAATGCCTGTAAAATGAACTTAAAGCCTGCTTGGTTGTTAAACTCTTTTACCTGCAGAGCATATTTGTAGGAGGTACAATGCCCACATTTTTAAAAACCACATGGTCCATGGGGTCACGAAGAGTCGGACGCGACTAAACAACAACAACAATCTTAACAGCAGTTATAAGGTTAAGCATCATTTCTTGATCCTTTCCCCTCTCCTAAACCTTTAATGAATCAGGAAAATAGACTCCCAGGAGTAAACTCCTTATTAGTTTTTGACTACCCTTTAATTGCCAGGTTCCTGCACTGAATTTTCAATGCTCCTGTGCAGAACTTCCTGAGCGGAACATTTCCTATTTTCTTTGAGCCTACCTGCAAACTATTGACCTTCCTATACGGGAGCGTTAAAGCAAAGCACAACCATTATTACACCTCAGGTTTTACAACCAAAAATCCAGCACAGAATAGCTGAAAGTCCTTTTCCATCACACTGGGAAACAAATGCACAGACACAAACCAGAAATATAATTTGAATCATACTTGTTCAGCTTTTCTTAGGACCAGGAGAAGAAATAGCCACAATCCATACAAGTATATCTGTGGTGGATCTTTCTTGTAGTAAATTCGTCACACATGTGGTCCTCGATCTAATATACTTTTAGATGTTCTGTTCCAAAAACCAAAAACTAAGCACGCCAGCTTCACTGCGCTAAAAGCAAACTTGTTATAACTTTTTCTTACAGTTCAGTATCGAACAGCGACATTACAAATCAGCACGGTCATACAACTGCAAAGCGTATTAAACAAGACAGCATGTTAAGTTATAAAGCTCTAAGAGTCCCTAAATCAACAGGTAAGTATCAAATTACAATTTTCAGTGATTATATCCAACCTTGAGCAGTAGGTGGCTATGGAGGAGCGGCAAGATTGTGGGCCGATATTTACCATTTTTCTTAGTCTTTTGCTGTTGTAATTTAGATGTACAGCTGGGTCGATATATTTTAGCTACTCAGTTAAATTGAGTGAAAAAGTTACTCCTTAAGAAACTTAGTCAATTCCATGTTTTAATACAGTGGACCCTTGGGTTACATTACCTTCGGGTATCATAACTTTTGGGTTGTGAACCCAGCAAACCCGGAAGTGTGTACTTCCGGGTTTCGCCGTGCGCAGAAGCGGTGCCTCTAGATGCAGATTTTCGGGGTACGTAGGGACCCCCAGAAACAATTAAGTTTGTATCCGGAGGGTCAACTGTATAGGGAAAGAGGAGCCAAATAGCCCAAAGGGGATTGACAGTATTCTCAGAATTACATATTCTCCCTTACGTCAGGACTGTTTGTACATCTTCCCACTTTTACCTACCCCTATCTGTGACATTAAACAGCCTGGATGTTTTCTAGCAATTCATCCATCTGTTTGGAAGAGCATAAACCCTGGAGCTGTTTGTTGTCTTCTTCACTGCTTGTTGGGAGTTCCCATCATAGCTGTGGCAGAAGGTGGAGCTGCTGAATTCTTCGCCACACCCTTCCACAATTTTTCAGTGTCTCATGAGATCCTTCTGGCAGGTTTTTGCCTAGCTTCCGCCACCTCTTTTCTGTGATGTCTCCGCCTCCTTGGTGCTAACCATTATAGCCATGCCCCATATATTTTTGAATCCAGAGCAGTGATAGGCAGGAGCCAGAGGGGCAGTGCCATGCTGCCACTCTGACAGTGGTGGCACTGTAGCTTACCGGCATTGGGCAAGGTGGTGGTGAGGTCAAGAGTGGGTGGACGCACCTTCTTCTTTAGCGATCACTCGTAGCCAAGTAAGATTGTCTTCCATAAACACGGTTTTAACAATGAGTCTGAAAGTGACTGTGGAGGCCAATTCTGGATCCACTTATCCTTCCACAGTGGGGACGTTGGTTTCCGGGTGGGAGTTGATCACAGTGTGGATTTGCCAAGCGTGCCTTCCTCTTAGCATGTTTCTCCCTTGCATCCTGAGTTTGACTGTCTGCAAAGCCCATGACACCTTTGGTAAAGGCTGTTCTCCAACTGCAGCGCTCACAGGCCAGTGTTTCCCAATTGCTGGTGTTTATACTACATTTTTAAAAATTTGCCTTTAAACTTCTTTTGTTGATCACCAGCATTATGCTTTCCATTTTTAAGTTCGGACTAGAGTAGTTGCTTTGGAAAACGATAAGCAGGCATCTGCACAACATGTCCAACAAGTTGATGTTGGAGAATAATTGCTTCGGTGCACGGCCCCAGCCACTCTTGCCGGCAGTGAGAGTGACTTCTTCAGACACCTTTTTGTGTGGTGGGGAATGCAGAGGCAGGATATTTCCCTGGGCAGCATGGTTATGGTAGGGTTATGGTAGTTTTAAATTAGCCAAGGATATCATGAGTTTTGCTGATGTGGGTCTATGCATGCCACTGTCCAGGCTCCCCTTGCCGAAGAACAGGTCGCCTTTGCCTCCATCATGGTTCCAGTTGCATCTGTGCATTTACAACGAAAGCTTGATTTGGACAATCTCAGCTCTCTGGCTCACATACTCTAGAGGTCCCCAAACAATTGCCTTTTTGCTACCTCTTGTCCTTTTAACCACCCTTCCTCCAGGCAAAATTAATGTTCTCTTTCTGTTATGCAGCTGGTGAAGTGCTGCACGTAGCGTTCCCCGGAGCTAATAGAAGCCGAATACAGTGTTATCAGTACTTTGCACAATGCTATCTTCGTGTTAATTATTTGTACCAAATGTTAGGTAATAAAGGATACCAGCATCAATTACTGTAATTGTATTGTTAAAGAATCATGCAATTGAATTCCTAATTTAGAAGCTGGGAGCGCATTAGACATGCTTAGAATCTCAAAAAAAAAAAAAAAAACCACCCTATCAATATTCCAAGGCACATGCTTGTGCTTGTTCTGTGTGCAGGGGTGGAGAACCTCTTTCAACCTGGGAGCACAGATCCAGAACTGGCCCACTTGCCAGGAGCCGTTTTTGAAAAGTGGTCTCCCACTTGACTGTCATGTGGCATCAGGTGATTAAAATGTCAGGCTTCAAAGGGAACAGGCAGAGGAGCACAGTGCCAGGATCAGGAATCAGCCTTTTCTGTTGCCTTTTACTGTTGAGCAAATGTTTCTCTTTGAACCTTAACACTATGTTGCTTGATGCTGACGTCAGATATAAAAAATCCCTTATCTGAATTTAGTGCTTCAGTCTGAGAAAGGTGTGACTCAAACTATTCATTAGGTGGAGCTGAGCCTCATATTAGTTATGTGTGGTAAGTTTTGAAAACTTTCTGAGCCACAGGATACTACAAGTTATTGCTTGGCTAAGACACTGATTAGCCATTCACGGTTCTCTGAGTGGTTTATGGAGTAAAACAAAAATACAGTAAGTAAAACAATATGTTAGCAGCATCAGATGCAGCCAGCATTTATAGCAAT
Organism: Podarcis melisellensis; assembly: GCF_964234715.1. NCBI lineage: Eukaryota > Metazoa > Chordata > Lepidosauria > Squamata > Lacertidae > Podarcis > Podarcis melisellensis. Next base: position 62,124,967 of record NC_138528.1, on the reverse strand, counting down.
ATTAAAAAATGAGAAGTTAACAGTTCAAGCATATAGTTAATGTCATTTAAATAATAATAACAATAACAACGATGATGATATAGTAATAGTAGTCCTACGTCTGCCCTGTTCTGTTAACCTTAACATTTAGGGAAATAATAAACATAATCAAAGCAGTAGTATCTGTGTCTCTCTTTAACATGGCTAATTTTTTGTTCCATAGAAACTAGAACAAGAAGCTGGAAGCAAAATGAAGTGCTAAGAAAACGTGTCAGAAACAACGGCAAGGAAAATGCAACCTTAGACACGAAGCTCAAGACATCCAAAAAAGCATTTTAAATTACCTACGTTGAAATAAATCCTTGCTTTATACAGATTTTAATTTATTAGCAAGACAGGAAAGGTGAACTTTCCATCTGCTCTCTGCACTGTTTCTCACTTACCTGTGGTAGTAGTTATTCATTATACTTTACAAACATGTATTTTTCGAACGCTCGCATCTGTGCTTTGGTGCATCCTTCACTCGCTCTTAACATGTAATTGGAAGCTGCATTGTACTTCAAAAATGGCTGCTTTTGACATCTCTGCCCTTTGCCATATTTCAGTGAAATAATCTCTTGCAGTGAGAATACAGTCAGAAAGATCGGTGGGGCTCCTCTATAGTGTGTTTAGCTGGTACATAGTTGGTACTTAGTTGGTACATGAAGCATCATAAAGTTTAAGAAGGAAATGTTACGAGATTCCCCTCCTGCTAATGCAGCTCTTCATAAATGGCAGGTAGCATTGAGCTCTCATCCCTGCATGCCTGCCCAATGCAGGGTGCAAACACCTTACATACTGTGGACCTTTGAAGAAACAGCTCTACTGTATTCCAGCTCTACTGTATTCCAGCGAGGAAGGTGCAAAACGGATCTTAAGCGATTCGCCTTAATGTCTTTTGCCTCGCATTGCTGGCTAAATTACAGTGCATGCATCATAATGCTTGCTTGTGCCTGGTATGGAGGCAGTGGACTCAGGAATATCGTATGTCCTTCCCTGTGCTGAATTTGGAGTAGGGGTGGAATGTATCCATGGATTTCATGACTCATTGGGACTCGTAGGGAATGAATGTAAGAACTTTAGTTTTTAAAAATTTACCTAATAGGCCAATATACCTGTGGTCCTCCAAGTCCTGTTGGGCTCCAACTCCCATCAGCCCCAGCCAGCATAGTCAGTGGCCCAGGGGTGATGGAAGCTGTAGTTTAACAGCTTCTGGAGGAACAAAGGTTTCCCACCATTGGCTTTTTAGGTGCTCTCTTAGTGAAATTCCTGCACATGGCAACATTTCCTTTTTCAAACTGGTGTTTGAAACAACCTTCTAACAACTTGAATGTAAAAATGTCCTTGTATTTTTAGTCTGTATCTGTGTGTCTTAGATTAACTCTTGTGTTGCTTGTGAATTAAATTTTTTTTTTTTGTAAAACCAAAGTCTGTCACACACCTGTTCCTCCTTCGAAGCTCTCTGGCTCTTACAATTAGTTTGCTTTACTCATAGGTTGATATGACATACGTGGCATACTGCTCCTGAGGATTAAAAAGTCCTTGATTTTAATGGAAGCATGTTAATGCCCAGCTCAACAGAAAGGATCCAGAAATTTTCCAGAATCTGTCCCCTTTCCTCCATCTATTTTTGTATTTTCTTGTGGTGGCAGTGGCAAGGGTAACGTTGCCCTCCAGTCAAGAACTCTGTGAACAACAACAACAAAATTTATACAGAACCACTCCTAAAATTCGACTGAGACCTGAGTAATGCAGAGAACTTTCAACTATGCTGAAGTCTGCCTCTTTTCCCAAGGTTCTAACATGGTTAATACATTTCCACTCCTTTAAATAAAAACTAACAGTAAAGAAAAATTAAGACAGACTAGATCAGGAGTAGGGAAATCGGCCCTCCAGTTGTTGGGCTATATCTCCCCTCAGCCCGAGTTACCTTGGCCCTGCGAAAACCACAGGTTCCCCATCACTGCTGTAAATTTGCATAAGATTAAGACAGACTGATTAAAGGGCCTGATATCAAAAAGAGAAGAGTGCTGGGCAAGGCAGCTACAGAGCGTGTTCAGGGTACTACCAGAAGGCCCTGCCATTGCTTCCAACTGCACCTCAGATATGTGGAGCTTGAGGGACAGAATTACCTTTGATGATTATCCTAACTAACGAGGCTGATATGGACTCGAGCAGCTCTTCAGATACATTAGTTCTAGGCCATGCAGGACTTTCGAGGAAAACACCACCACTTTGACTTGAGCCTGGTGACAGACCAGGAGACAGCACAGCTTTTAAAACACTGGTGAGATGTGATGGCAACACCTAGTCCCTGTTGGCAGCCTTGTGGCAGTATTCGGACAGCCTGAAAGGACAGCTCCACATATCTGCATTGCAGTAATCTGGTTCCAAAATGGGTATGGAGCCTTTGTGGATTCAAGAGGCTCACTGCTAGATGGTCACCTTCCATGAGAAGATGACAAAAATAAGAACGGGACTAAATTGGTTATCCAAACACTTCCCTCCTTGTGTGTTCACTCTGTTTCATAATGCCTGAAGATGGCTTTAGAAAACTGAATATGTTTCTTAAGAGTCATGAGCAAAAGCTGGGGAATTGCTTGCAGATCTAAGTGGAATGGTTTTTGCTAAAGTAAAGGGCTGATCTTGGTACTCAAATGTTTTACATTTTTCATGGATTAAACAAATATGTGATACTCCTGGTATGTGAGTGGTAGGACAAATCTCTTCCCACTTTTTATGAGTGGAAGATATGATGGGGGCCTCGCCATGTATGAATATGGCGCTTGGAGAGTACAAGATGGATGCAAAAACTTAAAGAATCTGCATATTATTTCATTTCAAAGAAATGCTCAATAATGAAAACAATTCTCCACACAGTTGTAGCATGCACTACTCAGGAAACAAAGTGGACTGACATCTTGCTTCAGCCTTTACACTGACATCAAGGAGAGTGCCACCATTTTTCCACTTATTTATATCTCCGTAGGTAATGATACCTTATTAACAAACAAAGAAGTTAAATGGGCATATCCGTGCACCCATGGAGATTCCCAATTACACTGTAACTGTCCTAATGAAGATCCAAGCAGCACAGAGCCAAGTGGCTTAACACTTATGTCAGCTAGGCTGCAGTTTCTGACTCCTCAAAGCAAAGGTCACCAGAAAACACAATGTCAATTTAGACTTATAAATAAAATCTCATCTCTTAAACACTGCACTAGTTTAAGCATTTTTCAGGGCAAAATGCTTAGTCCAATATGGTAGGAGATTCCCAAATCAAACCATGCACCTGATTGCTGTAAAACTAGTTGCTTAAAGTACATCTTTGAGAATGATGGTACACATGTAAAACGAAGTTACTCTCACTAGTGGAAAACATCTCTATGTACAAAAGAGATTATTCAGTTCTTGTGACATCCTACCCAATATGCATGAGAATGAATAAGTTCAGCCTTGAAAGCTAATGTGCAAAATGGGGCACAATACTAGTTGGAAAGGTGTTTGCATAATTATTTGACAGGATGATACATTTTGATTGCATACAAAAATGGGGACACTTAAGTGGCTTCCATCTACATCTCAGCCCCTATGCGCTCTCGTCATTGTACATGATGAGCATGCCACATGGACATGGAGGCAGGATGACTCAGTTTCGGCAATGTAGCACAAATCTTATGCAAGCATTTTTCCCCCATCAACAATAACAACTTTATTTTTGCCACAAGGTCATTAGAGACAACTTATTCCTTTGTGACTAACTTCATTCAGAGAGCTTCAATGAAATATTGTAAAGGGAAGTAACATTGCGAAGGTGGAGTAGGAGGGTTAGAATTCAAAGCAAATGTTGCAAGAATGCCATTGACAAAAAAACCAAGATGCTTTTGTGGATAGTGAGTAGCAGGTGCTTTAGAAAACTATTCATTGAAAAATATCCTTGAAAACGGAATATGAACAAGATTTCTCAGAAGTGACAATCATTTCATTTTTTTAAATATAAATATTGAGTTTTGTTTAATAACTTTAATCTGGAATCTCTTTTCCCTCCCCTCACCCCCCGCAAAGACAAACCACAGTAAAACTAAATTATACAACCTGAATAAACTATACAGATTTGTATATATTGATTGCGGGTTTTTTTTATTGGTGATTCTGAAGGGCAAGCAGCTGTGTGTGATCCTGGCCAGTTTCTCAGATTTCAGCAGTCATTGCCTCAATATTTTCAGGTCTTTCTTTGCGGCCATAAAGGTTGGAGCGTTGCTTTTAAAAACGAAATCCAAGTTCAGCTTCTCTGAGGATTTTCTGCAGCTGGTTCCATGCTAGCACAGAATTGTTTCAGAATCACAGAATGTCCACAGCCCTGCTCATAACCAAGAGAAGGCATTTGTGACCAATTAGTTAAATGGAATTTATTAAGCATTTTAAGTTCTGGAGGATCTCTTAGATACACAGCAAGCATTATTGAAGGAAACATGACAAACTTTGATGTATTTAAGGGACGTGCTTCCTAAGCCCCTTTACAGCCGGCTACCATAAGTAAGCCGGGAAAGTATGATCTATGAAGACTGTTCTCAATAACTGCTGCAATAAACAAAAATGGACTCTTATTTAATGTTTGACATCTGTATTTAAAGCTGCACACTTTCAATGGCAAGATTTAAAAGCTTTTACAAAGTGTAAACACATTTTTGCTGTTGATATATTTCACGGACCTTTACAAGGCAGCCGGCATTACAACACGTTCCAAGAACTAGCTGATACAGAAATGTTAAAAATGTAATGAATTCTTTACTTTAATGCCAATGTCCTTTTTCTTCCTCTTCGCAAAGAGAGAGAGAGAGAAAGTAGCATTTGGAGGAGGAAAAAATATAGTACACAGATTTACATTTGTGCATGTTTACAGGTCACCTCTGAGTTCATTAGACAACTGCATAGCGGAAACAAAGAATACACACTTTTGGCTGTGTGCGCAAGGATGGGTGTGAGTTGTGCAATGAAACTTGGCACTGAATTATGAAGAAATGTGTTTTTAAATTAATAAATAGTACTTTCCAGACCTCAGAATATCAGGAAAAGGTTTGATCAGTGCAGAAGGCTTGTTTACCAAGAGAGGCCATGGTTCATGGATGTAAAAGGAAATTTGGAAGCAGCAACCATTTTGGGGGGGGGGGGTATTTTCCACCGGGAATGGAGGATGCTGAGTTCTTTGCATGAGGTATGCTACCTGGAAGTGTTATGATTGTCTACTGAGCATAGTGGTCAGTGCACAAAATCATATTGGGACAATAACTTTATCAGGTCGACCAAAATGTTATCTCGACAATTTATCAGGACACATGGTAAAGAAAATAAACAGCGCGATGGAGAGAGAAACTGGCTGGTGTTAAAGAAATTGGCTGGTGTTAAAGCGTCTGCATCTGGTAAGAAGACGAAAAGGAGAAATTCAAATGAGGCTCTGTGGGTGTTATGCAGGCGTCAGGGTAGTCAAGGTCTCCTGGGAGGAAGAAACCCATAAACATCGCACCACTTCACATTCTCCTCATAGCTGTGAACACTCCATGATGTCGCAGCAGCTCAGCCAGGGACTGAAGAAGGCTTCCATCCAACTAGCAAGCAAGAGGTGATCAGCAATTGCAAGTATTGAGGTCCAGAGCATATATCTATGGACATACTTTCCATGCTCTGCAGCATTTGGTTTTCCCCAAGCTAAAGGATTATTTTCAGTGGCTTTGCAGCTAACACATTCCTATTTCACTGCCCTTGACCATAAACCAATCTTTTGCAAAATACCTAGTTTACAGAAGTTATGCATATTTGCTCGGTTTATTCTAAAGATAGACTCTTTGCTTCTGTCTTTTGTTAGATGTATTTGCATAGGTGAACAACTGTGACACATATACACTTAATCACTTTTAGCAGCATGTACCAAAGTTACACGGGACGAAATGTGAAGTGTATGACAATTACCTGGAATCTTCTAATGTCTTCTTTTCTTTTGGAGATGTTAGAATAAATAACCCTATGCTGGTCTCAGGTAGTTTTGATTATAATGCCGTACCTACCTGAATGTTCATGGGTAATGAGTGACTCATCTTTCTTAGCTGTGTGAGAAGAAAGTACAGCAAAGTGTTCTAATGTGTGGGTTGCTGGTGTGTTAGCCAATCTGATCTTTGCAGATCTGGCATTTGCATTGACTATTGAAAAATATTTGACTTCTGAACTTCAGCTGCAAGTCCTAGATTAGAATTCCTGGAATTCCAGACTGGAGCTTGCTTAGCATCTCTCACACAGAATTCTTATTAAGCTCAAGCCATTTGTGAGATGAAGGCTCAATGACTTTCATGAGAAAAGTCACTAGTTTTTTAACCACTCTTGGAATTGTAGCTCTGCGAGAGGAATAGGAACCTTCTCTACAGTAGCTCCCCATCTATGGAATGCTCTCCCGAGGGAGGTTCGCCTGGTGCCTTCATTATACACCTTTAGGTGCCAGGCAAAAATGTTCCTTTTTAACCAGGCCTTTGGTTGACCCTATACCTATACCCTTTTAAAATGTGTCTCTTTGGGGGGGGATGTTATTGGGTTATGTGGGACATGGGTGGCACTGTGGTCTAAACCACTGAGCCTAGGGCTTGCTGATCGGAAGGTCAGCGGTTCAAATCCCCGTGACGGGGGAGCTCCTGTTGCTTGGTCCCACCTCCTGCCCACCTAGCAGTTCGAAAGCACGTCAAAGTGCAAGTAGATAAATAGGTACCGCTCCGGCAGGAAGGTAAACGGTGTTTCTGTGCACTGCTCTGGTTTCGCCAGAAGCGGCTTAGTCATGCTGGCCACATGACCCGGAAGCTGTCAGCGGACAAACACCGGCTCCCTTGGCCAGTAAAGCGAGATGAGCACTGCAACCCCAGAGTCATCCGTGACTGGACTTAATGGTCAGGGGTCCCTTTACCTTTACCTATTGGGTTATTGTTTTTATTTTATATATTGTGATCTTTCCTGTGAACCACCCTGAGACCTCCAGGTATAGGGTGGTATGTAAATTAAATAAAGAATAATAATAACAACCTTCAGAACCCTTTATAAGTTGTTGGAGGAGTTAGGAATCAGCAGCAGTTCTGTTTAGCTGAATGCAGCCTTTGGGAGCTTGTGACCAGGGCTTGTAAACAGGGGCATTTGTGAGGGTATTTTGAGAGTGAAGTCTGAAGTACATCTCACGGTATATGTAGAACCAAGAGACATGGACAGAGAGTGAGCTGCTGCAGTGAGCTGCAACACCTTTGCCACATTTGTCTTGGTGCATGAGAATGTGCAAAAGCATACCTGGAGGAAGTGCAAGCTAGTTGCCTTTCTGGAAGAACAGGTGCAGCAACTTGTGGCCCACTTATCCACATTTGGAGCTACTAGGCAAGATAAGGAATTTCTTGTTGGAGCAGAGTGGTCTTTCCTGGAACAGCAGTGCAGGTGGGGTGTCCCTAGGGAGGATTGCAGGAGATGAACCCCTGAAGAAACATGACACACAGAAACGGTACCATCAGGAGCCATGCTGTATCAGTGGAACTGCAAAATTGATTCCCTCACCTCAGACACCAATTTTGGGTCAGAGGAGCAAGGACAGCAGTTGCAAACCTCAGAACACACCAAGGTGGCTGTGGAAGCTACAATGTATAGAACGATGATGTTGTTGTTGTTTAGTCGTTTAGTCGTGTCCAACTCTTCATGACCCCATGGACCAGAGCACGCCAGGCAACCCTGTCTTCCACTGCTTCCCACAGTTTGGTCAAACTCATGCTAGTAGCTTCGAGATCACTATCCAACCATCTCGTCCTCTGTCGTCCCCTTCTCCTTGTGCCCTTCATCTTTCCAACACCAGGGTCTTTTTCCAGGGAGTCTTCTCTTCTCATGAAGTGGCCAAAGTATTGGAGCCTAAGCTTCAGGAACTGTACTTCCAGTGAGCACTAAGGGCTGATTTCCTTAAGACTGGATAGGTTTGATCTTCTTTCAGTCCGTGGGACTCTCCAGAGTCTTCTCCAGCATCATAATTCAAAAGCATCAATTATTCGGCGATCAGCCTTCTTTATTGTCCAGCTCTCACTTCCATACATCACTACTGGGAAAACCATAGCTGTAACTATACGGACCTTTGTTGGCAAGGTGATATCTCTGCTTTTTAAGATGCTGTCTAGGTTTGTCATTGCTTTTCTCCCAGCAAGTGATAAAGGTAAAGGTAAAGGTACCCCTGCCTGTACGGGCCAGTCTTGACAGACTCTAGGGTTGTGCGCTCATCTCACTCTAGAGGCTGGGAGCCAGTGCTGTCCGGAGACACTTCCGGGTCATGTGGCCAGCGTGACAAGCTGCATCTGGCGAGCCAGCACAGAACACAGAACACCGTTTACCTTCCCGCTGGTAAGCGGTCCTTATTTATCTACTTGCACCCGGGGGTGCTTTCGAACTGCTAGGTTGGCAGGCGCTGGGACCTAATGACGGGAGTGCACCCTGCCACGGGGATTCGAACTGCCGACCATGCGATCGGCAAGCCCTAGGCGCTGAGGTTTTACCCACAGCACCACCCGCGTCCCACCAGCAAGTGATAGCACCACTCTATTCTGTCTTGGTCAGACCACACCTGCAAACCTCAGGGTTACACCGAGATGGCTTATGCATGGGTGATGCAGTTTTGGTTACATAAGCACAAGCCCAGGAGGACTCAAATCAAATGCAGCCCTCTCTGCTCCAGCCCTTCCTCTGCCTCTGATTAATTTGTCTGGCTGATGATTGACAGCAATGCCTGCTGCACTCACCGTCACGCAAGGAACTGCTTACAATCCCGGTCTGATAACTACCCAATGTCTGGCAATTTTAATTCACCAAATGTATGAAACAGATTGGCTCTCTCCTTCGGGATATCCCAGTAGGCTATCTAAATGGGGAATGTATGTGGTTGTAATGGTAAATGATCCATTTTATTTCACAGCGGTATGCTGCTTCGTGAGAAAATATCCATTACATTGGTTGCTTTGACTTTAATTTCCCCACAATTATAAAGACTTTAAGGTTAATGTAGCATGAATATTGTCTATTTAAGTTAAATTGACTGCCTGTTATCTATCATGGTAGCATTAGCCAGCTTTGTTGGAGCAGATTTATGGTGGCTGCCGTACTTACTGCTGTTCAGCATTCCTGCCTGACACAGGACACCCAGAACAGGAGAATGGAAACATGCCAGGCTGTTATAACTGAGGTGGAGAAGTGCCAGCCAGTGGACCACATCCAACATCTTGGGATTCAGCTTGCACCCTCCCCTCCTCAGCCCCACTTTACACACACACACACACACAGAGAGAGAGAGAGAGAGAGAGAGAGAGAGAGAGAGAGAGAGAGAGAGAGAGCACAATTAGGCTTACAAAAGAAACTTCCACTTGTGCAACTGTTGCAAGTCAGGAGGAGATTGGTGGAAGGGGAGAGGGAGAGAGATGAGGGGGAGAAAATAGGTGGCCCAGCACACTTACTCCTTCAGCTCCACCCGCTGCTGAGCCTTGGGATGCAGCCCCCAAGACGTTTCCCCATTTGGTATTTGGCATTCCACTTGGTATTTGGCATTCCTTACTCCTCCTTGAGAATCTCACTTAATAAAGTCTTGCCTTGAATCTCTGCCTTCCTGCTTCCATGAAACTTGAATCTTAAGATGTTTCAATCTGAAGCCTCCAGCCAAAAGGATGGCTAGATTCTCCCATGCATTCCAAAAATGTGCTGTCTTCTATAGCTGTGCAGAGAAGGAGGTGTAAAGTGCCTCTCTTGTTTTCTCTATTAAACTAAAAAAAGTTTTTCCCCCCTTCCTCTGCTGGACTTCTAACATTTGTGGTGGGCACCTCTTTTTTCTTTCACAGTTTGAGGGAAATGAACATTCTCCTCAGCGCCTGTGCTTCCCTGCTGATTACATTTCCTAAGGAAGCAAAGCATCTGATGTGACTGTCCCTCTGGGTTTGTAGGTGGGGATTCGAGCTGGCATTTTGATTCATGCGCTTTAGAAATAAGCAGTACCTACTTTATACTGTCTAGGTGTTATGTAACGAGCTGTGTGGGAGCCCTTTGTGGGTGGCAAAACCAAAAGTTGCAAAGACAAATAGTTCTTTAAAAAAGCAACAAACTTCATTGTGCTACAATCAATAAATAAGCCATTGGTTGTTTGGGAGGTTCTGTCACCGCTTTGGTTATGTTCGTCTCCTGCTATGGTATCAATCAACTAAACTATATTGCCAGGTAATTTAGCTGAACATTAATATCTACTGATGTTATTGATGAGCCTGCTTCTCTCGATGGATATTTTCAGTGGCTTCTTCCTTTCTTTACCACTTGCTTTTTTTGTTTTAATAGATACCAGCTAAGAGCTAGGCCCCATCTGCACAAAACATTAAAAGCACTATTCTACCACTTTAAAAAGCCATGGTTTCCCCAAAGAATCCTGGGGACTGTAGTTTGTTGAGGGTGCTGAGGTTTGTCACAACATCTCTATTCTGCTCACAGAGCCACCATACTCACTCTGGGAATGGTAGCTCTGGGAAGGGAATTGGGGGGTCTCCTAACAACCCTCTGCACCTTTACAAACTACAGTTCCCAGAATTCTTTGGGGGAACTTGTGCCTATTTAAAGTGCTTTAGATTTACGGAGCACATGGGGCATTAAACTACACCATTGTTTGTGTGTGGAATGCCATCTTCTGACATCTAGGAAATAAGCCTTCTTCGTGGTGGCACCCATTTTCTGGAATACCCTTCCATGTGCATTTCAGGAGGTGGAAACAGCAGTTATTGAAAAACATGCAGCAAACTTTTGTTAAATAAAATTTATTGTGTATTAGCCTATTGGGAACTCTGTTGGAAAGATCCAATCTGTTTCACACATTTGGTGAATTAAAATTGCCAAACACTGGGTCGATATCAGATATAATCCAGGATTTAATTCTGGATTAAAACGTTTTTCTGTACTGTTCTGTTTTCATTTATATTGATGAATGTATGATCAACCAGAACTGAACACAATAGTCCGAATGTGGTTGCACCATCAGTTTGTATAACAGAGTTACGATATCAGGAACTTTATTTTCAGTATCTTTCCTAATGATCCCTAGCATGGAATATGCCCTTTTCACAGCTGCCATACATCTTCATCGATCTACCTACTACAGCCCCAAGGTCCTGGTTAGTCACTGCCAGTTTAGACCCCATAAGAGTATATGTGAATTTGTGGTTTTATACCCTGACATGCATCACTTTACACTTGTTTACACTGACTTGCCTTTGCCTTCTTACCACTCATTCACTCAGTTTGAAGAGGTCCTTATGGAGCTCTTCACAAGCACCTTTTGTTTTAATGACCCTGAACAACTTAGTATCATCAGCAAACAAAGTTATCTTATGCTAAGCCATAGAAAGTCCTTATGCTTGTGGAAGGTGGCTTCTACTGCTGGAAAGACGCCTCTAAATCCAATCCACTGGTTCTCTGATCATTAATTGCATGTGATCATTTGGTGGTATGTGATTAAGGCCACATTCACACCATACATTTAAAGCAATTTGATACCCCTTTAAACACTCATGACTTCCCCCAAAGAATTCTGGGAACTGTAGTTTGTGAATGGTGCGGAGAGCTGTTAGGAGACCCCTATTCTCACAGAGCTACAATTCTCAGAGTGGATTAATGACCAATCTCTCTTTACAGGAAACACTTGGAATTGTAGTCCTGTAAGGGGAATTAGCAGCTTCCCGACAACTCTCTGAACCCTTTAAAAACTACGCTGGTTTTCCCAGTGAGGCGCCATCTTGCAATTCTTCTTCAGACTGTTGCTATTCCCAAAGTCAGTTTTTCCACCAATTTTTGTAATGTTCCCTCCAATGTTTGATTCAGAATGGCAAAGGCGACCAAATAAATGTCAAATAATGCTATGGTTTTTCAGCTCAACTCTGCTACCAATTATGCAAGGAGCAAAGTGCTCTGCTGCAGCCAAACCTGGGTGAGACAAGGGTGGGTGTTCATCAATATGTCACGATTTTCTTGTTGTTGTTGCAAGTGAAGAGCTTTTCATCTCTGTCTCCTGCTTCACTCCAGCCGAACCCAGGCTTTGAGAGGAGTGTGCTTATTTTGCTTTAAAATGCAGGGTAATCCTTTTTGCTCCTTTTAACTCTTCTGCATCTTGTGGCAAACCAGCTTGAGACCTGTTCTGTACACAGAGCCTCTGTGCTTTTCCTCTGACTCATTGCTTTTCAACAGCATCCTCTTTATCCAGGCAGCTAAATCAATATGACTTCTCTTGAGTGATCAAAGTGATTAAAAAAAATAAAATCAAGGTACTAACCGCCCATGTTCGATATATTTTAAATTGTATTATCCTTAACTATTTTGATTTTATTTTATTTTCGGCATACCAAATGAAATGTAATCAACCTAACACACACAAACAACAACACCTGCATTTGTGGTCAACTACAGCTGGTGGCTAAACTTACAATAGGTTACGAAGTATCCATATCCTGTTCCCATTCTATGACCTGAAATTTAAGGCTAGGATCCAAGAAAACTAGTCCATGAAACTGAGAGACAGTTTAAATACTTGGGTGTTTCCCGCCCCCCCACTGACCCTCAAACAGCCTTCTTCCTTTGGTCTGCTGCAAATTGTGAGGAATTTCAGGAGAATTTCAAAAGCACTTTGGAATATCTCAGGGGAGTCAGTTTATCAAGGAGGAACAGCCAAAAATGCCCCTGGGCTGGGAAAGCACTAGCACCCTTCTGGAATATAAATGACTCTTTGAATCCAAACATAAATCCTTACTTAGGTGAGAAGCATAATATGTATTTAAGGGAAAGGATGTCAAAACAGGAAAGAAAACTGAATCTCTTGTTTCATTGCGCAAAGGAAAGCTTGATTATATTTTATTATATTGTACAGTAGTACCTTGGATTAAGAACTTAATTCGTTCTGGAGGTCTGTTCTTAACCTAAGACTGTTCTTAACCTGAAGCACCACTTTAGCTAATGGGGCCTTCTGCTGTCGCCACGCGGCCGCTGCATGATTTCTGTTCTCATCCTGAAGCAAAGTTCTTAACCCGAGGTACTATTTCTGGGTTAGCAGAGTCTGTAACCTGAAGCGTATGTAACCCGAGGTACCACTGTACATGCATTACTATACAAACTTCTTGGGTTCCCCTTCGCTGACCAGTTAGGGGGATTTGTCCTTTTGTATTTGAAACCTTGCCTTCATGTAGGTTCACACCTGGCACAAAGCTGACAATTTGCTGCTGTGATAGCAATCCCAATCCATCACCTGAGGCGGGCACCTGACTTTTGCTTAGTGATGGGGCCGACACCTGGCTGATCAGTGTGGGCTAAGTGTGTGCAGTGATGAAGCAGTTACGTGATCTCAACAAGCCAGTTTGGTAGCATGAATCAGCCCAAGGGAAATTAACAGTTCCAGCCGAAACATCCGGTGCTGGACTTTTCAATCATCATTCTTTGAATAAGCAGGAAAATCTTGCTTACTGAAACCATGGTGACAGCAGGAATATCCATCGTTCATAAGGCACACACACACTAGACATGTAAAGCCCTGTTCTGAGTAATGTAACTATGGCCCTAGAACAGGCATAGGCAAACTCCGGCCCTCCAGATGTTTGGGACTACAACTCCCATAATCCCTAGCTAACAGGACCAGTGATCAGGGATGACGGGAATTGTAGTTCCAAACATCTGGAGGGCCAGAGTTTGCCTGTGCCTGCCCTAGAATCAAGGCATCATAGAATTGTAGAGATGGAAGGAACCCTCAGCAAACGCAGGAATCTCACGTAGATCATCCATGACAAATGGGCAATCTCTGCTTAAAAACCTCCCAGGAAGCAGAGTCCACAACCTTCCAAGGGATTCTGTTCCACTGCCAAACAACTCTTAGCATTAGCATGTTCCTCCTGATGTTTAGTCGGAATCTTGTTCCTTGTAACTTGAAGCCATTGGTTCAGGTTCTATCCTCTGAGCAGGAGAAAACAGGCTCGTTCCATCCTCCATGTGACACCCTTTAGATATTTGAAGATGGTTATCATATCTCCTCTCAGTCTTCTCTTTTCCAGGTTAAGCATACCCATCTCCCTCAATTGTTCCTCATAAGGCTTGGTTTCCAGATCTTTGTTCATCTTGATTGTCCTCCTCTGCACATTCCAGTTTGTAAATATCCTTCTTAAATTGTGATGCCCAGAACTGGATACAGTATTCCAGGTGTGGTGTGACAGAATAGGGTGGTACTATGACTTCCCTTGATCATGACACTATGCTTTCGTTGATGCAGCCACGCATAGCCTTCTCCCCCCCTTTATTTTTTGCTGCTGTGTCACACTGTTGACTCATATTAAGCTTGTGGTCTACTAAGACCCTCAGATCCTTTTGACTGGCAAGCCAAGTGTCCTCCATCTTATATTTGTGCAGCTAGTTCTTTCTACCTAAGTGTAGAACTTTGCATATGTCCCTATTGAAATTCATTTTGTTTGTTTTTGTCCAGTTCTCCAATCTGTTAAGGTCCCAATTCTGTCTTCTGTGGCATTGGCTATCCCTCTAATTTGGTGTCATCTGCAAATTTGATGAGCATCCCCTCAATGCCTTCATCCAAGTCATTTATAAAGGCATTGAACAACAATGGGCCCAGGACAGAACCCTGTGGCACTCACCTTGTCACTTTCCCCCAGGATGACAAGGAACCATTAGTGAGCGCTCTTTGGGTTGGGTCTGTCAACCAGCTACAAATCCACCTAACACTTATCTCACCCAGTCCACATGTGACCAGCTGTTATATTAATGACATGTTTACTGCTGTCCAGTCCACATTTTACCAGCTGTTAGATGTGTGAAATGTTTACTGCTTGTATGGACATGCAGCAGGAAGCAGGTCCTAAAGACTGACAAGCACAGCATATCAGAAGACCAGATGTTGTGGTCACTTCTCGTGCGAGCACAGTTTTGGCAAAATTTGCCAAATTGTCCAGCCTTCTCCCATTGCTTTCCTGTTTCAGGTGTTGCTGGCAGTAATGGTATATTAGGGTGAGATGATGGATATGCCAACCCCAGGCCCAACTTGGACAGGGGAGCAAATAAGAGGCAACATTTACATAAAGTTCCATAAGAGTCAGCAGTCAGTCTCACATTTTAAGGAAATTGCAGTCAAATGATCCAGACTGGATACAAAATAGCTGGACATGTGTGTGTGTGTGTAGAAAGGAAGAAAAGAAAAATGGCAGTTTTGAGAGAAAACTAAATTCTAAGCTGAAGTCAGCTGTGGAAGGCTAGGATCATTTGAGACTGCCCCTGGCTGCATTGAGACAGCACTTTATTCCATTTTCTTACCAGTTCATTTTTGTTTTATGACATCTTAGACACACACACACACAGAGAGAGAGAGAGAGAGAGAGAGAGAGAGAGAGAGAGAGAGAGAACCCCACTAACCCAGAAAATCATAGCAGTTTTGTGCTGTACTTTTCATGGATCACATCACTGCTGCTCTCATGAGGAAATTTGGGGTAGTATTCTGGCATAAATTTATTTCTGGTGTTCTCGTGAATGAGTTATGGGGAAACAGAAGTGTGCATGTGCATGAAGCATGCCGACATGCCCAATGATGTCTGTTGTGAATGAAAGTTAGCATGGCATGGTGGTCTATTGATCAAAAGCCACAGTTCCACAATGCAACAGGTAATGCATTGTAAAAGGAACATTGGAATTCAGAGCAGAAGCACTAGCATTATAACCAGGAAAACTAGCAGAATAATCTCTCTTTTTTTTCTTTTTTTCCCCAAAGTATATATAGTAAATTTATTACATTTATTACAGCATATGATTTCATATGCATATGCATTGGTGGCCATAAGTAAAAAGTATTTTGTATCATTAACAATTAGAATTTCTAGGAAGGGAGCAGGAAGGATTTTTTTTGAAAACATGTACTTCATGCACTCCTCTATGTGAGTGTGACAGAGTGTGACAGAGAGCGATAAATTAATACAGTAAATCCATTACTCACAAGCTCCCACCCAACAACCCTCCGCCAGGCGTCATCTGGGATTTGTATTTTTTTTAAAATAATTTTTAATGATTTTCAAAACATATAACATATAACAAACATATAACAAATATGTTGAAACACATATGTTTCAACACACAAAGACGTACAAATAAAATTGACTTCCCCATACCTCCCTTTTACCGCATCCTTATTTTTCCATTTTTTAGCAACCCTTAAATCAATTTTTCTAATTAATTCTCTCTTAAATTTTCTTGAAATTAACATTTACAGCTGTAATTCTCCGTTTCTTACCCCTTAACATCTTATCAATCCACAATTTTGCAACAATTTTTAAGATATACTTTAAATTTTCCCCATTCCTCCTCCACTGTCTCTTTCCTCTGGTCGCGGATTCTGCCGGTCATCTCTGCCAGTCCCATGTATTCCGTCACCTTCGTCTGCCATTCTTCTAGAGTAGGTAGTTCTTGCATCTTCCAATACTTTGCCAACAAGATTCTTGCTGCTGTAGTTGCATACATAAAAAATGTCCTGTCCTTTTTTGGTACCAATTGGCCGACCATGCCCAAGAGAAAAGCCTCTGGTTTCTTTACAAATGTCCACTTGAGGACTTTCTTAATTTCATTATAGATCATTTCCCAGTAGGCCTTAATCTTTGGGCAGGTCCACCAAAGGTGGTAAAAGGTTCCTTCAGATTCCTTACATTTCCAGCAGTTATTATTGGGCAGATGATAGATCTTTGCAAGCTTGACTGGGGTCATGTACCACCTGTAAATCATTTTCATTATGTTCTCTTTCAAGGCACTACATGCCGTAAACTTAATACCAGTGGTCCATAACTGTTCCCAGTCAGCAAACATAATATCATGACCAATGTCTTGTGCCCATTTAATCATGGCTGATTTCACCGTTTCATCCTGTGTATTCCATTTCAGCAGCAAATTATACATTCTAGATAGATTCTTAGTATTGGGTTCTAACAATTCTGTTTCTAACTTCGACCTCTCCTTCTGAAAGCCTAGTTTCCTGTCTTGCTTAAATGTCTCATTTATCTGACGATAATGTAACCAATCTCGAACCTTATGCTTTAGCTTCTCATAACTTTGGCGCTTCAACTTTTCGCCATCTTGTTCTAAAATTTCACAATATTTAGGCCAATTAGAGTCCATGTTAAGTTTTTTCACTGCCTTAGCTTCCATTGGTGACAACCACCTGGGAGTTTTACTTTCCAACAAATCTTTGTATCGATTCCAAACGTTATACAATGCTTTCCTAACAATATGGTTTTTAAAACTTTTGTACACCTTTACCTTGTCATACCATAGATATGCATGCCAGCCAAAGTTATTGTCATACCCTTCCAGATCCAAAATGTCTGTATCCTCAAGAAGTAGCCATTGCTTCAACCAGCAGAATGCTGCTGATTCATAATAAAGTCTTAAGTCTGGCAGGGCAAAGCCCCCTCTATCTTTTGCATCAGTTAAAATCTTAAATTTTATTCTGGGCTTTTTGCCCTGCCAGACGAATTTAGATATATCTTTCTGCCACTTCTTGAAACAGTCCATTTTGTCCAGGATCTGCAACGTCTGGAACAAAAACAGCATTCTCGGCAATACATTCATCTTGATAACAGCAATTTGGCCTAACAAGGAAAGTCTCAGCCTAGACCATATGTCTAAATCCTTCTTTACTTCTGACCAACATTTTTCATAGTTGTCTTTAAATAAATTCACATTCTTAGATGTTAAATTCACCCCCAGGTATTTGACCTTTTTTGTTATTTCCAAACCAGTTTCACTAGCAGAATAATCTCCATGCCCGAATGCACCTTCCCTCTGGAGATCTTGTAGGGCAGTGGGTGTGCTATGCTCCTTGGCTCCATGTGTTCTCCATTCATGGGACTTCTGTAATATCCTAGATATTATACACCACAACCTATTCTAGTGGCTACTTTCAAGCCTAGCTTCAGCAGGAAGAGGGAGACTGTTGAGCATCAGGGAAGGCCTCTATGAGTACCTGGGGCCCATGGGTGCCATACTGACCACTCCTCTGCTAAAGAAAGAAAAGAATCATGCCTAAGGAAACATTTAGGCTGCAGTCCTATACCCTATGACCTGGGAATAACCCCCATTCAATTCAGTGAGACTGATTTTGAGTAAACATACAGAGGGTTCTGCTGTCGGATGGTTTTTTACTATGTCGGCCTGTTAATTCTTGATGCACATTGTGCACTCACAACTGTGCATCTAAAGCATATACTTTCTGCAAGTGATACACCCCCCCCCCCAAACAGCAGTCTTGGCTGCTATAACTTTGTGGTGGAGCCATGTTTTGTTTTACACTGATAAGCTATTCTCTCATTGCCACTGTCATTGAAATGGAGAGTTAATGACTAAAGTATCCCTTTGATCTTGCCGATTTATCCTTGTGTTCTCTGGAGGTATCTATATTACCAGCTATTATTATCAGGGGTGATTACGGGAAGCGTTGCCAAATATTTCCCTCTAGTTAAGCAGATGTTTTTGCCTTGGGCATATCCGTGTGTGTTTTTATTCATAAAGCAATAAGAAACTTATGGTGTATTCTTTTTTCATTTCCTCTGAAAACCATTTAAGAATTACGGTACTTTCCTTCAGATCTGGAAAAGCACTGACAAGGGACTGTAAGTGCAGAAGAGGAACAGCTGAAAGCAACATGCTAAACTGGCTAGCAAAGCCAAAAAAATTAATCCAGAGATCCTTTACTACAGGGATGGGGAATCAATGACCATCCAGGTGTTGCTCCCATCATCATTGGCCATGCTGGCTGGGGCTGATGGGAGTTGGAGTCCAAAAACATCTGGAAGGCCATATACTCTCGATCCCTCCTTTCCTGTGAGGTTGCTAAAATACTACTATGGAAAAAAGTGTTTTCATATTATGGTTGATTAAAGTGTTGGACGTGCTTGCCCAATCTGTCAACTTTTTACAATGCGTGAGCCCAAGTGACATGAAAACTAGTCATGAGGATATGATCCATTCCTCTGAACAGCAGGTGGGGTTTAACTTAAGAAAAATTCTCCACGATGGGCCTACTCAGTCTTAATGTTACACACATTAAGCCTCCTGGAGGCTCCCAGAGGCTGATTTAGCTTCCCATTCCTACTGCCTGCTCTGAACTGCAAAAGTCGAAGGGCTGTTAATTGCATGACATGCCTGACTAACCAGGTGGGTGGCCAAGTAAAACTCAAAAAGTACACAAAGTTCTCCTGCACCCTTAACAGTTGTGAAGAAGAGGGAAATTCAGCAGGTGCAGCTGGCCAATTTAGAGGCTCCCAAGTTTGGTAAGCTTGATCTACAACTATGTTCCCCTAATATTTTTTAGATACATAGCCAATCTCTCTCTCTCTCTCTCTCTCTCTCTCTCTCTCTCTCTCTCTCTCTCTCTCTCTCTCTCTCTCTCTCTCTCTCTCTCTCTCTCTCTTATACACACACACACAGTTTGCTGGGTTTTTGTATGCAGAAAGAGACATGCAACTATGGTGTACATTCTGACATGTTATCATGCATAATGGAAGTGGGAATCATGAGAAATATTGACAACAGTTTCTATAAAATATTTCTGTAATGTTTGCATGAGCAGGGCTTACTGGCAAACAACACTGCAATTCCTGTAGAATGCACAGGATGAATGCTAAAAGCATGAACATGACTGATGTTACCACTTGAAGAAGGTAATAATGATTTCCCACTTATGATCTACCATTATCTCTAATTTATTACTTATTGTTCACCAGCAGATTGAGAACAGAGATTGGCTGACTGCTCTAATAAGGCACCTAGTTCTGATTCTTCCTGCTTTGAAAATCAATTGTTGTAATGATGAACTAATTAGAAGAATTAAAATCTACCTTCTTCATTAAAAAGACACACAAGCAAAGCTTACTGTACAGAAAGGGATGCGTGTGTATTTAATGATGATTATCCTGCTTGGAAATCATGAATTTCCCCCATTTTTGTAATAGCGCTCTCTCTCTCTCTCTCTCTCTCTCTCTCTCTCTCTCTCTCTCTCTCTCTCTCCCCCTCTCTCTCTCTCTCACACACACACGAATACATATTTTTAAAGGTTAGGTGAAGTCTCTATTATTTACTTTCTTTTCTTTCATAGAGAGTATTTTTTGGACCATGAGTAATGTTTTGTACTGTTCTCTTATGTCTAGACAGATATTCATAATGAAAAAATTGTCCGAATAACGAAGCAGACTTCCAAAGTCCATGGGGATTCTGGTTTATTCAGAACAAGAGTGATTTCCATCTTATCCTTGAAGGCCACTAAGGCCACTTTTATATGCCAAAAAAATTGATTCAAAATCACTAAATAGCAACAGTCGCAAGCTGATTGGCCTTGGACATTCGCTTTAAAAAAATAAGTGGGAGCAAATGCTCACGACCAATTGTCAGGCACTTTCAGAGGAGGTGAAGTGGGTTCAGAAGCTTTTGCAGTGGTGGCAAGGTGTAGCTAACGTGAACCTTTTTTGTGACACCTAGTGCACACAAATGGGTCCCTTGTCTCCATGGTGGTTACCTCAAGCTTGCAGTGAATGCTGGGCATGTTCATGAAGAACCTGAATCTAAAACACTCAGCCACTCACCTGATGTTGAGGCTCTTAGTGGTATTCAAAACTGTAGGTTCTTCATGTGACAAAGAAATTGGCCAACCCTTTCATCAGAAAGGGAGCAGTTGCCATAGGCACAAAGACAATGACGGTGGGAAAATGTCAGCACTGAGAGCGAAATGGTAATTTCCACTAGCCTTCCATTCTCGTTGACAGTGAACAAGTGAACTTCCTGTATGAATCAAAGGCATCTCCATTCATGCAAGGGAGCTCCTGATTGCCTCCCTCCCTGGCTCCAACTCCCCTACACCCAGTTCCATGTCATTATAGACTCTGTGTCCCTCAATCCTGAGAATCCTATTTTCAGGGCAGTGCACCAGGAAAGAAGAGAAGCCCTACTTAATGTGTGGTTCCACTCTCAGTTTCCTGAATACCATCCATGTAGTTTGATTAGTTTTTCAAGTCTAGAGAATGTAACCCAGCCTGCATATTGCTTGACTCATCGTATGCCAGGGGTTGACTGCTAGAATTAGATGAAGGTTCCCCTGGAAGAAGGTGTGGGGCAATTGTGCCATCTCCATTGGCTGTATGAAGGCAGCAGGATTCTCTCTTGTTTGTGGACCACTCTCACCTTCTGGGGCTCAACATTCCTCTTGCTTGACTTCCATTGACTGTATGCTAGTTTCCCTGGTAACACAGGCAGACCTAGGCTTATGGCAGCTCTGTGTTATCCAGGCTTCTGGGGAATAAAGCATCCCAGCATCTCTGCACTTTCCCTGCACTTGTATCCCAGGTCTATTTTACGCAGACACCCTTCCATAGATGAACTATCTGGACTGAAGTTCCTTGATGCCTCCTGTGTTGTCGTTTAAAGAAAAAGTGGTGGGAGAAGACAAGATTTCCTTTCTGATATAAACTCCAAATGTTTAAATTATAGGAATAGTTTGTTATGACTATTTTCCATTCTTTTTCATGCTAGGAATACTTATCCATTACAATTCACAGCATGTGTATTCAGAAATTTAGTCCTATTGAGTTCAGTAAGGGTTACTCCCTAGATAAGTGTATACAGGATTGCAGGTCCAGGTTGCAAAGTTGATGGATTTCTAGGACAGTCTCACAATATCAAAAAGCCAATTCACACTACCTTGCTTTGGGAGTTGGATGACCATTTCTTCTCAGCCTGATTTGAAACAACCTATACTTAATGTTCATGTTACCTTCTTATGAAACTGATTGAAATGCAAGATAAAACCTTTTTTCGCCTTGCTCTCACCTTTGGAACATCTAACCCAAGAAAATCAGTCTAGTAACTTCCTTGTTTTCTTTCTGCTGATGAAGAGCTTTAATATACAAAAGCTTTCCCTGGTTGCCATCATTCAAGTTGGTGCTGCTTTTTGATCATTTACATTTATTTCAAGATTTTCTATTCATCATTTAAAGTATTTTAAATTCATCCAGCACAAGAGGACTAGACTGTGCTTTGGACACCCCTTGAGAGACATCTGCTGTAACAGTGGAGTCAGGATCCCAGTGGAAGCAAGTAATTTTATCCTCAAAATGCTTCAAAACATGTCACAGTGGGATGCTGTCGGTTCTACCACCTCCTTTGGGCCAGAATGTAATGGGAGGCTCTGGAAACCTCTAAGTTAGATTACTGCAAAGTGTTATATGTTGGGCTGCCTCTGAAGACAATTTGACTTCAGCTGGTGTAGAATTCAGTAGCCAGGTTGCTCACTAGGACAAGACAGTTTGTGCATATTGCACCGATTCTGGCTGCATTGGGTGCCAATAGTTTTGGGCCCAATTCAAAGCACTGGTTTTGACCTATAAAGCCTTAAATGGCTCAAGACTGCAATACTTCAAAGACTGCCTCTCCCCATATGAATTGACCTGGAACCTGCAGTCATCCTCTGAGGCCCTTATTCCTGTGTCTCCTCCAGTGTGGTGCCAGTGTGGTGTAGTGGTTAAGAGCGGTAGTCTCGTAATCTGGGGAACCAGGTTCGCGTCTCCACTCCTCCACATGCAGCTGCTGGGTGACCTTGGGCTAGTCACACTTCTTTGAAGTCTCTCAGCCTCACTCACCTCACAGAGTGTTTGTTGTGGGGGAGGAAGGGAAAGGAGAATGTTAGCCGCTTTGAGACTCCTTAAAGGGAGTGAAAGGCGGGATATCAAATCCAAACTCCTCTTCTTCTTCTTCTTCTTCTTCTTCTTCTTCTTCTTCTTCTTCTTCTTCTTCATGAGAAGTCCAGAGGGTGGCAACACAAGAATGGGCCTTTTCTGCAATGGCTCTCTGTTTGTGGAATATGCTGCCCAGAGAGACTTGCCTGGCACCTTCATTATATATTTTTTGGTGCCAGGTGAAAACATTTCTCTTCAACCCGAAAGAACTTGGGCTGATTAATATTCTACGGCCTTTTAAATGTGTTTGTGGAAGTAGGGTTATTGGTTTGTTTGTTTTTTGTTTTATTATGTATCATGTGTTCTCATTTAATGATCTTTGGATGAAGGTCACCATACAAATATATACTGCTACTACTACTACTACTACTACTACTACTACTACTAATAGTGACTTACATTTACCCCTCTACAACCCTAGGTGCCGCCAAACAGCATCTACAGTTTGTTGGAGGGTTGTGGGAAATTTGAGATAATGGGCAGGATTCACCTAACAGACTCCATCACGAGAAGCCTTGCACATAGGCTTCTGCTTGAGCAATGGGGCTTTCTCCCCTCCCTCCCTCAGGCTCCCCTCTTGCCCTGAAATTGGCTGAGGGGTGAACTCCCAGACCAGCATTCCATCTGGCAAGCTGCAATTATTGTGCAGACAGAACCTTTGTGCTAGTGCAATGTTGAATTCTACCTAATATGTTTATACAATTTTGTCTTTTACTACAGATTGTGTTAGGTTTTGTGAGTTCACTTTATAACTGCTGTTTTCACAGGTTTGTTTAACTGTTCCATAAAATCATGAGCTATTTCATGCAATCAGTTTAATTATATGCAATTAGATTTCTTTAGAAAAGAACCCTGCACAATTACATCACTGTGTGTATAGTAGACTCTCCCCTGCCCAGATTCAGCTGTGCGGTATAGGAGACCAAAGCAAACTAAAGGAGGCTATTAAGTTTACTATGAAAGTACACTTATTATTTCAGTCCATAATTTGGAAGCGAACTCCAAATCCTTTGCATGAGTGCATACTCCATAGCAGTATAAGCAAAGTTCCATATACAACATTGTATATTTTTGTGTTTATATATTTCTTATTGTGAAGGAATTGGACTTTGTTATCCTGTGCTGCTTGTGTGGACTGTTGCATATCTTAGAGGTGTCCATATTTTTTCCTGTCTTTCACATGTCTATCTTGTTTGTCCGTTGTTTGTCCATTACAGCCTTCACTTGGAGACCTAGCAAATTCCCAGAGGCTCAAATATCAAGGTAGTGAAACTCCATTAACCTATGTGGCACATTTCTGTCAGAGGGCAGGAAAGTTAGAAAGCCAAACTTCCTTGTAACCCAATGGGAGGAGCATGTGCTAGAACAGGGGAATCTGTGTGAACAAGTAGACAGCAATGAGGCAGGAAATTCAAAGTGAATTTTTCCCCAAAGTGAATTTCCAGCTTTGCAAACCTGGAAAATTAGGGCTTCCATGCGTTTGGATTTTCCCGGATATTACCGGGATTTCAAAGGCGGGATTGAAGTCTGGGGGGAATTTCCCAAAAGCGCTGCTTTGCCCTGGATCTTAGACAAGTAAATAAAAAAAATCCCCTTTTTGGGTGTTTTGAAATATGGCAACTCTAGGAAAATAGGCAAGCAAAATGCTGCTACTTGAGAGTAAGAGTCTTCTAAGAGGCAGGCAAGTTGAGGGACTGTTTAGTCCAGAGAAAGTGGATGGCATTTTAATATGCTTCAGCTTGCTCCAAAGGGAATATACTGGTTTTCTGTAACTTTGGCATAACATTATTTTTTCTGACCTCACACTAGAAGTTAAAATATGGCATCACACTACCTTAAGAGGCTGCAGGGAGACCTCAGGGGAATTTGGAGACTGGCTGATAAGGGGCAGCTTTGTGCAAATGATTAACCTCTTGTCTGGGGGCAGTAAGTCCCTCAAGGGGGAAGGGCGCACCCTGTGTGCAACAGGAACTCCCCTCCCTCATACAGCACAGGACTGGGAGGTGGCCGCCCCATTCATACATCTACTTCTACTAGCCACCAAGAAGGTCAAGGACCTACTGAGCACACAGAAGCACTGGCTACCGAATACCCAGCAGTTCTGATTTCTCCCCAAGATTGCCCTTCTTTTTTCAAGGTTTTCTTCACAGCCATATGGGCCTCACAGTTGTAATAGGGGACATAAAGGGACAGCACATAGAATTACGTACATAAGCATTGCCATTCTGGATCAGACTTAAGAGTAAGAATAGGACATGGCAAAAATCATCGTGCAGGCGTCTCAACAACCTGCAGTTCTCTAACCCAAATAATTGAACGGCCCAGTGCAGTTATGACACTGGCTTCTAGAAAACCATCATTTCCAAATTTGGAGTCGGCTATAGGAACACGTTGCTGCCTCTCTGAAGCAATGTTCTTGCTATGTATTTGATTTCTTACCCACCCT
Source organism: Podarcis melisellensis (assembly GCF_964234715.1). Lineage (NCBI taxonomy): Eukaryota > Metazoa > Chordata > Lepidosauria > Squamata > Lacertidae > Podarcis > Podarcis melisellensis. Next base: position 62,099,686 of record NC_138528.1, on the reverse strand, counting down.
TCATCATAAGGTCCTAGGGCATGAAACAAATAACAAATTTCTCTTTCCATCTTGGCAATAAACGGCAGGGCCTGCCTGACCACTAGGCAGCGTATGTCAGTTACTTTGGGCAACTGATTTGGGGGCCTCATGGAAAAGAAAGGAAATTGCCGATTGTTTAATTTATTATAACCCAAGGAAAGACGTCTGTGAGATTTTCTGTCTCAGATGCCAAAATAACTTGATAAGCCTTTGGTACTAAGCACCTTGACTGAGGAGAGTGGGTGGTTGGCATTTGCTGTTCTGCCTCAGGGAAGAAAATGTCTTACGACTGGCTTTGATAGACCATGGTTTGTTCTTACATGTGCATTATTCCAAGTGGTTCTCTTATAGCCATAATTTGCAAACCAACTTCAAACCATGATTACAAGCTCTAGTTTTTGAAATAATGATAATGGACATGCAACAAGAAATTATGGTTAGCGTTGGGTAGGGAAGGGAAGGGGATGGGGAAATTGCTCGGGATGGGAGAAGAGGGAGGCAAAGGAAGTCCATGTGAAGCTGAATCTCAGTTTCCAAACTATGGTCTGCAGAAGCTAGTAAGACATCCTCACTGGACCTTCAACACAACTTCAAGTAGCCTTGGTAGTTGACCCATGAGAGTGAAGGGGTGTTTTCTTCCATCAATTTTGGAAACCGACATCCGTTACCAATTGTCGTCAGAGAGTTTTAAAAAGCCTCCCTTCATACATGTGCAATGAGATGTGCTTGATTTGCTTCCAATTAATGGTGTTTTCATAACATTTGTTTAATTGTGACCTGAGGGCAAGTTGAAGATTCATGCTGCTTCACAATAGCTCATTAGGCCTTAGTCACAGTTCCTTGAACAACAGAAGAAATAAATTGGGCTGAAGTCTTCATTGATATATAGATAGAAAGATGTCATAAAATCAGGTTAAGAGGAACCAAATATAACTCCCCCCCCAAAAAAAAAAATCAAATGATTCACTTCCTTCACTTCCTCACCTTCTCAACGACTTTTCAGTGTATTTTTCATTTCTCACTTACAATGGCATTAGGGTTGTGGATGATTCCTCTTACTTTCTGTGTACTTTCAAAGTGAGTCATCTTGACATTATCCTGCAATGATCAAACAATTTATAGACAAACACACATATAGATGAAATTAAGTCACAATATCCAGCTGATTTTAATTATTTGGAATAAGATTGCATTAAAATTATAAATAAACTACTAGTTTGGATTATTCCTTTCTACCTGTAAAAAAAGCAGAGATAACGGAAAGTTTTATTATATATATTTTTAAGATAGCAGAAATGTAGCAGATGCTTAAAGCACAATTCTTAGTGTGTCTACTTAGGAATAAGTTTCATTGAATATTATGAGATTTGCTCCAAGGTACATATGTTTAGGACTGAACTTCTTAGCCCTACCATTTCTTGCTAAACAGTATGGTAATTATGTTTTCTTCTATCTCAACTCCTAAGTCTTGAGAGATTGCTATCGCTGCTGTTGGACATTTGGAATAATGCATTACTGAATGACTAGCTTTTGTGAATGATTATAGGAAAACAGTAAATAGGGAAGGAGGAATCAATTGTGTATGCTTTTATCCAAAACTTCCCCACTTTATTTTTCTTCCCTTGGAACAACAGAAAGCTTAGAACTTTTCTGGCTTTCAGGGTCTTGCAGGATTTTTTTTTGAAAAATGTGATAAATGTATAACTTCCAGCAATAATTGATGCAAAGGAACTGAAGCCCCTGATTTCGCATGGGAATGTTTGTATGTACATTGGTACAGCTTGCTGGCATTTGCTTCTCTAAGACCACAGCACTGCTGACAGGAGAAAGCATACTGCAGAATATGGGTACAGTCCTTATTTGCTCATACTTCTGCCTGATCCCTATTTTGTCCCTTTTGGGGTCCTTTCTTGTCATGAGCTGCTAGAGTGTTCAGTCATAATGGTTGGGGAATGGATGCATGGTTTCTCTGTGGCATCAGCACTCAACACTGAAGGGTCAATGCTTGATCATAGGCCATGGACTTTGCATATCGAGGTCCCCAGGTCCACCCCAATAACTCACACATCACACAGAATTTTTGTTTAAGGTTTTTGGCATAATTTTGGCCACAACTTTATTAAAATACAAAAATGTGAGTGGTTGCTTAGGTTGCGACTATCTGTCCCCACCATGGGGGACAGACTGACATTCTGCACGATGCGAAAGTCAGAAAATACACTTGGGGGGAATACACTTCAGAATACACTTGGGGCTAGTGATGGAGCAGGGAACCTGCCCTCAGCCCTCCCCAAATGCAAACAGGAGCTCATTGCTATGGCCCGAGCCCCCTTGACAGAGTGGACAAGCAATAGTTAGCCCCCAATTCCTTTAACGGAATCCCTTGCAGCAGCAGCATTAGAGGGGCAGGCACAGCCAATCCATGCCCCCTCAACCAACCAAACAATAAACAAGTGCCTAACCACAACCTTACAAGTTGTGACGATTTGCTACGCAGTAGGCAAAAACCAAATGACCCCAGCCAATCAGCCAGATGGACAAAATTCCTACCAGGCCCCTGCCCCAAGAGCAGACAACCCCATGGCAGGCATAGCAAGGTCAAAGTGAACAACCCTATTCTAGGGAGGGAGGGACGGGCAATCCGCTGCACGGGCGAAAAGAGGAAGCCCTAGCCTCGTGCAAGGAGTTTTAGCATTTCTGGCTGTCAATCAACAAATGGCAACATTAACTTCTTCCCAACGACAAGGGAAGCCCCAATCACATCAGTGGCCAACGATCAATTAGCCCGCCCCCAACTTTGGAGTGTCCTGGCGGCCCCCACCGCAGCACATGCTCTCCATGAAGGAGAACATGCTTTGCATACAGAAGATCCCAGATTCAATTGCTGGCATCTCTAGTTAGGGCTGGGAGAGACTCCAGTCTGAAATCCTGGAGAGCTGCTGCCAGCCAGTGTGGACAATATTGACTTAAATGGATCAATAGCCTGATTCGGCATAAAGCAGCTCCCTATATTCTGAACCATGCAGCTTCATGCTACAACACAAAGGCACTACGCAGTGCAAAGCCTGTTGTTTTATTTACTGCAGCTGCAGAGGTAGGTTTTGAACAGTTGGTATTGGAGGACAATTTTCTTTTCCTGGTATATCTTTCAACAAATGATTCTTCACCCTCTTAGCTTTACAATTAATGTATTACAGATGACAAGCATACAGCATATGTAACCGAATGAATAGCAATGTGTAATTTCAGGGTGGCGGGGTTGGCTCAATCAGTAATTGAGGGGCATGGATTGGCTGTTTGGGAATTTGGGTATTGCTTGTTTCCATCTGTGAAATGTTGGAGAGTGTGCTATAGCAAATGCATCTGACAAGGTTTCCAGTTTAAGACCATCCGGAAGGAAGGCATGAAGGGGAAAAGATGCAGTAACTGACCATCATAAAGTCCAATATGGGGCGCAAAGTCTCTCCCCCCTCAACAGATGGGGTGTGTGATATAGAATTAGAGATAATCATCACTCGGTAATTGCTTTTCCATAACAGCAGGTTCATAATTCATAATTGTCTTATTTGTTAGGGCTTCACATTTTAATCAGTTTAGATGATAGCTTTATCAACACAAAGCTTGAGTTGATTAATTGGTGAAGCTGAGAGCTAGTGCTTATTTATGAGACAATTTTGGTTCTATTGGGGAGCAAGAAAAAGGTTAAAAAGCGCCTAAAATTAAGTTAGCTTTATTGATTGAATTACAACTTCCGCAAAATTGCACTTCTAGTGAGATTTTGTTGAGATGCAGATGTATTCAAATTGAAATGATTAATTGGGTAAAAGGCAAGTGATTGATGACGTAAAATTTATTTAATCAGAAGACAGTTCTGATTATTATATTCGTCTACAAATCCTGACGGCTTGCTGTTTTCCATTTCAGGGTGAAAAGTAGAAGAACCCAACTGACTGTATCATGGAATTAGGCCAACCTGGAATCTCCTTGCTTGGCATCTTTTATGTATGTGGTAGTGTGTGTGTGTGTGTGTGTGTGTGTGTGTGTGTGTGTGTTATAAAGGGAGCATTCTTCTTAAATACATTCATCCAGTTACAAATATGCTAGTAATTAAGATTACCTCGTTGTTTCGAGGGCTTCTCTCCTGCTGAATGTATTTGCATAAATAATACGTATACTAATCAGCATGTATGCTGTGTTCGTGATTAATGGCTTGTTAATGCTGTAGAAGTCCCAGGTTGTTCAATTTAATTAAATATCAGGGCACTAAGAACCACTGTAGTGGTTTGTATTATTTATTTAAATATAAATTGCTGCTTATCTTGTACATGGAATGTTTTGCATGACTCTGCTATTATACTTGTCAGAGGGGAAGAAAACAGAGCAATGAAACAATTTACTTCCAAGTAGTGCATTTGACCTAAGTAAGGTTATTCAAAGCGGTTTGAAGAGGGCTGCTTTAATTCTAATAGTTAATCCCTTGAAAGACAATGAAACAAATCAAAAGGAATCATCACAGCTATGTTCGTTGCTTAACACCTATTTACTGATGAAATTTATTTACTGAAATTATAATGATGACAGTGATCATGTTATAGGATTGTATCCAATGCTACCCATGCACAAGCAAAACAGACTTCTGCTCATGCAATTGGGCTTTCTCTCTCTCTCTTTCCCACGGCAGTCACCCTCTGGAGAAGATATTGGGGATATGCAAGGCAGGGGAGTGCAGTAGGGAGGAGTAGAGGAAGCAGAAGTCCTATTGTATGGATGGAAATCCACTAGGGCAACAATGGTTTCCACCCAAAGAGCCATCAAGGTCCTTGACAATATACTTAACAAAGATTTATCCCCATCTCAAGGGTTTTGCAACCTAAATTTTAATAATGGACAGAACACCAGAATGGGAGAGAGAGAGAGAGGCACCATCTTTGTTCAGTCATGATTTCTTCCAAAGAGTCCCCTCACTGGGCGACAATTCCCAGTGTGGTTTAACAATCAATCTCCTCTCACAGGAAACTCTGACTCTTCAACTGACCAGATGCCAGCATTATGACTGCTCTCTAAATCAGTGGCTCTTAAAAGGTGGCACAAGACTCACAAGACTTTTACCACATCCACGTCCTTTGTACCTTATTCCTGCATCTTCTCTAACCTTACTATAGAAGCACTAAGGTTCCACCATGTTTAAGTCTTCAGCGCCATAACAAATGCATTAAACATGATACTGCTTTGAAATTTGCCTCAGCTTTTCTAGAACGGAAGAAGAGTCCCCTGTGAACATGAAAGCTCACCTAACCCACAGAGCAGATGTTCTTGTGACTCTTTTTCACAGTCTTTGGGACCCCCAGTGCAGCGACTGAATTACAAGCATCTAAATGTCCTAGTTCGAGGTGACACAAGAGGAAGGCTCATAAAGTCAGCTGTACTGAACGTTTGGAATTGGGATGAGGGAAAACACCTGCAGCACTGCCAGGAAGCAAGTTAATATCTACTTAGAAGTAAGGCCCTAGGTAGGTAGTATAAAGAAAGCATAAATAAAATAAAAGTTGTAGTGTGGATCTGCACTTGCTGACCAATAAGTAGCTTTTCCCAGAAATTCTTAACCACATTTTAATCACCAATTATGTATTTTCACATTCACAGCACCTGAGTTCTCAGAAACATTCTTATTCTAAAAAATACTGTGAAAAAAGTACAGTTGGGGGAAAAACCTCAAAAATGTATAACTGAGCCTGGCGTACTTCCAGACAAATTATACAGTTAAGGCAGATGTGTTTTTCAAAGATCTACATTGGGTGATATTCAACTAAGGTTTTTTTCTCAGAAAGAACATGGCTCTAAGTTAGACCAATTTATTTTAATGGGTCTACTCTAGGTAAAACTTAGTTGAATACCACCCACTGTGTGTGTGTGTGTGTGTGTGTGTGTGTGTGTGTATGTTTCATAAGGACATAAGACAAGCCTGATGGATCAAGCCAATGGCCCATTTAGTCCAGCATTCTGTTCTCACAGTGACCACCCAGATGCCTATGGAAACTCTCAAGCACAGAGGAAGGGGGTGCAGGGGTGTGGGCCATCCTGGGTGTCATCACTGGGGGGGACGGGACAAAATGACAAACAAATGAGGGTGCTTTTTTTTTAATGGTTTCACAAAACTGTTTAGTTCAGTCAACAAATGCAATGAAACATGGCTGGCACTGGGCGCCACACTGCAGGGGCCGGCACGTACTGCGGGGCCTGCAGTGTGCCTGAGCCATGCATTTCTCCTGGGAGTGACGTGGTGGCTTGGGCGCCTGCAGGCTCTGCGTTGCATGAAACGGCAGCGTGGGGCTTGTGTCTGCTCACCGCCTCTCCCTCAGCCACCCTACAGCTGAGGGGGAGGCGCTGGAGAGCAGTAGCGTAGCGTGGGGGGTGCAGGCGGGGCCGGCCGCACCGGGCGCATCATCTGGGGGTTAGGGTTAGGGGGCGCAAATCCACGGGTTAGGGGGCGCAAATCCACAGGTTAGGGGGCACAAATTACTTGCCTTGCCCTGGGTGCTGACAACCCACGCTACGCCACTGCTGGAGAGGCTCCACGCAGTGCACCCCGCCCCCATGGGTGGCTTGCCCTGCCCCCATGAGCAACTCCCCCCGCCCCTGACTGCAGGACATGTGGGCCGCACCAGGCACCCGAGTGGCTAGCTACGCTGCTGCATGAGAGCCCTCTCTCCTCCTGTGATTTCCTACAACTAGTATTCAGAAGCGTTACTGCCTCTGATTGTGGAGACAGAACATAGCCATAGTGGCTGGTACCTGAACTAATGCCGATCATTTGAGTTGATGGTAGTTGTAATTGCTGAAGACAAAAGGCAGAAGACAAAAGGCAGAAACCTTAAATCTGGGTTCACCCACACTTATTGTCTCATGCCCCCACCCCACCCCAAGAAAACATCTCTTTAGTGCACAGCCACAGCAAACAACAATTTAGGGAAAGGGAAAATCCGCTCAGATCAGTGTTTTCTAGGCATGCGGCAAGCAGACGTGAGGACGAGCCCTCTTTTAGTGAAAAGCAAAACCAAAACAAAACCCTGCTACTCATGTCACGTCAGAATGTTCATGTGATAGCGTAAGATCTGTGAGCAGAGAAGTACTTTATTCACTTTCAACTATTCAGAAATGTATTAATTAGCAAAATTAATGCTTAGTAGTAATAGAAACCTCCTGAGTCCTCAAAGTACATCTCATACATTGCCCTGGTAAGCCTTACAGCTTTAAAGTAAGCCAGGTTATTTCCATATGAAATACAAGATGCTGGAGACTGAAGATGTGGCTTCCTTGAGGATTGTGGGATAGCTGAGGATATCGTGCTCTGAACCATTGGTGCATCAATTCTCATATCTAGGTATTGTACCCGTGATGTTCAGAACACGTGGAAAGGCCATTGATGAATGGCAGAGCACCTGGTTTTCATGCAGAAGGTCACCAGCATCTCGAGATAGGGTGGGGAAACGCTCCTGCCTGAAAAGGTGGCGTTCCGCTTCCGGTCTGTAGATGAAAGGTAGCTAAGATGGTGCCCTTCAAATCAGCCCCAACCAACATGGCAAATGAAGAGGGATGATGGAAGTTGTAATCTATCAACATCCGTCTGAAGCACATCCCATTGGCTACCCCAATAGATAATGCTGAGTTAGATAGGCCTATGATCTGACTCGGTATGAGGTAGCTTCCTGTGTTCTACAACCATCAAATGTAACATCAGAACAGTTCTCGAGAAAATGGGGAAGCCACCATGTATTTCAGTGCTAATAAGGGACTTAGCAAGGGAGGTATAATGCATGCAATGTCAAGATTTAGAGGTCAAGACTGCCTGGCCCAGAGCAAGTAAATGTTGAGAAATGTAAAAGATTTTACTGTGAATGGTTTTCTCATTATAGCATAAATGATCATCTAAATTAAGCAACTTATTAGCCTGAGGTGAATTATTTGTATTGATTTTGTTCTAGAAAGGACATATATGGTAATTGAAAGGAATGTGGTTTTTAGTTTACTAGGCATCATGCCATCACCTTGGGTTTTTCTTTTTTTCCTTTTTCTATAATGGAATATAAAGGTAATTGTTGCAAATGCTTTCATTTGCAATTTAAGGGTCATGCCATAAATTTTGGCTATATTCTAGATTTATTTAAATACCAATATTCATCAGCATTCAACATTAAAACAAAGCCAATTGCTACATGTTAGACAGCAATTTTATTGTATGAAATACATTAGAATTTTAGAATGTGCATACCATAATGCATGATTTTTAAAAAGAAAAAAAAATCTGCTGCAAATAATTGTATTTGGCAGCTGAAACATATGGAGGCTGTCAGATTCCTCTACTTATGGTAAAAAAAGCATATGAACATGAGCCTCTTTGATCAGACTGAAGAGTGGCCAACCAGATGTCGACGGAAAGCCCACAAGCCAGATATGAACGCAATAGCACACCTTCATTTGTGTTCCACAGCAACTGGATCACAGGGATACAGCACATGATACTGGGTGTAGATAAATATTGTTTGTTATTATGGTATGTACTTTTGTGGTTTTGTATTGTAAACCACCCTGTGATCTTTGAAAGAAGGGCAGTATAGAAATTTATAATAATAATAATAATAATAATAATAATAATAATAATAATGACTGGTAAGCAATGGTGCCCTTTTCCTTCATGAAGTTATACATGGCAGGGACGTGGGTGGTGATGTGGTCTAAACCAGTGAGCCTCTTGGGCTTGCTGATCAGAAGGTTGGCAGTTCGAATCCCCGCAACGGGGTGAGCGCCCATTGCTCTGTCCCAGTTCCTGCCAACCTAACAGTTCGAAAGCATGTCAGTGCAAGTAGATAAATAGTTACCGCTGTAGAGGAAGGCAAATGGCATTTCTGTGCATTCTGGTTTCCGTCATGGTGTTCCATTGCACCAGAAGCAGTTTAGTCATCTCCCCACATGACCCGGAAAGCTGTCTGTGGGCAAACACCGGCTCCCTTGGCCTGAAAGCGAGATGAGTGCTGCAACCCCATAGTCGCCTTTGACTGGACTTAACCATCTAAGGGTCATTTACCTTTATCTTTTTAGTACTACTAGCCCTTCTTGAATGTTTATGCCTGGCTGTACTGGATGCTTGAACAGTGGCAATGTCTCTGGCCTGCTTAGTTAGAGGATGGAGAAGGGTGTGTATGTAGAAGCCACTTGCTTAGTTGGGATGTAGCCTGCTGTACAAATGTGAGTGTTGTATCAAGAAAGACAGAAAGACAGAAAGTGAGAGAGAGAGAGAGAGAGAGAGAGAGAGAGAGAGAGAGAGAAAGAGAGAGAGAGAGAAAGAAAGAAAGAAAGAAAGAAAGAAAGAAAGAAAGAAAGAAAGAAAGAAAGAAAGAAAGAAAGAACCATGCTGAACTCTGTGGGATCTCACTGGAACCTGGAAGCCACAGCTGCTTCTTTTTGCTTCTCTGGTGACGGTGGCAGGGATGCCTGTGGGGTACTGTCCCTTGGGATTCCACCACCCGAGGCAGCTGCCTCAATCTGCCTCATGGTTGGCTGGCCCTGCACAAGAAACCTGCTATTCTGTCATGCAAAGGTGGTCCTCTGCTGGGTGGATATATGAAGTTGCAAGTAGTGTTACTATTTCATAGCAATTCTGTGTTCTCCAGCTGTCTCTCCCATGGATGGGCCACCTGTGGTCCTCTGAAGACTGTTGGACTCAAATTCCTATCAGCCCAGCCAGTTGACCAGTGGCTAGGCATGATGGGAGTTGCAGTCCACCAACATCTGCACGGCCAGTTTCCCTGTCTCCAGTTGCCTTTTGGTGAAGGGAACTAGTGTGTAAAAAACCAGCAAACAAGGAACAATCTGGAGCTGTTCAGCTGTTACTTAAATGTTTTCAAAGTCTTCATTTCTTTCCAAATTGCACTGCCTAAACTCATTAACTGTGGCATGCTTTTCTATTGATTAGCTGGTTAATCCATTGTACTCATACAGACATGAAAACTTTGCTTTGGGTTGAAAAAAATCCACTAAACTACATTGAAAAAAATTGATCAGATTCAGACTGGAAGATACAGTTACACTCTCATCAAATTACAGGTATTGATTGCCAGTTACTACACCTTACCATTTGATACCATCCAGATAGCTAAATAGGCACTATCTCATTTCTTTTGCAGTTAGCACTCCAAAGCAAATTTATTTTCTTGCATATTGCAAACAACACAGTAAGTTTAACCCTTTTGTTGCCTTTGTTAAGGTATTAAGAGAATTCCTCTTTAAATGTTGGTCCTCCAAAGGTGTTCTTAAAGCTCTCTGGTGTGAATATTTGAAACAAGCACAAGAGCAGGAAAGTTCATTTTTTTATATTCAGTATTTTCCCCTTCTTTCCTCATCTTTGTCTTTTAGGGAAAGGGATTTTTGCTTAGTGTCATTTCCCCAGTCAATAACCAGGAGATGAAGTATATTCCTTTGGTCAGAGCAAACATAAGCCTTTATTCTAAATGACTTGCATTTTTCATGAAGAAAAATAGTAGAAAATAGACCCTGAAAGCATAGGGGTGGGTATTTTTTAAAATAGGCTGTCTACACATCAGTTGCAAAGTGTCATGACCCCAGTCAAGGATTGGAGAACATTGTCATTTTGAGAAGATAACTGGGGGTAAGAAGATTGCCAAAGGCCAGTTTCAGTCAGCATCATGTTCTTACAGCCAGTTGTATAGGGGAAGCCCACAAGCTGAAAAGGACAGTGGAGGTTCTTGCTGCGGGAAGCGAAGAGGTGACTTTTGCCAATTTCCCCTTCCCCCTACAGCTACTAGCACCACTGCACATTCTTCTGACTATCCAGAGCAGCTTTTCAGGGGTATGTAGGGGGAGGAAAAATACCTGCGGCCACTCCTTAATGAAGAGTTCTACCCATAATGGGTCTGGATCAAATCTACAGTATTGAGAAAGGTTTTGAGTGGGTTCAGAACTGTAGTGTAGAGGTGCCTTAAGAACACTTTGGCTGCAAGTTTTTCAGGTGGATTGTTAGGGAATTCACAGGGTGTCTGAAAAGGGCTAGTCCAATGTCAACAAAACAAGGAAGGGCCAGGCTAAGGCTGAGAGAGCTAAGGAACCAATGTGTGAGGAAAGGCTGGCCAGGCATGAAGAGGCAACTGAGAAGTAACATGGGGAGTGGGCTTGACACAAAAGTAGAGATTAGGCACAAGAACAAGACATGCTGGAAACTATAGATACTGGTGAAGATGAGGGCAAGCAGGCAAAGAGCAGATGAACCAGAGAGATAAGGGCCACAGACTAATATGGGCAAAATGTTAGATTCTATAAGGTGGCAAAATACTGGCTGCTTATCTGAGGACAGTTGCCATATTAAGTCATCAGGATCTCTATTGGCTCTCCAAGTCACCTGATAATCTGGGCTGGCCAGCTGCAATATCTCTGTCACTGTCAAGGGTGTCAGTGGTGGAGCAGCAAGGCTCAGGCCAGCTGTTCTCTCCACCTGTAAACTGTCCTGGTGAGACAGAGACCCAAGCTCCCGAGTCTTGCCTCTATTTTCCCAATTTTTAACCTGTAGGTATCTTGTAATCCCACTAATAAAACAATAGAGAACCTTTGGATTTCCTCAAAATACGGATGCATATGTTTATGCAACAACATATTTCAGGTTTATTATACTCCGCATGATTGCAAGTGAAAGAACATCACATGATGTCAATTGCTCTTCTTGGACCAAAATGAAATTTGCCCCCTAACATTTTGTACTGAAATTTAATGTCATAACTTGTAGAAATTTCCGGAAATTTCCCACATCATAGTATCTTTTAACACTGGAGCAGTTTTCCACATTATATTTTCCAGACAGCAAGTCAATCATAATGTAACTCAGATTCCTTTCTTCAGCTTTGAATTTGGTGCTATGTGTCCATCCTCATTCCCAACAAATTTTCTCTTTGTTGAACAATCCTATGATGCCTCAGTGAGGTTTTTATGACCCTAAGAACATACAATGTAGGCTAGAATTTGATTTTATTGTGTAGCTGATTTTTACACAATGAAAACCAAGCTTTTTATGGGTTTTCTTTCTTTCTTTCTTTCTTTCTTTCTTTCTTTCTTTCTTTCTTTCTTTCTTTCTTTCTTTCTTTCTTTCTTTCTTTCTTTCTTTTTACCACTTCCAGATTCTTAGTAACTGTCTACCACATTTTTATTTGGTTTTATTTTGGATTGTTGGAACTCAGTGTCCAGAACACAAACTCTGCTTATAGGATATAGATATTATGCAATAAATTGATTAAATAGAAGGGGGGAAATGAAAGGGAAAAAACCACCCTACACTTATTGTTTATTGTTTGTTATGTATATATCTTTTGTCAAAATATTTTTCACTGCACCATTCAATTACTAAAAATATGTGTTGTTATTATTAAGCCACTTCCATTGAGACTTTCACCTTCCTTACTTTAATGGGCACTATACTGGCTGAATATTGGTGCTCCATTGGTTCTGCACAATCCCTCCTGCTTGATTTCTATAGTGGAGTACACTCCTGGAACATGGTGATGGAAATCACTAAGGGAATCTGCACAAAGGGAGAAACACATGGAAAGCCTGGTGGGGGATGAGCTGTCTGTTACTTCTGTCTGCCACACTACAACTGGAGGTGCTGGATGAATGTCCATCTGTTGCATGACCAGCAAGCAGAGAACCCCTCCAATAACCAACAAATAGGAGAGCTAACTCTTGCTGTTTAATCCATATCAAAAAAACAAAACCCAGCATGTCAAAGAGATGGGTTTCAGGTTAGCCTTATCCCTGACGTGTAACCTATTGGTGGTAATATTTTGTATGGAATAATATTCATACACATGAACCCCACCTGCAATCAGAAGTGGTATAGTTCAGATACAGGTTCTTCTCTGTGAGAACTAGGCCAACCAACCACTAGTTAATTACTGCTTTCCCTTTGCAAAAGGCTCAGCAGAATTCCATCACCCAGCATTATTCCTTTTTTACAAATTGGGGACTGAAGCTCAGAGGGATAGTGACTCGTCACACAGCAAATCCATCAAAGAGGCAGAGATTTGAACCCAGGTCTCTCAGACGGACCTATGATGTTCCATTCACTAGAGTGGGCCACACCAGAAGCCTTTGAGATTCCCTTGTTTCCTGAGAGAACATCCCCAAGCAATTTCATGTCAGGAAGGGAGGGAGGAAAACGAATAAAATGTGAATCTTATAATCTGGAGCTTGTCCCTTTGAGTAGCAATTGCCAGCTAGGTTGAGGTATTTTAGCACCTTCCCTTCAAGGCCCTCAAAAGGCAAAGATTACTGAACAAAGCCGTATGTACTCCCTGTATACAGTTGCTTGTTAGGTCTGCAATCTGCACCAGGGTGACAGTAAGCAATACCACTTTGCCTGTCATCACACCGGCATTGTGCATTCAGCACCTCTCCAGTTACTTGTTTCCTTAACTTCCTTTCCCCCCTTCTTCATGGCAGCTGCTTCTCCCTCCCTCCCTCCCTCCCTCTGGCTTTCATTCTTGGGTGTTTCTGTTCCCAACTCGCCTAGCCTTGCCTGTATGATCAGTTTTACCTTACAGCCTTTTTGTTTGTTTCCTTTTTCTCAAAAGCTGCTCTTGTCCCCGCTCTTGATTTTAGCTTTTGGCTCGGCGCCTCCCTGCAGTGCCACAAGCGGAGTGGGACAATGCCAGGGCAATGGATCTGGTTACGTTATCACCGCTTGATACTCCTGTGTGTGTGTGTCTGGGCAGGAATGGACACCGTTTCTGGGCAGCAACTGGGTGCGCAACACTTCTTTAAATGTTCGTTTTTGTTTAACTTTATGAGAGTTATATGTCCCATGTAGGCCACACAGGGTAGCCACTTTAACCACACTGCAGGTACCAGGAGTAAATTGCCTTTGTCAAAACTCTTTTATCCTTCCACACCCCACCCCTCCCATGTTACATTAAGCAATACCATTTTGAAAATGCTACTGCATTAGCTACTGGTCAGCTCTTTTTGCATTGCCTTTCCCCTCCCTATAATGCCTGAACTTCTTCTTGGGCACAGGGAAGTGATCAGCATAGGGATGAGTTGACACATCTTTCCTCTTTCCATGACTAATAATAATTTAATAATAATAATTTTATTATTTATACCATGCACATGTGGCTGGGTTTCCGCAGCCACTCTGGTCAGCTTACAGCATATATAAAATGTAGGAAAACATCTAACATTAAAAACTTCCCAATACAGGGCTGCCTTCAGATGTCTTCTAAAAGTTATATAGTTCTTTATCTCCTTGACACCTGAAGGGAAGGTGCCACTACCGAGAAGGCCTTCTGCCTGGTTCCCTGTAAATTCGCTTCTAACAGTGAGGGAACCACCAGAAGACCCTCAGAGGAGGACCTCAGTGTCCAGGCTGAACAATGGGGGTGGAGATGCTCCTTCAGGTATACTAGGCCGAGGCTGTGTAGGGCTTTCAAGGTTAACACCAACAGTTTGAATTGTGCTTGGAAACCTACTGGGAGCTAGTGAATATCCTTTAGGATTGGTGTTATATGGCTCCAGCAGCCACTCCCAGTCACCAGTCTTGCTGCCGCATTCTGGATTAGTTGTAGTTTTAGAGTCACCCAAAGCCCAGAGCTCTGAATGCTGTAACATATCAGTCATTCCTTTCAATGGAAAGTCCACACCTGCCTCCAATATACACACGTCTCTCTTCTGCCAGGCTTCACACTGAAAGCATTGACTTGTGCGCAACCCATGCGTGGGTAGGAGGAAGAAAAGGGGTGCCATTGATTTTTTGTGCCAGATTTTTCCAGCAGCTGCAAGGGTACCTATAAGGGCCTTGTCCTGCAAGCTGTGCAGCGTAAGGCTTTGTCCTATATTGTGCTATAATGTAGCATGTGCACAGATAGTGATAAATGACGAAGATGCAAAAAAGAGGGAGCTCCAACAACATTTTGTATGGCCCTCTTCAGGCTACGTGCCAAAACGGACTGCAGATACGTAAATGGTTCACTGTGTAAACAAAAATGCACATGTGGTAGTGCCATGACAAATAAAAGTATTTTAATTCTTTAATAAATGATTTTCAGTCTGCCAGGAATTGTCATCCCTTAGAGATGGCCATATTGCTGCTTTACTGTTGTGGCACTCAGCTACAAATGCATGATTCAGTCTGTTTATATTGTTGCAGGCTACCCCAAACTTTGAGCAGTGTGAAATTCCAGGGGCTCCTGGTTTCTCATTTTTACAGTATGAAAATCAGTTTGCTACATTTCTGCATCACTTTGCAATTTGTAAAAGAAATTCCCCAGGGAAATTCTTCACCGTTTTAATGCACATTCATGCCAATATACACATATTTGTATGCAAGCTTGCCTCACAGATACATTTATGCATGCAGTTTTCCCTAATTATAATGCATTTCTTTATGCTCTTTTCACAAATTCAGGCATTTCTACGCACATTTCCCCACAATATACACCTTTCTTTGTACAAATTGCTTTTGCTGGGAAAGTATGAATTTCAAGAGATAGATGTGTTTCAGTTTGTGCATTGTTTCAGAAAGTTCAAATTAGGGAATACAAAATGAACCAAATTGCCCCAACTCCATTCTTACTGAAATTATTGAACCAGGGACTTCTTGGATCACAGATCATGCTGTTAATCACCACATCATAGCTTCAAATATTCCTTTTGAAAAAACATTTTGGGATCATCCACATTTCCTTTTGAAAAAAAATAAAGTAAAGTTTTTATTTATTTTCAGGGTAAAGAAGATAATTTTTGAGAAAACAATTATTACACAAGTAAACAACAAATAACTTTTCCTGATAAAATTACAGACTTTTACCACAATCATTTATCATCTCATGTCTTAAAGTTTAATTTGATTACTCTAAAAGATCACACCACATTTTCCCATGAGTGCTGGGTGGATTTCTTCCACAGTCTGAACAATTTATGTATTTGATAAACATTTGCCATTCATTATAAAAGGAATATGGATTGCGTGTGCCCTTTGCCACTCTCACCTGGCATGTTAGTTTCTCAGCCAATGCTATTGACCATACTCTGTTATACCAAGAATCAATGTTCAGCCCAATACTGGTTTTCCAACATCTGGCTATCTCCATACAGGCAGAAGTCAACAGAAAGGCTAGGAGGTCATTTTTATGATAATCATGAGCAAATGAGATCCTAAGCCCAAGTAGTGCTAGTGCAGGGAAAGTTTCAGTTGTTTTGTTGTACAGTTGTACCTCGGAAGTCGAACGCCTTATGAGACTAACGTTTTGGCTCCTTGATTGTTCCAGTTTGCAAATGTTCTTTGGAACCCAAACATCTGTCACATCTTTCGATTGGCTGCAGGAGTTTCCTGCAGCCAATTGGAAGCCACGCCTCGGTTCCTGAATGTTTTGGAAGTCGAACAGACTTCCAGAATGAATTCCATTTGACTTCCAATGTACGACTGTATATCAAATCTATTTATTTGAAGACAGCATCCCAGAAGGGTTTGATGAGGTCACAACACCACCACATATGGAAATATGTACCTTTGACTATGCATCCCCTCCAACAATTGGGATTGACTTCCTTACATATTCAGGATAGCCTCACTGGTGTATAATGCCACCTATGCAGAAGCTTTAATGAGGCTTCCCTTATTTTTGCAGAAACTGATTTCAATGGTCTCCCAGACCACAACAACATCCACTTCTCATTTGGTATTTGCACATTGAAGTCCATTGCCTTTTTCTAGACCCAGGTCCGGGCTTTCTAGGTCTGAGTGTGTGGGTTTATTGGCCTGGCACTTTCTCCAGGGAAACTCACATTTTACTGTTGAATCGAAGCATATGGCAATCCATGGGAAATGGCCAAAAGGTGTGTGTGGGGACCACTCAGGCACAGACCTGGAAAACTTGAACATTAGGTCTAGAACCTGGGTCTAGAAATGCAGAGCAAAGGTTGCTTTGGATGAGCCCATGAACAAAATGGTACCATCTTGCAGAACTACAACAGATTTTTAGTAAAAAACCTTAAATGCTGAAAAATTCCAAAAACCGCTCAGTGGGAAGTGAGCATGTTCAGTGGGCACTGAATGATTACTCTTGTGGTCAGTGGGGACAGAATGCAAACCTGGCTGGAGAGTAATGGAATAGAGTGTCTTGGGAGAGGGCATGGCTGGCTAGAACTCTAAACAGAAATATATTTTATTGCAGATCCCACTTGTCAGCATTATAATAGGTGTTCTGATGCCGGTTAGAGTAATTACCTGGGGAAGAGGCATGGGGATGAGTATGCTAGCTGCACCCTCTGTCATTCACGTGACTTGGTTGGCAAGTATGAAGTGGGGTTCTTCCAGAGTTATAAAATGTGTGTGTGTGTGTCTTCACAAGTGCAACAGAATCTCTGCTTCAGAGAGTCACATTCGAAGTTGGCTTTCTATAGCTAATGAAATGAATGAGAGCCACAGGTGCCAGCCATTTTCCAAAGAAAAAGAACGAGAATCTGTAACGCTATTTTCTCATTAGTTTGTAGGAAATGGACAATTCAAAGACGTCATTGACTCAAGAAACCAGGTCCTTGGCCTGAAGAGCCGAGTGATGACCAAAGCCCTCCAGAGCTAGCTAAGACATAAACATTGACTACTTGACCTCCGGAAGATGCTTGCTGTGATTGCTTCATGCTTTCAAAGTTTCAGGCTCATGTTATTAAACATTCAGCACTGTGGAACATGATGGGTCCTCTGATCTAACCTTCTCTTAAGTGCATTTGATACAATCTCCAGTGTCGCTTCCTTCACTGTATTCTATATTATGTTTCTTTCTGGCCGTTTGCATTCTGGATGTTAACTCTTCATTGCACAAAAAAAGAAAAAGCCATATAGAAATCTATTCCCGGCTTGACAGATTCAACAATATATTGAAACGATATTTTTTTCTAAACTAAAACATGCAGAGTGAAGTGCACTTAGGAGCTTTAGTCACACAAAATGGTTTATATAACTGTCGGATAATATATAGGTGGAACGTTTTGAAACATTCACAATCGTGACTCCTTGTATACTTTATGTACAATCTCCAGTTGATAATATATATGCAGAAACTATATCTTCCAACATTTCTCCAGTGAAAATAGGGCTATCCTATTCCATACCATCTAACATTTCTCCAATGAAAATAAGGACCTCCTAAGGAAAAGTCGTACAGCTTCTGTAAATCCGGGACAGTGCCTAGAAAATAGGGAAATTTGGAGGGTCTGAGAAACTGCATACAGGTTCACCTTGCTATTCCTTCTGTAGCATTGGTTCCTGAGAGTCCGGGTGGGTTACAACTTGTACAGATGTTCATATTTTGAGAGGCTGTTATTGTCAGAGGCACTTGTGCTACAGGTGTTGGGAACTTAGCATCCACACTGCAGTAGAGGCCACTAGGGAAGTAAAATTATCTGACGAGTTAGTACCACCATTGTTTCAGGGAGCAACTGTGTCTAAAACTGTGTGATTGGACGTTAATGCTGATTTTTGTACGAGGAAAGAAGCATTAAGGAGGGGATTTTGAGTGGGGAAGCAAAACCAGTGGGGAGGGTTAGTCCCTTCTCCACTTGCCATTTCTTTCTCCATCTCATACGCAGACACATACTGTCCATATTTGGTTTCTCCTCAGTAATATTAAAGATGGAACCTCATTGCGGGACACTTCACATAAGAGAAAGATGCTAAAGTGTGATTTGAAGTAGAGAAGCAGGGGAAAGATGAAGTGTGTTGTTCTTCACCACCTCTTCGCTCAAATCCCTTCACTCGGCTCCTTTTCTTTTAAAATAATAATAATAATAAATTGAATTCTTGAAGACATTTTTACATAATGCTAAAAGCAGAGGTCATCCAATGAAGCTGGATGTTGGGAGGTTCAGGGCAGACAAAAAGAAGCACTTTTTCACAGAGGATATAGGTTTTATACATTAGTTTTTATTAAAAAAAATTCTGGTGTAATAAACAAAGAAAGAAACAAGAAAAGTACATATAGTACCTCCACTTTCAATTCATAGAATCTTTTTCACAGTTCCATTGATATTTTGTTCTATTGCAAATGGCTAATTTGCCCCAACAACCCCTCCACCTCACCCCTGCTCACACAGCCAACCAAGCTCTGGACTTTCCATTCTCTCACAAATGCCAACTAAAATAAATAAATGTATAAATAAAGGGCTCATCCACATGATGCTGACACAAAACCCCTACACATGATAAATGTTAAATGTTTCTTGATTTCTTGTTTTATCTTTTTTATAGACCACTTTGAGCAGGCATCCCCAAACTCAGCCCTCCAGATGTTTTGGGACTACAGCTCCCATCATCCCTAGCTAACAGGACCAGTGGTCAGGGATGATGGGAACTGTAGTCCCAAAACATCTGGAGGGCCGAGTTTGGGGGTGCCTGACTTTGATGGTTTCCTCTTCTTCAATACAATCAAACAGCGTATACATTTTATTACATAAATAAAGATATAAGATCCACTCCAACAAGGTGTAATGATGACCACCAACCCAGGCGGCTTCCAAAGGCAATTAGGCACATCCATAGAAACAATGGCTACTAGTCATGAAAGCTGCATGTATCTCTAGTATACCTCCGAATACCAGTGGCTGGTGATCATGAGTGTTGTGCTCATGCCCTATTAGTGGGCTCCCCTTAGGTACCACTGTGGGAATAGGATGTTGTGTAAGGAGATATGTGTGAATCTGAACTTATGGTATGGTTTATCTATGTAGATCCACACCACATTCTTAAAGTATATCCAATGTACATTTAAAGTATATTTAAAGAAGTCTGGGAGCTGCAGTCTGCCCCTCACAGAGCTACATTTCCCATCACTCTTAACAAACTACAGTTCCCATGATTATTTACGGGTAAATATGCTTTGAACGTGTGCTGAATGTGCTTTAAAAGTATGGTGTGGATCTGTCCTCCTTTTTAATGGGCCACCTGTAGGTAAAAAATAAATGGATTGAGATTGTTGAGTTCCACACAACTCTTGTTTGATTTATGTTACATAAGTTAATAACCACAAAAAAGTCCTCTGGCATCACCACAAAGGCAAACTAGTTGATTTTGCCACAAGCTTTCATAGGTTCACTCACCTTCTTTGATTGTATTCACTAACCAGGCACAAAATTAGCTTGAGGACATCTTCAGAGCTTTCTTACACCTAGATAATTCAAAATTGATTAGGTGAATCAAATAAACACACCAACGCAGCTGACCAGCTTCCTGATCCTTGTGACTCTCTTGCGGTAATTGTCATCTCTGCCGCCTGCTGAAAAAAGGAGCAGGCCACTTTCTCACTTCTCCAGTGGGAGCCTGTGGGGAAATCAGTCAGCTTTCCTGCTCTTTTTCCTTTGGCCTTGCTTAAGTTTTCATCACTTGACTCCAGTGGAATGTCAATTCACCACCAAATAAGAACATGGAAGGCACATAATCTCAAGGCCTGTAGGAAGGCGAGGTTTCACACTCAGTGTTTCTGGTGATTTATCCTTGGAAGGAGTGGGGAACTAATTCACTTGTAACCCTTGTGTCAATTGATAAAGCTGTTGTGCTTAGCCACGCTGAGTACCAAAGCTGTCAAAACTGTTCTACTAATCTAGCTCAGAGGCAGAAACGCCAGGTACTGTAACTGTTTTCACTTAAAATTGGTTTCTTTTCTGTAGGGAAACAGCTACACTAGAATCCACTAGTCTGGTTTCCCATCAGATAGAGCCATTCATAAGTTGCTAAGTGATTGCTTTATGGGGTGAGCCTCAAGGATGGATTTATCCTGTAGAAGCACGAATCATGTCACATAAAATGCAATGCTTCGTCAAAGTAAGATGCTATGTAGGGAGTTCACTCACTGCTTAGGTCACCACTTAATCAACTTGGTCTTTACTAGTGGCTTAGAGAGAGATTCAAAACATTTTTTTGAAAATAAAAAATACAGATTTCTGAAATACCGTTAAGCCTTTTTGAGCCCACGGCTCCCTTGACCAACTGCATTCTTTCTGTGGTTCCCCTGTGGGGAAATGCACTCCGAGCCTCAGAAGGCTCCGCTTCGGTGCCAGACACTCAGCTCTCAGACAGGCATTGCAACACAGCAAGTAAAAGAAAGACAAGTACAGTGCCTGCCTGCCCAGCCTCCCACTTGTCCATTCATTCCCAACAGAAAAGGCTGGCGGAATGGCTGGCTGGGCTCCCTCGCACACTTGCTTGCTTACTCTGAGGCTGCCTCAGCTCCTGCCAACCAGCACTCCTTAGCCAGCCTAAGAGGCACCATTCACCTGGGGAGCTTGTAGCCAGGGCTACTGCAACAAGCAGGTGTGCAAGCCTTTGGGAAGAAGAGATGCGAGAGGGTGTCAGAGGAGGGAGGGAAGAAAAGAGGGGTGGAGGCCAGTACTGCCTGCAGCACCCCTGACCATCATTCAAGGCACCCTGGTTAAAAACCACTGCATTAAATACATAAGTATTGTTGATTTCAGTCACCTTTTGAATATTTCTAAATACCTGTTTTTAACAATATTTTTAATGTTCTGTTTTATATTTTTGAAAATAGCTTAGAGATCTCCCCCCCCCAACCAAGTGGCATATAAATTTTATTAAATTAGTTGTAAAGTGACTTGCCAGTGACTTGCATTCTTAGAATGTGAAGCACTGTAAGCCAGGCTGTTCTACATGGGAAATGCTTGTTCCAAAGAGGCTGTTGTTGTTGTTGTTGTTGTTGTTGGCTCCTAAGCTCCACCTACTTCAGGTTCTTAAAGGGCCAACCCTCTGGCCTGAAGTTGAGTGCCTCCACCTTTGTTCCATAGCTTCCTACCAAGTGTGCTCCCTGTGGCTCTGGACTGGTGAGGTACAATAGGAGGCATTTGGTTCATCAGGTGGCAGTTTCCATGAGGGTCCTGACTCTGGCCTAACAGGTTCCGGTGGTAAAAGAAGGTTCTGTCCATCAGGCTCAAGCTCCTTATACAGTATACATTTAAAACACATTTTTCTCCCAAAGAATCCTGGGAACTGCAGTTTATTCCTCACTTACCCTTGCAACTATAGCAACTATAGCAACGAGCTATAGTTCCTAGGATAGTTTGTGTGGGGTGGGTGCTTTAATGGTGTCTATGCAGCCTCCATTCTCCATCAGAAGGCTCAGAGCCCTGAACTGGTTCTGCATCTTTGTCCAGCTCTTTAGCTGGGAACTCTGCAGCCTCTGACCCTTGAGTTTTATTCACTGCTGGAAGAAGAAGGAGGAGGAGGCGGAGTTTGGATTTGATATCCCGCTTTATCACTACCCTAAGGCATCTCAAAGCGGCTAACAATCTCCTTTTCCCTTCCTCCCCCACAACAAACACTCTGTGAGGTGAGTGGGGCTGATAGACTTCAGAGAAGCGTGACTAGCCCAAGGTCCCCCAGCAGCTGCATGTGGAGGAGCGGAGACGCAAACCCGGTTCCCCAGATTACGAGTCCACCGCTCTTAACCACTACACCACACTGGCTCCCAAGCTTTGCCACTGCCCCCTGCAGTGCAGGAATTCCCCTCATCCTCCGTCCCCTTGTGCTTCCAATCCTCTGTCCTCCCCCAACTGGTACAACAGTGATTAAGCATCACATTAAAATGGAAGATAAAGCTACCTTGTAAACAAGGCTAGTGTCAGGGACTGGACTGAGGAGGAATGGTAAAGACTGTGTGTTCTTAACACACAGTGGTTACACTGTTCTTAACCACTACACCACACTGACTGGAGTCATGACAGAAGAAGAAGAAGAAGAAGCCAAATAAAGACTGCAGCAGATGACTGGGAAAGGGGATGAGCTGTTTGACAGGATATGAATCTTCCTGTCTTTCCCAGGCATAGCAGTTCCACACTTGCTGAGGCAGAGGCTGATAGAAGTTGCAGTTCAGCAACACCAGAAGGGCCAAAAGTTCCCCACACCTGCCTGACAGTCATGTCTTAGGGAACACCATTTTGCCCACACTGGGCATTCTTTGACGATGATGAAGATTTATCTTTGGCCTGCTGTCAGTGTGGTTTTGTTTTACATTATTGGAATAAGAGAATGCTACATTCCCCAACAATCCTGTCAGTTCTGCAGGAAAGATTGATGCTTCCGTTTAATATAAACCACACTTTATACTTCTTAACAGGACAAATCCTGTTATTTATGAAGTCAAGACTCCCCCTCTCCCTGGCAATAGCTGTGATTTAAGTGGTGGTTATGAGAAAAGCTCGTCTCTTGTGCTGCGTGATTCAACCCTGCTAAGGGAGGGAGAAGGAGGCTAACAATGTGCAAAGTGGACTCAAGGGCCTGAAACATGGATGAAGCCAATTGTCTCATCTATTATCTTGATGGCCTAGATTGTTTCTTCTGAATTTCCTGAATTTTAATCCAAGAGATCTCTTTTGTGTTATTTGGGCTATAAATTATGTATATACGTTCCCCATCCCTTTTCCTTTGTGGAGCTCTGTTTCTTGGCTTCCTGTGAGACCTCATAAGTGACTAGGAACATGTTGGGACTCTGCTAGAATCTGTCTTAAAGGAGAGGAGGGAAAGTAACAGAGTGGCGGTATGGGATTTTCCAGAGTGCTGTCGTCAATGAATAGCCAATGATGTTACCTTGCAGGTCCGGCAGGCAGATGAACATTTCTGGCAATTTCCTTACAATAACACTAGAGCTGGCATTTCTCACTCCTTGGCATTTCAGGTAAATGTTACCACTCCCATGTCTCTTCGCCTGAAGCATCTCTGCCTTCTTCCCCATTTAGAGATGAGCGTTGTTTTCTTGTCCACCTCTCTCAGGCACACACATGCATGATTGTTCCCTACAGCATGGTTACCATCAATACGTTTTGTCCAATTTCATCCTGGCAGTCCCATGTGGTGGTGATTCCATTTCTTCCCTGAAGATGCGATGCCAGTGTGTTTAGGAGAATGTGTTTCCTGTACCTTTCCTCAGTTTCTTTCTTTTTGGTCAATTGCAAGAAATGCTTCCATCAACACCTTTGCTCTAAGGGTCTTCTCACCAGTGCATCCCAGCAAGGTACTTAGTCAAGCAAGACAATTGTTTCCTTAGGTCTCCTGTATCCCCTTATAAAACAACAGCAACAGCTACTTCCAATCTTCCGGTAATAAAGCTGACTTGAGTGAAGTGACATGCATATTTTTGTTAGAACATCAACATTGTCACAGTCAGATTTCCCAATCTACAATCCCATTATTCCCTTGAAACTTTCCTTTATTACTTTGTTGCCAGCTTTTCCACATACACTGGATTATCCTTTTTTTATACTGTATAGGGAAAGTCCTTTCATTGCTTATTATGCAGGATGTAGTCAAAACATGTTTACTCCTCAGTCATTGCTTTTATCCCATTACTTCTAAATGTTGCTTCTTGTAAAATTCACTGCAAATATTCAAATAGTGGCAGATTCTCACGGAGCCTGTGGAGAGAATTTTCATTATCCTTTTATGTAGCCTTTATAGAATTTTAAACCATGAGATACCCATTGATCAAAATATCCCAAATACCATTATTTATTGAATGTAGGGTCAAAGAGAACTGGGAATATAGATGACTGTAATGGAGACAAAGCTTCCCTGTATTTCTCCCAAGAAGTCCATATTCCATGAAATATTGTGCTTCACCCTCCACCAATATCTTTCTGTCCTTGGTAAAGCATCTTCAAGGTGTTAAACTTCCAGCCTGATATACAGTTTTTACTCCATGAGTCCATTCTTCAGATTATCATATTATCCAGTTGAGGCAGTTTGCATAATATTTCAAAACTAAAACTGGAACTCCTGATCCCAGATTTAATAATATAATTGTGTGTGTGTGTGTGTGCACGCACGCGCGCACACACACATCTAATAATCTTCATGTTTCCATTTTCCTCATTATATCAAAGCTAACTTTCACTTTTTTCTCTTCTCAAAGGAATGAGTTCGTCAATTATTGCCACTTCCTGGTTTTATCTCTATTATTGCTGTTGCAATATTTTGAAGGAGAGAGTTGATTTTAGACAAAGTGTTCATTTCTATAGCTATTTCTTCCATACCATGATGATTTAAATTTTGTTCATCTGCCTAATTCCACCTTTGCATTCTCCTTTCAATTTAACAAAAATTGATATAAATCTTCATTATTTGTTTGAAAATTTATTCCCAGATAGTGCCCAGGTTCATTGCTAATCACCATTTGTTTTTACTGTTCAACATTTTATTTTATTAAAGAGGGGAAAGACAAGACATCTGTTTTAAAGTATTCCTCTTATTACCTGCTATCCTGGGACACTCAACTACTGTTCTCAATAGCTGGTAAACGTATTATCTGGTTTTAGAGCAATAAATGCTATATCAACTGCAAATATACTTAACCTTTGTCATTCAACTTTATCACTATGGAAGTAATTTGATTCAAGTGGCTGGATGTCTGAAAATCCTTTTGCTGGAGCCTTCAAGTTGCCCTATTCCAACCCTAAGATGTTGGGATTTGGGAGATCTGGGGCTTCTTTTCCATTTTATCATCAGATGACAAATCCTGAATGCCTAAAATTTCATGTTGATATGGCTGGGTCATGCCATTGGATGGTCTTCAGTCAACTTGGTCTTGGGTCATGTATCTTTGCTCAAAACGACTCTTTGTTCCCAACTATTCTCTTGTCAGAGTTGTCATTGCACCAACCACCAACCCACTCAGCTGAATCTTTCTCTCCATTTTTCAACTTGCAGGCCAGGATGAAAACAAAAACCTCCTAAGAAGCTACCTTGCTCCAGTCCAGAGGGATAAGACAAGGGAGTATTACTTTTTCACTGCAGTTGATGGGGAAGCGAAGTGAAAGCAATAAATGGTAAAGACGATCATGATGCCTGTAAGAACTGTCTTTGAAGACTTCTAAACAATCAGAAACATTTGTTTCTTTTCAGCAAATGCTGCCAGAGGAAGGTCATCTGATTCATATCCATCAAATGTTCAAGAGATGACTCATAGTGAAACAAATCACACTTTTAAAACTTGCCTTTGCACACACGCCGGAAGAAAAAGCACTCTCTTCATTTAAAAAGGCTTTTAATTGTCTCTCCCCAGCAACAGGATTATACAATAGCCTGCCCCCAAAGGTTATATCTTTTGCTTTAATCCTAAGCAAGTTTATACCCCTACATAAAAATAATACATAATGTTCTATTAAAGCTCTATACCACCCCCCCTTGGGGGCCTTATACATTAAATCAAGTGTCACATAGTGACATAGCAAGTTTTCTACAGCCATCTAGAATCTGCTGTGCTAGGTTAGGATGCAGTCTATGTTATTCTAACTCAGGGATGAGGAACTTGTACCCTTCCAGATCTTGGAATCATAAAATCATAGAACTGTGGGGTTAGAAGATACGGTACCTCCAAGGGGCATCTGGTCCAATCCCTGCAATGCAGGAATCTCAGCTAAAGAATGCTTGGCAATGGCCATCCAACCTCTTTTGCATAATCTCCAATGAAATGAGTCCACCACCTTCCAAGGGAGTCCATTCCACTGCCTTAACCATCAGAAAGTTCTTCCCGATGGTTTGCTGAATCTCCTTTCTTGTAACTTGAAGTCATGGATTTAGATCCTACCCACCAAAGCAGGACAAAACAAGCTTGCTCCATCTTTCATGTGATAGCCCTTTAGAGATCTGAAGATGGTTCTTATCTCTTCTCAGGGCTAAGCATACCCAACTCCTTCAACCATTCCTCAAGAGATTTGGTTTCCAGACCCTTGATCATCTTGGTCGCCCTCCTCTGCACCTGTTTCAGCTTGTCAACATCCTTCTTAAATTGTGGTGCCCAGAACTGGACACAGTACTCCAGCTGTGGTCTGACCAAGGCAAAATAGAGTAGAATAATTACTTTGCTTCATCTGGACACTATACTTCTGTACAGTGGTACCTTGGGTTAAGTACTTAATTCATTCTGGAGGTCTGTTCTTAACCTGAAACTGTTCTTAACCTGAAGCACCACTTTAGCTAATGAGGCCTCCCACTGCTGCAACGCCGCCGGAGCACGATTTGTGTTCTCATTCTGAAGCAAAGTTCTTAACCCGAGGTACTATTTCTGGGTTAGAGGAGTCTGTAACCTGAAGCGTATGCAACCTGAAGCATATGTAACCCGAGGTACTACTGTATAGTGTCTATACAGAAGTATAGTGTCCCTCAATTACTTCATCCAAGTCATTTATACAGATGTTGAACAACATTGGGTCCAGGTCAGAACCTTACAGCCCTTGTCACTTTTTTCAAGGATGGTGACAAGCTATTAGTGAGCACTCTTTGGGTTTGGTCAGTCAACCAGCTAAAAATAAACCTAACAGTAACATTGTCTAGCCCACATTTTGCCAGCTTTCTATTCCATGAGAATATAAAGGGGGATCTTGTCAAAACCTTACTGAGATCAGGATACTATACATTCACTGATCCTCCAAGCTTGTAACTCTATTTAAAAAATAAATAAGATCAGTCTGGCATGACTTATTTTTGATAAACCCATGCCAGCTCTTAGTAATCACAGCATCCTTTTCAAGTGCTCACAGACCAACTGTTTATTATCTGTTCTGGTGTCAATGTCAATCTGACCTGTCACTACTTGCTTGCGCCCTCCCCCCGAAAAAAAACTTTTTGAAGATGGTGACAACATTTGTTTCTCCAATAATTCTCAAATATTATAGACAGCTCTGAGATTACGTTTACAAGCTCCTTCAGTGCCCTTGGATAGAATTCATTAGGCCTCAGAGATTTGAATTCATTTAAAGCATCATATACATCACACTGAATGCTCAACAAACAGGCAACATCTTATATCTTTTGTGAAAATTTTGTGTGATCATATCAGTATGAATACCCAATAAATAGCCAGTGTGGAATCTCTCTCTATATGCTTAGTGGACATGGAATGCTAACTGCCTTGAGCAGGAAGACTGGATAGGAAAGAGGACTGAGGGCTCAGCCACACTTTCATTTGCTCGAGAGATTTTACTTTCTTGGGCTCCATGATCACTGCAGATGGTGACAGCAGTCACGAAATTAAAAGACGCCTTCTTCTTGGGAGAAAAGCAATGACAAACCTAGACAGCACCTAAAAAGCAGAGACATCACCTTGCCAACAAAGGTCCGTATAGTAAAAACTATGGTTTTCCCAGTAGCGATGTATGGAAGTGAGAGCTGGACCATAAAGAAGGCTGATCGCCGAAGAATTGATGCTTTTGAATTATGGTGCTGGAGGAGACTCTTGAGAGTCCCATGGACTGCAAGAAGATCAAACCTCTCCATTCTTAAGGAAATCAGCCCTGAGTGCTCACTGGAAGGACAGATCCTGAAGCTGAGGCTCCAATACTTTGGCCACCTCATGAGAAGAGAAGACTCCCTGGAAAAGACCCTGATGTTGGGAAAGATTGAGGGCACAAGCAGAAGGGGATGACAGAGGACCAGATGGTTGGACAGTGTTCTTGAAGCTACCAGCATGAGTTTGACCAAACTGCGGGAGGCAGTGGAAGACAGGAGTGCCTGGCGTGCTGTGGTCCATGGGGTCATGAAGAGTCAGACACGACTAAACGACTAAACAACAACAACAACTCTGAGCACAGCTCCAGGCTTTCCAGGTCCATGTCTGAGTGGGTCCCCCCCCCCCAATGCTTTCCCCCAGAAAGCCTTTTTCAGGGGCTGGCTGGATGAGGAAGAGTGGTGGGAACACAGAAGACAATGACTTAGATCCCACATCATGGTAGCGGAACACAGAAGAGCAGTCTACAGAAGGGATGAGCTGGGAGGTGCTAGAAGCAGGGGGGCTGAGCGATCAAGGAGGGTCGGGAGAAGGAGGGCCTTCCAGGACAGGAGGGCTAGAGGCTGACAGTCACCGTGTGAGCGCAGACTCACGATGGAGAGGAGTCACAGGTTGCCCCTGCTACACAATAGCAGGACAGTCTC
Organism: Podarcis melisellensis; assembly: GCF_964234715.1. NCBI lineage: Eukaryota > Metazoa > Chordata > Lepidosauria > Squamata > Lacertidae > Podarcis > Podarcis melisellensis. Next base: position 62,070,681 of record NC_138528.1, on the reverse strand, counting down.
AGAGGGGGCTCTCCTCCCCCTCTGACTCCCAGGTCAAGGAAAGTCCTGCATGTTGCTGAGCAATGGGCCAGACAGGCCCAGAGGAGGAGCTCGTCCCCCTTAACACAGCCCTTGTCTGCTTGGGAGGGATCCAGAGTGAGAGGCTGGAGGGGTGAGGACAGGGTAGTGGTCAGTTTCAGCAATGTCTCAGCTGGATTAAGATGAACCTGTGTTTTTATTTTCTGTTAATAAAAGGCTAATTGCATTCTGTGCCTCCCATGCTTCCCTGCCCTCTGTTGACCCGGGCTTGCTTGACAGTTCCATGACATATATCTTTTGCTGCTGAAACAGAGCAACTGGTACTCTGCAGAAAACCCAAGTGCCATTTGCTCTTTCAAATGAACATGGGATTTCCTGGGAAAACACTGGTACCAAAAACACCACTTGTACACAGATGTGCAAAGCCCGAATTTGTGCCTAGAAACGTGGCACAAAATGAAGTGTGGTTGAGCCACGAATGGAGTATCTTGGGGAAGGGTGTGGCTAGCCAAACATTTTGTGGTAGGTCCTGCATGTGTCTACCTAAGAATTATGAGCAGATGTTCCATGTCATGTATCCATTTCTGGGCTGTACCATTTCGTATTGAAGGTGGGGGATCAAATGTTTGAATGCTCCCCTCCACATAGAACTTCCCCTCACACATACACAGAGTATGCCACAGAAAAGGCGAACCTAGAACCTTGTCCTCACTAGTTTTGTACGTGTGGCAAGGAATGCATTTTTACCAAAGAGACCATTCAAACATTCAGTCCCCGCACCTGTAAAATGAAATGGTACGTCTGAGCAGCAGATACATCACATGGAGCTTTTAATTGTCTGTTTAAGCTCTGAGTCACAGGATCCCTACTGTGGGGGTGGAATCGGAAGCAAGGCTCTAGATATAAAACCAGGAGAACGAGATCAGGATGTGTGGGAGAAGATCCCTAACCCTGTCAACAGTAGCTAGTGATAGACAGATAGGTTGAATCTGAGCTAGGGGATCTTGGTTCCTTTCAGCTGTTGTCAAATTCAACTCATGTTTAGCAAAATTGTGTCATAGACGGTTTTATCTGAGTTGCTGGCTCATCCTTGTTTATCATCTCGTGGGGCTTGACTCTATAAATATATTATTACCAGCCATCCAGGTTACTGCATTGAATGATCCTATTATATTCACTAGTTCTAGCATTTCAAAAAAGAGACCAGTTTCTAAACACCACCTGGATCTTCAAATTAATTCTGTAACATGGGTGCTCTTTTGATAATCCATTGCAGATGTATCACATGATAAACTGATGAACATTTGAAAGATCTTGTGTAGCTAAAGAGAATCAGAACCACTTTGTTAATGCAGGATTATAGTGGTTCTAATCCCATGATATAAACAGAACATTATGATGTAGTGATGTTTTAAAGGTCTTTCAGTAGTTTTTACCCAGTTTTGAAAGTGCATGTGAAATACGAGAGGCAAAAATAATAAAGCTTTTAAAAAATAATATATAAATGCCCACAGCAGAAATAAAGCATTTCCTGTTTCCCTCATACTTTCTCCCCCTCTGTTATCTTCTCCACTGTCAGAATTTGGACTGCAAAATCCTCCAAGGAAGAGACTTCTCTTTTTTTGCACTGGTTAATCTGCAAAGTGCCATGCGCATGGATGGCTCTATTTTAATGGACTGTGATGATGATCATAATAATGTTGCTTCTAATAATCATATTTATGTATGATCTGTGTGCTTTTTATTGAACCAGAATGATGTTGTGCATTTACCTTAAACTATCTTCGTAACAGTTGTACTGAACAGTGGTAAAGAAATTCAATAAATAAAAACTGGGTAAATAAATTAAAATAATAATCATATTGTTGCACATGATGAAGCTTCTGGTAATTTTCATTTCATAGATACCTACTATAACCCCAATGGTGTAAGGGGAAGAACAGCTTCTAGATGTTTCATCTGATACCAGGAGGTGATCCTAGCACAATGAATCAATAACTCATTACTAGAGAAAGTTGTCTAAGATAAATGGTAAAACATGGAGAAATTGGTGCTCAAAATAAGTTTCTTTCTTTCTTTCTTTCTTTCTTTCTTTCTTTCTTTCTTTCTTTCCAAAGGTCTTTTGGGATCAATGAGTTTTTAATTTGTCAAACAGAAGCAAGGAGCTTTTTTTAAAGAGCTAACATGTCGGCGTCAACATCTTTGCATAAAAAGCCCCAGCGACGTGTTATTAAAACCCTATTGGATATCATGCTAATAGACATAGCTGTCAACTTTCAGATTTGAAAATAAGGGATCAGCAGCCTCGAAAATAAGGGATCAGCAGCCTCACCTGTCCCAGGGAGAGTCTACGGGATATCTAATAATCCGGGATAGCAGCGGGAATCAGCTCTGGAATAAGGGAATTTCCTGCAAAAAAGGGAAGGTTGACAGCTATGCTAGTAGAGTTCAATAAATATTGCTGAAAGAAAAAAGGCACACCTCCAGTTCTATGTAAGAAGCCCGAGACACTGTAGCTGATGGTGTGGTGGCCGCCACAGCTCATGTGACTTCCTATTGGTTGTGCTGCTGCTGCTTACTGGGAGGTAGTCAGGAAGTGGGGAGGCAGCAGCAAGATTGGTGCAATACAAATTCTCAGGTAGAGCCAATCCAGTGCTCCTGTCAGTACATTTGCCGCGTGTTGACCTGGCTGCCACCTCATTCCTTCCCTCTCTACCTCCCAGTAAGCAGCAGTGATGCGACTGACCCAAGGTCAGGTGAGTGGCGCCGCTCCACCACACCGTCTGCTGTCACCGAGACATGTTTGTTAGGGAAAGAAACACCAGTAAGTTCTTGAGCCTAGTTGATTTGGAACATGAAAAATACACACTGCATTCTTTGGCCAAGCAGTTGAAGGACAGAACACAGGGGATGAGTTTCAGCAGCCAAAATGATTCTATTCCTATATAGGGCATGTCTCATTCAGCTGCGGTGTATGTTGCTTACATGTGGATGACTGCATCCTTTATTGTTGGGTGATTCCCATCCCCCTCTCCCTTATGGTAATATATACTGTATGCAAACTTAATGAGGAGGATAGAATGTCAGTCTGTCTGCTGGTCAAAGTACAAGTGGGCCTAAATTACAGAAGGCACTGTTCTTAATTTATCAATATAAACTGAAGCGTTTCCTTAAAATATGCATACTCAGTCAGCCTAGATTTTGCAATTGTCCATCTCTAGATTAGCCATTAAAAAAAAGCCTAAAAATATCCACCATGTATCTCAGAGACATTCATCCCCAAATGGTTTCTACTCACGGCACATTTGAAAGTCTATTGTAATCTTAGGGGACGCAGGTGGCGCTGTGGGTAAAACCTCAGCGCCTAGGACTTGCCCATCGCATGGTCGGTGGTTCGAATCCCCGCGGCGGGGTAGGCTCCCGTCGTTCGGTCCCAGCTCCTGCCCACCTAGCAGTTCGAAAGAACCCTTAAGTGCAAGTAGATAAATAGGGACCGCTTCTAGCAGGAAGGTAAACGGCGTTCCATGTGCTGCTCTGGTGCCGGTTCGTCGGAGCAGCTTCGTCACGCTGGCCACGTGACCTGGAAGTGTCTGCGGACAGCGCTGGCTCCCGGCCTCTAGAGTGAGATGAGTGCACAACCCTTTAGTCTGTCAAGACTGGCCAGTACAGGCAGGGGTACCTTTACCTTTGCCTTTTATTGTAATCTTAAAGAAAGCCATAATAATTGATTTGTTAGGGAGGTTTATTTTATTTCGTCTCAACTTTCTTAGTTATATACAGTGCTTCAGATTTCAGTCTTGTACAAATTCCAAGTGGAATCAATGTAAGAATTGCAATTCAAATTCCACATTCAAAACCAAACACGTATCCATACCACTGGTAGTACTAATAATGCCATGTTTTAGGTAGTGTAATTATATTACTTTTAATTATATTACTTTTAATGTACCTAAGTAAAACAACTAAGAAGCACAAAAGTAAACCACATATAGAACATTAAGATACATCGAAATGCAACATAATGGCAAGATACCATCTTTAAAATCTAATGTTACGAGAACACATAGCACACAAAACTAATCACATCCCCACTTATGCAATTGTCACTCAACAAGCTCATTGCACCCATTATATCACTCAATTCTCACTTCGGTAAAAAAATCTCAAATTTTTACATTTTTCAATTATAATTCTCAATCTGACTGTTTTTATTGTATTTTTTCTTTCTTTTCAGAAACTGAGTAAAAATGATACTGTAAATAAATATCCATATGCTTAGAACTGAAGAGCAGTAGAGCTGTAAGGGACAATTGCTAACCTGTTTTCCATTAGGCTTCTTAAGCCCCACTGAAATGTAAAAGGTTGCAGCCATAAAGGGCCAGATCCTTATCTCACCCACCTTCATAGGCCAACTTCATCGGCAGCATTTTTCAATCCCCTGCTGTAACCAGTGATCAGATGATAGTGAGTTAGAACAACCTGCTTTCAATCAGCTCATTGGCACTGGGAGAGCACCATCAAAGAGTCTCTTTTCAACTGATGCTCAACTCATAGTCAACTAGAGGGAGTCCATCTGAAGCCCCTGCAGGAGCATTCCCCGCCCCCCATACTGAGAAAGCTGTTTGCATTCAAAGTATCCACTCCCCACCCTAACAAAAAATATAAGCATCAGGTTCCTTATACATAAAATCTTAAAACCCTGATCCCTTTGAATAAGTATAATGTTGTCATGTTGTTGTTGTTTAGTCGTGTCCGACTCTTCTTAACCCCATGGACCAGAGCACACCAGGCACTTCTGTCTTCCACTACCTCCCACAGTTTAGTCAAACTCATGCTGGTAGCTTCGAGAACACTATCCAACCATCTCGTCCTCTGTCGTCCCCTTCTCCTTGTGCCCTCCATCTTTCCCAACATCAGGGTCTTTTCCAGGGAGTCTTCTCTTCTCATGAGGTGGCCAAAGTACTGGAGTCTCAGCTTCAGGATCTGTCCTTCCAGTGAGCACTCAGGGCTGATTTCCTTGAGAATGGATTTGATCTTCTTGCAGTCCATGGGACTCTCAAGAGTCTCCTCCAGCACCATAATTCAAAAGCATCAATTCTTCGGCGACCAGCCTTTTTTATGGTCCAGCTCTCACTTCCGTACATCACTACTGGAATGTTGTCATACAAACCTGTTAATTTGTTATGTATCTTGAATGGTAGATTAAAAGCTAATTGTAGCTAGCATTTGGTAATGATAGTTGATTTGAATGGGTTTACTCTGAGTATGACTTCACTGGAATGCAACCCACTGGGAAATATTTAGCAAACTTCTTGCAATATGAATATAAATTTCCAAAGCCAGTGTGTACTAAAGTCTGAATTATTTAAATCTGATTTACATATTAGTTATCATTACTTGATTTCATTGGGATTATTCTGAAAAAGACTTAGTGGCATACAACCCAATATGTCATATTTCCCATTTCTGTTTGTGTTGTTTTAGAACATAAAAACATCTTTCACAACTCTGTTTAACAGGTTCTAGATTTTTGCAAGGAAATCCAGAACCACTTTTCTGTTCTGAGCTGCAATTGGCAACAGCTAAGATGTCGTGCAATCCAGCCTCTGGAGTCTGAAAACCATTTTTTAAATTAGGCAGCAACAAGACTGCATTATTTGAACATCATTCAACATTCTCTGATCCTGATTTGATTTTAGGTTTATTTCATAGATGTACCACTCTCTGCCTGTTATCTTTGTCAACTTAGAAATCCATTTACTCCGGGTAATTGCTCCTTCATAAGGCTCTTTTTCTGAAATAAAGTGACTGTCACAGGAAAGCTTTTTTTTTAAAAAAGGCTGATAATCTGCTTTACAGCCAGTAATCTTCCCATTAGAAGCACATGAGTAAATGTTAGTATGACTCCTGACATGATAAAGTCTTCAATAATATAAAAATTACAGGCATGTCATTATGTACTTACTTGTGCCACTGAAACTGTAATCAAGGAAACAGGAGCCTGAGGTAGTATCAATATTGCTATTCAGGTATGAATCATGTATGGTGTTGTAGGTCATCTTTATTCCCATGGTAACAATGCTGCTAATGCATCTGTAGGTAGTAGATGTATTCTACTCTAATGGGATAAATACTACAGTGGAAATACAGCAAATGTATTGCTACAGTGCCAGAATCTGTTCGTTGTTTTTTTAAAAAAATTACATATGAATGCAGAGCGTATAGATCAACACGTCAATCACATTACAATGACAATTTGCTCTGTACACAATCTTGGTGAGAAGAAGAGAATGAGAAGTAATACGAGAACAATAGCAACAGGAATAAAATCACCGGGAGTGAATGGATCATACTGGGCTGTCTTATGCATCCTCAAAAACCAGTTGTGGTCATTGGCAAAGAGGCCAAGCCAGCCCAAGACATTTTGCTGCCTGACATGAGGCAGCAAACACAAGTCTAGGTGCGGAGTACCCATAGCTTATCAAGTTATTTGAGCAATAAGATCCCATAAGCACCTCACACCCTTCCTGGCAGTAAAAATACAACAACAAATGGAGTAACTGACAATCTGCTGCCACCCTTTTAAAATCCCGTCCCCGCCCCCATTTGTTGAGGAGGCTGCCCCACTCTGCTTTTGGGTTCCCACTGGCACCATCTGGAGCAGAGTTGCTATGCTAGCTTCCCAGCCGGGGAGTTACTATTGCTTACTGGGACAGAGTGGGAAAGGTGGCAGGGAGGTCAGCATGGTGCAAATGCACCAGCAGAAGCCCTGGATCAGCTCTGCTGCCGTTTCTGCACCATGCCACCTCACCCTTTCAGTGAGCAACAGAGACTCACCTGCTGAGAAGTTAGACTAGTGGCTCCACACCAACTAGCAAACCACGTCCGCTAATCTCCCAGTCCTCCAGTTCCACAGCTCCTACCTTCCATTCTCTCTCAGCACACACACACACACATACCTGCCATTAACATTTCTTTTTAAAAGCGAGATCCTTTCTGAATTCTGCAAACAGGCCATCTCCAGGCAAATGAACATGTGCACACACCTCTGACATTTGAAATGACACTATTCAGATATCAACAGTAGAACATTTAAACTGATCAGGGCCCTCTGTTCCTTCTCTTAAGATAGCCATTCCAGAACAAAAGAACTTTAAAATAGTAACACCCGCATGACAATATTGAATTGCAACTATTTGTATGGGTTTGAATAAGGCCAATGGTTTCCTGTCCCATTACAGGTCCTGGAATCATAGAATCACAGACTTGGAAGGGACCCCAAGGGTCATTTAGCATTTACTTGGTAAAGTTAGGATGGCATCATTATCATCAAGCACTGCAGCTGTGAAGGGACACTGTGCTCATTTTACAGACATGTGTTAGTTTATCCAGCGCTTTTAAGTTGGTTACATCATCACCAATTACTGCTGCACTTAAGGGTCAATTTGCATACATTTAAGCTCTAATTGAATTGTCACAGACTGTACTTTTGCAATCAATTCCCATTTAACTCAGTACTTTACATCCTCCCCACCCATATATACCTGGCACCTGAGGATCATGGTACAGTGGTACCTCGGGTTAAGAACTTAATTCGTTCCAGAGGTCCGTTCTTAACCTGAAACTGTTCTTAACCTGAAGCACCACTTTAGCTGATGGGGCCTTCTCCTGGCGCGCTGCTGCCGTGCAATTTCTATTCTCACCCAGAAGCAAAGTTCTTAACCCGAGGTACTATTTCTGGGTTAGCGGAGTCTGTAACCTGAAGCGTCTGTAACCCGAGGTACCACTGTATACTTCACACATCTGATTAAGTGGGCTGCAGTCAATGAAAGCCTGCTTTTAAAAAAAGGTCAGCCTTGAAAATGCCACAAGACTCTTTGTTGCTTTTAACACATCCAGGATGACCCTTAGACGCTTATCTGCAGGTGTGCTTTGATCCAATAGTTTGGTGTTACCCATTTTTCAAAATAACACTTTCCTGTGATCCAAATACTGAAGCATAAGCCTAGTGATAAATTTGGCAAGTGTGGGACTTTGCTTCCAATCAAAATATGGAATCCAGCAAATTAATTGAATTTAAAGTTCTGTCCAAGCCTAGGTCTGAAGGGAAAAGCAGAGTGTATTAGCTTTGCATTTCTCAAACTTCAGCTGGCTTCTAATGCTTCCAGCCTTTAGCACTACCTGAAAATGAATGGCTCTAGTATAATATAGATTTCTATGATTAATTATCAGCTATATCATAATTAACATACTCCTCTACCTTACAATAAATTCTGCATAGGAAAGGGTTGCAGGAAATTCCTGTAAAGGTAACCCCCAATGCACACAATGGTGATATGCACGCTCATTTGTCTTGCTCCTGCCAGTGCCGGTCTCTTAAAATAATGATAGATTTTTATTAATGTGTGCTTGAATACACAAGAGCTATGGAGTCAGGTCTATAACAGACACAGGTGCAGCACAGTTGGCTGCATTTTAAAAAGTAAATGTATAAAGCTTTTTGTTCAAGAACACTTCAGGGCACTGTTCTTCATATTTAGCATTAGGTTCTTCGGTGAGAATGCTGCACACACTAGAATCTTCTAGTAATTGCTCTTGGCCTTCTAAAATTTTAAGAATGACCTACAGATGCTGACATTCATTGTTGTTGTGCTTCTGATATTTCCTGTAACATGCATCCCCATATGTTTGCTATAATAAATGTCAGATAGCTCGTGAATTGAGAGGTTTGCTCCCCAGGCCTTGGCAGGCCATGGATTGACCACCCATGATTTAGCAGCGTAGTAGAAAATTCTGACATTTACCAGGCGATTCCTATCATGCACAACATTTTTGCATATTTGTAGCACATGTTCTGCACAGAACTCACAAACATGGGTCTGGAATCCCTGGGGCCATAGGCATGCGCAGCACATTTCATTAGGGCGCGTGGCCAGGGATTTTTTGCTTATTTGTTTATTTCAACCAAGGAAAAAAGGGAAGAGGGGAAATGACAAGACTGACAGATGAGGAAAAGGAAGAGGGGAAGGGGCCAAAAGGCAACAAAACCACCACAACAAGAATGGTCAGGAAACCTAAACAGGCTAATTTTTCCTGCTGAGAAAAAAGACCTGCACCAAGATAACAAGAGGCAGAGCAGATCCGGAGGGAACATAGCCTTTCACCCCCCACAGTTCTCTCCACAAACAGTAGTGAACAGAGCTCAGATGAAGGCAGAGCCGTGAGACAGTGACACAATGTAGGCAGAAGAAAAAGGCTGGAATGGAAATGCAGCATCTGCCTGTGAAGAGGGGAAGAAGAAGAAGAAGAAGAAGAGGAGGAGGAGGAGGAGGAGGAGGAGGAGGAGGAGGAGGAGTTTGGATTTGATATCCCGCTTTATCACTACCCTAAGGAGACTCAAAGTGGCTAACAATCTCCTTTCCCTTCCTCTCCCACAACAAACACTCTGTGAGGTGAATGAAGCTGAGAAACTTCAGAGCGGTGTGACTAGCCCAGGGTCACCAGCAGCTGCATGTGGAGGAGTGAGGATGTGAACCCGGTTCACCAGATTACGAGTACGCCGCTCTTCAACACTACACCACACTGGCTCTCCCCCCCTCCGCCTTAATCCTTATGTCCTTATTCCTTGGCCCCCAGTTGTAGTTTTTTTAAAAAAGTTAGGAGTTGACCGAACACACCCAGCACAATCTCTGTATCTGCCTATGCCTGGTGGGGACGGCAGTCAAGCACTCCACCTCACAGCTGTTGCCTCTCAAATGAAAAATTGCTCCTTCCCAATACAGCCTACAAAACAACCCTTAATTCTTAGAGATGAGAAGCCCCACCACTTTCAGTCATGGGACTTTTTAACATATCAGGATGGAGCACAGCCACTCACCAACCAATCACCATCTTTGGCTATATGGACTTACTTTGAATTTCATTAGGCTGGTTCTGAAAGTATTCATGTCGGTCCAACAGGGAACCTATTTTGAAGTGTACAAAATTATGATAAGATATTTGGGGTATATAACTCTTTTCTGCATGGGACGTTATAATATAGAAAATAGTAATTCCCATCACATTTCTTATCATTTGCATCTTAGAGTTGCCTTATGACAGTATTCACTCTGGTTTTGCAAGAGTGAACGGGCTGAAATATCCGAATCAGCTCTTTGTTGTCTGTGAAAATGATAGGCTGGCTTCAGTGCAACGCTACTCATATCTACTCAGAAGTAAGCCCTAGTGAATTTAATGGGGCTTACTCCCAGGTAAAAGGTAAAGGTAAAGGTACCCCTGCCCGTACGGGCCAGTCTTGACAGACTCTGGGGTTGTGCGCCCATCTCACTCAAGAGGCCAGGGGCCAGCGCTGTCCGGAGACACTTCCGGGTCATGTGGCCAGCGTGACATCGCTGCTCTGGCGAGCCAGAGCCGCACATGGAAACGCCGTTTACCTTCCCGCTGGTAAGCGGTCCCTATTTGTCTACTTGCACCCGGAGGTGCTTTTGAACTGCTAGGTTGGCAGGCGCTGGGACCGAGCAGCGGGAGCGCACCCCGCCGCAGGGATTCGAACCGCCGACCTTTCGATCGGCAAGTCCTAGGCGCTGAGGCTTTAACCCACAGCGCCACCTGCGTCCCTTTACTCCCAGGTAAACATGGTTAAATTGCAGCCCAGACTAGTTGAACATAGTCCCCACTGAAATCAATGGGACTTAAGTTGTAAATAACTTGTTGCATTGATTTCAGTAGGACCTAAGTTAGACTGGACCCAACACATTGTGTTCACAGTCCAACTGTGGGCACAATCAACTTAAGCCCTGTGGCTGAAGTACAGCCTCCATCAATTTCAATACACCTTACACAGAATGTCTATGTAGACTCTAGGGAAATGAATAGAAAGTGCAGTCAAATGTGTTGGGTGAATTACAATAATTTGTGTTTTAGACATTTATCGTGAGGATCTCTGGCCTGCTGTGGAACTGTGTTTGCTTACTGTATTGTAACATACTAACGCTTCTTTCCTTCAAACTCCTAAGCTACTTCATTGCTAACCATCTCAAGCGCAAGCTAGGATCACTGCACTCCCAGGGTGTTACACCAGCTTAGCAATAGGGGTCAGAGCTAAACAACCACCACCCTGAGGTGCAGCATTATGGCAGCATGCAAAGGCATGTATATCAAAGTGGGGAGGAAACCCTCTTTTATCAAAGTTTTTTTTTTAATGACTGGTGAAATATAAGGAAGCTTCACATATTATATATAACAAGAGGCTTGAAATATTTGAACAGTTATTTTAAACCAGTTTGTCACTCACTCAGATTTTATTAGGTGATCCAGACTCTTTAAAAACAAAATAAAACAGATCCCTGGCCAACAAACAATGTCTCTCCAAGAGTCTACTCCCTAGTACTAAGCTTGGGTCATTTTTGCAATCCTGCCGGTGAAGGCAGGCATTGGCCACTGGAGCGATGGCTGTTTGGTGCCCTTCTCACAGGATGAAGTCAGCACCAGGTGACCCCACCTAGGGACTGCAAAGTCTTTTTTGTGCTAGAAGGATACCAGACTTTTAATTCTTGATCTGTGGTTTTAATTGCTGCTTAACTTCTGTCATTGATGATGACAATCATTGTATTTCCTGTCACCCTTCACCACAAGGCCCCAGGGCAGGTTACAGCAAATGAAAACATAAATAAAAACGATAAAAAGCAACCCTACCCATAACCTCTAAATCAGTAATCTACATGGCACATTGCAGGGAGGGCACCAAAATCAACCCTTCAATTTTCAAAGGCAAGAGCACAGGCTATAGAGATGGAAATGCATAGATCCATAGATGCAAATATTTTCCCCATAATATTTGCCTTGACTTCTATTTGCTTGAAGTCATGGAAATCTTTCTTTCATTTCTTCCATATCACATCTTTTCTTTCTTTTCTAAAAAAAAATAAACGCCTTTGCAGCGTTCAAAGAGGGAATACCCTGCATTTATTTCCAGGAAAGCAGAAGACTAAACTGGGATTTAGCTGTGAAGGCTACTGTAGGCTACAAAATCTGCTGGAGGGTGCAGGATTTTCTCGGTGTCACTATGAATAAATCATCGGTAACACTTTCCCTCTTTGACGGTGGCAGGTAATGCTCAGGGAGAGTTCTTGCATTTGTCAAAAATGGGACTTTTGCAATGAGCCTTCAGCCAAGCAAAAAGTGTTTTGCAGCAGTTGGATTGACATAGGCTCTATCTTCTCTTAGGTAGATGGTTGATCCAGTTCATTTGATACAAGGGCATACCTACAGTGCAGCAAAATATAACCTTCATCATATCCTTTCTGGCATTTTTTTTTTAAAAAATACCAGGTGAGCTTTTATTGTTTCCAAAACCAAAAATGAAAACATTGCTCTGTTTGATGAGTGGGGAGGGGCTTGGAAGGAGGTGTGGTCTTGTTTGGAGAGGGGCAGAATAGAAGGGGAACCTGGATTGGATACCTCTCTCCACACTGGAGGGTTGGGGAAGGGAGGAGCAGCTCGCTCCATCGCCCTCTGGCTCTCACTGCACCACTTGCTCATTGGCGCTGCTGCCAGAGTCCTGGGGCTTCATCACGCCTGGGAGCATGGGGGTGGGCTGGAGAAGGGATCAATGCGGAGGGGCTCAAAGGCACCACTGGCTCTGAAGGCCAAGCCAACTGTCGCTGGGGCCTGAGCTCGTGCTGGCTGGCTGGTGAAGCCACGGTCTCTGCTGTCATTAAAAGCTGGCCATCCTTGTATAGTCTTTGTTCTTCTGGGGGGTCTCTTGAGAATCCCCTCAACAACTCTTTTCAGTTTATACAGCGTACTGGACTCCTTGGCGTCTGTGAAGATGGTCGTGCTGCTACGTCAGATCAGTAGAAAGGCATCCATCTCTGTAGCTGCAACCTCAGCCCAGACCCTCAGCCCAGAGAGGAAAAAGCAGCAGAACCCTCAGTATCCCAACATGCACCTCCTTTCTGGCACTTTTGAATGTCCTCCCCCCTCTGTTCTTTCTCTGTAATCTAGGCAATATGTGATGAGAAAGAGGTGGGCTTTGGCAAATATTCAGTTGAATAATATCTGGCAAGTAACTGCATTAAAAACAAAATGACAAGGAATATACAGTGAAAAGAAGAACCTTCTTTTTTTTTTTCATTCAACAAGTACCACTTAATAGTGTAGGCACAGAACCATTCCTTTCACTGGAACATTTGCCCCGGGTCCCAATTTGTAGGAGTAGATCACCCAGCTGCCTGGCCACTGAAGTACATGGAAAAACAGCACAATGGAAGGGAAGCAGTTTGGCAGGATACATTTCACAAAAGGTATGGGCAGCAAGGGCATCTGGAGGCACAGACAGATTACCCAAGAACAGACAGGGAAAGGGAGAAAACCCAAAGAGGAGGGATGATGTGAGCTCTTGTCCTAGAGGAAGAGGGGAAGAAGGGCAAAGCTGAGTAGCAGAACAGAGAGGAATGGGTGAAACTGTCCCAAGATCTGGAGTAAAAGCACAAATATATCTTGGTGGGGTTATCAGGAGGGCACATCAATATGTGTAGAATTAGGATTTGCAATGTGGTTATTTGTTTAATTTATTTATCTATGATAAATGTATTTGTTTAATTTATTTATTTATTAATGTATTTATCTATGATAAATGTATGCCACCCCAAAACATAAAGCTTTACGGAGTAAATCATAAATCCATTAAAGGGGTGTGGGAGGGAGGCTACACAAAGCAAAACAAAAAGAGCCACTCCTCCAAAATTTAAAATAGTTGTTAAAAAACAAGAGGCTTACATTACCTGAGTCATTTTAAAGGTTGGGCTATGCTAAGCCTTTAATGTTTATGTGGGTTGATTTTCCTCTTTGCGCTTTTGTGCACTTTTATCCATACATGAGCACTTGCAATTTTATGCCTCTCCCTTCAGTTACTATTTTCCCTCCCCTTCACAAAGTCCTGGAAGTACAAGGTCTTTTGCAGACACATACATGGTTCTTTGTTTTCCTGTGTACACACGTCTTTATAAAAATTGTGTCATCTATGGAATTTAACGAGAAAAAACTTCCGCAAAGGCAAATGTTTCAAGCGTGTTTCCGAGTGGGTAAAACTACCAATTAATTTTATTTTCAAAATACATGTTTTTTCCATTTGCCAGTTTTGCACAAAACAGCTGTTTGACAAAGGAAAATATATCTCTGTGTTGTATCTGGCTGAGCTGCAGCAGAGAGACAAAGAGCAGCCAGGCAGGAGAATTCCTCTGATCTCCAGACTTTCCCTGGCAACATAGAAAGATGTGGTGCAGTTCAAAGAAGAAAATAGCACTATGTTTTACACACAGATACTAGGGATGGGCGGCAACTTCACTTCAGTTCACATTTAAAGGTAATGCCACCTAATTCATAGTTTCAGAAACAATATACAAAGCAAAATATTGCCATCCTCCAAAATTCACACATCTCCGAATTTGGTAGTACATTTTTCCAGCCAAGTCATTTCTACAAAAATGCATTTATTATGAAAAAGTGTGCATAGAAATCAACATATTGTTTAAAATAATATACAGAAATGCATTCTATTAAGAAAGATGGCAAAATATGTATGTTAGGCAAAATTGCATACATATATTGGGAACAATTCACAAAAATGATAAATTATTTTTAAAATAAGCCAAGAGGGGAGGTGCATTGCTGCCAACACCATCAATATCACACAGAGGAGCAAGGGCTCCTCAAGAGTAAATAAATACTTATGAGTAAGCTGGTCATCACATGCAGAGCAAATCTGCTAGCAACAGGGATGGCTTGCAGCTGTGAACTTTTGCATGATACACTGAAGGTTTGGGTTGCAAATCATTCAGTATTTGTAGTAGAACTATTTATTATATTTATACACTGCCCGTCACTGGAAGATCACAGGATGGTTTATGGTATAAAAACACAAAAAACATGGCATAATAACAAAGAAAACAAGAATGCCCTCCCTCCACACACACATAGAGGGACAGTATGCTGGAGCATCTTCCCACTAGATTTCTGACTTGTGGGTTCCTATCACCTAACTGGTCATTAGAAAAAAGAAACCCTTGTTGGGCATTTGGGTCTATGTTGGCAAATCATACTTCTTGTGTTGCTCTTGAGATTTGACCTTGGACTGCTTCTTGCCCTTGCTTCTTGGGCTCCTCCTTCATTCAGACCCTGGGCTACTGTAAGGTTCCAATTCTGGGACTGCTGCTCCTAAGTCTCTGCTGCTCTGCTTATGTGCCAGCTGAAACAGGAAACAGAGGCACTGCTACCGGCCACTACTGGCACAATTCAGAAATGGTAGAGAGGTCTGTAGGGCTTCAGAACCTTGGTGAACCTGTTTGGACAGAGACAGCAGGATAGAACAAACGTGTGTGTCCTTCACAGAAAATGTCCCTCTCATAACATCTTCAACTCATTTAATATCTATGTTTTGTCTTCAGTGTTTTTGCCACAGGCAACAGCAGCTGAGATTATTGCTTAAGATTGTTGTTTAATTGTTAATACCCTCCATTGCTCGTGTTACATTAAGAGCTCCCGCAAAAGAAGGGCACTGAAAAATTATTTTTGGCTAACATGAAACAAAATTTAAAGATCTGGTTTGCTTTCTGCCCTGATGCAACTTTAAATCAGCTCCAGCTTTTAGAACACAGTCGTCCAGATGTAAAATCCAATGTTTTATTCATTTAAATTTATGGTTTTCATGTAGCTCAATTTGGTACAGTTCACAAACTTCACACATGTTTGAACAACAAAAAAATGCAGGGTAGCACAAAAATAAATGTGCTTCGTGTAATGTTTGCCTTATGAAATATGTTTTATTTCAGATACTAGAATGAGGTCACTGGTCTGGAAACAGACAGCTAAGCAAACCAATGAATAATATTATATATATAGCAAATAAGCCATTTAAAAACATTTGTAGCATGTTTCTTCCCTGAACAAGAATACAGCAGCCATGAGCGCACAGATTGTCCAATGACACGACAGAAATTTGTTTCTTCCTTGGCCCACCTCTCGTGATAGATAGTGCCCATTTGGAACTAGTGGGGAAGAATGCAGGGAAACACACTGTAGGCACAGCCAGGGTCAGTGACAGGTGCAACCACATCCAATGACAGGCAGAGTCAGCCAAGGGTGTGTATTAGGGTTGTGCACTGGATTTGACTGAGGCCTGAGCCCAATCAGAGAGCTTCGGATGTTGGACAGCGATGGATGACTGCAAGTTGGGTTGGACAGCCCAGAGTAATTCATGGCTCTTAGTGGGTGGGGCATCAGGCAGGAAAGCAAGGCAGGCAGAGCAGGGAAACCACACAAATAGGCCAAGCCCTATCTAACCAATGATTACTTCTTCCTAGGAAGAAGTAAGCCTGACGTCGTGGTTCTTCTTCCTGCCTTCTGCCCCACTCTGCAGGATCAATTCCTCTGCTCAACGGCCGCTGAGTGGAGGCATTGTTCCTGTGGGGTGCCAATGCTGCTTCACAAGCAGCTTTCTTGCAGGAAAATCATGTGCTCCTTCGTCAGCAGCTTGCTTCCCTTGTGTGCTCCTTGAAAAGGAGCAGAAGAAGAGTTTGGATTTGATATCCCGCTTTATCACTACCCGAAGGAGTCTCAAAGCGGCTAACATTCTCCTTTCCCTTCCTCCCCCACAACAAACACTCTGTGAGGTGAGTGGGGCTGAGAGACTTCAGAGAAGTGTGACTGGCCCAAGGTCACCCAGCAGCTGCATGTGGAGGAGCGGAGACGCGAACCCGGTTCACCAGATTACGAGACTACCCCTCTTAACCACTACACCACACTGGCTCCTAAACACCACACAAGATCAGATCCTTCAGCTTACTAGCTGGTAAACTGAAGAGTCCAGTCATGTTTGGTGCCCCTCCTGGCTATACTTTTAAACCCTAATCTTATATTAAGATCAAATTGAGGGGGGGATACCTTAGACCTGTCCCTTGAGTTTCCTCAGGAACAGATCCAGAGGGGTGGGTGGTCCCTAGGGGCAGGTTTAGAATCATTAAAAAAGCCTAACCTAAAAATAAAAAAATATTTCGGATAGAGTCAGGATATTCCAGCCTACAATCATTGGATCCCACATGTTATTCGCAAATCCAATGTGCGGTTGTCTGCTAAGAGAAGTTTGCCTGGGTGCGGTGAGCAGGCAAAGTGCAATCCATGATTCTGAACTATATATAGGCTCTGCACACTGAGTTCCCATCTGAACCATCCTCTGTGCCATTCTACTTTTTTGTAATAGCATTGCCAAAGTGTTTTATGGCCTTTTTATCCTCGCAACAACCCCATAAAGTAAATTATGGTGCAATGTTAGCAAAACAACAAAAAGAACAACACCAGTACCTTAAAGACTAACAAATTTATCATGGCGTAAGCTTTTGAGGACTAAAGCCCACCTAATCAGATGCATCACTCTTCGCAATCCAATCATACATTTGCTAGTCTCTGAAATGGTACTTGGCTATTGTTTCATTTCTGCTGTAAGCCACGACTAAGCTACCTTACCCCTTTGGTTGAAAGGATATCAGCAAAACATTCCCAACACCACATAATGAGCCAGTAACAGAGAGGAGGGTCTTTAAGTTAAGTCTCCAGATATTGTGGTGTGATTGCTTTTTAAAGGCATGAAGACAAGGATACTCTTGCCAATTAGCTAACAGTGCAGACAATATTCTACCCAATCAAAGGGTGATGCAGCCTAAGGGGTTTAATGATTGGCATCACCACCTCCTACCTGAAAACTACAGCCTCCCCTCATGGAAGACACATTTCTAGGAACTATAAGCCTCAAAAAATAAATGGCATGAGCATGCACTGAGCACACCTGCCTCACCAAAGAGGAACCTCTGTATTTATTTAATTGGGTGATCACATGACAGGAATCCTTTGTATAAACAGTACGTTGTACCATCACCACAGTAAAAGTTTTTGGCTGGATTAAGCCAAAGGGCTATCTAGTCTAGCATACTGTTCTCACAGTAGTAAAACAAGCAAACACACACAGCTTTTTTTAAAAAATGAAAGAAAATCAGGAAGGGGTTGGCTATAGGGATGGGGCGAGGTCAGCGGAGTGGTAGTGGGGTGCCCTGAATTGCCCTCCCAAAATGTTGGGGGGGGTGTTTCTTTTTCTATAATTCTTTTATTATTTTTCACAATCAGACATTGTCTTCACATACCATAATAAACAAATACAATAAAAATAGAAAATAAAACATTTTCTTACCATATTAAATCCGTACAGTGGTACCTCAGGTTAAATATGCTTCAGGTTACATATACTTCAGCTTACAGACTCCGCTGACCCAGAAATAGTACCTCGGGTTAAGAACTTTGCTTCAGGATGAGAACAGAAATTGCGCAGCGGCAGCAGCAGGAGGCCCCATTAGCTAAAGTGGTGCTTCACGTTAAGAACAGTTTCAGGTTAAGAATGGACCTCCGGTACGCATTAAATACTTAACCCGAGGTACCATTGTATTTTGGGATTCCTCCGATCCCATGACTTCATCCGATTCTTTTATATTTTCTTATGTTGTATGTGTCTATAATTTTCTTAATATCTTTAAATATTTCCAAACATTGTCCTTTTATTATAAGTGGTTAAAAAGAACCAGACCCCTGCTATTGTGTTAACTTTTTTACAATGCTTCTGTAAATATGCAATAAACATTTTCCACGTTTTTCTCGTGTAGGGAGTCACCAACCAGCACATTTGCGAAGTGGATGAATTGTCGTTGGTAACACACACACACACACACAGAGAGAGAGAGAGAGAGAGAGAGAGAGAGAGAGAGCGCCATCAAGAATAATACAATATTATTTATTTATATTAGCTAAAATAGAATGCTTATTTCAAACCTAGTATTAGCAAGGGGAGGAGACGCTGCATGTGCCAGAGAAGGCCTCTGTGGGCACCTGTGAGCCTTTGGGAGTCCTATTGGAGGCCCACGCTCTAGTACATAACTTTGGATGGACTCAGTTTGAACCACTTCACAGTGGAACAGTTTCTATCATGTTCTGCTCTCAGGCTTTAGCAACTGCTTCAGAAAATGTGTTGGTTATCTGATCATCCCATTTTGAATCAAAAGCAGCCCTGTGCAGCTAATTGCTTTCAATTTATAGCTTTGTCCAAGTTTAAAGAAGGATAAAGGTGACTAAATCCGTGGGAAATCGTGTTATCTTTGAACAGCAAGGGAAAGGATAACAATAAGGATTTGGAAATTCTTAATCTCATATATATTTGTAGGTGGCTGTCAGGCGAGGGAAATCTAACAAGGATTTGCACTACTGGGTTTTTCACACGCTCCTGGGAAGTTGCTGAAATTATTAAAAAATATGGTAAATCCTAGTAAGTAATCCCTCTGTTTGACAAATATTTTCCCCTTACCTTCTAATTCTGTGCAGATGTGGAAGGGATACAGAGGGGGATTCTTGTATATTTGATCATTATTAAAATCTGGGATTTTTACATTTTTTTGACTTTCTGCCACCTATTGGTAATTCTAGGTGCTGAAACTGCACATTGCCGTAATATGTGTAATTCTGACTCTAACCCACATTGCAGTCCACTTCAGTTAGCCCATTTATTAAATGTTCCTTTGTGTACAGAAAGCTGACTGAGCTAGACATCCTTATGGATCAAATTATGTCGGAGGGAGGGAAACACCCAAATGTTTGAATAACATGATAGCTTTTCTGGCAGGTCCAATTACAAGACAAACGTAGAGACTGTTGATTACCATTCATTCCATTAAGAATTCTGAACCCTTACATCTTGCTTTTCAATTTAATAGGAACTTCATATAAAATTGTAGTAATTGTTCATGATGGACTCTTGTGCGGTAAACACATTCATTTAGAAAACCAAGGAACATTCCCAAGTTACTGAAACTTTAGATGCTAATGATTTTCCCCCAAAACAAGCAACTGAGTCGAATGGACTCGAGTTGAGTCTGGAATGAATTTTAAGTACATATCCCTTAATCGCTTTGGAGCTTATGTTGTATTTTGTAATAAAGAGAAGGCAGTTCTTTTTTAAAAAATAATAATCCTGAAGCAGCAATGACTGATGCCTTTTCAGCTGGACATCTCACTGGTTTGGGATTGAAGGGATATTACCTTCCCCATCTGTTCCCTGGTGTATATATGCAGTAATAAACATATACATTGCAATCTTTTCTGCAGTTCCTAATGTATGCTTAATGCCACTTCAAAGTCCTCCTGACAATGGAATATGGCCCTGATGGATCAAAGGCAAAGAATGGCCAATTCATCAGTGCTTATTACTTATAGAAAGGAAAGAAGGGTAATCTTCCTTTGAAGATTATCTATCAGTGTGAAACTTGAATCTAGTAAACAACAGATGACAGACAGTTTTGACATGTGAGGCTGATTACCACCTCTGAGAAGTCATTCCATGTTTAAAAAGTCACTGGGAGCAATGCTTTGCACAGGTGTACATGCTGTGAATGCCTTAAAGTTGCATCTCATAGGTGACAAGGGCCCAAATGGATCACTGGAAGTTTCAGGAATGTTTTTGATAGAAGTATCCAGGCTGCTTGGTGAGGTGATTATATCTGTGCGGGTTTCAATGTTCTTTGGGCAACAGTTGGAGAACCCATGTGGCTACTTTACAAGCATGAAACCAGGCCTTGTTTTGAGGTAGGTTCTTCTCCCTCGGCTATCAGAACCATCTGGAGAAACCACCACACATGGTTGTTGATGTGCTTTATTGGACTGAGGGGAAGAGCACATGGGGAAAAGACCACAACACATGTCTTTTTCTTCTCTGTGTTGCTTTTATCCAGCTCTAATCCAACTGAGTAACTGATACAGCCACTGACACTGATTGATAATGCCAGGCATGTACTTGATTTACTGTTGAGTAGGAATTACCCATTCAGATTTTTTAAAAATTGAGATGGGAAAAAATGAATAACAAAGAAAGGAATGTATTTTTCAGTGCAAAGCTTCTACGGTACATCATAAGAAATGCTCTCACATGCTGCACAAGAAGACCAGGTCTGTGCACTGTCTCAGTCTGTAGGTCTGCTGAAAGTTGCTTTGCCACAATCTAAGACTGCAGCCTTTAAAGCACATTCCCTCTGCCAATAATTCTGGGCCCTGTAGTTTACTCCTCACAGAATTACAATTCCCAGCAGCTCTTAACAAACTACAGTGCCCAGAATTCTTTCAGAAGGAAAATGTGCTTCGAATGTGGTTTCCAGTTGTAATGTGAACCCAGCTTAAATACATTTGCACATGCCGGCGCTTGCTTCTGTCATTAAGCAATGCAAATGTAAAGCTTTCATTGGCAAGAATGCTCATTCACATTACAAATATTCATGGCTAAAGCTAACCAAAAGTCCAGACATAACACTACTATCAATATATAATATATATTATATTATATATATATATAATGGTGTGGAAGGTTCACAGGCTATGAAGGACTTGCTCACAATTTTATTGACAGCTGCACAAATTATTATAGCCAGGAAGTGGAAGGGGAAAGCAGAATATAAAATGGAAGAATGGCATAAGGAGGTGTGGGATATAACTATTAATGATAAATTAACATGTGTCATTAAGGTAAGATGGGGAATATGCAGGAGAAATGATTTTGAGGAGATATGGAGGGTGTTTGTAGAATTTGTACTGTTAAAACGGAAAGGGGTCAAACCATCTCAAGAGGCGTTGAAATTTTGGGAGGTTAGATAGCTACAATGGAATGGTCTCAGTGGTGGGCTGCACATTTTTATTCTTATTTATTTGTGATTATTACTTTGTCCAAAATAACAACAACAAAAAATAAAAAAATAAAAGACCAAAAAACCCAACAAATATTCATGCTGAATGTTCTCATTCAGCACGAACAATCCAATGTTCTTAACATATAAGTGTGATATACATTCTTAGGATTTGACACAGCCTAAATTAGTTGGTAGGGGGATGATCAAGCCTGATCCCTGTGGCAGCTCCAAGCTATCCACAGCTATTGGGTTTGGACCAGGCCAATGCCTGGTGTGATAAGAGCCCAACTGGTTCGGTGTTTCCAGTGCCTCCCACTCACCT
This sequence comes from Podarcis melisellensis, assembly GCF_964234715.1. Lineage (NCBI taxonomy): Eukaryota > Metazoa > Chordata > Lepidosauria > Squamata > Lacertidae > Podarcis > Podarcis melisellensis. The sequence goes on along the minus strand of NC_138528.1, from coordinate 62,048,577 downwards.
CCCCATTTGGTGGGTGAAAAAAAGAAAGGCTGATGCCAACAACGTAATGCTTGTGGTAGTCAGCTGGAGGCCAGCTCAGTTCGCATAGCCAAATGGAGGGGCACCTCTACTCAACCCAAACCCTCTCCCCAGCCCGTTTTCATCCAACCCTTAGTGTCTTAAGAGAAGATACGTAGGTACCCAACTAAGGTATTTCTGATTGTATCAGTTGATGAAGACACACTTCATCACAAAAAGACACATTCCACCCTAAAAGGATTTGTACATTGAAGGGTAGGGTGCAAATTCCACTTGCATAAGGCAAGGCACAGCATTTCCCCCAATATCTGTTGCAGCCCTCTACGCCATATGCCAGGGATGTCCAAATTCCAAGAGACTGTGATCTACTCCCACTATAAAAACACCGGTGGTGATCTAAGATTGTGATCAACTGTATGGACATCCCTGCCATGTACCATACTTTTTTCAGACGACCCCTACAACCATCAGAAAAAGTTTTCGGGGATACAAAGGGTCTGCATTTGGTAGAAGAAAGTGACAAAAATCTAGTTTCCTGCTTTACACAGGTGGAAGAGCTGCCACTAGGACAAAGGCATTATTAGGGGCAAATCTTGGTCATTACCCGTTAAAAACAATGGGATGTAAAATATAACTCCATGATGTTCATAGTTATGCAGAAGTGAGCCCCAGTGAGTTCTGCCGCTAAGTTAAATGTGTGTTGGCTCTTAGGATTAGTCATTACTAATTTCAGTTCCGCATTTATTTCAATGGGACATAGTCACGGTCAATGTATGCTGGATCATGCTCATAGAATGATGAGTGTATCACTTACGTACTTCAGATGCTTTACCTATGGTGATGTTTATGTCTCAGTTCCCATGAATTTCCTGGGAGTAAGGCCCATTGGAACTTATTCTCAGTAGGCAAGTGCAGGATTGCCTTGTTGCCATAAGCATTTTTGATAACTCTTTCCTAATTTCAAGGGATAGGCATGTAAGTGTCCAGTATCCTGACTTTTGCAGTCATCAGCTTTCCAGCTGAGTGGGAGGGGGACCCTAACAATTCCGTTTTTCCTGTGAGCATCATCAACTTACAGACATGTCCATCAGAATCTCACTCACAGGAAAAAGCAACAGATCTTACAAGTAACAAATAGATGTGTTATTACACATACCACATACCCTCTGATAAAGAAATATGCATTTGTCCAGGCACTGTTAACGTTTAGATGACATTAATCAGTATTTTGATGCTGGATGCTTAAGTGTGTATATATGTATATGTGTATGTATATATGTGTGTGTGTGTGTGTTTTGTGATTTTATGGGCGTTACTTTGTGAAGTGCATACACAGAGTATGAGAGGTTGATTAAATAAATAGATTAAATTATTAGGATACAGTTCTATGCACATGTACCAGGGAGTAAGAACCATTGAATACAGTGAGATTGAATAAACACGCATAGGAGTGCACAGCAAGTGCCTTACATGACCATTCGCTAAAACCTACTGTAAATGTAAAGCACACACTGCCCTATGGGGGGTGGGGAGAAGAGAAGCTAGCGCTTGCCTCTGTTGAGCCGAGCCCCAATCTGCTGATTGCAGAGGAGGAAAAATCTAAGGAGCCTTGTACTTCCCTATAAATCTTCCTGCCCTCTGGATAGGAGTTGACTTTGAAGTGTACAGTGCTGTTCTTGATACTCAGCTGAAAATGCTGCTCTGGGACTTGGCCTACTACTTGTTTAAAGCGCAGCTGCTGTTAGAAATTGGAGTCTCACTTTTCCTTTACTCATCTCAGATGTTCTTAGGTGATAAAAGCACTCTGCACTCATGGATTTCTACTAGAGCTGCAACACTCAAAATATCCATCAGTTAACCCAGCCCTGCCAGCAACAAGGCAGGTCCAATGCCATGTCCCAAGCTCTGCAGGTTTACCCTAACTTAGGAACCTCAAGTCCCAGCCGGCCCAGCCTCCCTCTCTAGCCTCACACACCCTACTAAACCCACATTCCTACCCAGTCTACACCCCTCCCGAAGGGTTTTGGCCCAGCTGGTAGGTGTCCTTGAACTCCAATCACAAATCTTGCTTGCCTGAATGGAGGATAGAAAAGTATGCAGGGTTGTACCTTTATTTCACCCTGGTCAAAGACCCAGTTTGGCATACACCCCATGTGCATTTGTGTACACTCATGCGCACACACAGACTAGGAGCCTCAATTGCAGCCCTCTGGAGGTTTCACCCAGGGCAAAAAAATCCAAAAACCCAGCTGCAAATGTGTGTATTTGTGCAGAAACTAGATTGCAGTACTATTTTATATTCCTGTGTATATGGCATACAGAATAGGAAAGTGCTTCGTGACCCCATCTAGAGAATATTTCATTATTCCAAAACGAAATAAAGCAAGCACTGTACAAAGGCAATCAATTTATTCAAGTCTTGACTGTTGTGACCTGCCCTGGGACCTTAGGTTGAAGGGTGGGTAATTTAAATATAGTCAAAATAATGGTGGTGGTGGTGATGGAAAAAATACATTGTTGCTTCCCCAACTTTTGCCAGCCCTGTGTTCACCTATTGATTCAACATGTAACATGATGAGGAAATTTGTACATAGTTGCTAGGATGAAGGTGTGCATTCTCTAAAGACAAAGAGAGTGATTCTGTGCAATGCTGTGGAGAATGCTCCACCAGCACAATCATTTCTGGGAAGAGAAGGAGCTGTGGCCATCGATTCTTCCCATGTTGGTTGTAAGCCCCCCAATCTCACAATCCATACTCATGCCTTAGGCCAGGGGTAGGCAACCTAAGGCCTGGGGGCCAGATGCGGCCCAATCACCTTCTCAATCCAGCCCACAGACGGTCCAGGAATCAGCGTGTTTTTACATGAATAGAATGTGTCATTTTCTTTTAAATGCATCTCTGGGTTATTTGTGGAGCATAGGAATTCATTTATATATATTTTCAAAATATAGTCTGGCCCACCACATGGTCTGAGGGATGGTGGACCAGCCCATGGCTGAAAAAAGTTGCTGACCACTGCCTTAGGCAGTGGGGCAGAGCAACTATGCTACTTTTGCAGCAGGTGGGTCACTGTTGCTTTCTGGAAGGCTTGAGGTGGTGAGAAGGTCATTGGAAATTTACCTCTGGTGCGCTTGTACCAAACTGACCTGCCCGCCATATTGTCCCTCACAATCCCACTCCCAATAGGAGACAGCAACAAATCTGCCTGGCAGAGTAGCTCTCCTCCACCTGGCGAGCTGCTTCTGGGCTTAGGAACTGTGGAACTACACAATACCGGCAAGTTTGCAGAATCAAGACCCCTCACGTATTGTTGCTACTAAGATATTCCTGAAACAAGGCTACATCCTGCCTTTCACATTAATTGAACCGAACTGCCAAAACTTCCTTTTACCATAAGCACTTCTTCACAGCCGACACACTTCCTGGATCTATAAAAGATCGTGGAATGGGTGAATTGTATTTAAGGAAGACATAAATATAGTTCCACAAAATGAAGCTTGCTGACACAGAGCACTTCTTGAATAATTCACTTTGAAATTAACACTTATAATACCATTTGCCTTTTAAGTCCAACTCAGAGGAGCTGGAAAGAATAGTTCTCCAGAGAGGGAATTAATGGCAAACATTAGTCTCTCTGACTTGCTTCATTTTAATCAAAATGATCAGATGATTACCTATAATGAAAAATAAACTAACCTCAGTCAAATTGATAGCAGTTCAATGCCTCTCCACTTCTATGGCTGCTTCAGTGTGATACTTATAATTAGAGTTTGAAGAAAATGTAAGTAGAGAATGCAGATCTTAAATATGAGGTACCTGCAAGACAGAGTGTTGCATACCACTGATGTAGATTTATGAATGATCAGTGTTGCATTGTGTGAAACACAGCAGGCAAGTTTCAGGATTTGTTCTTTACAAGAACCCAATATAATGGCCATGACACATCAAACACATCCTGCATTTGTAAGAACTTGATCATTAAGTATGGCAGCACCTGAACTCTGGAACTCCCTGCCAATTGATATGAAGCAGGCGCATTCTCTGAATTCTTTTCAGTGCCTGCTAAAAACATTCTTGTTTAGAAAAGTGTACCCAGATGCTTAGAAAGTTGTTGTGGATTTTAACCTCTTTTAGCTTTTTAATTTTTTTGCACGTTCTAAATGATTGTTGTACATTTTTTCTTGATCATATTATTTTTAGCTTTTTGTAAACCACTTTGAGGTTTTTTCCCCCCTACAATCAAGAGGTATATAAACTTTATGAAAGAAATGAAACAAACAAACAAAGAATATATTAACCAAAGCCAGTTGAAAAAGGTGTAACAGTTAGAAATAGACAGGACAGGGTGGACCTGGGTATATTCTGAGCCTAGGGTTCCCAGCCAGTACCAGAACTAAACTGAGTTCACAGTCATTGGAAGCAAAAGTTCACTCCTGGTTACATCAAAGTTGTCCATGTTTCAAGACCCCAGTTCAAAGGAGAAAGGACCGGCCTTTTGCCATTGTTAAACCGTTGGGATTAGAAATTTGCAACCACCCAGAGATTTAATAATAATAATAATAATAATAATAATAATAATAATAATAATAATGATTTTTTATTTGTACCCCACCCTCCCCGGCCAGAGCCGGGCTGAGAGCAGCTAACATCATATAAATAAGTTAGTTCTTGGTATGAGCTTTCATGTGCATGTACACTTCTTCAGATACACGGTGTATCTGAAGAAGTGTGCATGCACACGAAAGCTCATACCAAGAACTAACTTAGTTGGTCTTTAAGGTGCTACTGGAAGGAAAATTTTTTTGTTTTGACTATGGCAGACCAACACGGCTACCTATCTGTAACTGAATCATATAAATAATACAATATGTATAAAAAACAAGCAATCGATTAAAATGCATCCCAAAATTAATTCAAATAAATTAAAATTAAAACTGGACAAATGACAATCCTCAGGTTAAAATTGAAAGCAGTTAATACTCGCCAGGACCAACTGCTTCCACTGATATTATAAGGACCTGGGAGTGGGCTGGGAAACCTCCTTCGTGCTTGTTCTTATACAAGGAGAAAATGAGTCAGACTGCACCCTGACCAAAGGCCTGGCAGAAGGATGTCAAATTTCAAGCTACCTTTTGCCCAGCCCTGATATAAAGACTTACCCTCAAATCATAGAATTGGCAACAGGGACTTAGGAGAGACCTACATATATGTCACTTTTGAAGTTGTGCTTAAACTGAACACAAGTTGTTAAATAGGTGAGCCTTTTTAGATATGCTTAAATCCTGGCTTCCGTGGTAGTTTGGTTCTTTCTCAGTTACACTGATGAAACAAGTGCATTTCATTTCTTCAAATGCTCCCTCATGTGGCTTCTTTGTACCAATACTCAAAACATTTTTGACTTCTTGGAAACTGAAGCTCTATGCCCAAAAGTAAGGCAAGGCCAATCTGAGGAGTCTTTCGCGTGGAAACGACAGCAGCAGCATCAACCCCTGCACGGGTCTTTGATACCAATAAATGGCTGAGGGCTGCAATCGTGTGGAAATAAAAGATGGAGTTATTATGGTCTGGATTGTATGTGATTACAGTTTAAAGAGTGTCTTTTCAAGAGAAGTGCTCAAGACCTTCTTATTTTGAAAGCTCCAATTGCCCATGATCTTGCCTATAGTAAGATAACATGTTGTGCCTGTTGTATTTCAATAAATTTTAGGGTAGGTGAAGGAAGACCCCGATTCGATATTTTTAAGTGTTTGGAAACATGACCCCATGAACATGTGTAAGAGAATAAAAACAGGAGCAAGAGGAAGCAGAAAGCGATGGTAGGAAAATATGACAATCTTCTCTCTTGTAGATATTCCTGAGAATGCTGGTGTATATCTATATGCCTGTGAACTGTTGTGGACAGAAATCATGGGCATAGCTAGGATTTATGTTGGGGGGGGGGCACAGAATCTCAGTTAGTTAAGTATTTTATATTGATTTACTTAATTTGGGAGTATGCCCCCTCCTGGGTACGCCCATGACAGAAATGAATGCCATTTTTGAACCCAAGAGACCCAGGTTCAGAAAACTGTGCAGCTTTTTAGCTCCTCTGGAAAGATATGGCATGGAGGCAGAAAAGTGAGCATTTGAAGCTGTCACATACGAGTCAACAGCTCTTAAGTGTCTCAGGCAGAAGCATACCCTAGTTCCACTGTGAGCTTTTCAGTGGCGATCTAGGAACCTCTGTGTGCTGTTGCATTAAGCAGACCCTCACCCCCCAAAGCTACCTAAATAAACAGCTTCATGTCACTTCACAGTGATGTTGTCCCTGGTTGTTGATAAAGCAATTTTCAAGATCTTGGACTAAATAATTGGCTGTCAATTTAGCCCAGGCATAGGCAAACTTGGGCCTCCAGATGTTTTGGGACTACAACTCCCATCACCCCTAGCTAACAGGACCAGTGGTCGGGGATGATGGGAGTTGTAGTCCCAAAATATCTGGAGGGCCGACTTTGCCTATGCCTGATTTAGCCCCTGGGCTACATTCAACGTGCCCATACTGGTGCATAAAGCCATCTGGGACCAGGATACTTGAAAGATAATTGCATCCCTTATAAACCTAACAGAGCTATGCAGCAGAGGACATCTTATCAGAAGGTCTGTTCTTGTATGATGTAGGAATTTGGTTTTTAGTCGGTGGCACCTATCTGTTTGGGCTCCTTCCCATTAAATATCAGCCAGGCACTGTCTCTGTCATGTTTTTGGCATCTGCCAAAGATGCTCTTCTTTCATGAAGATTTCTAAATGGAGTACAGCATAGACCACAGTGAACTGGATAGTAGACAGGTATGTGAGCTTCCATAAGGCAGCTTCACCTGTTGACTGGGCAGATGCTGCAGGGAATGCCTTCAAGCAGCAACTAAGAGAAAATATGGCAGGTTCAGAGCAAAGCCTTGCTGGCTGTAGAATGCCTTTGTTTCCATCATTTGGGAAATTCCATCTTTTCAAATTTAATTTCCTTTACCATCCAATGCCAAACAAATGATGTTGTTGTTGTTGTTTAAAAAAATATATCAAATAGAAATGACGAGGTCGTTAAGGACAGGTTTCTGGCTAAAGCTAGTTTGCAAGAAAGCTAGTAAACAACATGCAAATAGGACATTCAAATGCACCAGCTCTCTTGCAAAGTGTTCAAGAGAAATCATTTTTACTTTTGCCTAATTGGGCACAAAAGCTTAGGCAGTATTTTCAGCTCAGGTGCCTGGTCTCCTAAAAGCGTTTCACACAACTTACCCAGAGACATATTTATTTATTTCAGTACCATATATAAGAGTGTTTAGGGATACAGTGGTACCTCAGGTTACAGATGCTTCAGGTTACTTAGATCAGTTGATGAAGAGTGGCATACAAATATCTAACTAAATGAATACTATATTTTTTATAAAAAAAAAAACATAGCAACTAAGGGTGCAACCCTCAGAATCCAGGGAGGGTCTTCCAGAGGGTTAGGGTGTAGAACTGGCTACTCCCAGACTATAACTGTTTGGTGGGTGGGATTCAACTGTGCACCAGCAGATTCCAGTTGTGCAATTAAAGTGGATTTGGCGCTCTGGCACAACAGACCTACTCCCCACCTTCTAAAAAATCAGAATTTTAATGGTGAGAAAAGGGTGTGCTGGAAAGAGTGGGATTACAATTGCTCGATGCCATGCCATGAAATCTGCCCACAAAGAAATCCAAATAAATGATTGATATGCAGCCGGTGTCTTCTATAATAATATTTTATTATTTATACCCTGCCCATTTGGCTGAGTTTTCCCAGCTACTCTGGGCAGCTCACAACAGAATATTAAAAATAGAATCAAACATTACAAATTTTCCTAAACAGGGCTGCCTTCAGATGTCTTCTAAAAGTCAGATAGCTTTTTATTTACTTGACATCTAATGGGAGGGCGTTCTACAGGGCAGGAGCCACCACCGAGAAGGCCCTCTACCTGGTTTCCTATGGCTTCACTTCTTGCAGTTAGGGAACCACCAGAAAGCCCTCAGAGCTGGACCTCAGTGTCCGGGCTGAACAATGGGGGTGGAGATGCTCCTTCAGGTATAAGCTCCCCGAAAACTTTCTGCAAATAAATCTGAGTTGGTGCTCAATGAAGAGATCGTCCAGAAGTGACTGGAGTAATGATATGAAAGGTAGGTGAGTTTGAATGCTGCTTGTTGAATTGCAGTCCTGGTTTCGTTCAGTGTTAAATAATTTCATTTTCAAAGGGAACTGTTGCCAAATTATTTCCCCCATGAATCCAAGGACTGCTGGGGAGCCTTGCAAAGTCTCCAGCCTCCACACTTTGCAAAGCAGCCCAGCAGCACCACATGTCACTCTGCTGCTTGTATTCCACTCAAGCAATTGCGTCAGAAACTGCTGAGTGCCAACAGCAGCCATCCCTGCCTAGTTGGTTTTTATTTTTATTTTGGCGATGCTTGGCCTATTGCGTTCTTTTATGTGCCTCTAAAGAGAAAGAGGGTCAGTTCTAATTTTAGAGGTTGCTTTGTGGATTAGAGAGAGAGAGAGAGGCAAGGCTTTCCTTATTTAGAATGCTGCAGTACATGCAAAGACTAACACATACCCCAGGCTACATGCCTCAAAGCACCTACTCTGGAGAAGCCCCATTAACCTGCGGATCACAACTGCAAGCCTCAGAATAACAGCCAAGCTATCAGTTGTAAAAGGAGATACAGGGTGGTATCAGGGCACTGGGTGGGTGTTGATCTACCTTTCCTCTCGGTATAGTGGAGTTAACAACCAACACACAGATGAAAAATTACCGAGTCTCAGGAAACAGGCAGTGTCTGAGATACAAGGAATATGCAATTTTAATGCTAAAGTGAATGATGAATTTTAATGCTATTTTCTTTAGATTGTTTTAAATGCTGCGGCAGATTATTTTAAAGCATTTATACCCACTCTGCAGCCCCAAAGGCTGCCAGAGGGGCATACAAAAAAATAGTAATAAGGCAGTCTCTGCCCTCAGGCTTATAATCTAAAAGGTATGGCATGCGATGAGAAAGTAATGAGGAGGGAGGAGGAGAAAAACAAGCTCAGGCACCAAGTTCCTTAACTTACAGTTCCTGTGATACAAATAAGACCCTACCTGTCCACTGTCTTGCCAGAGTGGTGCATGCTCTAATAATCTCCCACTTCGACTACTGCAAAGTGCTCTATGTGGGGCTACCTTTGAAGGTGACCCAAAAACTACAACTAATCCAGAATGTGGCAGCTAGACTGGTGAAAGACCTACATTGGCTCCCAGTACATTTCCGAGCATAATTCAAAGTGTTGGTGCTGACCTTTAAAGCCCTACATGGCCTCGGCCCACTATACCTGAAGGAGCATCTTCACCCCCATTGTTCTGCCCAGACACTGAGGTCCAGCTTCGAAAGCCTTCTGGCGGTTCCCTAACTGCGAGATGTGAGGTAACAGGGAACCAGGCAGAGAGCCTTCTCGGTGGTGGTGCCCGCCCTGTGGAACACCCTCCCATCAGGTCAAGGAAATAAACAACTATTTGACTTCTAGAAGACATTTGAAGGCAACTCTGTTTAGGGAAGTTTTTAATGTTTGATGTTTTATTCTGTTTTAATCTGTCGGGAGTTGCCCAGAGTGGCTGGGGAAACCCAGCCATATGGGCGGGGTATAAATAATAATATGTTGTTGTTGTTGTTAGACAGTTCTGTGCACTGATTCTAGATGTTTCAGAAAGAAACCTTTCTGAAGGAGGGAAAAAATCCCCCTACTCCAGATTTGATCTAGGACCCGTGCAGGAAGCAAGGCTTGGGTCAGGACATGGCTGCTCCTACTGCAGAGTTCTCCCTACAAACAGCTGACTCGATGGCAGCTGGAATCACAACAGGAGGGAGCTGGATGGCATTGTTCTATTTCCCCATTGATGTTTTGCTTCTTAGTGGTTCTTTACTAATGCATACATTTACAGAGTAACACGGGGGGGGGGCGGACATGAGGGTCTGAAAAATGGCTTAGAATGCACTGCATTGCTAATAACCCACATCAGGAAGTGTTGTGGGATGGCCAAGACTGGCATTGCTGCCACTTGCCTGGACAGGTTGGGGTAGGAGGCAGTGGCGCAGTTAGGACTGCACAGATGCTTGACAGGAATGCTGTATACATAGTGGCACCAGCCCCATCAACATAAAGAGAAGCAATGCAGGTGTCAGGGGAGTGAACACTATTCCACCCCATGATATGCACTGCTACTGATTGTTGGATAATAAACTGCTGTGTTGAGTTTAATATTTAAGTCAGCTTCAAAGAAGCAATGCCTCAGCAGCGCTAAAGGGATGGTGGAGAGGCTCCCTTCATTACGAAGCCTGATATGACTTGTGTGACATCATGGCTGCGGATTAACTAATGCCTAAATTTCAGAAAGTGTGTGTGTGGTGTGTGTGTGTGTGAGAGAGAGAGAGAGAGAGAGAGAGAGAGAGAGAGAGAGAGAGAAGGGGGGGGGAGAATCCTAGTGATTCTTAGCAAAAGAATTAGTACATGTGCAGCCATTGGTTCAAAGTCCAACATTTGGAGAGCTAAAGACTCTCCATACTAACAAGATTTGACATGGAATATCTATGAATGAGATCTTTGGAAGGTGCCATTTCAAACCTAAAAACAATTGGTGGGTTATAAATAAAGACTACTGAGCTGGAGGAAAGGACTTAAGCTCATTCCTTCCTGCCATTTTCCCAGTTTAAATCTCTCCTCCTGAAATTTGCTGTTTGCTCTAAAGTGGAGTGGAATATATACAAGTTCAGTATAGGTAAAGGTAAAGGGACCCCTGACCATTAGGTCCAGTCACAAACGACTCTGGGGTTGCGGCGCTCATCTCGCTTTACTGGTGGAGGGAGCCGGTGTTTGTCTGCAGACAGTTTTTCCAGGTCATGTAGCCAGCATGAGTAAGCCGCTTCTGGCTCACGCAACGGAACACCAACACCAGAGCAGTGCATGGAAACACCGTTTACCTTCCCACTGCAGTGGTAACTGTTTATCTACTTGCAGTGGCGTGCTTTCAAACTGCTAGGTTAGCAGGAGCTGGGACCGAGCAACAGGAGCTCACCCCATCGCGGGGATTCAAACCGCCGACCTTCTGATCGGCAAGCCCAAGAGGCTCAGTGGTTTAGACCACAGCGCCACTCGCGTCCACTCTGTATATACCATATAGGGGAATCCTGTTCAGGGGGCTCTCACCTGTCTTTCAATTATTATTAGCCAAAAAGCTGCAGATCCTGTTCCTGGGTCTTCTGCATGTAGTTTGGCCCTCTGCCTCGCCATTGGCAAGTGCGCCATCGTTTTGCCCAAGTTAGCGATGCCAATATCACTCTTGTCATATGGCTGCCATCCTCCATCAACACCAGGATTAATTAAGGAACCCTTTGTAGGAGAGGGAGAAAAACAGATAAAAGAAAATAGAGTATAGTAGGAATGTTTTCTAGCAATATTCCTGCCGACGAACATCACAATCTGTTTCAGTTTTTACAAAAATATGTTTTCTTGAAATGCTGCATGTGTCAACAGAAGACAGTGTTTCACAGCTATTTTAACAGCAGCTTCCTTACATTTGCCTCCCTGCTTCAGTTCTTTCTCTTCTCAAAAGGATGGGAGACACTTAAGGATATAGATACAGGAAGAAGAATTAACTTTTGCCCCCTTTTTTCTTTGCTATTCATTTACAGGAATGTGATTTCAAAGCTTTTAACCCAGTTTAATATAAGTTTGTAAACGTACATCTAAAGAAACACAGTATGCTGAAGAACTAAGTCATTTATCATTCTGTGATTGAGAAAGCTTCTAGCCCACACATCTGCATCTTATCCTCATGTCTTTATCCTGCAAGGAGGAAAAAGGGCTTCAATTGTCACAGTCATCCTGAGCTGGTGTTCTTGATCTTAAATGATCTTAAATACTTGTAAAGACAAAACAAGACACCTGAACAACTCCTGCTAGCCCCCTCAATATGGAAGAAAACTCCCAGAAACAGAGAATTGTTGGATAAATGATTCAGGTTGAATATAGAACTATCTAGACAAGAAGGTCTATAGATTCTAGCCCAGGCCTTAGGGATAACTCTCTTGAGTAGCAGACATCATGCTAAGTATCCAGCATAGAAACTCACTATAAACCAAGTTAGTGGTTAACCCAAACAAGCTTTTATTTCTGATGAGGTCTGGGAGCCTGTCCAGAGCAGCAGCCATCCTCTCCAGCCAGGCCACACCTCTGAGTCAGCTCTCCAGGAGATGGCCTCCTGCGTCATCATTGTTCCTTTGAAAGGGGCCATGAGCCAGATATTTAGTTGATAATGCATCTATTACGCCAGCCACACCCCTCCCCCCCCCCGTGTGACTGGGGAAGGTTCCATTAGTCATGGTTCATCCCTGGCCTTCCACCTCACCATTGGCTCCAAGCTAAGAGGTGTGTAGATGTATATTTCATTTGCTAACCAACCACAGAATGCACTCCTGCTCATTTCCCTGCTGCACTGCGCAGGGAAGGATTTCTGTCCTATTCCAGGGATGGAAGCATCTCTATGGTGATGACACAGAATGCCATTCAGCCCAAGATGCAGGAAATTTGCTCCTCCAGGTCAAGGTCCAGGTTCATTATTATTAAATCTTGTGCCAGTATTAGTAACAGGCACTGAAACATTTATCTTGATATGTTAGAGAGCTAAGACTCCATATATATATAAAACACATCAAGGAGAACAATAATAATTCAGGAAGTGCTTCCTTCTCATTACCTCTTAAAATGATACATTGCTTAATTTTGCTTTATGAATGGTCATAGGACATTTTAAGAGGTGGAGTGAAGCACTTTGTTCTGTTTGGTGCCATGCAGGACACCCATGTTAACCTCACTGTGATCCTTTTGGGGGGGGGGGAAATAGTGAAGAGCACTACAAAACAAATTAATAAATAATCCCACTTCCAGCTGATAGCACAACAGCTGCTTCTGAACAATCTTAAAAGGCTGCAGTGCAGATGTAGCCTGCAATAACCTTCTACCATAGTATTAAGGCAGGTTAGGGATCCTTTGGCCCTCTAGATTTTGCTGAACTACAACTCCCATCATCCTCGGCCATGCTTGTTAGGGCTGATGGGAGTTGTAGTTCAGCAACATCCGGAGGGCCAAAGAATCCCCACACTTGAATTAAGTCCTCCCTGTATATGGAGCAGGGTGGAGACCTTTAGAGCAGGGTGGGGTGCTGCTTCCAGCCCCAAATCTACATTTCCTGAAGGACAACATTTCAGGGGCCACATGCTAGCAGTGTGCAAGGGCTAGAGGCAAAAGTGAGTGTGGCTAGAGGCAAAAGCGGGCAGGGGAAGGTGCAAAGGGGCAGAACCGTGGGCATGGCTCTTACTTTTGCACAGTAGGTGACATTCCAGTGTCACAAAAGAGGGTCCCCATGGGTGATCATAATGTGTTGGCAAGCACATGTGGGTGGAGACGCTCCCTTTGATAACCTGGTCCCAAGCCATCCAAGGCTTTAAAGGTTACCACCATTACTATGAATTGGGTCAAAGCGCTTTCAGCAGTGGAATAGCTGAGATATTTTGTGACAGTGAAGCCCTCCTTCCCTGCTATTTTTATGAGGAAGAGACTTTGTTCAACTGCTTCTAAGAGCTCTTCTCTTCTAAAAAGACACCATTTGGGGCTAAAATATAACCATCCTAACTGAAACCAGATATGTGTGTGTAGTACACACACACAGTTTGTATTTGCAGCGTAAACACTTCACAGAGTTCTTGTTCCATTGTGAGCGCATTTGTTTGTTTACTTTCCCCTCTCCTTTCATTTCTGTTTCCTGTACTACCTTGATGCCAATGTTAACCATCCCTCTCCTTTCTTTTGAATAAAATACTGAAGTTATCAAATGCAAGTTGGCTGTTCAAACATTTGCTCTCAGCTTATGTTTTTACAAACATAATGCACTGTGCCCTGCTTTATTTTCTGAAGAACTCGTTTTTTCCAAGTTTGTTTAAATAGGTGGTTGAATATTTGTACTTTTCAGCTAATCTGCAGACAGAGTAATAGGCACATTAGTGCACTGAAACACCTTCTAACTGTGGCAGTGGTTTGCAGGATCCTTTTCCATTTAGCATTATGTTCAAACAGAAGTGTCATCTGACCTGCCAACAGATCTGATGTATATTTGCTCAGAAATACGGAGGTCCATGAGATTTTCTTCTCATTAAGTGCACACCGAATGGCAGCCTTTGAACTGCCAAGAGAACATAAGATCCAAGTGCAATGGAAATAAGAGCACTGTCTTTACTTGGAGCAGAGACTACTCTATAGCAGCCCCAATTTTATGGAATTCTCCCCTGAAGAGAATTACTAGCTTTCTGAAACAAGCAAAAACGTTTTCTTTCTTTTTTTGCTTTGGATTATCTTTAACAATTAACTCCTTTTTGGCCTTTATATAGGCTTTTTGTTGCCATTATTTTCCTTACTTTTTCTTATCAGTATTATTTTAAAAGTTTTTGTTTTTGTTTTAGTTTATGAACTGCTTTTGAAATTACAGACATACCTTGGAAATCAAACAGAATCCGTTCTGGAAGTCCGTTAAACTTCTAAAACGTTCAACTTCGAAGGCACGGTTTTCGATTGGCTGCAGGAGCATCCTGCAGCCAATCGGAGGTTTCGGAAGCTGCGCCGGACGTTCGGCTTCCAAAAATCATTTCAAAACTGGAACAATCACTTCCAGTTTTCATTCATTCAGGAGCCAAAACGTTCAAGTTTACAGGCATTTGACTTCTGAGGTTCCACTGTAATATGGTACATTAGGGTAAATGGAGCACCACTCTGTAATCTCATTCTGCCTCCCCTCCCCGTCAGCCCAGACTTGCCTGTCTTCTCACTTGCAACCAGTCCAGGGGGTGTCACTACCTGCTCCTGCTCTTTCATCTCAGAATACTCAGCAGGGAGGAGGGTGGGGGCCAAACTCTGCCTGCTGTCGACTGCCCTGCTTTCTGCCCCACCAATCTTAACCTCTACCTTACCATTCATGCCCCACCTCTGTGTCTCTGCCTCCATTCAGCTTTTCAGATCCAATGCAAATAACACACCTGCTCTCAGCAGCCAGAAACATCATAGCCAGACACTGGAGAGACCTGTCAGGAGTAAACATGGACCAATGGTATCAAACAGTATGGGAAACAGCCTTACTAGAAAAACCAACCAATAAACTGAAACTGGCACGGGGACAAACAGAAGAAGATGCCTTGACCCCAGTTTGGTTCCCCTTTATCACATACACAGCCCAACAACAAGAATCCCCCAACAGCATCCGAATCAATCTGGCTAACCTGATTCAAAAATACAGACTCATACCCCGCTCACACACAAAAACAATTCTTACAACAGCCAACCAAAGACAACCAATCACACCTAAAGCCACCCCAACCTCTCTCACCACCAAGGAGACACAACAAGTGAATAGTAAGAGAACCCATACAAGTGACGCTAACACAACCCCCCACCACTAAGCAGAAGAATAGAAGCATAACCACCCCACCCCACTTGCCATTTCCCCTTCCCTCTCTCCCCCCTTTTCTCTCTTCTTCCTAATTGTTTAAAATAATTCATGAACCAAGAACTTATACATTGACCACTAATAATGATTTTTCCACATTTTTATGCTATTTTTGTGATATACAAATGACATGAGAAAACTTGGTATGCTTATTTGTATAACATTATTCTTGTTTATGAGGGACGCAGGTGCCGCTGTGGTCTAAACCACAGAGCCCAGGACTTGCTGATCAGAAGGTCAGCGGTTCAAATCCCCACGACGGGGTGAGCTCCCATTGCTCGGTCCCTGCTCCTGCCAACCTAGCAGTTCAAAAGCACGTCAAAGTGCAAGTAGATAAATAAGTACCACTCTGGTGGGAAGGTTTCCGTGCGCTGCTCTGGTTCGCCAGAAGCGGCTTAGTCATGCTGGCCACATGACCCGGAAGCTGTACGCCTACTACCTTGGCCAATAAAGCGAGATGAGCGCCGCAACCCCAGAGTCGTCCGCGACTGGACCTAATGGTCAGGGGTCCCTTTATCTTTACTTTATTCTTGTTTATGAAACTCAATAAAAACAAAACAAAAATGGAGTGGGGTGGGGGGTGGGGAATGCAAATGCACATGTGTCTGCATTGTTTGAAACACACCTACTCACAGTTGTGCTCTCCTAGACATGCCTCACCCTCTCCATTGCCAGTCAGCTGCCAGGCACTTCTTAAACCCCTTTTATGTAGGCCCATCCTTTGCCTCCCAGGTCTGCTTGCACAGCCTCTGCATCTGTCATCTCCCACTCTCCTGCAGCCAACTTCTCTGCCTCTTCCCTTCAGTCTTAATGAGTGCACAGTGGGCCTCAGGCATCCTGGCCAGAATACATTGGAAGCACTGCTACCTTTTGCATATGTCCGTCTCCACTCTCTCTGCCTCCCCCTCCGTTGCTTCTACCTATTTTTGAAATTTGCTGTGTGCTCTCCTTGCTGATATCCACAGTTGTTGCTGCTGCTGCAAGTGTGGCCTCTGTCCCGAGCTGTTTGCTGGTGATTTGAACTCCTGACTTTCAGCGCAAAAAAGAGAGTTGTCTTTATATAGCTATAAAGCCTCCGGTTGTAAAGCTCTGTTGTTGTAACAGGCTGCCCTTAACTTTGCATTTGGAACACACAAGGAAGGCCCTGTAGCCTTATGGGGCTTACGTAAGCACCAGATGTTCCAATTTTTATGGCCTTCAAACTGTAACTTGAACATTTATGCTGCAATCCTGTAGACACAGTTACACTCTTGAAGGTTCCAGATTTAAGTAGGACCTTATGTGCAAGGTTTACTGCTGTCACCATCAGAGAACATGCATGCTTGAAATCAAGATTTTGGTTGCGTCAGCTTTTCGCATCTTACCTCCCCTCTCAGTTTCACTGACTACCTGTGAGAAAAAGACATGTGCTTGCATGTCTTCTCCTCTATACTTACACACACAGTACAACAGGTACAAGAACTATATACGGTGGGGAAGCATTTTACCTTTTAACAAACAAATCCTGAGGTTAAAACCTAATGGAAAGCACAATCTCTGACCTAGAAGAGGGCCTGTCCAGGTTATGGCTGCTTGTTGATGAAGGAAAGGCATTCTGTATGTGCCCATGGGTCCCCTCTTACATTACATTTCCAGGGACCATCAACTGGATTTAGACTAAACTAATTGCACTTTTGTTGTTGTTTAGTCATTTAGTCGTGTCCAACTCTTCATGGCCCCATGGACCAGCGCACACCAGGCACTTCTGTCTTCAGTTGTACTTAGTCCCAATGAAACCAATGTGAAAGGTTAGCCAAGTCCTATTGATTTCAGTGGGAACTGCCACTGTCTTACTCTAAATGCAACCCAGTGACGCTGGATGTCATTTTTAAAACATCTGATTCCTTTATTCTCTCCAGTTTTCCTTGGATCATTAGATATGCCTTTCCTCACCAGGGCTTCCCTTGGCATTATGTATTTGTGAGCAACTCCTTATGGAAATGCCTTACATAATCTGTAAACCAAACTCACACAGGATTTCCCAGGCAGAGAGACATTACCTTAAGTGCCACTGCCTTTATAACCATTTCCCAGTTTCTCTAGGAGCAACAATTTCATTTATAGGATGCCTTTAAGCTAGTCATAAACAGCTCAACTTGTTTAGCTTCTTTTTTAAAAAAAAACCCCACAAAAAAGCATGGTCTTGAAACAGATCAAAAGAGCGGCTCCACTTTCTGCTTCATGTGTGTCTGTGTCTGTGTGTGTGCGTGCGTGCGTGCCCCAGCGGGCTTGTGCACACGCGCGCACACACACCAATGGGAAGAGCAAAATGCAAAGCACTCAGCCTCGTGAAAGCTTCTGTGCTCCGTTTGACAGAACACACAATCGGGAGGCCAGTTTCTGTTCCCATTTGCCACAGTGAAATCAACAGAGCTCTGGCGGCAGACCCTGGACAAGCTGTCTTCGCATGTTTCTGAGCATGAGAGGAGGGATCTGTATGTGGAACAAAAGGGAATAGGAGAGAGACAGACAGACAGACAGAGACAGAGAAAGAGAGAGGTGGCTTTGTGATGTACTGGTGGGAGAAGAGCCGCAGCGCTGTGTCGCCCATGATTTGTGATGTTCTAAAAACGGTGAGATCTTCTGATGCCCGAAATGCTACTGCCCCCACACCCTCTGGTGCTGCTGTGACTCTGCGCTGTCTGGGGGAGGGACAGTCTCCAGTGGGAGGGGGCAGCCATGTGTCAAGTGGAGGCAAATGCATCTCAATCCATGTCCAAAGAAAATACTGCTGAGGGTGGCAGGGAAGCTGTTAAGCCTTCACCCAGCATGGATATTGGCCTAGGCCTTTGAGTTGAGCAGCAGCTGCCTGTTCTAGCAAGTCCTTGAAGAATCCTCTTGACAGTCTCTAGTAGGGTTCAGGTGGTGTTCTGCATTGCCCCCCCCCCGTCAACTTGGAGTCATTTAAAGAGACAGTTACCAAAACTTACTCCTTTTGCAGTGCTTTCCCTGGCAGGTTTCTCTCTTGGTGGAGAACCCTAGTGTAAGTTTCTTTGCAGGGAATTGTGGGAAATGTAGCACAGCCTGGAGTGTGGTTCTACCTCCTCCAGAGGACAAAACTAAGGTGCAAACTACAGTACTACCTCTGGTTACGTACTTAATTTGTTCTTAACCTGAAACTGTTCTTAACTTGAAGCACCACTTTAGCTAACGGGGCCTCCCGCTGCTGCTGCACTGCCGCCACATGATTTCTGTTCTCATATCCTGAAGCAAATTTCTTAACCCAAGGTACTATTTCTGGGTTAGCCGAGTCTGTAACCTGAAGTGTCTGTATCCCGAGGTACCACTGTACATGTGACACATGATTGTGGAGCCTGTCTAGATTATTTTAGTAATGGGAGGAGTTTTCATCAGGACCACACCATGTGAAATAGGGAGATATCAGCCTTTCTCCCCACCCCCAAGGTCCCAATGAAAATCACCCTCACACTTTGTTAGCCTGAGGGTAAAAAACTCCCATTGGTTCAAATTAAAACTAGGCCTCCCCATGCAGGCTTCCTCACTAGCAGTGCTAGAATCATCTACCTTAGCCCTTAAGGGTAGGATTGCATTGTAGTTTGTTTGTTTGTTTGTTTGTTTGTTTGTTTGTTTGTTTGTTTTCTGGCTTGCTTGCTAGCTACGTTTATATGTAATTTGATTATGTGAACCGCCCTGCGGGTATAGGGTGATTTATTTATTTATACATACAACCATACATACATACCCCACCCATCTGGCTGGGTTTCCCCAGCCATTCTGGGCAGCTCTCATCATCATCAACATCATCAAAAACTTCCCTAAACAGGGCTGCCTTCAGATGTATACAAATTTAATAAATAATAAAATAATAATATTTCCCACCATTCCTCCAAGGAGCTCAAGGTGTCATGCATGGGTCTCTCCATTCCTATTTTATCCTCACAACAACCCTGTGAGGCAGGTTAGGCTGAGAGGCAGTGACTCCAGGTTGAGGCTACTGAGGGAACTTCATGGATGAGGATGCAAATCTGGTCTCCTAAGACCTAGTCCGGCACTCTAACCACTTCACCACAGTGGCTCTCCATAGTGGTTTCTGAAACCAATGGGAAATTAAAGCGCTTTCCCCCGTGGCTGGATTGCACTTGTTGTTTTCTTAGTGACTGGAGCCAGAACTGCCAAGGAGAGGTTCGCACCTTTAACAGGATGCTTCTACGGCAATCCCTGCCAACTTTCCTCCTTCCTTCAGCACCCGAGAGCAAGAACTTGTATGGCCCCAGTTGCTAGATACTTGGGAGGCAGAGAAAGTGGCTGCCCAGACCAAAACATATTTTGGTCATGTGCTTTAATTCCATTTTGACAGCCATATTGTCACTTGAATGTGATGAGCATATCTCTGTGTGTTTTTAATTTACACAGTACCTGTAAAATAATCACCATGAAAAACTGCACTGCACCTGCTATCTCACTAGGAGCATTGAGGTGGCTTTCTTGGGTGGTGCCTACCTGAAGCTTTATTAGCCCAGCGATTGCTGAGAGATGGAGGAAGGGCTTCCAGGAAAGAGCAGCAGCTTGGGGGAAGAGAGGAAAGGGGGCAAATATGGTGGGATGGCGACAAACCAGAAGCACGCAGATATAGTGGGTGAAGAGTCAGGATGACATCAGCACCTGGCTTCTGTAAGAACAAAAAAAATTCTTTCCAGTAGCACCTTAAAGACCAACTAAGTTAGTTCTTGGTATGAGCTTTCGTGTGCATGCACACAAAAGCTCATACCAAGAACTAACTTAGTTGGTCTTTAAGGTGCTACTGGAAAGAATTTTTTTTGTTTTGACTATGGCAGACCAACACGGCTATCTATCTGTAACTGGCTTCTGTAAGGTTTGCTATGGTATTGGGAGATGCATATTCCACTTTACGTTTCAAAATCCTGCCCAGGCTAGTCTTGTACTTGACAATTCTGTGTGGAACATTTAATGCCCACAGTGTTACCAATGTTTGCAACAGATGACGCACTGAGAGGCAAGAACGCCTGGTTATTCAGTCAGTCTGCAGTGTTCGTAATACATTGCCAGCATTCCAGTCAAATGAGTCTTTGGGGAAGATGATGGCGTTGGTCCGACATCTTCCCTTTCAGGATGGTGCTTCTTGTCTTGATCAAGTGAGATACAAGTAGCTTGCAGTCCCTCTAGACAGTTCTTATGCACAGTCTAATTATAGCTTTATCTTATCCAAACAAGGTGTGGTTATTGCATGAGTATAATTGTGCTGAATCAGATGTTAAGGTGGACATCATTACTAGAGGGTGGTTCCATTCCCTCTGGGCAAGAAGGCGGTTGTATAATTGATTGGCATGAGTACAGAGTGCATGTCAGATGGTAGCTTTATTAAGGCGTACACAATATTTATTCTGCCTATTTACTGTCTGTGTCTTCTCCAAACAGAGTGTTTGGCCACCCAGATGCTCAGATTGGTCCTGTGGAATCTTTTCTTGTCTCAGCACAGCTTTGAATGGCCTATTCTACAAACGATAGGCAACTATGTTGATGCTTTCAGTTTTATTTTGTAACCAGTTTGGGCTACAAGAAATCGAGACCTACGAAAGCCAGGCCAGATGGCTTTCTCCTCAGTTTTGGCATTGTGGGATCATAAGCAGCTTTGCCACCACCTTGCACAAAACTCCCTATTAATATAGCATGACGTTTTGCAAACCAGTGCAGACAATTGCCAGTGGACTCTAAGTGTGCAGAAGCAGGTATACAAACCCCAAAGAAAACTGAACTTCCAGGAAAACCTGCACGACTTACATACAACACAAAACATGGGCATTTTATTAAAAGGTAAACAATGTGTATTGGCATTCTCGAAGGGAGAGTAATGAGATCAGCCAGAGGTGTGTTTCTTTACTCCTACGTGCAGTATGACTGAAGAGTTTGTTTTGCTGGTTTGTTTTTATTATTGTCTAAGAGAGGATAAGCTATAATAGCATTTTAGAAGGGGGAACCCTTTTAATTTAAAAGGGCAAGTGAGAAACCAGCCTTCCTTCCTTCCTTCTGCACTACAGAATGTATCAAGGGAGAGTCTCCTATGAAAAGGTCAGGTGCCAAGGATCTCCATTATTCAGCAATGGTACAAGCAAGTGCAGGAGAATGTTTCATTAATAATGTAACTCAGTTTTGTGATCACAGATGATGTCAGAGTTAAGCTCAAGCGAGATTATTACAGAAAACCATTCCAACTTGGAATCCCTCGTTCATTGTGGAATTAGTTTTGGATGTTCCTATGTCTTCCGCTGGGATGAGCCAAATGAGAATCTCTGAGCCCCCAAACAAGAACAGTACAGACAGGTCCCAAGATGAAGCTTTTGTTCGCTGGAGAATAATACACTAAATCGCCACCAAATTATTTGTATGCCTATGAATTATTTGTTCATTTTCACTGTCGACATAATTACTGATACGAGTATAAAAGGGTGCATCCAGATTAATTACTTGCTATTACTTCATTACATTAAGCCCAATCTTTCCCAAGGGGGGCGGGGAGACACTAGTCAGTCACTGACTCAATATCAGCTGCTTCTTTGCTAAGCCCTGAATGTATTCCATAGTAAGTTGTTTGTCTTAGTGAGTCAGCATAGTAGGCTCCTTTTTAATTTCTCTCTCTCACAACAGAGCCAAGAAAATCTCCCACCTCCCCATGCCGTATGCTACTGAGATTGCAGTTAGTTGCCACCACCTAAAAGATAACAGATTTAAATTTATGCTGGGAGCCTTATACGGCCAACAACACTTATAATTCAGGCTGAACGTCAGAGAAAAATCAAGAGAAAAATGCCAATAATAGATTCCTTGTGTTTGTACAATTTGAAGTGACTATCTGTACCATCCGTGGGTAACGGAGTGATATGCCAGACAGCCAAGTGTTTAATTTAATCAGTCATCAGGCTAAATCTTGAAGCTCTTACGCAGGTGAGTAGCCACACTTGCGGGAAATGTCAGGGGCTTCTTCCTGTCCATTATTCTTCCTGTCCTTATTACGCCAGCCTATATAGCACAACAACTGTATCTGCCTTGAATGTCTACAACTAGTTGCATATGGCATGGTGTGGAGAAGCTGCTTACCTGGATGCCCAGTAAGCAGCGGTGACTCACCTTCTGGGAGGTTAAGTAAGCATTGCTTCCTGACCACACCATCTGTCAACAATGTGTTGCAGCCATCAGAATGGGGAGGTGCCTTTTGTGCACAGCAACTGGGATCCAGACTAAGTGAGTTGTGTTTAGGTCTCATTGAAATCAATGTGGGGGGGGGGGGATGAGTCATGATGCAAAGTAAGGAAATGAGCATCGTGGCAAGTTAGTCGACATGTTCCGTTTTGATTACTTTTTAAATAAGGGTGAGCTGTGCATGGAATGGAAGGCTTAAATTCCAGACACAGACACAGGAAGAGCCAGGAGTAGCAGGTATTCTGAGGTGGAGACTCTGAAGTGGAGTCATTCATTACTGATCTGGTATGCCTATTGCACCCTAATTTAACCCCTTGCCTCCTGCACCTCTCCTTGGATTGCTTGCTAAATTGGTATGGCCACAGCTTGGGAAACGGGGAGCGGGAATTCAATTGAGCTCACCTTTAAAAGTGACTTCATCGGATTCAGTTTCCGAAAAGGGTGAGAACTGAAACACAACTTTTGAAATCTGCACTTACCCACAATTTGTGATGCAGTTCTTCAACCAGCCGGTGTTTGCAAAAAATGCATATATTAGGGGAAAGGGTGTATGAAAATGGAATATACTCATGAAAAAAATGGAAATGCATCATATTAGGAGGAATTGCTTGCAAAAATGTGTACATTAGTCAAAACTGCATTCAAAAATGTGTTCATAAGAAGAAGAAAAAATCACAATAAAATGCTGAAGAATTGTCATGGGGGTTATTATTTTTTTAATCAACTAATTGCTGCAGAAATGTGGATGAATGGGAAATGGAGAAACAGAGAGAACCAAAAATGGCAGCTCTTTCCATCACTACTTGCAGGACAGATTCTATTAATTTTCACCTTCCTTTTGTTAGATCAGGATGGGGCAGGATCTTCAGCCCGGCTGTCACCTCCTAACCTAGTTATACAGATGTGCTGAACTTGATGAAACTGGGAAATAGGATTTTTAGTCTTCACTTTCATTTTAATCATACATCCTGTCCCTGCCATAAGGACATGTCGTCTTCTTCTTCTTCTTCTTCTTCTTCTTCTTCTTCTTCGCCTTAGCAACTAGGGAAATTTTGAGTCCCAAAGAGAATTCATTTCCCTGCACAGGAATCCTCCTGTGAGCATCCCCTCTCCTTCTCCCTCTCCTCCTTCTCTTCCATGTTTACATGCGTCTTGATAGCTTGAATGATTCGTGCCGGCTCTTTTATAAATAGCTTATTGTCTCTGTGTTGCTTATGAAAGTCTCTGCTGGCTAATTCTGTTTAACATATTTTAAATGAATATGCTGATTCCCTTTTGGGGACAGTCAGAATTACTGAAGATATATTGGGTTGTTGTTTTTTAACAGTGTTAACCCCTGAGGTGTCAAATTCCAGAGGGTGCCCAGGTTCAAGGTCCAATGATCCTAAAAGTTGGTGCCAGGGTTGCATTGAGATCTGCAGGCAGGTGTGCACACTGCACACCTCATCATACAGTGCTAAGTGGAGTACCAGCCCCATGTGTACCAGCCCCATGCCATTAAAATCCATGGCTACACTTGCACTCACTGCCATGGAGTTGAACTGCACTCATTGATTCCATAGCTTAGTTCCAAACACTATGCCAGGTTTATTGAGGTGAAACTTAACGTCATTAAGTTAAAACACAAGCCAGACACTCTTGGGTATCGCTGCCTCATGGGTATATTTCGTGAGCTAACTTCAGTGCTTTTTTTCTTTGAAAAAATGTTTAGGGGGACTCTCATTTTCCTACTCATATTGAAATACTGCCCCTCAATGAGGCCAAACGTAGACACACAAAATGTTTAGGGGTATGCGTACCCCTGTGTCCCCCCCTCAGAAAAAAGCACTGGCTAACTTCATAACAGGTCACTTCCCCTCCACACTGTTCCTTCAATTCCCTTGAGCTCAAAAAATAAAAAATCCCCCCCCCCCAAAAAAAACTGTTCCTTCAATTCTCTTGAGCTCAAAAAATCAAATTAACACGAGGGCTTTTGAAAGAAGAATCGGTATGCCAGTAGATTATTATTTTTTCCTTACTGAACAGTCCTAGTTTATTGCTACACAGCTTTTTGAACTTTTGGAAATTCAAAGAAAGGTGTCTGCAGCCTTGGGAGGCATCTTGTTCACAAAGGGAAATACTGGGTGCATGCATGGACCATGTGCACTTGCCGCTTTAGACTTGGCCAATGCCGGCAAACTGTAGTCATGTTTTGAGTGCCCTGACCCTGATAAAGAAGTATACACAGTCCCAGAGGCTCTGTCTACACTGGGATAAGAGACTTCACTGTACTGTGAATGACACTCAGAATCTTTAACACAAAGTGGCCTGCTTTGCACATCGCATTAAGCCAAACCATGGTTTAGCACAAATATACGAGTGTGTAGGTTCCAAGAGAGAAAACTGTGGCTGCTTTGCTCCTCTCCCTGGTCATTCTGCAGTTGTGCTGTGCTAGACCATGGTTTTTCTTAGCATGCTGTTTGAAACCAAGTTCATGGTTTCACTCTCTGAAGGCTAACCACGAGCTGTCACCAGGGTTTATCCTACATAGCTTACAGCTCATGGCTTGTCCAGGAGTCTTAAACCATAAGTCCAGGTTCAGATGATTGTGTTGTCAACTGCCCTGATATTTACATATGAAGGACAGCATACAAATGAATGAATGTAAATAAATAAATAAATAAATAAGATGATGTGCTAAGACAGACCACGGCTTAGCTCAGTGCAGTGCAGCAGCAGAATGACCGACTAACCCAAACCATAGCTTAGCCCAGGACGGTGCAGCTGCAGAATGCAGAATGACTAGGGGGGAGCAAAGCGGCTGAGATCTCCTCTCTAGGAGCTCCAACACTTGCATGTTTGCACTAAGCCATGGTTTGGTTTAGTGTGTATATATATATAAAAATAGTCCAATAAGGATTCAATAGCCATGGAATGTTGAGAATCATTTTGAGAAGAATTATAAAGCTGCTAAAGTGGTACCTTGGTACTTAGAACGGCTTGGCTCCTGAACAAATTGGCTCCCGAACGCCGCAGACCTGGAAGTGAGTGTTCCAATTTGCAAACGTTTTTCAGAAGCCAAACATCTGACGTGGCTTCCACAGCTTCTGCTTGAATGCAGGAAGCTCCTGCAGCCAATCGGAAGCCAAGCCTTGGTTTTCAAACGGTTTCAGGAGTCGAACGGACTCCTGGAACAGATTAAGTGGTACACTGTGTATGGAAAGGAGGAAGGTATGGCTGGTTAACTGGAATCCCAGTAGATGAGATATACTGCAACATTCTGTTGCAGGTGCCATTCTCTCACTGACATGCTTCATGGTCATCCAGAGTCAACACTCAATACCCAGTACTGGCAATTATCAGTGCCCTGCAAACTGAAATGGAATAAACTCAAATGCATTTAGGAATGAGGCACCATTATTACCTTGACACAAATACAGATCAACAATAATCCACTATTCACAATACAATCCCCAAGCCCTTCTCCGTCCAACCTGCCTAATGGGAGAATGAGTGTTGCAGTATATTTCAGTTCAATTTTAATTGAGCATGTTGAAGCCAGAGTGTACACAGATGTTCTTGTAAATACTGCTACAAGTACACACAGCAAGTCAGGCATTGGCTGGCACTTCAACTCCACAATTTTTGCACAAACAAACCGATTGTGACTTATGCTCATCATTTCTACTCCAATACCAGCCAAGTGGGTGGGTGGCAGTGTTCTACTGACTGACTGATGGCAGGCTTTCAGCTGCTGGAATTTTAAAAACCTTTTTTCTATGCTGGCAAAGTAGCTAGAGAGCTATTGCAAATGATGTTCAATCCATCACCAGATCTCCCAAATCACCCTGATACCTCCTGGAACTATTTCTGCCTCAACTTAATTTTAGACATCTCAGAACCTTATCACCACCAACCTCTTTGATCGTATTTATTGCTCTTTGATTTTTATTACTCTAGTAATAGATCTGAACAGAAGCACCTACGATGGGTGCCAAGATCCACAAGCATAGATTGCAATCAAAGAGTATCTTACAGGTTTGACCATCTTGCGATTGCTCAAATGAATGGTTTGGGATTTAAAGCAATCCAGTGCTAGGGTGGCAGACTGAAAACATATTCAAACTAACATTTGCTCAGAATATAGACACACTGAAATTAACTGGCCTGAGTTAGTCAGGGACATTAATTTCAATGGGTCTACTCTGAGTAAAAAATACTTGTCTATCACCCATAAATACATTTAGGGGGGGGGGGGAGTCGAAAATTGACATCTGAATAAATCTTAGGAGTTCTTTTTAAAAGTGTTGTATATCCTCCCAGGAATCATAAAGCAACAGAACTTCTGTAGTTTAACTTTTGTACATTTCACTTGGTGTCATATTGTCCCTGGATGTATCACTGAAGGATCTATGCACAATCTCATGAACAAGTGGACATGAAAGTTTGGAGGACGAATCGGAAAACTGGAAGGAACCTGGGAAAGGGCATGACTGGCTGGAGGTCTGAGCAGGAGAACTCCATGCTGTGGCCCCGTCCTACTTGCACAAACATAGCAGCCTCTGAACCATGATAGTTTCTCTGAGCCTATCCTTCTTTTCTCCAGTCCTAAAGTGGTTTCTTCTCCCTGATTTAGACATTTCGCCTCTTTCTTGTTTTAATGTGAACAATGCTTTTAGCGATATCATCAGTTGTTTCCAAGTCTCTGTTTTGTTGCTCCTTCTGTCCTGCGAAGCTAACCTTCTTGTTATCAGTATTCTCTAGAGGATAACCTAATATTATCTGGTACCTCTTCCTACCTCTGCGATGGCTATTAGCAGCTTCCTTTCAGGCTTCAGTCTGGTACACACTTAGCTCATAGACTGGATAACGGGGTCAGTTTGCACTTTTCCTAAGCTGCTGCTGGAGGAATTATTGATTCCAGAAATATACAAGGTTTTGCACTCTTATAGGAATTTTTGAGACCCTTGATTTTTTTTTGGGGGGGGGCTGGGCTGGCTTTCCATAATTTCTCTGCACACATCTGCTACTGATAATATTAAAGGCCTGATTTAAATTGTTCCCATTCAGAGAGAGAGGGGAGGGGCTTGGCTTGGCACTGCCTCAGCTAAAATTCTGAATAGCTTTATAAAGGGGGACTTGGCAGGGAAAGGCAAGTTCCTAACTTTGAAATCTTCTCTGTCCCTAGCCAATAGCGGCAGTCGGAAGCGTCTACCTGGAAATTGCCCTGGGGCTGTGAACTGGTATGTTCTCTCTCAGAAGGGAAGTGCTGTTGGGTCCTTAAATACAGTCATACCAGTTATCAGGAAGTGAAAATGAGACATTTCAAGAAACTCTCTGAACAGCTGTCGCTCTGCTTCTCAAAATAAAAAACTGAAATTGATGACATAGATGTAAAAGGACATTGTCACAAGGCCTTATGTCTTCTGCGTCAAAAGCAAATGTCTTGGCTTCGTGTAGCAGCAGCAGGAGACCATTATCCTGTATCAACATTCAGTTCCATTCATGTGATGTCTAAATTAACGATGCTGCGAGGATGGTTGGGAAGACCAAAATGGGCATAAGCCCATGAGTCAAATATGCACTTCAAAAGCATTTCCTATAAATTACAGAGGAACAATAGAACCGGTGATGGGGTTGTCTGCTTAAATTTGTAAATATTCTTTATACTGTAAGTATCATTATTCTATTGCATTCTAGACAAGATTGCATAACATCCTTAGAACCTTGTAAAGAAGGCCAGTTTTTGTTTTTTGTTTTTACTATCTACATATTGCAGATGGGATCATTTGCAGAGAATAAACTAGCTTCCCTAATGAAGCAGCCTAGCGAGAGGTGAAGGCTACCTAATGAGATTATGGTTTAGATGATATATGAACCACAAATACAGCTGGGACTTCTAAAAAGTCTTCTATATCAGGGTGGCTAACCTCCAGGTGGTGTTGAGCCCCAGTTAGCATGGCCAATGCTCAGAGGTAATGGGAATTGTAATCTAACAACATTTGGAGGGTGTCCCATTGACTAGTACTGTTCTAGGTGAATCCCATGAAGGCATTATTGCAGCAGCTCCATCATGAATGATGCTCTGATGTTCCAGGTCTGAAGCTGCAACAAATTTTCACAGTCTTCTTACCTGGACCTGGTGTAAGCTGATGTGAGAATGGAAGCCATTGTGGCACACGAGCTAATATATTCTGGTTGAGAAATGGATGAAGTGGGTTCAAATCCTTCATCAGTCATTAAGCTCTCTGGGCACCTTTAGGAGAGTCAGCCTCTTCTTTTGTATGGATGTTGTTGGAAGAAAATGTAAGTAGACTTTTATTTTACATGTTGTTGTTGTTTAGTCGTTTAGTCGCCTCCGATTCTTCATGACCCCATGGACCAGAGCACACCAGGCACTTCTGTCTTCCACTGCCTCCCGCAGTTTGGTCAAACTCATGCTGGTAGCTTCGAGAACACTGTCCAACCATCTTGTCTTCTGTCGTCCCCTTCTGCCTGTGCCCTCCATCTTTCCCAACATCAGGGTCTTTTCCAGGGAGTCTTCTCTTCTCATGAGGTGGCCAAAGCATTGGAGTCTCAGCCTCAGCATCTGTCCTTCCAGTGCGCACTCAGGGCTGATTTCCTTAAGAATGGATAGGTTTGATCTTCTTGCAGTCCATGGGACTCTCAAGAGTCTCCTCCAGACCATAATTCAAAAGCATCAATTCTTTGGCGATCAGCCTTCTTTATGGTCCAGCTCTCACTTCCGTACATCACTACTGGGAATTATAGGAGGCTGCTTTATATTGAATCAGACCATTGCTCCATCTAGCTCAACACTGTCTGCACTGACTTTCTGGGCTGCCAGCCCTCCATAGAAATGCCAGGGATTGAACCTGGAACCTTCCTGCACGCAAAGCAGATGTTCTACCACTGAGCCACTGCCCAATACAATATCAATATGAAACCATGGTTAACATGTTAAGAGACCTGCAGTAACCTGACAGGTTGCATTTTTAAAACCCAGAACTTCAAAAAAGAAAAAGGAAAAAGAATATCTTGCATCCTGCTCTAAGCCCCTTCAACAGGGGGAAAGGAATAAAGAAACAACCCCAACCTCAGCCTGTGGGAGCACAGCCACTGTTGTCTACAGAAATATGCATTTGGATCTACAATACTTGTTGACAGAAGGAAGCAGCTCTGAAACACTCTGCTAGGCATCAGTTTGGACCTTCAAATTCCAGGTATCACAAGCAGTAGCCAATCTGGATGAGCAGGGATTAAATCTTTACTTTGAATCCTTTCTGATTTTCTTTGCTTCTTTTTTTTTAACACCATGAAGATTTAATGGCAAGGTATGAAGGCAGATTTTGAAGCAATAAATGCCTTTCCCAACTGCCAGCCTTTCATTCTTCCCTAGCCTAGGCATGAGTCACTGAACTGCAGCTGCTGTTATTAATACACTGCCCTGCCGCAGCACCTCCAAATGAAGATCTCGGAGCTCTTGAAACTCCACAGAAGAAATCTAGTGAGGCAGGTACCATTGTTCCCACATCACAAAGAGGCCCTGGGTATTATTTGCTGAGGAGCACACAGAGAACAAAAATGGCTCCTAGGTTTGAAAAAGAAGAACTGCCTTACTGAGTTAGTCCAACAGCAGCCTGCATTCTTAAGCTAGGTAGTGGCAGCTGATCTCAAGCCTCAAGAACATAAGAAGAGCCTGCTAGATTTGCACTCTTTTGTCGTGATCACAACTGGTAAACGACCACCATGACTCCTACCGTGCATAGCCTTATCCTCCATGCATTTGACTAATCCAAGCCTCCTCTGCTCATGGCATTTCAAACAAGTGTCTTCCTGAATTCCAAACAGAAGATACTATGAATTAGTGGGATATAATTTATTCTTGCAGAAAGAATACCATATAGCTACAGTTTTTCGCAAAGGGTTCCGGCTTGTGAGCTTATGTCGCATTAGCTTGGTGCAGCTTCGCAGGAAGACATTTTAATTAACCTGATGGTTTAATCCAGGGCCTGCAAAGCCACTCCTGATTCAGATGCTACAGAGAAATCTCCTAATGACCACTCCCAATGGCTTCATAGAGCTGTGATGCACCTCATAGCTAAATTGTCCTGGAGCTGAGAAACACTAATCCAATGCTATCTTCTAGAATTATCCCTGGAGATAATGCTGGAACTGCTGCAGATCAGTGTCTCCAGTGTAAGTGTTCTAGTCCAGAAAGGCACCATGACTGATGGTATCAAAAGCTGACGAGAGAAGCAGCAGGGTCATACTCCCTCTGTCCCAATAAAGGTCTTCTATTGGTGCGACCAAAGCTGATTTGGTTGTGAACCCAGATTAGAATGGGCCTGGAGAAATAATTAGTCCAAGAATGACTGCACCTGCGCTGCCACAACCCTCTCAGGTATTTGTCAAATACCCATAAGTCCACAAAGGTTTCCCCCGCCCACCCCCAGGAATGGCCTCACCAACAACTCCTTCAAGGTGGCAGATACCATCTCCTCTTGCAAACCACATCCACCACACCCTGGCCTCCCAGTTAGCTGTACTCAGCCATGAAGGGCAAAAGTCAAGCGAATGAATGGTTGAGCACATACTTGCTTGTATATTGTGTACATCATCAGGCTGCAAAAGCTAAAACTATGGGCTTTATCCCAATTCTTCCTTATATATTTTCCTTCAACCAGCCAGCTTGGCCTTTAAAATCCCTCTTGCCCCCAACCAATAAATAGGTGGGCAGACAGGAGGAACTGCAGGTGTAAGCTGTCCAGGGCCGAAAGATGTCAACCACTGAGTTCAGGCCTTCATTTTACTCTAAAAATTAAAGAAGCCAATTCCTTAGGGTGGTATTCAACTCAGTTTTACTCAGAGGAGGCACACTGAAATTAATTAATCTATTTTAGTCATGTTCATTCAATGGCACAATTCAGAGTAAAACTGAGTTGCATACCACCCTTAATTCTTTTAGTTTAAAATGTTGCTTACCAAAGTTGTCTGTTTCATAAGGCTGGCTTCCTGTTGATCCTTTGGCCACTATTCAAGCAATATCATTTATTAACGAAAGATGTAGATTTGAAGAGTCTAGGCCAGAGCACTTGGGGACAACTAGCTAACTAACTCTGCTCTCCAAAATGCCAAGTCATCCTCCTCATATGCCAGTCCTGCTCAATGAAAGCTGACGGCTCTCTGTACAGTGATTCACCAGTACTCATAATTATTCATTAAACTATCCCTGAGAATCTTTGTTTTCCAATAGTAGAAAACCAAGGAATTAGAACTAAAATATCTTTGAGATGTATGCTTTTGTATGATCAGAATGTAATACTAACCAAGCCAGTTACTCATGCAATTTGATGTCATCAGCTAAGAAATCTGTATTTTTCCAAAGTACCCTCTTTAATTCATCAATATCTTCCCTAAATCTGTATTTTTGTGTGTATCTTCATTCATCATTCATCTGAACTTCCACTTACAGACTCAAAATCCAATTTCCTCCCTAAGCCAAAACAAGATTACCTGCATAGGAGTTAGAACACAGAATGATTAGCTGTTTGGGGAAGAGATAGGTGTGGCAGGAAGTGGGTTAGAAATACCCCACAGAACTTCAGGGGATCAAAGACATTCACATCATTTTTTGCTTCATTTGTCTGCAGAAGTTATCAACAGAACAAAAACATACACAGCCAGAAAATAAATCTGCGCTCCATTTCTTTCTCCTTCTCCATAACCCTTGATTTACGTAGTTATATAAACAACATAGTTCCACATCCCAAGCATCTTCACACATCAAGTATAGCTATCCATATGTGATATGAAAAAAATGATTTAAAAAGCATCTATTTGCAATGACTGAAAATGCTAGTATGAATAAATAACATTGCAATATAGCAGATGATTTATTTAGAATAAATAATCTGGATCTAGTTATTCTGATTTAATTGGTTCATGAACTGGATTGATTTGAGCAACACACAAATATTCAGCTTGGATCTGTCAATATACACTCCAGTCTGTTGTACAGACATTCTCTCCTTTGCTTTTATGCCTCGTCTGATTAAACAGCTTTGACCGGTATTCAGTTTAGATAACATAATGATTGAAGTTTCCAACAATGCTTATTAAGATTTTAACAGGAATCCATTTTAACACCCATTTTGAAAAATAGTTGGCATTTATATTTATCTATTTATTTATCTGGAGATTTGTTTAGACCATTCAACTTTTTTTTAAGGGCAAGTTATACATATATAATATGCAATTAAAAAACCAAAACAAAAGAACACAGTATACAATTACTGAACACATAACAAAAACATAAAAAACAAAATGCAATGGCATAAGTACAAAGACACAGAGCAGGATTCATCGAGCAAGTGTCACTGGCAGAAGCTTGGGCAAGGATTTCTACTAGCACAACAGGGCTCCCCCCCCCCTCCAAATGGCTCTGGTGGTGGAGGAAAACCATGGTAGGGAGGAGAGTAGGGGGATTGTTCCATCTGCCAAGCTGGAAAGTTTGCACCGGTAGAATAATTGCCACAGAACTATGCTGAATTCACCCCCAAAGCATTTTAAAAATCCAACCTTAATTTTGCCTGGGCAACAAGATATGCTTTCTGGAGGCGCCTAAAATAGATTAAACATGGAGGGAAAAAATCAGATATGGAATTATGAAAAACATTAATGATGATGAGAGGCAGGACTATGATGTTGAAAGCGCTTCGGAATTCAGACCGTGGGAAGCCAAAACAAAAATTATTACAATTTGGAAGACAATTGGACTTTTTTTATTTTAGCTTTTTTTGGATTTGATTTGATATGTTAATTAGATGTTTTTATTGGAAAATTAATAAACACTTAAAAAAATAGATTACGGTAACTGATGGTGCCTCCTGAATCACAGAGGGAAGATATACCAGACTATGGAGGGACCATGGGAAATGCACCCCAGAATGCCATTGTCCTACAACCATCTCTAAGGCATGATGCTACTACTAAGGGTGTTTCACCTGATGAATTAAGTCTTAAGTGGTCAAACAGGTTTGCATACAAGGAGATGGTTCTTCAGGTAACTTGATCCTCAAATTGTTCAGGGCTTATTATTATTATTTATTAAATTTGTATACAGCCCTTCATCCGTAGATTTCAGGGCAGTTCACAGTATTAAAAAACCGCAAAATACATAATAAGAGCAAGACCAAGAGCAAAACAAAGGCTTTGAACATGATCCAATCAGCAGCTTATACAGTTCCCTCAGGACAGGTAATATGTGCCCATGCAAGTACTTTTTTCAACAATGCAACTGCAGCGTTCTACACCAGCTGTAGCTTCCGGATCAATCTCAGTGGCACAAAGTGTGTTATACTTGTCCAGTTATGGCATTTAGCTAAAACTTGAAAACCCATCCCTTTAACAGAATCATTTGTGAAATAGCGCAGCCATTCTTTCATAATGTTGTCTAAAACAAGGTAGTGCATGGTGCTTATTTTAACAGGAACTGAAAAGCTCTGAGACTTGCAGACTAAAAAAAGAAGACTGTGGGGGAAGGGGAAGATACACAAAAGTGGAGAAAGAACTTAGAGGTCAACAGTTCAGAAGAAGAGGCACATTTTCAGACGCCAAGGTGCATGGGGAGAGGCATGGGTATCTGAAGATGGTGAGGGTCAGAGAAAAGGGGCAGCAAGCGAGAAAAGCCGGAAGCAGGAAACAATCGCTTCATTTTGAGTCAGTTACAGTTAAGCTAACGAGAAGTGTGGCATAAAGACAATAACAGATATTAGGAAGTAAAGGCAAAAACTGATTAGATGGAAAGTAGAGTCTAGTAGACTGTCATGAAAGTGGCGAGCTTAAAAACCTGAAGAAGAAATGGATGAAAAGTGGGTGGGAACTGAAGTAGATCTGAGTATTTCGTTATTGCCTTTCTCGATTATTGCAGGTCTCTGTGCATTCCTGAAAATTCAGATCTGTTCCTGAGTCACTCTATATTTCTTCAACTTTGGCCTGAATTCAATGCTTGAGCCGCTCTAGTTAAATTAAGCTCTGTATTCCCCACTCACTCTGATGGAGACTGGGCCAAAGTGAGTGAATTTACAGTCAAAGAAGCCTATCCAAGTGTGGATTAAGCCTGACAAATCACAAACAAATAGGTTCAGGGGGTGGGGGAAATTAAAAGGGATTCCTCTGTAATCTCTTATGAGGGGAAGCAGGGGTTTGACTCTGGCTCTTTCTTGCCTTTACTGATATGGTTGAGGGGGTGAGTATTATTGCTTGCACATTTTTTTAAAAAACTTTTCCAGCTGCACATCAGTCTTTTCTTTCTGGTGTTGTTTTGTGTCCTCCAGTAGGCGCTGTTCTGGTTTTGTGTTTTTGTTTTTGTTAAAGTAGAGCAATGCATGAGTACCTAGAAACTTAAACGTAGCTTTTAACTTTTAATAAAAACGTTCCAATGTTGTGCTTGAACAGAGGAGCAGTTCAGAGCTCATCAGTGCTCCACAGGCAACATTTTTGACAACTTCACTTCTTACAAAGTCTAGAGAATTGTGGAGAGAAAGGAAAGCATAGAGCTGCAAAAACTAAAAAGTCGCACAAGGCTTTGCAGAAGCCCTGATCTGACCTGGGAGGGGATTGCTGACATCGCATGTTGACTTGGGAGGGGGGGGGAAGACCTCCAAATCACCCCGATTCACCTCATTATTTGTGCCTCCCCCCCCCCACACACAGAGCCAATGGACATTGTTATGCGCTTCATAATACTACACAGAAACCAACATAGTTACAAAGGGAAGCACTGAAATGATTTCTAAAGAAATGGATCTCCACAATGAACGCACAGAGGTGGGATGGAGTCAAGATGGAAACTCAGCATGGAAAGGGATGAAAGGAAGAGCAGCTTAGCTGTCTTGAGTAGAGCTGCGATGTGTGTTTTTTGAGATAAAAACTTTTCATCCTCCCTAAAGAAGATATCCACTCTTTTTTGAGCAGCTGCTGAAAAATAGCTGACAATGGAGGGGTGGGGCTCTCCAAGTCCCCCCCTCTAGCTTGGATCAACTCCAGTCTCTGTATTCTTGCAAAGAAAGAAAGAAAGAAAGAAAGAAAGAAAGAAAGAAAGAAAGAAAGAAAGAAAGAAAGAAAGAAAGAAAGAAAGAAAGAAAGAAAGAAAGAAAGAAAGAAAGAAAGAAGGGGTTGTGCTTCAGAGAGTGACGACTGCGTTTCTAGCTTCCATTCTCTATACCAAGTGTTATATATCGGTGCAGAGTGGGGTGTGTGGAGTCTCATTTCAAAGTGAAATCAGAATTCTTGCCAAAAAAAATATCTGGAGAGGTTTTTTCAAAGAAAAAACGAGTCTGTAGAGCTTCGTTGTTTAACATTTCTGTTATTCATTTTTTTGTGACAAATTCATAAAACCATTCTTTTGTCCCCCTGCAAATTATTGTGTTCTGTGCTTTTATATTGTGTCACATTTATATCTCTGCAGCCATTTTTAATGCCCTAGCAGATCACCTAAATGCTATCTTTTTCACAATATTGATATGAATGTTAAAACATTCTTGGTCTGCATAATATAATGTTAATGCAGCCCATACACTTTAGCCCCTTGTGGTCACAAAATTCCTACAAATCAATGGGAAGGGAGCATGCTATCTGCTGCTGACATAGAACATACGCCTCTTCCTCCCCTGCGTTACGCAAATATTCTGCCCTGCACAAGGTAAGGTGGGATTTTTCTTACCATTGACGCTCTCCGATGGCAGATTTCACAATGCTTGCTCTAGCCTGTTTTAAGGTGTAAGAATCTAGCATCCTTTATACAGCTGATGAGTCAATGTTATGATGATTTCAGACATTATATAACATCATAGATCTTGTTGGATTTCTGTAGCCTCACCGTGTGACATGTTTAACAGTTATTTTGTTGTTTTGAAAGTTATTCCTTCCCTTTGATTCATAAAACTGTTCATTAAACTTAACAATAGATGTCAGTTTCTCTCTCGTACCATGGAATGTTAGTTCTCATATTGTGTTATTCACATGGTAGCTGCAGTTAATCGGGATTTGTGGAACTGGTGCCGGCTGTGTGAATGTACATAAATCCCTGGAACATGCTCATCATTAACACCACAAACAAGGAAAACCAAGAGGTAGAATCTCTAATCCCATCTCTTATATCCTTTGATGGGAAGAATGGGGTCAATATTGCGGGATGAACACGCAAAGTAAGACCCAGCTCTTAGGAACCAGAAATTAATCCATGTCAATGCATAATGATGGGATGGAGATCCCAGTGTTGTTGGATTTCAACACCCCTCAACCCAAGCCAGAATGAGCAACGGTCAGTGATGTTGGAAGGTGTGGTCCAGCAACATCAGGATGCCCACAGGTTTTCCATTCTTCATCTAGGTAAATCTAGTGGTCATTCTTTCAGTATCACCCAGCAGAAAGACAATGCATGACTGGTCCTTCTGAGAGCTGGCCTTTCTTCTTGGAAAAGGAACTACCAAATGAACTTGCCAGGAAATGCTTCTTCATTCAAAATAGTGCAATTTCACCTTCACCTGCGCAGTACAGACTATTCTGTTTTCTGGTTCTATCACCCATTCACCTCTG
The DNA here is from genome assembly GCF_964234715.1 of Podarcis melisellensis. NCBI lineage: Eukaryota > Metazoa > Chordata > Lepidosauria > Squamata > Lacertidae > Podarcis > Podarcis melisellensis. The sequence goes on along the minus strand of NC_138528.1, from coordinate 62,011,191 downwards.
GAGTGACTGGCCCTCTGATTTACACATTTTTGACAGTGATTACCGAGCAAGAAGAAACAACCTCTGCATGTCAGGTACAGAGCTTCTGTGTGTCAGTAGCAGCTCCTTATTCAGTGGGCACAGTGCAAAAACATCTGCCATTTTGAGAAAAGGTTTAAAAAAATTAATTCAATATACATGCACAAGACTGGGACAATTTTTTAAAAAATTAATGATTATTTACCTGTTCCACATTGGAGGCAGCATTTGTGCCAGTCCCCTGTTGCAGGTGTACCAAAAGAGGTTTCTCTTCATAAATAGCATCTTCCATTTTCACACCCTGAAACAAGCCCTCAAATACAAATACTTCTGTAAGGCTGCAGTCCTACACAAAACTTCCTGTCTTAGCTCCTTGTAGTAATAAAAGTTATCTCAAGGCAAAAAGTGTTCCTGTCCTCCTTTATGTTGGAGGCGTGCTTTATTGATTCAGAACAATAATTATTAGAAGGGTTTTATGTGAGGAGGGGGAGTTTGCAGGGGCAGAAGGAGGGAAACAGAAGCAGATGATGTGGCCAAAACCTGGCCACCTGCCTATTGGAGTAGATCACTGGCTTCTACTGTGCTTCACTAATTTGCACCGAGGATGAATCTGGCCAAGCCACTATAAAAATGAAATTAATGTTGCACCAGATATGCTGTTAATTAATTGTTTCCATCTTTGATGTTATTGTGTCCTGCCATATTGAATTATGCTCCTGCAGTTTTTGCAATTGCAATACATTTTACAGGTCTTTGCAAAAACACATGAATAATAAAAGAAAGTTTCCAAAGTTTCAAGCATCTTTATAGACTACTGATTCATTGCACATTGCTAGAAATGTGCAATCATTGCTGGTTTTGGGCTTCTTCCTTGAAACTTTGCTCCTGCGTTAGTCACTTTTGATTCTTTATCTAGATTTTTCCACACAATTGAGCTGTCCCTGGATGAGACAGGTATCAATAAACTGGGCCAAATGCTCAGCACTTTTCTGAATTTGGTGTCACAGTTCTCCTATCAAATAACGTGTACAAAAACTGAGGGGAAGTGTGCATTACAGTGCTTATATTAGGAATAATAATAGGCCCAAATGCATTATGTTTGGGGAAATTGCTTGCAAAAAAAGGTGTATATTACGCATAAATGAATACAAAACTGTGTATTAAGAGAAATTCACACTAAAATGCTGGTGGATTTTCACAATGACTTTTTTAAAAAGCAAACTGAAGCAGAAATATGGAGAAACATAGTAGACAACATTGCTAGTTTGAGTGCGCAGTTTTGCTCTTCCTCTATTGTCCTCCTTTCAGCAGATTAGTGTATAGCCCCTGGGTGTAAAGTAGCCCAGTTTGCTCTAACACAGGTTTCCCTTTCCCCTGTTGTGAGTCCCAGAAATACAACAGGCTGGTGCGTGGCTTCTCTGACAATTTGTCTGTTTTGTGGCTGCCACAGCAGGTCACAGAAGGTTTGGAGAAAGGTGAGAGTAAAAGAAATGTGAGAATGTCTGACACAGGCTCTTTGCTGAAACTAGATACTTAAAGGTGACAATCAAATAAATTGAATAGCAGGGTAAACATAAACCTAGTTACATTTCAGTGTCCCATGACATATAGAGTATGGGAGAGTCCTATGAAAAATTGGTAGGTTTCAATGCCTGCCTTCCATCCCCATCTCAACGTTTCTCTGACATAAAGGATTCTGTGTTTTAGTTACCTGCAAGAGCTGTCCAAAAAGCTGTAATTTCAGGGAATCGATTGGGATCAATAGTGGTTAGAGTTTTGGACTAGGATCTGGGAGACCAGAGTTCAAATCCCCACTCAGCCATGAAGCTTACTGGGTGGGCCAATCCCTGCCTCTCAGCCTAACCTCCTTCACAGGTTTGTTAAACAAGGAGCGGGAGAATCATGAAGCCTTCCTTGGACAAAAAGGAAGGATATAGATGCAATGAATGAATACATACATACATGCATGCATACATACATACATACATACAATAAATACAATGGACAAGGAAGATGGCAGAACCAAGGACAACTATATCTGCCTTGACCCTTCCTTCCTCAACATACCTTAATGCTACAGCAGAAGTAGCCAACGTGGTGCCCTCCAGATGTTGCTGAACTAAAAACTCCCTTCCACTCTAGCTGCCATGTCCAATATGGATATCAGTGTTTTAAATCATCTTCATACTTTCAATTACTAAACTGTGGTCTCCTGCTGATCAGATGGATCACAAAATGGGACCGCCTCCAGACAAAGTAGCGAGGAGACGACTCGTCAGGCAGTGATGGGGAGATCTTTTTGGAAGAAAAAGATTTCCTAGAACAGGCTGGCAAAGACTGAGCAAGGCCTCTAGGAGCCATAGTTATTGAAAGCTGGTGAAAAAGTGGCTGGAGGGTGTGGATTGGCCTGGTCAATCCAATCAGCACCCTTCAGAGAATTGGAGTCAGGACACTGTAAAATTTTTTTTTAATCCTATTGAAACCAAGGGGTTTTCTGGAATATACCCTTTTGTTTTGCCAAGCACCAGAAACCACTTCTCCACTCCAAGTGTGCATTATATAATACAGCAATAAAAGGATTAGGTTTGGATCTGGTGGACTCCATGCACACTTCGAGTTCAGGTTTATCAAATTCACTGTCTTTGTGTTTTTTCAATAGACCTCCAACATATACAACTAAGAGTCAGATGCAAAATACATGTAGTTAGAATGAAAGAACTCAGTGCCTCTGAACACATTCTGAATTTGGTATGTATGCATATTTCAGTTTCAGTGCTCCACAGCTCTTTGACACAAAAGTCCGCTTCTGGCTAGCAGCCTCCTTCAGTGGGTGTCCAGATAAGTGGAAGGCATCCCATTCTGGATGGGTTTATACTCCCCTTGGAGGAGCAGGTGTGCAACTTCAGGCCACTCAACAGCCTCTTGAGAGGCGCAGGTGGCCTTAGTAGCATGGAGTGCTTTGTACCAGCTTCAGTTGGTAGCCAGCTGCGACCTTATCTGTATGTGGGAAGCCTGTCTTTGGTTGTCAATGCTCTAGCAACTTCTGGATTGCTATGGCAGCAAAATGCATTGTATGTGGGACTGTATTTGTAGATGTTTCAGAAACCAAAGTCAGGGCAAAACACAGCTACTAGGTGATTAACAGCATGGACATAGAACACTGGTTCTGGCCCAGCTGCAATTTGTTTCCACACCCAACTCCAAGTTGTGTGTGTGGGGGTGTGTGGGTGTGTGTATTTAACCTTTAAAGCTTTATATGACTCAAGACCTTTACACCTAAAGGACCACCTTTCCCCAAATGAACTTGCCCAGACCCTGAAATCGTCCTGTGGGACCCTTCTCTGCACAGAGGTCTGGAAGGTGGCAACAGGAAAGTGCCTTCTTCTGTAATAACCTCCCACTCTTGGAATGCCCTCTCCAGGGAGGCCCACCTGGTGCCAACCTTGTCACCCTTTCAACACCAGGGAAATACATATTTGTTTCCCCGGCAAACTGGGCAGCACTAAGTAATAAGGTGTTCTGCGGCTGAAAATAATAATAATAATAATAATAATAATAATAATAATAATAATAATAATAATGGTGGTTGTTCTGTTTCAATCATGTTTATGCAATTTTATTGCATTTCTTCTGGGACCCGGGTAGCGCTGTGGTCTAAACCACAGAGCCTAGGGCTTGCCGATCAGAAGGTTGGCGGTTCGAGCTCCGGTTCTTCAGTCCCAGCTCCTGCCAACCTAGCAGTTCGAAAGCATGTCAAAGTGCAGGTAGATAAACAGGTACCACTCTGGCAGGAAGGTAAACGGCATTTCCGTGTGCTGCTCTGGTTCGCCAGATGCGGCTTAGTCATGCTGGCCACATGGCCCAGAAGCTGTACGCCGGCTCCCTCAGCCAATAAAGCGAGATGAGTGCCGCAACCCCAGAGTCAGTCACAACTGGACCTAATGGTCAGGGGTCCCTTTACCTTTTTCCCTTGTTTTTAAATCATGTTGGGATTTTGTAGTGGGAAGTGATGTATAAATTTAACAGACTTAGCTAATTTAGATGAGGGGAAAGATGTTTTATTGCTGCTCTTCCAAGGCAATTGGGAATCAGAAACCCTTGCTGGATTCTTGCATATCATCCAGAGAGCTACCAGTAGATTTTCCTGCTATATAAGATAAAGGTTTTAAGAGGGTGTTCTGAAACTTCCACCCTGCTGTCCTCATTCCAGGGCAACTGGAGCCCTCAACAGCATCATTCTTCTTAGGTTCTGGGAATATATAGCAGGTTTTCCTCCAGCTCCCCATTTCTTATTTCTGAAAGCCCTAAAAAAAAGAAAGAAGAAGCTCTGTGTAAAACATTGAGAGACATGCTCCACAACATGTCTGTGATGAATCCATTTTTATTAGGCTTTAAATTGAATTAGTTTATTGCTGATTTGATGTGACCATGAGCAATAATTTGCAAATGATAAAATTTTAATAACTGTGAGTGATTATTGTGAATTATCATTTACCCATACAGGATGCAAAACAGTTTGGAAGAAGAATTTTGAGCAAATAGTCAGTAAAGGAGGGAGAGAGAGACAATACATCTTTAATAGCCTCTCCTATTAGCGTTCCTTCATTGAATCTTGCAGCTGTGGTAGCTGCTTTCAGTTATTAAAAAGAAGGGCCATTGTGGTTGTCCAGGTAAGGTTAGGAGAGACCCTGGTGTGAAATCCTCAAGAGCTGCTGCCAGCCAGTGTAGTCAATACTGAGCTATATGGACACATGGCTCAGTAGTGAGAGCCAGTGTGGTGTAGTAGTTAAGAGCGGTGGACTCGTAATCTGGTGAACCGGGTTCGCGTTCCTGCTCCTCCACATGCAGCTGCTGAGTGACCTTGGGCCAGTCACACTTCTCTGAAGTCTCTCAGCGTTGCTCACCTCACAGAGTGTTTGTTGTGGGGGAGGAAGGGAAAGGAGATTGTTAGCCGCTTTGAGACTCCTGAAGGGGAGTGATAAAGTGGGATATCAAATCCAAACTCCTCCTCCTCCTCCTCTTCTTCTGTATAAGAAAGCTTCCTATGTTCCCATAAAAAAGGATAATATTGCTTAAAGGATACCTATTGCTACATACAGTGCTTTTTTCTGGGGGGACGCAGAGGTATGCACACCCCTAAACATTTTGTGAATTTTTTTAAAAAATAGTTTCTTCTCTAGGCACGGTGACTCGTCAGTTCCGTTGCTACCCCTGATGGGGGCCTCATTTCCTGTCATGGTGTTTCCAGAGTCTCAGACGAAAGCGAGCATTTAATGTGTGAAGCAGGAGTTGGAATCTAGCATGGTGATTGGTCAGTTTCATTGTTACCACCTCTGATGGCGGACTCATTTCCTTTCCCGGTGTTTCCTGAGTCTCAGACAGAAGTGAGCATTTAATGTATGAAGCAGTGTGGAATGTTGATGTGTGATGTTGGTGCACACAACCTCATGCCAATGTGGAAGTTACTGTGAGCTATCAACTGTGTAATATGTGGTAATGTGTGTTCCTTGTACTTTTATCCATTTACTGTATTTAGTTTTTCCGATTTGAACTATAAAATGGTGATTTCCTTGAGTCAAAATGAGAGTACCCCTAAACATTTTTTTAAGGAAAAAAGCACTGGCTACATATAACTTGTTTGCCTTTGATCAGACTCATTGATGTGAAACAAAGCAAGATTGTTATATAAATTAGAAGGTGCTTAAGAACTTTTTTTGCATTTTATTTTTCCATTTGGAGGGGGAAAATAGTATCTCAAATTTGTTGTCTCCAAAATGTTGAGCAGCCCCACCCCCATACACCACACCTAACTATATAATCCACAAATTGCAGCAGTGGTTTGGGAACAAAGATTCAGCCTCTGTGGCAAGGAAGTTGAGACACTGCCACTTGATGTTAAAATTATTTGCTCTATCCGATGAGATAATAACTTCTAGTTGTATATGAAGACATGAGGAAGAATGAAAATGAATGAAAATACTGACAGTTGAGTTCGGTGGATAAAAATATTGATGGTAGCTTTGGCACAGTACTATGGATCAAATCATTAAAATCTCCACATCCAATTCTGAAAGCTTATTAAAAATCTATCAGTTTGGAATGACAGAATGGAGATCTGGCCACTATTTGCCTTGTTAAGTAGACAGGGCTTGAATTCATGTACTAGCTAATTCTTAGATTATCCTTCATTCATCTTTACTTCCCCTCCTTTCCACAAAAATAAAAACTTGCATAACTCATATTTATTTACACAGGGGTCCCCAACCTTTCCAGGCCACTGGGCATACCAGAGAACGCTGATGTCAGTGAGGAGAGGGGAAACCAGGGAAGATAAAGGGATCTCTGATTTGCAGAATCTGAGATTTGCAGATCCAAAATTTGAATTATTTCAGCCCAGAGTTTCTACTCTCTAATTACTGGGAAGCAGGAGATAGAAGTGAGTTCTAAAAATTCACTCTTTGATTTAAAATGATTCCTAATTGTCTGATGACACTGCTGAATTTTATTCCAAATGGTACAACTCATTTGTATATGTGAAACTGAGTCATAGGCTGAAGAATAAAGCAATGTTTGAGGCAGGGAAACATACAGTGAAAATGGTTAGGGGAAAACAGCCATACTTCTCTGCCATTCTAGCATTTAACCTTGGAAAAACAAAAGGCCCGTTTTATAATACACCCCCCCCCTTTAAATTCTGTAGTGAAGGAATCACTGATTCACTGATTGCCTCTCAATGGTGGATTTGGCTAATATGTACTTTTCTGACCTAATATTTACAGTCTATCTGGGAACACAAAGAGAGGGATGCTAGAAGAGCATGTGGGCTGAAAACAGAACAAAAACCATCTTCAATGAATGATGGAAATGGAAGGTAAAGAGTTGATGCTGACGTTGGTGCCAATTGACTTATATTTAGCAATGGATCTTTCATGCAAACACAATCACGTCTTAAATACACCTGAAGTGAAATCCTCAGTATCAACACCTCTGAACATTCACAGTGTTTGAAAGCTGAGCCTAAAACATTAAATTTTAGTGCTTGATGCTGCTTTCCTGGCCATGTCTACTCAGATGTAAGTCCCATTGAATTCCATGGGGCTTACTCCCACATAAATGGAGTAAGAATTGCCCAATTGAATTTTATAGGGGTGAGAAGAATGAGCTTGTGCATAGCCAGTATGGGAATTGCTGCTGTATTTGAGGACCCATCCTTGTGGAATCAGAGATACAGGCATTGCGTATGTGTGTGGGGGGGGGTTTGCTCCTTACTCATCTTCTCCTGCTGAAAAATCCATGCAAATTTCCCCAAAAGTAATTCCTGCTGTGTTCAATAGGACTTACTCCCTAGTAAGCGTGTTTAGAGCTGCAACCCTGATCTCAAATCTTTCTTAAGGAAAAAAAAATTAAGCTTGGATAGCTTACCCAAGCAGAACATGAATATCAGAGATCATCTCACAGCTGGCGCCTTTCTGCCACACAAATTAAGCAGACCAGAAACTTCCTGAAGTACTCTCTTCTCTGTGGCCCCAGGCTTTCAACGACCTTGTCAATGGACATAAAAAGAGCCTGTTGGCTGATTGATGGGTCAACGTCATATGATCAGACTGTCTGTGCCTTGCCGGTGTACCTACTGTCTCGTTCTTCATCTTCTCTTATTTTAGAGTATATCTGCACTATAACTTAGCAGGTATTCCTCTCCACTGCAAATTCTAGGAACCGCAGAGGAGCCAAGCATGCACAAAGATCACTCAAAGATCTCTTCAGCCTTCAGTCACTTGAAGTCTCCCAAGCCAGAACCTCTCCCCAAGGAAGCATCTCCTTTGCCATCTAGAGTCTTGTAATCTCCTGTCCCAATTCATCAGAGTCACCAACCGATCAGAATTAACAGGATGGCAATGGTGTGTGCAGGCTCCAACAAGGAGCCTTTAAGGCTCTCGGTTACTCAGGGTGAGGGCAGAGCCTGCAATGTGCAAGAAGCCTGACAGAACATAGAAGAGGGTTCAGTCTGGCTTTGGAACTTTGTCATAGTGAATTATATACAGAATGTTTATTGCAAGGGAGCTGTCCTGGGTGCTGCAGAGCTTGCTCTTTCCTGTTCCGTGGCTGTCCTTTGGCCCCTGTTTTAGTGTCAGACACTGCTTGAACTGGGGGGTGGTCTCTTGCTGCTGGGGACCTTTGATCCCTTGCTGAGAGAGCTCAGTTTTACAGCACAGGGGCCCACACAGTGGATTTCAGCCCGCCAGGACTGAGGAAAACTGGCACCGATTATCAGCTGCAGCAAAGACTAGCAGAAATATATCATTTGCAATGGTCCTGGTCTGCAGTTTGGATCCCACAGGCTCCCCGTGGTGTAATGCAATTGCATGGGAACAAATGCACCTAGTGACCTCAGAGAGTGGAGCAGTGGACAGAACATAGGTGTTTAAGCCTTTCCACTGTTCTTTGCTTTCTCTTTGCAACCACTGCCCCAGGCCTCCCCTCTCTATCCTCCCCAGCTGTCAGGCTGGGGGTAGGAGTTGCAGAGAGAAGGTGACAGGTAAACAAAGATGAAGCATACTCTTCTCCCACCTGTGCAGTCCTTCTGCTACCACATTTGCTGTGTTCTGGATGTTTTCTGTATATTCGCTCCAGTAGTTGCCACCCCACAATAATCACACACACCGTATTTTTCCATGTATAAGATGCCCCCCTGTATAAGATGGCCCCACTTTTGGGGACCCCAAATTTAGAAAATGGGCATATGCACTATCCACGTATAAGACACCCCCAGATTTTTTACCTTATTTTAAAATTTAAAAAACCTAGTCTTATACACAAAAAGTACGGCAATTTAGAAAATATACTGACGTTAAAAAAGCAGCTGAAAGTTTGTTGTGAAGGTTGCTGAGAAGGAAGTTCAAATTGCAGAAACCTGTGACAGTTTCCCTTTAAGTGTCTTGCTACCCCACCCCAAAGCCCTGTTATTTTAAAATTCAGAGGAGTCTTTTCAGCAGTTTAGAGATTCTGCGAAGCCACTACTCAGGAGCATGCTTTAAAAGATTCCAGCACGCATACAATTTGTGCCCCTCTCAACTATCACTATAGTGATGAATGGCTTAAATTATAGGGATGCAAGTATAATAGGTAGATTAATCAACTAAAGCTGTAGCTGATTAATTGATGCAGGCCATTGTTAACCGGTGATGCTGAGACTTAAAGGCACATTAATTGGTTTATGTTTTGAACGCTATTTTTGTTCTGGCCTGTAATTGTAATAGGAAGCATATAATAAAACGTTAAAGGTGATTCTTTGTAATAAAAAGTCGTAGTGTTTGTGAACTGAGTTGTAAAGCACAACACACTTTCTTCAATAGCTTTTAAAAAATGTCTATGCTGTGGTTTTGATAGTATGCAAATTCATTTAGATTCCATGGATTAATTGGCGAAAAGGAAGATAATTAATCAACAAATACATATCCTGAATCATGTAAGGAGCTTTACATGTGTGAATTTCATCTATCAGGATCATTTTTCAATGCACTCATCAAAGCAAGTGACCAGAGGAGAAATGACCGCTGGGAGGAGCATGGAGAGATGAAACACCATGGTGCACCTGTAACAGTGAAAACAAACACCTTCATCTGCTCCAGCTGCAACAAAACATGTCTCTCCCATATTGGTCTCTACAGCCATAGCAAGCACTGTAATTCTCTAATGGTTTGACTTCACCGCCAAAGGTGCACTCTTCCATTGTCTCCCGAGACAGACAGACACCAGCCAACCTCTTTCCCCCCACAATGCAGTCTCACTCTTAGAGATACTTTCCACTTTCATCATAGGTACTGATTCTGACATCTCAATTATTTACTTATGTCTCCAAAACACATGCAGGGAAATGGCGTAAGTAATGCTGGAACCGGACTGAGAACTCCCAGAAGTGCAAGCTGGATTTAGAAGAGGCAGAGGAACCAGAGACCAAATTGCAAACATGCGCTGGATTATGGAGAAAGCTAGAGAGTTCCAGAAAGACATCTACTTTTGCTTCATTGACTATGCAAAAGCCTTTGACTGTGTCAACCACAGCAAACTATGGCAAGTTCTTAAAGAAATGGGAGTGCCTGATCACCTCATCTGTCTCCTAAGAGACAGATGGGACAAGAAGCTACAGTTAGAACTGGATATGGAACAACTGATTGGTTCAAAATTGGGAAAGGAGTACAGCAAGGCTGTATATTGTCTCCCTGCTTATTTAACTTATATGCAGAATTCATCATGCGAAAGGCTGGGCTGGATGAATCCCAAGCTGGAATTAAGATCGCCGGAAGAAATATCAACAACCTCAGATATGCAGATGACACAACCTTGATGGCAGAAAGTGAGGAGGAATTAAAGAACCTTTTAATGAGGGTGAAAGAGGAGAGTGCAAAATATGGTCTGAAGCTCAACATCAAAAAAACGAAGATCATGGCCACTGGGCCCATCACCTCCTGGCATATAGAAGGGGAAGAAATGGAGGCAGTGAGAGATTTTACTTTCTTGGGCTCCATGATCACTGCAGATGATGACAGCAGTCACAAAATTAAAAGACGCCTGCTCCTTGGGAGAAAGGCGATGGCAAACCTAGACAGCATCTTAAAAAGCAGAGACATCACCTTGCTAACAAAGGTCCGTATAGTTAAAGCCATGGTTTTCCCAGTAGTGATATATGGAAGTGAGAGCTGGACCATAAAGAAGGCTGATCACCGAAGAATTGATGCTTTTGAATTATGGTGCTGGAAGAGACTCTTGAGAGTCCCATGGACTGCAAGAAGATCAAACGCATCCATTCTTAAGGAAATTAGCTCTGAGTGCTCACTGGAAGGACAGATCGTGAAGCTGAGGCTCCAATACTTTGGCCACCTCATGAGAAGAGAAGACTCCCTGGAAAAGACCCTGATGTTGGGAAAGATTGAGGGCACAAGCAGAAGGGGATGACAGAGGACCAGATGGTTGGACAGTGTTCTCGAAGCTACAAACATGAGTCTGACCAAACTGCGGGAGGCAGTGGAAGACAGAAGTGCCTGGCGTGCTCTGGTCCATGGGGTCACGAAGAGTCGGACACAACTAAATGACTAAACAGCAACAATGCTGGAACCAATACTTTTGTCTTTCCACAGCCTAATAAGAGCCTAACTCTGCCTAATCAGATGGGGCACTGCTGTGAATACTTCAGGCACCAAAGGTCCACTTAGTTCATACTAGAAACTGGTCTTTTAGTGTTGCAGCTCCAGCTCTCTGGAAGCAATTATCGGTTGAAATTAGATAGACACTCAGCCTCGTTAAGTTTAGGATGAGACTGAAGACATTTTGTTTTAGAAGGTTTGTTTTAGAAGGTTTAAGACCTAGTAATTTATGAAATTTTAGTTGTACATCTGTAGGAATGGTTTTATTATTTTCAGAGTTTGTAGAAAAGGTTTTAATTTGTATTATTTGTATTTTATATTTTTTATCCTTCTGCAAACTGCCTTAATGGCCTCGGACCATGAAGCAGTTTATCAATTTGTAAAACAAATATATTTATTATTTATCTCATAAAAAGATAAACCTAAGAAAAATTATCCTTAGTAATTGAAGACTTTCACAAAGATAAAATAACAATGGACAAAAAACAGATTAAAACTCACATCAACATTCTAAACATCTGAGTAGGCTTGTCTTAAATAAATAAATAAGGCCAGCAATCACTTCAAGCATATTTCTGATGTTAAATATAGAGAGAACATCATTTGACCTCATGTACATATAGTATCCAAAACTGAATATTTATATTTAAAGTGCTTAATATCAACATTTAATGGGCATTATTTGATAAAGGCACACACAACACGAAGGGGCTGTTTTCATTCTCAAATGAGTTTCCTCATAGGGTATATATTAATATTTAGTCTGAAAGACTGAAAAGAAACTACCAGAACATGGACATAATTTGTTGCTCATCGAAAGGTTTTCACACCCTGGTTGCAGAAAGCTAGATGTGTTTGTTTTAATACCAAAGAGGAGGCTGTGCTGTTGTTCAAAGACTCCAGTAGTCAAGTTGCAAATAGTAACAGATTACTGCAGTCATGTTTCCGTTTTCCTCAGGTTCTGATTTCCCTTCCTATCTCTGGTTTTGCCCTAGTAAGAGATACCTGAAGGCTCATTTTGCTGGGGTCACCTGGGAGAATGTACCTGGACCAGTAGTTTCCATTACAGTTCGTTCATCTCCTCCTCTCTTTGACGACTGAATGTAATGCTGTGTTCAAACGCTCATATGGCACAGAGGTCCTTGGCAAGTTTGGGGCATTTATCTCAGATGCAAATTAAATCCATTTTAAAATAGAAACAACCAGTACTTCCCCCCCCCACCCTAGAAAAATAGGTGCCAGTACTTACCATGAAGTTGTTAAAGTAAGTGCCACACTTTTTAACAACAACAACAAAGAGAGGTGCTGCGTACCCCTGAAGAAAGAAAGAAGGAAAGAAGGAAAGAAGGAAAGAAGGAAAGAAGGAAAGAAGGAAAGAAAGAAAGAAAGAAAGAAAGAAAGAAAGAAAGAAAGAAAGAAAGAAAGAAAGAACTGGTAACAACACCAACAGCACTGCCTGGATATTCATACTCTCTGTTTGTGGGTGGGGAAGAGATTCAGAGATCAAAGGGTTTCTCAGCCCCACTCCTAAAGATACAGTCCACTATCATGGACCACACACACACTGTTATGTGCCTCAGAAACTTTCTCCCAACTCAGATATCATCATCATCATCATCATCATTAATAATAATATACTGCACTTCATCACAAGATCTCAAAGTAGTTCACAGGATAAAAATACAAGTTAAGAAGCACCAGTAAATAGCTAAAACGAAAAACAACAATACAATAACTCATATTGCTGGCTTCATCCTATTCCAATTCTAAATAATCAAAATTGCTGCAGATTTTTAGTCCCAAATCCCTTTCCTTAATCTGGTATCTATAATTGTGTGACATGAAAAGGCAACTCTCCCAAACACATTTAAAAGGCTCTAGAATATTGATCAGTCTTAGAAAAGCAAAAAATACAATGCAAATTTAAAAGAACAATTTAAAACACCCCCCAAATAAACAACACTCACCCAAATTAAAAGCCCATCCCCATTAAAACCATAATTTTAACCCACACCTTTATTCTGCTTCCAAAGGGACAACTCTCTCTGGTGTCCCCTCTTTGGGGAGCAGCCCCACCCCCAGGGCAGACAGGCTGAATAGAGCTGCCCCAGAAACTGATGCATGCCTAGCTGGGGCAGCAGGTGTTTCCAATGATGCCTGCCTGCCCAGGGTCTTGGTCCCTGCCCTACTTGCACAGCTGCAGGCAGATCCTGGTCTGAAGATCCAGTCGAGGTCACAGGTCCAGCAGGTGGGAGGAGAAGGTGGTCCTCCAGGCAGCAGCTGCAGGCAGGTATTAGCGAAAGAATATTCGGCCCACGATTTTAACTGTAAAATTTAAAAACACAAACAGCTCTACAGCTCAGCCAAAGTTGGGTGCAGGTTGTGGTGGACTCTCAGGCACCAGCATCAGAAGGTCGCCTTGAGATTGGGACCAGAGGAAGAAGGTAGGCATATGCTAATTTATATTTATAGGTGCACATTTAGAAATAATTACTATGCTTAAAAAAACACACCACACCACAATACAATACATTTACCAGAGTGAGGAAGACTGTGACCAGGTGACCTGGAAGTGTCTGCTCAATCTGCTGTCCAGATGCTAACTGATAGTGGACAAATTCACAGCCTTGCTCTCCCTTCTCATGGTTCCATATCTTCAAACTGGGCCTGGACCAGTCAAGTGTTCAAACAGAGGATGCTTTCAAAAAGGTGGCTGTCCTCTGTAGATTAGACAACTGGTCCTTTTCCAATAGCACTCATTTCTCAGCCACATCCCAGTACCATCATTTGATCCCATCATGTGAATGCAGTTGTTTGCTGTGAAATGGCTTTGATGCCCCAACTTTCCCTACCTGCAGTGCCTATATCCCATTCAATGGACTGGAAAGCTTTCTGTGCACATGCCTTTGAAGCGGCTTTTGCATTGGTTTGAGGTTCAAGGCCAGGAGAAATGGTTAGTGCACAAATCTGTCTTAATGGTTGCTGTGCAGTTCAGAATGCCCAGATGTGATCAGCACAGGTCAGTAAGTTAATGGATCCTATGTGCTACCAATTCACATACAGGGCACAATCAAAGCTATGCATACTCAAGGCTTTCCAGAGTTTGTTCTGTAAATGGTAATGCTCTGTATGTACATGTAGAATCCCTATCATGCATTGGAAACTCCATAAGCACTAGGGATTCTGCATGTGCACTCGTACCCCTGCATCACAAACATTATGCAACCAGGGTTGGGAACAGAACATAAAGCGGAGTTGTCATGCAGAAGCTCATTCCTTATGCTGCCAATTTTGCAAATGAAATCTGTTTGAGTAGCTGGTTCTTTCCATCAGTCTGGTTGCTGTTATTTGAAACGTGTTTGTAGCGAGGGGGGAAACAGCCCTGGGTTCTCCTATCATATGACAGAAGAACAGCCATTTTAATATGAACAGTTAGAGGCAGCCGGCATAGGTGCCAAAACAGGCTGGCAGAAACAGCTAACGGCATCCCATGATGTTTAGGTGCCCGAGGCAGAAATTCCAAATGATACCATCCCACAGCAGTAAAATTATAATCATGAATAATGGACCATTTGTTCTTCTTTGATGGTACCTCAAGATCTATCAGCTGAAACAGGTCACATCACCGTGACTAACATTCGAGCTGGTTCTGCGCAGATGTCTAGGCTATAATAGAGGTCCCCAGCTTGGCTTGACACATGCTCTGTCTAAAGCATATTTCACAGAACGCCCAGGCCTTCACAGAAGCAACATTAAAGAAACATGATGGGAGTCTTCATCAGGGAGCTGACGAATGGCAAAGTCTCTGGTGGTACAAAAGCAGCTGCCTAGACTGTCCAATACAAATCACTCTCCCTTCTACTGCTGGCCTAGCATAGGGGAAATATGGACAGTGGTTCTTCTTCTAGACTAGAGCACAAGGACCCTGGTCCAGCAGAACAGTTCCATCCTGTCCTGTCACAACTAGAGCAGCCCTCAGGCTATTTTAGCCTGAAGTATGGATTGGTTTGGCCTGCATCCAAACTGAGAACTGAGAGAAGCAAAGAGATGGCTTAAAATGATCTTTATACATTGGGCTTTTGTTACCTCCATGCCATCTACTTCTCTAGTTCAGAATACTGCTATCATGAAATCATGATATCCTTAGCTGTGACACCATATACATATATATATAACTTGCACCTGATTGGTAGACCTCTATAGACCTGTAAGATCACTGAGATCATATTTTTCCTTGTGGCACTGCACCCTACATAATGTATTTTCTACCATTGCCCTGTGGAATGCCCTTCTTTCTGTCATCCTGTTAAGTACTTTCAGAAATACCTTTCCCCCAAGTTTCCCCTGACCTCTAAGATTTGAAATTGTTCTTTTTAGATTGTTTTATTGTGGGGGTGTTGCATACTGCTTTTAAAAAGTAATTATTCAGATAGATAGATAGATAGATAGATAGATAGATAGATAGATAGATAGATAGACATATAATTTGTTTGTACGTAAAATTCTGCACCTCAGTTCTGACACGGGACTCCTTGTCCTGCCAGGCCCAAGTCAATTGGACACTAGCATCTTGTCTTGCTTAAGTTACAGAAACTCCCATTCTTCTGAATGGGGATTCACTGGGAGTTTCATCTGAACAAGAAGCACAAAAGCAAGCACTGCACTAAAACCCATCATTTAAAAATTCTGTCTAGCGGCAGTGCGGGCAAATTGTGTCTTTGAGGGATAACAAGCGATATGAGAGAGCCCACCTTTTCTTCCCACTATCATTTAAATGTGATTCCGCGTTCCCTGTGTGCCCCAAGGTGTCAATGTAACAAGTGCAGTGCCTGAGGCGTACTTAAAACAGAGCATTTCCTGATATCTTAAGAAGCAGCCTGAAAGAAGAGGAATGGGAGGGGGGGTAGAGAGAATCATTGTGATTCTGTGCAGTGTACTAGGCAGTGGTGGGAGGGGTGTTTATTATCTGAATGGCATTGTGACTCAGTGGTTTTCATCTGCATGCCAGAGGATAGAAGGAATATACATAATTAGGAATGGCTTTTAGGCTCAGAAAGCTGATCCAGAAAAGGAAATGGCATCAGCTACCAAATAAAAAAACAAACAAACAACAACAACAACCCATCAACACCCAGCTCAGATTGCAAACTATTTCTGTGGTAGACAGGGGGAAAGATGAACAACTTGGGGCAGGGAGATTACAGCAAAAAGAAAAGTTTGGTAGGAGGGAGAAAGCCCAAGTAGCAAATTCATCAAGTCAAAGTATTTACTTGTTAAGCCCAAAATCTGCAAGGGAGAGTAGTAGGTTCACTGCATCCAGAATCCCAGTTTACGGGACACAGATGCCAAATTTTCATGGAAACAAGGGAGGTTAAACCAATCCATTCCCCTATCATGTCTGTAACCCCTTCAAAGTTGCTGTAGTTGAAACAGAGGAGTCACAGATTCATGTAAAACCCTGCAAAACGTATATCTGACAACAGGGTGAAAAGTTTCGAGAGTTATAAAGTGACATAGGACAAAGGATTGAATCAATAGCCTCAGGTGCAGGTCCTGGACATTAGGCTCTATGCCACAAGAGAGTCTACTGATTTATTACTTTGGGTCCCGACTGTCACAGAACAGCAGCATCCATATCTGTTCTTCAATTTGGCAAAATTTAGAAGTTTCAACTTTCAATTACAATTTGTGAGGCTCCATAGACTGTGGCTTAAATTTAATCTAACATTCATACTTATAATTAAGTGAAACTTAATTACAAGCAGCTTGCATTGCTACCAGCGAAACAAAAGACATATTTAAGTATTTTCTTCATTATTACTTGTGTGTGAGAGAAGATGCACACTTCTCTCTTCTCTCCATTCATATAGGGCAGTGAGGACTTCAGTGTCTACACAGTGTCCTGTGTTATTTCTTCATTTAGTCCATAGGAGTCAACTCCTAGGGGCCATGGGGGCTTCGGCCCCCACAATATTTGAGGGGGTTGGGCCCCCACAAAAATGACTGGCATTCCCATTCAAATGGAATGTGTGCACTGTGTCACGTGATTGATCATGGGGGGCTTACCAGGGACCCCATAATATTTTATTCAAATTGGTACCCCTGATTTAGTCCATTTATCAACTGCTTACTATCCACAGATCTCAAAGTGATTTGCAACAAGGGAAATCAAGATATGCAATCAAGGCACACAGACATGCAATAAGCACATGGAAATATACAATAAGCACAATTTTAGATGATTTATATTTAGAGAAACCCAAGTACAGAAATACACAATACCCATGCAGAGAGTTGAAAGGGACCACAGGGGTCATCTAGTCCAACCCCCTGCAATGCTGGATTATTTTGCCCAACATGGGGGTTGAATCCACAACCCTGAGATCAAGAGTCTTGTGCTCTACCGTCAGAGCTATAGAACTTAAGGATCAAATAATTACAGTTGAGCAAACCTTAGTTGGAAACCAAGAATAACAACTTCAAAGTTCTACAGATTCATGAAGAATTGTAATCCCTTGATGTCCACACCCTACTCACCATGGGCGTAGCTAGGATTTATTTTAGCGGGGCAGAACAGAGTTATCTGTGACACAATTGGTCAGTTAGTTAAATAATAACTGACTGACACACACACACCAGCTAGGACCATACTACTCACATTTCCTGAGAGGAGCAGGAGGCAATGGAATATCCAGTGCTTTCTCTTTGGGTCCTCTCCTAAGCTGCCCTTTTAACTTGCTTTAGTTCTCTGTATTCAGGTTGTGCTGTTGTGCTCATGTCCACCTGATTGGCCAAGGTGAGAACAGAATGCTGGATGAGCTGCATCTTTGGTGTGTTCCATCAGGGTTCTTCTTATGTTCATAAGGTCTCCGATCTTTCCATGCCCTCACACTGAGATCCTTTTGCTCTGGAGATGATAGGGGTTAAATCTGGGACTTTATACAAGTAATGCATGCAATCTACCATTAAGCTCTGGGCCCTTTGATATGCCAGATCTAGATCAGCCCTCCTGCTCCATATACTAGCATGAGCAGGCTCTGAGTGGCTGCAAGAAAATTCTCAGGCCTTTACCAGGCTCAGACTTACACATTTGGGGTGCACCAGGAGATTGAGACAAACTGCCTCTGTAAAGGCAGAATATCCCAAGGATGACCACCAGATTCCAACCCTCCAGTGCCCACCCTCCTTGAACATCATTGTGTGTATAAAGTGCTTTTTTGTAATCCTTGGACAAAAGGGAGATAAAAAGTTGAGAACAATCACTGAGATTGTTTGCTGCAGATATGTCAGCCAACTGAGCTTAGGCAGGTAAAAAAACAAGTAGAAGACCTTTTGGGTGTTGGCCCCCTGTCTATGGAATTCCTTCCCCAGGAGGTCTCACTTGGCAGCTTCTCTGTTAGCTTCTTGGCACCAGGCTGAAGAGTTTTTTATTCTCTCAGGCTTTAAAAGTTACTATGTCCTGGGTTGTAACTTGTTTTAAACTGCTGCTTTTAATTGCTGATATTTACAGTGACATTTTCTTACTCTCTTTTATTGTACTGCTTTTACTGGGTCAGATCCACACTAAATTAGCTGAGCTGGGTACACCTTGAAATCCATGGGAGAAGTCAGTTGTGAATTAAGTCCCATCTATTTCAGCTGGAACCAAGTTCAACTAACGTAGTCAAGATCCAACCTGCTGCTTGTATGCTTTGTTTGTGAAGCACCCTGGGAACCATTTCAGCTGAAGAATAGTATAGAAATGTTCCAGACAAAAAGGTAAATAAATAAAGGACTGAAAGTCTGCATTTGTGAGGTGTGTTTTATGTGATGTGTTTGTGTTTATGTGATGCTTTTGGGTTAATTCAGCAGGATTCTTCTTGTGTTCTTAAGGGCTCTAGCTATGGTCTGAAGAAGAAAAAGAAGAAGAAGAAGAAGAAGAAGAAGAAGAAGAAGAAGAAGAAGAAGAAGAAGAGGAGTTTGGATTTGATATCCCGCCTTTCACTCCCTTTAAGGAGTCTTAAAGGGGCTAACATTCTCCTTTCCCTTCCTCCCCCACAACAAACACTCTGTGAGGTGAGTGGGGCTGAGAGACTTCAAAGAAGTGTGACTGGCCCAAGGTTACTCAGCAGCTGCATGTGGGGGAGCGGAGACGCGAACCTGGTTCCCCAGATTACGAGACTACCGCTCTTAACCACTACACCACATTGGCTCTCTACACTAACACTAAGCCCTAACACTAAGACCCACACTGAGCTCTCTTCCATTCCCTTCCCTTTCTTCTCCAGGAAAGGACGGTACCCAAACTAGGAGAGCTGCTTTTATGATATAAGTAACATGAATGGGTGGTTCAATAGAAATAGCTCCTCCAAGTCCTATGCATAGATTGTTACCATACAATGATTACCGTATATGTGTGTGTGTAGAGACAACTTATCAACAGTACATTGAGCAGCATGAGAGAACTGTCAGCATCGAATGCTTGGGTTTACAACTTGTAAACTCATGCACCAGTCTTGTAAATTAACCAGGCAGCCCCAAGAGAGGTACTGACACTCAGAATTGAGTAGCTATAGCAAGAACAATTGCAGTAGCTAATGCGAACCCAGTTACTGACCACAATCCACTAGTTGAAGACATTTACTAAAGGGTGGATTGGTCTGCCCAGGTTTGAAGACAGAATCTTGAAACCTACTAGTGCTACTGATTTCTGACAGTTTCGAATCTTTCCCACCACCCCTGGAGAAAGAGCATTTCTACAGGGTTTAAATGACATATGCTGAAGATAGGCCTGTTAAGATGCTGGCTGTTTCCACCCCAGGTAATCTGAAGAACACAACTTTCTTGTGTTCTTCAGTAATGCAAAATGTCCTGTTTTGCAAAGGGGTTTGAAGAACTGGGAGATGAGCAGCTTCACTAGAGAGGAATGCTATAGTAGTAGGTCCTGTGGCAGAAGACTGGACAGCATGGACGTAGCCAGGATTTTTGTTGGGGGGCACAACCTCAGTTTACTATGTATTTTTATTGATTCGGGGGGGGGGGACAGCTGCCCCTCCCTGCCCTGCCTTGGCTATGCCTATACTAGGCTACAGGGCTGTCAGCAAGGGACCAATCTCAGGGCAGCATCTCCTGCTTTCTCCATGGCTCAACATGAGGACTCATGCTTGCTTTGCCTTCCAGATAAAGGTCTTTGTTGATTCAACAGCTTCAGAGCTTGGTGTGGGCGGGATTGGCATAACCCATAAACTGTCATACTGCATGCAGAAGCACAAGAATAAGTCCAATTTGAAATCAACTTGAAATCGTGGAACTGATAGGTTTGTGGATCATTCCATTTTAAAATAAATAAATGCTTGAGAAAGCAATGACTTAATGAAACACTACAGACATTTAGCATCTTCAGTATTAAATTGTAGAAAGTAATAGCCTTAAGCAATGAACTTTAGGGATGGACAGACAAAAGGTTGTCTCTTGACTGGTGAGTTTGACTTGATCACATTGACTCAATCTTACTGACTTAATTTACTTCTCCATCCCACGATTCTACTAAATTCCTTTGAAGGAACCATTTGCTTTAAGGTTTGCTTTTTCTTGACAAGCTTTTTGAGATTTGAGAGAGAAACTCACCATACATTAAAAAAAATGAGCTGCTCGTCAAAATCAAACTTTAAAACTAGGAAGTCCTTCCTATAAATGATATCTGGGCTTGGTAACTTGCTCTCTTTTTCTCTCCCTCTCCCTCTCTCATCCTCTTGGTAAGAAACTGCAGTTTGATCAAGCTGCTAGAGAATGATTCATAGCTTGATATTTTGTTCTTATCAAATACATAGCAAGGTTTCTGTTCCAAATATAAATAAATATTGGTATTATCTGCATCTAAAAGGGAGGTATGCAACAGGTTTATTGCTCTGTTTGTGCCGGTAAACCCATTGACGTGAACATATGGCCAAGCAAAGAGCAATCAGATTAATTTTCACCAAAAGGGAGAGATAACAGGTGGCATGTTCAATGGGCACTGATTTAGCATGGGAAGCATTCGGTCCTCCTCAGCAGAAGCTACAGCTGTCAGAATTAAAATGACCAATTGTATCAAAGCATGGGTTGCCATTTTAATAGGAACTCGTCACTGGAAATGTTGTCACTACCAAAATAATATAATAAACACCAAATGTAGTCGGTGCAGAGGGATCTGTGGAGATAGGTGGTCCTGCCATGTGGGTCAGCCAGGATTGTCTAGATGTCCTTTCATGACTCTATGAATGATCTCATTATGACAGGAAGCAATCCTTCCTTTCCTATCAACAATATCCTCCTTGCCTCGACATGATGATTATCTCCATGGCAGTTTTGTCAAAGCTGTCAAAGTTCCTAGTAGAGGCTTACCCACGGAGCGCAATCTACCTATGACGGAAATGGTGGCAGCACCATATCAAGAGCTCTTTTCATTTGACAGGCATGTGCTTAGCAAAGGAAGTCTAGAGATGCTCCTCACAAGCAATTCTCCATCCTTGAATCCAAATGTGGATCTGAGATGGTATCTCTTAAGTCCCTTCTGTTCCAGTTCCTCCCCCATCAGACTTCACATGAACTCAAAGGCTGCGGTCCAGAGCATTGCCAAATTTGTTGCACTGCAAGGCTGGGGAACTTGGAACCCTTCAAATGTTGCGGTACTGTACTAAGGCTTCCACCATTCCTGACCACTGGCCCTGATGCCCAAGGGCTAATGGGAGATGGAGTTCAATAACTAGAGGGCTGCAGGCTTCCCCATCCCTCAACTTAGAGTCTCACCGATAGAAATGAGACGTAGGAAATGCTTCATCGCGATGGCATGCACTTGGGGATCCAGCACCCCCAAAATCTGGTTCCCTCTGCTTGCTGGTGGAGAAAGGAGTCACCCGGTACCTACGTGTTGGGAGATTCACGGGGGCTCAGTAATCCTCAAGTGCAAACCAACTCGCTAATTGGATCCCATAATTGGATTAACTCGGTTGCTGCTAATCAATTTACGGGAAGAGAGGAGAGAGAGAGATGGGAAAAAATGTTTCTCTGGGCAATTCAGCGAAGAGAGCGGAGGCTTTCCCTGCCGCAGCCCTAGACGCCAAGTTGGCTACACCAAGTGTCGTTACTCACAGCTAAGAGGCAGCGAAGCCATTAAGGCATCCTGCAGGCAACTTCAGGCAAACTTTCGATGGAGCCCCCGCTTCTAATTGCAAACCGAGAGTCTCGTTGGAAGAGAGGGAACGCCAAATGGAAAGGAGCAGAGCAACTGGTCTCCTCGATGGGGCAGGCAAACTCACTGGAGGGCCACCTCTCCCCCCCCCCCCCCGCCCGTTATTTATTTATTGCAAGTTAGGGGCTTGCAACCCTTTGGCTACTTTTCTCCGAATATCCCAAATGGGGAGTAAACTGCAACGTGAATGTCTTTCTCTAGATGATTCCCTTGTGTAAAGGATTGATATCCCCAGAAGTGGATGGTTGCCAGATGATGCAGGAGTTGCCGGAGAACCAAATGGATCAGGATATTTTCCTAGCTAGTGTTCTTTTTTTATGTCGTATGGGTTGTTTTTTCAGGTTTTACAATGTTCATGATGTGAATCAACATGTGAGAAAGGGCACTGCCATTCCCATTTTCAAGATTTGGGCAACTGAGGCTAAGAGGGGCCGGTGGCATTCCCGGGACCCTTGGGTTAATCTCTGGAGGAGCCGAGAGACCAAGATCCAGAGCTCTATTGTGCAGAACCAAAAGTGTCACACTCACAAGGAACGCAGACTGGTTGCGAAAAAGGCCGAAGCACAGGAGGTGCGTGATAGGGAGAGAAAGAGGCAGATACAGATCGTGGCTATATAGGGGATCGATGCTTTGCTATAATGAACAGGGGTTAGTCCTTGGAGTTGAAGGATGGAGTGAAGAACTACAGCTTCAATCTTGCTGCACACTTCCTTACTTGGGAGTCAGCCCGACTGAACTCAGCAGGGCTTACTTCCAGGTAAACGCGCACAGGACTGCAACATGCTTCCTTGAAAGTAAGCTCCGTTGAAATCCATGGTCTTATTCCCCAGCAAATGAGCTTAGGATCCAGGTACAAAACGGATGGGTATGCACAGGTATCACACCCCCATCCATCCCTCCATCATTATACAGGTGTGCGAGGATGCGTACCTGAGCATGGCCATCAATCCTGTACCTGGATCCTAGACCTAAACCCCATAGGCACCCATGCGTATTAACGCAGAGCGTTGCTTAGTCTTCCTTCCCTGATGCGCACACACACGCACGCGCGCACACTCCATCCGCGAGCCAGCCATTCAGATGCGTATGCAGGTATATGTAAATATCCTCGAGCACCTGTCTGCCGGTCTCCATCCACCATCTGCCTGCCTCCCTCTCGTCCTCCCTTCGCCATGCCACCTGCATAGTTCCGCCTGTTTGGCTCCACTCCGCTCGGATGCAACAAGTCCCTGGAGTGCCGTCCGTGTGTTCAGTCAGAGTGAAAGTGACACGGCAAGGGAAGGGGAGAGAGAGAGAGGGGAACGCCGGCTGCTTCCTTACCTGCTCCCACCAAATGCAAATCTCCAGCCGGCTCATCTTGCTCGCCTGCACGCACCAGACGGGTTAGAGCGGGCGCGGGGTGGGGGGAGGTAAAGTGAGCTGGACTTTTTCTCTCTTTCCCTGCGTGCGTTCTATGGGGTGTCCTGAGAAGACTTTGGCGGGGAACTTTGAAGCCCACTCCCCACGTGTCGGGAGGGAGGCAATTCAAAAGGAGGGGGCGAGAGAGAGAGACACGTTTTCTCTCCCCCTCCCCACCCCGCGCGCCACTTCTTTGCCTGGATTGTTCCAGCTGGGTCTCGTTGCCAACCCCCTTCTCGTTTATTAAGATCACGTAAGAAGAAGAACCCAAAGGGGGAGAGAAAACGTGTCTGTGAGCTCAGGCGTTTGCGTAAATCCGAGGTCGGTTTTTAAAGAACTCCCTGCCAGCCCGTCGCTTTCCGTTTCCTTCCTGTAGCCACCAAGGTGGTGGAAGAGTTGAGGCTTGCGGATATTGCAAAGGGTTGTTATTAGATTCATAAGTCACACCAAGTGGTGGGCGATCCACTGAGCCGAGCAGAACTTCTCACATGATGACTTCAAACGAGACACATTACCTCCCAGCATCTGTTGGAGAGACTGGATTTTAAAGGCACTTCTGTCGCCAGGACAGCAAAGAAACAATGGTGAGTACCAAGACAAGGTATCGTTATTTTCCAGACTTGTGATTTCAAAGAAGATGGATAGATAGATCTCAGTAAAGCTTGGGGCTGTTGCCTGACAACAATAGTTCACAGCTCACCTTACTATCATCATCATTATTAGCATTTTTATTATTAATCTCTCAACCCTCCTCTCGCCCCCGACGTCCCCACTCGGTAGCACTTTAATTTCACCAGGCATAATATGAGTCTCAGAGGCCAGATGAATTGCGTGCGTGCGGGAAGTGTGTGTGTGTTTAAAGAGGCTCCAACTTTAATGGCAACGCTCTTTTTGATTTAAGGCTGCGTATCAGAAACTTGGAGCGGGGTTTTTCCTAGGAAAAGCTGTTGGCTGCGCGATCCACTTTCACCCTTTCTGCTGTTGAGGATGATGGTGGCGAGGGTGTTTGTTGTTATTTCACATGGACACTTGGGGGGGAGGGAGAATAATATTGGAACGGGATGTTTGGGGCGGAGAGAGGGGGGACAGTTGTAGGGAGGAGGCAGGAGAACAAAAAAAATAAAATAATGTAATGGGTGATTCCAACCCCCACCCCTCCCCGCCGCCCCGGTGAAGCAAACTCAACATGTGATCTTCTATTTACAGCCCGGCTCTTTTGCCAAGCTCGCTTCACGTGACAGAGCCCGAGAAAAGGGAAAGAAAAGGCGAAACCCGTATCAAGTGACACTTCGTGAAAGTGAACATCCTCGACGCCCCCTCCCCACCTTTCCTGGGGCGTTGAGGAGAAAGGGGTGGGGGAGGAGGGAGGAGGGGGTGTCGATCAGTACCTTGGAGAGAGGCAATGGGTTTGGCACCCCAGGTATCTGTCTCCCCTCCGGAGCGAATCCCGGAGCTCTTAAAAGGCGGCTAGGGTGGACCTCCCCTCACACTGATAAGATCTGGCTAGGAGGAGGGAGAGGGAGAGAGAGACAGAGAGAAAGAGACGGAGCAAACCCTCTCCCGTCACAGTTTCAACTGCGTCCCGGTTTCTGGGCTGACATTGACTCGGATTCCTAGCGGCGGGGAGTGCAAGGCAGAGAGCGAGAGCGAGCAGCTCCGGCGCTTGGCCCCGACGGGTCGGGTCAACTCTGGGAGATGCGAGTGCGCTGCTTCTGAAAGAGCTCGCCACGGGTTGTGGGTTAGCGGTGACTAAAGGTAAGGAAAGGGCGCCGATCTCTTGCCTCCCCCTCCTCGCTTCCCGGTGTGCGTGTGTGTCCGTGCGCGCCTTCCCACCCGTCCTCCGTCTCCCCGCGACGGGGGGAGAGGTTTCTTCGCTCCTCTTGGCCGAGTTTGTGCTCTTGCTTTCCGATCTGGGCGCGCGGAGGAAGAGAGGCAAGGTAGGCGAGGGAGAGGCGCCTGGCGCGACTGCTCACTCCCAAGAGTTGGCTTAACTCGTGGGGTTGGATCCCAGGTTGCCGTGTGTGTGTTTGTGCGAGAGAGAGCGAGAGCGAGATAGTGTGTGTCTTCTGGAGAGAGATGGGCGCAAAGACAGAGAGATCACCGGCAAGTGATAAGCTACCAGGAGCTGGTCACCGCTTTGGGGGGAGAGAGTCAGCTCTCCAGAAACTCCTCTCCAAACGATCGCCTTCCTGTGTTTACATGGACGATACCTTCGCTTGCATTCACGTGTGGTGCCTTCTCCAAAAGCGGCTCTCTGTGGTACTTTAGTTGCCAGTTTTATTTTCTCTCTCCAGCGGGGTGTTTCTAAACCCTCCAACGTATCAACGCAGCGGAAACTCCATTCTCTTGCAGTCTTCCTGCTCCTGTGTTTTATCCCCCCCTCCTTTCCCTTCCATTCTCTCTCCCCTCCCCTTTCCTCTTTCGATTCTTCCTACGTAGAAATGTAGCTAATAATATTTAGTCTCCAGGCTAAAAATAAGCTGTGGAAAGTCAGCAGTTTGGAGCAGCGGGTGCTGCTGCTGCTCACAGGTAGAGAGAGAGGTGCCTGCTATGCGCGCGGCGGTGATGGGGCGTCTCATCCCTGATTTCTATCTTTCCCCTTCTTAAGTCGTCATCGTCTCCCCGCTCCCTTGAAACCCCCCTCTGCCCACTGCAAGGATCCTAGCTGGGAGCGGAGATCCGATCCAGCCTCAAATCCGTCCGTCCGGCGTGGTGCCCAGAGAAGTGGGGGTGGAGAAAGAAGCCGGGTAGGGACAAGGAGGGAATGGGAATCTTCATCCGCGGAGAGCAAAGAGGGGGGCAGGCGAGCTAGGCTTAACGGGAAAAGGCAGGAAACCCCCGGCGAAGAGCTGCCTCCTCACCCACCGCCAGCCTGGCCAGGAGGTGTTACAAACCAAGGAGGCGCGCGATGGCTTTAAGAGAAGCGGGGAGCCTGCACGAGAAACCAGGGACAGCCGCTCCGCTGCCTTCCCCCAAAGCCACGCTCGGCCATCGCCCCGAGCTGAAACTGACAAGGGTGTGCTGGACTGTTGGTGCTGGATCCGGCCCTTGCTTTCCCCTGCCCCTTTCTCTCCCCATCGCAGGTTCTGCTGCGTCCTGGAGAGAGAGAGAGAGACATCCCACCTCGCCGGCCTCGCTCTTTGTTCCCGGGGCTGCTCGGCCGGCTTTAGTTGGCTGCAGCGCGCTGCCTGCCTGCCTGGCGATCTTCCTTGGCTTCGCCTTCCCTCCTCCACCTCCTCCTCCCACCCGCTTCCCAGCGCAGCTCCTCGGGCCGCGAGTGTCTCCTCCGGCGCGATTGCGATCACGTAGCTCAGGGAAGAAGGGAGAATCCCAAGCAAGCAGGCAGGCAGGCAGGGGGAGGGAAGAGAGGATTTCGCAAAAGGGTGTGGCTTGGGGCGGGGGAGGAAGGATACAGAGTGGCCTCCCACGCACGGGTCGGAAGTCGAGGTGTGTAGGGGCGGGGGACCGGGTGGGATCCCGCTGCCAGAGGAGAGGAGGAGGAGGAGGAGGAAGCTACCCCGGGGTCCCCAGAGGCGCTCCAAGCGGAGCCTGCGGGGAGAGGAGCGCCTCGTTCGGATTTGGAGCTCGCCTTCCGGAGGAGGAGGAGGCGGAGCGGGCCGGCCAAGTAGCTGGAGGGGGGATTTCTGCTCGGTCTGATGCAATCCCAAACGTGCTGCAAAGGAACTCCGAGGCAGCGGCGGCATCACTCGCACCTCCCACCTGCCCAGATGGCGCGCCTTTAAATACGGATCGGCGGGGCTGAGAGCTCTCGGGCGGAGATTGGCGGAGAGCGAGAGAGGGAGGATGCGGAGGGAGCCCTTAAAGGCGCCGTGCGCCTTGCTGCCTCTCGCTTGAGCCCCTGCTCTTCCGAGTTCCAATTGGCGCCCGCAGGAGCGAGGGAAGTCAATATTGTGACTTTCGCCAACGGAGAGAGGAGCCGTCCAGGCTGCGGTGCGTGCGTGCGTGGTGGGGTGGAGAACCTGCCTCGGTTGCTAAGGGGGATCTGAGCGGAGTTACCCATTTGGTGGGCAGATGGACCGAGGCAATGGCGTAGAGAGGGCTGTGCAGCTCAGGGAACACGTGTGTGTGTGTGTGTGTGTGTGTGTGTGTGTGTGTGTGTGTGTGTTGGACGGGGAGATCCTTCCCAAGCTAAAGATCTGCCGCGGTGGCTTCTGGTTGAGCAGGTCCTTGTGGCCGCGACATTAACTGGTTTCACGAACAAAGTTGTCCAGAAAGGAGTTACTGGGTAGAGAAATAGGATTGGTGCTAAAGCCAGGCCAACATTTGGGTAGGTGGTGTGAGGTGTTCGTTTCTAGCATGCCTACAGTGTTGTGGAACACTTGCCTGCATGGCCGTAACGATTATTTTTGTTGAGGGAGGCAAGCTTATTTTTGGAGCAAAGAACTTCAGTTACTAAGTATTTTTTATTGATTTAGGGGGGCATCTACTCCCCCTGCCCTCCCTTGGCTATCTCCAGGTGTGGGAATCCTCACCATATATATATAAGTCCCCTGAGATAAGTCATCCGCATGACCACTTTGCAGATGAGGGTGCAAGAGAGTGATTTGCCCAAAAGACAGTAGTCATAGCTTTCTAAACCTAGATGTAGTGAGACTCAAGTGTGCCCAGAAGAAGCCTCCCCCCCCTTAGTTCTTAACACTAATCACTAATTACGGATATGTTAGGGACACAGGTGGCGCTGTGGGTTAAAGCCTCAGCACCTAGGACTTGCTGATCGAAAGGTCGGCGGTTCGAATCCCTGCTGCGGGGTGCGCTCCCGCTGCTCGGTCCCAGCGCCTGCCAACCTAGCAGTTTGAAAGCACCTCCGGGTGCAAGTAGATAAATAGGGACCGCTTACCAGCGGGAAGGTAAACGGCGTTTCCGTGTGCAGCTCTGGCTCACCAGAGCAGCGATGTCACACTGGCCATGTGACCCGGAAGTGTCTCCGGACAGCGCTGGCCCCTGGCCTCTTAAGTGAGATGGGCGCACAACCCCAGAGTCTGTCAAGACTGGCCCGTATGGGCAGGGGTACCTTTACCTTTACCTTGGCTTGGTAGTTGGCAAGAAAATGTACTGGTTACTTTGCAGGCTGTGCAATAGAGCACCCTGCCCTTAAAAACAGGTTGTAAGATGTAGCCATTATTAGCCCAGTTAAAATTAAGCCTAACTTGGAGTTCATGGCTGAATCAGGATTTGAACCCAGGTCTTCCTACACCATGCATTTAATGCACATTTAAAATACATAACTGCCCACAAAGAATTATGGGAATCCTGAGTTTACCCCTCACAGAGCTGCAGTTCCCAGCACCCTTAACAAACTATAGTTCTCAGGATTAACTGGGGGAAGCTATGTGCTTTAAATGTGGGCATGGGCCTATGTGCCGAGTCTTTCATGGATCTAGCAATGGGCCTGAAGCTAAATCTCACTGTTGCCTTAGGTTCTATGCCTAGGAGTCCACCATAGAACCTGCCTAGTGTGGTTCCCCTATGGCTGCACAATGCAAGGAAAGGTCGGTAGTCTAGGGATGCTTGCCCACCATTTCTGACTTCTCTGGGGCACCTCTAATGAGCTTTCACACAATCCCAGGGTTCCCTGGAACACTGTTTTAAATAGTCCGAGGACAGTAAGTGGATTTTCACCCATGCACATGCAATGCCCAGACTCAATCATAAAGCTGGAATGCTGTAGCAGTAAGTGCTTCAAAGCTGTGTGCTCAGGCATAGTGCTACATAGAAAGATGCACATTATTATGCTGCACATGTTATATACAGAATACTAATGAGTGGTTTTGCATTAAGAATTTCCTTTTCGAGCAAAACTGGGTGCCGCCTTTTGATCATAATGATCAAAATTTGGCAGGGTGGGCCAGGGGCCACGTAAAGCAGTTTCAGGGGCCAGGTAATTCTAAGGTGCCACCTTTTGGCCATCCTTGCCTTAAAATAAGGCATCCACATGAGGCTTCAGTGTCTACAGCAGGCTTCTCCAACCTGGTGCCCTCCAGATGTTTTGGACTATAACTCACATGAGCCCCAACATCATACAGCTGTGCCGGCTGGGACGGATGGAAGTTGCAGTCCAAAATATATGGGATGCAGCTGGTTGACAAAGCATGATCTGCAACGTCTACTTACCAACAATAAGTAGAACCAAGCATAGCAATGGAATGATGGGTCCTGCCAACTTTTTCATATTCTGTGAGGAAAGTAAGCTGTTATCCTTTACTGTGTTTAACTCTTTGCCTCTTTGCTTTCTATGAAACTTATTTGGGAGTGTGAGCGATTAGGGCTATGGCCAGAAACAAGTTCTACTCAATGGGGTGGCAGGTGTCGCAACCAGATCGCCCTCACATCCACATACTCAAGTCATCCTACTGACTCCAGTACTTATGAAGAAATGGGCTGTAGTTTTAGAAATCAATTCCTAAGCAGAGTAACTTGAGAACACAACTTGTTGATTATCGATATGCAGGTATTCCTTACAGCTAACTCCTTTACAATTAGCCCATGCAATTTTAAGTCAAGATGTTTCAGTTGCATTGCCAATGCAACGTCACAAACCATAATGAGGAGGAGCAAGTATTTGCTGTTTCAGAGCTTTAGATTTGCCTCTTAGGAGAAATATATGTACCAAGGGGTATCTTATCACACTCTGCATGTAGCACAGCAGTGCACCACATGGGAAGAGAATCATTTATAAAGTCCTGCTAGGCAATGATAATTTTTACTGTATTTCCATACCTGGGCAGTAAAATCTTCCTCTGCTTGCAGGAGGGAGAGCTGGATTACCAAGCTGGTACATGGACACTGTGATACATTTTACCAGTATTTTATCAGTATGGGAATCCTAGTTCAGGAATGGGTCTCAAAGCTCATCTGGTCCAAATCACTGCTGTTTCAGGAAATCCCTACTACAGCATAAGTGGTCATCCAGCCTCTGTTTAAAAATCTCCAATGAAGGACAGTCCGCCACTTTCCAAGTATGTACCCATGCACTGTGGTTTAAAGGCTGGTTCACACATGCTTGGACAGAACGTCAAACACGCACACATGTCATCCTTTCCCTGCTGTAGTTGGTTTTCCTCCTACATACATCGCTGATTCCTTCTTAAGGCCAACCAATCAGCACCATGTACTGCTCCTAGTTTGAAAGTAGGAAGAATGGGTTTCCCCTCTTCTCAGCCAGGGAAGATCGTACGTCTGCCAGAAAACGGGGCAAGCTATGCACTTCCATAGCAGCCTCCTCCCACAAATAATGTTTCCTGCAGTTCACATATGCTTTAGTCATCTGAAGCCCTTTCAGACCATCTGTTCATGTGTAGACGGAACAGGTGGATTGGCCCCATCTTTGCAACTTCTGCGAGTTTGGTTGAAGGTCTGAAGGAAGCTTCTGCAGCATATTCCTACTCCTGCATGGGCTTCTCATCTGAATGTGGGAACTGGGCACTTTCAGATTCAAGGCAAATAAAGCTGTGTAAAGAAGGCCCCTTTCACCCAGTGCTCAGAGGGTACGTCACTATGCGCAATCTCGCCTCAGCCTCAGGCTATGCATGAGGAGAAGCACTGAAAAAGAGTGCAGGTGCAGCCCAGTGATCAAGTGGTGAAGGGGGACGTGAAAACTAGCCCTTTATGAATTGATAGCAGTAGCCTGGTATATATTGTTCTCTTTTTAAACTCTCTCTTCTATATTACAGGCTTCTTCTAAAAACTTGCCTCTGTTTAAAACTCCCATCTGTTCCTCAGTGGGATATGGATATACTGATGCTTAAGGAAAGAAGGCTAAGAAGCCCTCTTGTGGTCACTATATTTGCTTTCACAGGTGCTCTGGATCTTGGCCATTGCATTTCCGATACAATGGCCAAGAAGGGCTGCAGCTTAGTATTAGAGCATCTGCTTTCCATGCAAAAGACCCCTGGCTCAATCCTCTGCCTCTCCAAGTAGGGCTGGAAATGTGCCCTGCCGGAAACCCTGGAGAGCTGCTGCCAGTCAGTGCAGACCATACTGAGCTGGAGGGACCCATGATCTTCCAGATCTCTTTTGCCAGTGGAGTTATCTGTGGCCGGTCGCCACTTCATGCTGCACCTGCCACATGACAAAAATGACATGTGCAGCTCAACCCTATGATAAACAAAAGGAATGTGTGTGTTTCAAGGAGCCTGCTCCACCAGCCCTGTTAAGATTAAATACCTGGGTTGGCTGAGATTTATTTCCCACTGGAGGTTGTAGCTTTGATTGACTGAGATTTATTTCCCAGTGGAGGACGTAGCATTTACATATAAAGGGAGCTTCGTATTACTCTCACAGCTAAAGTCCAAGGGGACTTGGACTGTTTCACCCACAAGGGTGACTTTTTTTGTCCTTTGCCACTGACGGCATCCCAAATTTTGAGCGCTTTTCATTGGATCTGCCACATTTCCTTAAGACAGGCTCTGATGAGTGAGTGAGTGTGTGCGTGAGAGAGAGAGAGAGAGAGTATATATATATATATATATGAGCGTCTGTCCTCCACCCACAAGCCAGAAAGAATCCTTACTCTGGTTGCTCTGCTTAGCTGAAAATATCTCTTGAGAAGCAACAAGCATGTTCCCCCTCAGTTCTCTAGCAGATTTTGGAGTCAGAAAAACATAACGGGCAGCATGAAGTTAGCATAACAACTGCCCACCCATTTTTCATTATTTCACCAATGTGTGATGCATGCTCGTGAGCTGTCATCCCTGGCAGTGCTAACATTTCCATCTGCTTACATATTGTTTCTATTCTTGTGCTGCAATCCTCGAGCCGCTTGCTCTGGAGTAGTCCCGTTGACGTCATGTGGGGGCATTCCGGAGCCTGTTTATTCCAGGGCAGCCTGTCAATGGGATGGCTTTGGAGCAGATGCCATATGGATAGCTGGCACCTCTTCGGAGGAAAATGGAGAGGGAGGGGCTAATCACTGGGCTCATGTGATGCTGCTAAAGCGAGTTAGATCTGAGCTTGGTCAGCGCTGGGATGAATCTCTGAGCTTTCTGATGCAAGAACATCCATATCTGGGCCATTTTAGCTATTAGATAGCAACCAACTTGGTCTTGCCACTTGTCACAAACCCAGCAAGAAACTGGATGCAATCTCAGCTCTTTTATGCATCCCTGTTTTCAAATCCTCTGCATGGATACTTTCCTTTTTCAGGTGTATACTTAAAAATCTTAAGTATTCCCCAGAGGAATGAAGCATGCAGACTGACTCTCTGCTTAGAAAGCAAATACATGCAGGACCACCTCTACCATTAGGCAGAGTGTGACAGTTCCCTCAGGCCACAAATGTTGCTGGTGGTTGCAGGGGGTGGCATGGAGATGCTGGAGGTCCAGGCTGTGAGTCATGTGACCTGGCCTGGTGGCTGCAGATGCCATCACCAGAGTCCAAGTTCACCATCTTCAGAAAAGAGCAACTAGCATGTTCAAGGGGATGGAGCAACTCTTCTACGAGAAAGCATTAAAACTTCTGGGGCTTAGAGTAAGAGGCAACATGACAGTCATGTATAAAATGAGCCAGTGTGGCATAATGGTTTGAATGTTAGACTATGACCCAGGAGAGCGGGGTTTGAATCCCCACTCAGCCATGAAGCTCACTGGGTGACCTGGGGCTAGTCACCAGCTCTTAGCCTAACCTATCTCATGGGGTTGATGAGATGATGAAATGGAGAGGACAAGAACTCTTTACACCACCTTGAGCTCATTGGAAGAAAAAGGTGGCTAATAAATAAATAAATAAAGCATGTACAGTATGGAGAAAGTGGTTAGAGAACTGCCTTTTCTCCCTCTCTCATAACACTAGAACTTGTGGCTATGAAGCTAAGTGTTGGAAATACTTCTTCATGCAGCACACAGTAGATCAAAGATCATAGAATTGTAGAGTTGGAAGGGTCCATAAGGGCCATCCAGTCCAATACCCTACAATGCAGGGATATTTTGCCCAACATGGGGCTTGAACTCATGAACCTGAGATTAAGAGTTTCATGCTGTACTATCTGAGCTATCCCAGAGAATTCCTTCCCATGATAGGCAGGGATGGCCATTAACTGGGTTGGCTTTAAAAGGGCATTAGGCAATTTAAGGGTCCTGATGGCTATGTTCTGCCTCCACAGTTGGGGAGCAATATTCTTCTGAGGGATGGTTGTTTCACTCTGATCCTGCCTGTGGCCTTCTTATAGGCATCTGACTGACTGCTGTTAGAACAGGATGTTGGACTAGATTGGATGCTTTGGCCTGATTCAGCAGGTCTGTCTTATGTTCTTATGCTAACCCAGTTGGGTTAGCTTCTGCAGATGAAGTGGGATGGGACGCCATCTTGCCTTCTGCCTTGGGCAGCAAAAGGGCTTAGGGCAGCCTCAAATCACATATACAATACGTTCAGGTGGTGGAGGTTTTCCAGACCTCACAAACATACAGAGTTGGCAACCATGAGGCCCACTTCCAGTCTGTGCAGCAGGGACCATTTAAGCCTAGTTACATCCCTGTGAAGAAGCAAAGGATAGTGAAGTGCCAAAAGAAATTCTTTACAGGATGTTGGCAGAGCGATATGACATGTGAAAGAAGCTGTGCCAAATCTCTGAAATAAATTGAGGGTTTGCCAACGATAGGGCTGAGTAAAGATCTCAAAGTTTGGGCCTTCAGATGCTGCTGGAAAAGTTGCCAGTTGTAGTCGTTTCATAGGATTCAGAAGAGTAAAC
This sequence comes from Podarcis melisellensis, assembly GCF_964234715.1. Classification (NCBI taxonomy): domain Eukaryota; kingdom Metazoa; phylum Chordata; class Lepidosauria; order Squamata; family Lacertidae; genus Podarcis; species Podarcis melisellensis. The sequence continues at coordinate 61,976,723 of NC_138528.1, read as the reverse complement.
GGATTAAAAATACTGTTTCTGTTCCTCTCACAGTGGTACAATATTGTGCCACTAGTCTCTTGGCTCTCCCCTCTCTTCAGACGGCCAGGGGGGTGTAACTGTTTTACACAGTACAGTGGTACCTCGGGTTACAAATGCATCAGGTTACAGTCTCTGCTAACCCAGAAATAGTACCTCGGGTTAAGAACTTATCTTCAGGATGAGAACAGAAATCGCATGGCGGCGGTGCAGCAGCGGTGGGAGGCAGGTTAAGAACAGTTTCAGGTTAAGAACAGACCTCCAGAACGAATTAAGTACTTAACCCGAGGTACGTTTGAATGCCCTCACGTTGATTTCCCACTTTGCAGCCCCTTATATAGGGGCAATCGTTCGAAGAAGGATGCAGTCAGAGGTAGTTCAATGCAGAGCATAACTTGAATGTGCTGGCATGTTAAGATGGGCTCATGATGAATTCATCCTTGTTCTTCTTCCAAGCCAGCTAGTCCTCCTTCTGTAGAATCTTGGAGGTCAACAAACCTCACACCTCCTTGTTTTAAGTGACTGTTCTGGATTCTTCCTGCTTCTCTTCTTTATTTAATAAATAAATGCCTTTTAGAACATGTCTTACAAGGTGGCAGACTTCAATATAAAGTGTCACAAGCAATAATACATAAAAACAATCCAAGCACACAAACCCCCACCCTGAGAACTGGTCTGTATACCATCTTACAGATTAATCAGCCTCTAGCCTTTAATTTCTGATCAGGAGGGTGGGACATATTGATCCTGCCACACAGGATGTTCTATGCTGACCCCCTTTTGGAGAAATGCTTGTCCTCCCAACATTACTTTTTGGGCCAATTTTGCATGACCATTGTTTAAGTGGCAAGATGCAAGTTGCATTGATGTGGCTTGGTCATGTGATCACTTCACCGTCCATTCCCTGTGTGGGCCACTGCAAAGTTTTGAAGTATGTCATAGGCAGCTGCAGTAGCACAGTAAAATGCGCTGGTGGCATGAAATATTGGAATTAGGAATACCAGGGGAAATGATATATGGATTATTAACCCTTGGGATGCATTTATCCTGCATTTTTGTTTACGTATTCTTAACAAGGCATGCCCCGTTTTCATTTTTAACAAATTTGGCAGCTTGGTGGGTTTTGGGTTGGTTTTATTGTTTAAAGAAAAAAGCATATCCAGTTAAAGTTAGGACAACTTAGTTTCAATGTGAAAACTAAGCATTTGTTTAAATTTCTCAAATCAGTGGGGCTTAAACTTTGTCTGGGTCATGCCCTATGAAAAATGAAAGCAGGGGGAGATACACCTCCAAATTACTGTATCACAAAACTGCATAAAAGATACAAATAAGGAAGAAAGTTTCTAAAAGAAAAGGCAGCATCCCATTTAATACAGAACGTGTATAAACTTTCCAGCACTGGAAGCATGTCTTATTCTAAACTCAATGTCCCAAAGCAAACATGCTTCCTTCTGAAGCAGGCAGGATCAGTTAGAAAGTTGGTTCTCTTTCTGCAATGCATCGAGGGCACCATTTCTCCAGCTGGGTACTTAACCTATATCCTATGTGGCATCCAATTTACTCTGACATTCAGGCAGAATGATTAGGTAACCTAATCATTAAGCCTCAACTTTTTCACTAGCTTGCCATCTTAAGTGTTTCCCTGACCATATCACATGTGGGGGGGTGGGGTAGGGATTAATGTTCTCTCCCCCCCCCCCCGTGGCTCAGAACAGGAAAAGACAATAATAAACCACCAGTATGTGTGTCAACTGGTCTAGAATTCATGGGAGACTTTTAAAAACGTAAACATCATTAGAAACAGTATTTGTTCATTTCTCAATCATAAATGCCAAAGTTGATCATATTCTCATATATATACACCGGGAAGGGGAGAAATGCATGCAATGGTAATTAGACGTATTCTGGCTTTTTAAATCAGAAGCTATTTACACCTTGAACTTCATGAATAATACATGATATACAGGCATGATAAGAGATAATTAGATGGACCAGCTAAGAAGAATGCAAAAGGGGGCCAGGAACCCAAGGATTGCATAAGGTGTGTGGGCATTTTGACATCTAAGAAGCGCTATAGATCTGGCGTTAACTACCTCAGCCTCATGAAGATAATTAAGGAGAAATGTGGGTGTCAAAACACACACACACAAACCTAGCAAACTTCCCATAGATTGGCTAGCTTATTGCAGCAGTTCAAAACACAATTGGCAGACGCCCACATTGGTCATGATTGCCCTTTGATGCGGCTGTTATTGACTTTATAAAGATGCCAGAGTTAAAATGCTGTCTTAAGCTCATTGTTTGACAAGTTCCTGTCCAGGATTCTGTCATGGCAATAAATGTCAGCCTATCTACTGAAGTTCTTATATTTTGTTGTGTCCGCGAAGAGTCAAATAGCAAATTACTCATATATTCAGTTCATCCCAAAGATGTTCTGTCTTGTAAGAAGCCTCTCAGCTGTCTTAGGAAATGTTCTATGACAACATGTTCTCCATCTTCTTTTCATTCTATTTCTCCTCCCCTCTCCTTCTATTTGTATATACGGTTCTGGAATACAAAGTAAGAAGCAGGTTGGTTTGACCCTTAGGTTTTCAAGTCGTTTTTAGAATTGGATTTCTAGTCCACATTGTCAATAAGGCCAAGGATGAATAATAATCCTTGTCTTGTACATGGCTATAGCATCAATGAGCTACTGCAGCCAAATCATTGCACATAAATAATGGCCATATCACACAGTGTCAATTCAACTGCAATTCTTTTCGCACATTCACCGGTCAGTTGTTAAGGCTTTGCTCACATGTGCATTTGCGCCACTTGACATCTCTGCCCTTGATCACTGTTCATTTGGTGACTGGCAGATGAAGGTGTAAATTGCCTTCACTGGAAAGCATGGCATTTGAGATGACATGAAAGAGATTAAAGTGGTGTTTTATACTGTGATGGTCCACTGACCCATGCAGGTCATTATTTGATATTATTATAACAAGTGGCAAACATGCAATATGTACCTACCTAAACACATAGAAATCAGGTGATGTACATGCATGTGTGGATCTGGTATAACCTGGAGATCAGTGCTAGCAGAAGGACTATCAATGCATACATTTTTGCTTCCACTGCTGAGCTATAGCAATCACCAAGATACAACCCTTGTCATGTATACTCCTCTCTATTCGGTCTTTGTTCACAAAACATCTATTGATTTCAAAGTTCTCACCTTGCGTAATAGTTTTCTTCAATTTTCTGATGCACCTGGAGCTTCTGTGATATCCTCACCCTACCCCACCCCCACACAACAAGCCTTGCAGTTTATCAGCTGCTTTGTGATTTAATTCCTTGATCTGTGTGTTTCCCTAATCTCCTGCCCTGGACATTTTCCAAGATCCTCATTGCTTTTCTGGCTATAGAGTGTATCCCCCACAGAAGATTCATTTTGCATCTTACTGTGGTCTCTGCTCCCAGCCTACTTTTACTTTACTTGATACCAAATAAAGCACTGTGTGTTGAATTTTGCTACCATCTTCACCACTGGGAGGTTTCTAGGAACATTCTCAGCCTATTGTAATTAAAGATGGTGGTCAGATTTGAGGTGAAAGGTTATATATACTCTACTAAGCAGACAAAGAGACCTCACAGCTACTAAATAAGACAAGTACTTTGGGTCTTACGGGACACAGGTGGCGCTGTGGGTTAAAGCCTCAGCGCCTAGGACTTGCTGATCGAAAGGTCGGCGGTTCGAATCCCTGCTGCGGGGTGCGCTCCCGCTGCTCTGTCCCAGCGCCTGCCAACCTAGCAGTTCGAAAGCACCTCCGGGTGCAAGTAGATAAATAGGGACCGCTTACCAGCGGGAAGGTAAACGGCGTTTCCGTGTGCAGCTCTGGCTCGCCAGAGCAGCGATGTCACACTGGCCATGTGACCCGGAAGTGTCTCCGGACAGCGCTGGCCCCTGGCCTCTTAAGTGAGATGGGCGCACAACCCCAGAGTCTGTCAAGACTGGCCCGTACGGGCAGGGGTACCTTTACCTTTACCTTACTTTGGGTCTTGCTTGGGGACACAATCAGCCTTGGTCACCCTGATGGAGAGACAGAGGAAGTGCAACCCTACTGAGTCTGCTCTGTGGCATTTGATACCATTGACCACAGTGTCTTCCTCATGAGTTGGAAGTTTGGGGCACTGTTCTGTCATGGTGTCACTCCTACTTCCAAGGATGGTTCCAGATGACAGTATTAGATGACAGTGCCTCCACACCTGGCAAGTGATCTTCAGGGTGCCACAGGGCACAGTTTTGTCCCCAGTGCTACTTAGCATTTATGCAAATCCTCTGAAGGCGTACACTAGATGATATGGGGCAAGGTGACATCCATATGTGGATGACACCCAGTTCTATTTCCCTGTAACATATGAATCAGAGGACATACACATCTTAAACTGGTGCCTGGATACACTTAGATGAGGGCTAATAAACTGTGACCAAATAAGGGGGGCAGAAACCCTCTAGATGGATAGTCCCTAGGTTTAGGAAATGGTCTGTACCAGCTTTGGGTGGGGTTCCACTCTCTCTGATGAAGAAGGTGCGTAGTTTGAGGGTGCTCCTAGAGCCATCACTGTCACTATGGGCCTTGATGACCTCAGTAGCAGGGTGCACATGTTACCAAATTTGGTTGTTTGGCCATCTACAACAGTTCCTGGACATAGTGGTCCATGCAGTAGATAACCTCATATCTAGATTATGGTAATGTGCCACAAGTGAGACTATCCTTGTGCCCGATTCAGAAGCTGCAGCTAGCTGAAAACACAGCTTCTAGGATTCTCAGTAGTGTATCCAGCTTTGCACATGTTACACCAGTGTTGAAATAGCTGCACTGGCTTCTTATTAGCTTTCAAGCCAAGTTCAAGGGGGTTTGGGTTGACATTTAAAGCCTTAAACAACTTAGAACTAAGGTACCTAGCAGACTGCCTCACCCAGTACAGACCAAGCTGTGTCTTTATGTATTTATTCATTTGTTGCATCTCTATTCTACCTTCCAGTCAACACATGGTAGCATATGTGGTTCTCTTCCTCCCCATTCCTTCCTCACAACAACCCTGTGAGGTAACTGAAGCTGAGAAACTGTCACTGGCCTAGTGAGTTTCACCCAGTGAGTTTCATGGCTAAGCAGAGATTTGAACTCTAGTCTCCCATGTCGTAGCCCAATACTCTAACTACTAAACCACGCTTGAGATCTTCTGAGGAAACGCTGTAGATGGTAGTTTGGTGACAAGCTTTCTTGATGGTGGCAGCCACTCCTTGGAATGCCCTTGCATGGGTGGTTCAAGAGGTGTCCGCATAACAGAGACATATGTTTACCCATATCCATCCTGGACTCTGTGATTCCTAAATCTTAAAACTTTTTTTCCTTTTACACACCACTCGGTTTTATCAGTGATATACAGTTTTATTCAACTTTTATTTTAACTTTCTTTTTAAAAAAAATACTCGATGGTTGTATTTTTAAATGAATTTAAGCAAGACAGTAAATATCACCCTATCAAATAGCAATAGAAGCAAAACTGAGATGTAGCTACATAGACGAACCACCAGCAGTGATCATATAAGTAATTCAAACAAGCATTAGCTACTTGTGATTTTTTTCTCATGAGCCATAAAACAGCATTTCAGTTAATGATCCTTACCACTTGAGTACAGGATCCTACCAACTGGGAACTTCCCTTATGTTATCCCTTGCTGAAATATGCAGGAGGTTCACAACACCTAGTAGTAGCTACTATTCATTTCGGTGGATTCCTTGTTGCAAGAAAGGCTTGTGGCAGGGACTGAGGAGTAATGCTGCTTATAAAAAATAAAGTATGGAACTCTGAGAGGGAAGCTAAGGGAGAAACAACTAATGCATCGTAGTTCTTTTTCCTTTGAGCTGGTGCAACTGCTGACAATGAGAAATAAAAGAGTCCAGTATGAGTGACAATGAACACGGTAGGGTCATGGCTTCAAGCTGACACGGTGGCCCACAAGAAAGTCTCTGCAAGTGTCCATTTCCCTGGACACTGCTGCTGTGCGGCCCTTAACAATCACTTCTCAGGCCTTTGTCTTCCTCTGTAAACAGCACCCTCAGGAAACAGCAAGGAATGCCACAGCCACACCATCAACTCTCAATGTCATTCTGCCTCAGCCTACATCACTCTTAAGGCCCCATCTGCACTATACAGTGGTACCTCTGGTTATAAGCTTAATTCATTCCGGAGGTCCGTTCTTAACCTGAAACCGTTCTTAACCTGAGGTACCTGAGGTACCACTTTAGCTAATAGAGCCACCACACGATTTCTGTTCTCATCCTGAGGTAAAATTCTTAACCCGAGGTACTACTTCCGGCTTAGCAGAGTAACCCAAAGAGTTTGTAACCTGAGGCGTTTGTAACCTGAGGTACCACTGTACATTTAAAACAGTAGCATTCCATGTTAAAAGAATCATGGCTTCCCCCAAAGAACCTTGGGAAGTTTAGTTTGTTAAGGATGCTGAGAATCGTTAGGAGACACCCCCCCCCATTCCCCGCACAGAGTTACAATTCCGAGTGTGGTTTAACAACCAATCCTTTCTCCCAGGGAACTCTGGGAATTGTAGCTTACTGATTTCCACTCACTAAGTGCATCAAAGCAACTAGAGTAACTATAGGTCATATTAATTCAACTCACCTTCCCCTGGCAATAAAGGATCCTGAAATCTATTAGTGAATTCTGTTACAGGATATGACAAGCATGGATCTTTATGGGAATGAATCTAAAGGAAATTATTTTTTGAAACCAGTTTTCCATTATTTCCCCAAAGCAGAACTCCATAAACTTGCAAACTGCCTGGCAAAGTTCTTTGTTCCTCAAACATTAAAATCTCAAATGAAGAATTGAAACAAGCTGAAAGAGGTCAGCATTCTTAATGCTGGCCTGTATTCCAAACACATTTACAAGATGTTTTATGTGAGCAGCCTATATCCCAGAGTACGTCATCAGAAAAAGCTTCAGTATTTCAAAAATAAGATCTTTAATTGAATACACCTGGTTCTTTTCCTCATCTGTATAAAGCAAACTCCTTTCAGGTTAAAGCCATTTACTTTAAACTAATTACAAGAGCACACATCCCATTTAAATAACAGCAGTCATGCAACATGTGTGATATTCCTCACCATTCAAGAAAATGTAAGGCTCATGTATGGTCATCACAGCATAGTTCTGCAGAAGAACTTTTACCATATCAGTTATCATTGCAATGGACTATTTATCACAATAGACACAATCTGGAGCTCCAACAGTTGGAAGTAGCCCCACTTAAGAACATAGGTAGAGTCCTGTACAATCTAAGGCCTTTCTAGTCCATTATCCTGTTCTTACAGTGGCCAGCCAGACACCTGTGAAAAGTCCACAAACAGGACCTGAGTACAAGCTACCTCTGATTCTGAAGTAAACATAAAAGTCAGTTGGTGCAACAGAAGCCTTGCACACCTTTCAGATGCATCAGAGTGGAAAGATTAGCCAAGGTATAAACAAACTAGATAGTGCCAACTCCACATTTTGGATAGCTCATGACAGGGGTGCCAACTTGAATAAAATATTGGGGGGGGGGCAAGTAAGCCCTGCCCTGCATAACTGATCACATGATGCGGTGCACGGACACAATTTGAATGGCAATGATCATTAACTTGGGGGTGGCCCTCAAATATTTTATGGGGGGCTCCTATGATCAAGATGGCCTCATTCAGTTAGGGCATCCTCACCACCACCATTGCCCATTTTCAACCACCCAGAGGGAGAGTGGAAAGCAAGGGGAGGATGCAGCTTTGTCTCGTCACTCTTGGGAGCACTTGCATGGTCAAAAAGCAAGAGAAGAGCAGGCAGAGCAACACGGTTCAGAGGTTCCAGGGATCAACAGTGAAGCTCCTGCTAAGCAGACAGGCCTCATCAGGTGCCCAGTTATGCTGGCCTTTTGCACGAGCCCTGAATTTCAGAGAACTGCATGAATCCTACCAATCCAAGCAAAGGTGGCAGAAAAGAGTGAGTGAGGCAGGAAATCTGAACTGCACTTGCCTCCTGCACCATAAATATATAGCAATACACTCATTAATCAACACTATGTTGACTTTTAATGGTTCTTCATAATAAGGCATGTGAAGTGAGACCTGCTCTGCCCTCAAGTGGATCTGGTAAGAGATGGTGATATGGTTGATAGCAGCATGATAATGACTCAGGCGATCCCATTTTACCAACAAGTTATGGCCTTTAGAATGTAATAAGTCTTGCCAAAGGGTTGCCTGGTGGAGAGGGGAAAGGAGCTACTAATTCAGGAACAGCAGGGGGTGGGGGTGGGGAACAGAAACTCCACAAATTAAAGAAGACAGTATTTTTAGCAATCTAATCTCTGGTGATTTATGAGCCTTCAAGGCTTTTAAATATCAAATCGCCTGCATTTTCATGAGTCAGTGCTTTATGGTGCTTTTCAATAAAGACCAGCTGCTCTCCAGCAACCCATTGGCCGAGTTCAAGCAATGATGCAGCTAACTGGAGGCCGGTCCATTGAAGCAAATGGGGCTCTGCTCTGCTAACCTTAGTCTGTTCTCAGCCAACCCCCATTTGCCTACTTACTAAACAGACAACCAGTCCAGGGGTGGTACAGCCTGCAGTTTTCCTCCTTCGTGACAATGTTGCCTGTGCAGGGAGGAGTTGTGGAGAAGAGTAGAATTAGTTGGCTGCAGCTGTCATTGGCTCTGGGTACACTGACCATTGGGCTCCCTGCCTTAATGCCCCCACCACAGTCTCAATGGGCACCAGACACCACTAATGCAGTGTGTGGTGTTTAGCCACACCATTCAAGCAGCTGCAGGGATGCTTGAATGCCAGTAAAAGTTGAATCTGTTGCCATTTTTGCTTAGCTTGCTATTTAACGTTAACCCTCAGCAACAGCAATGCTAAACACCACCGAGGCAAGCGCTTCTACAATGCAAATTAGGCACTCCTATAAAAAGAAAAGCTTTGGCTCCAGCTCTCGAGGGCAAACAGAGGCTGTGCAAACAGAGCTGGAAAATAATGCAAAACCCGTGGGTTCCCGATTTGAATTGACATATGCAAAACAATGGAAACATTTGCCAAATTTAACTCAATTAGCAGATTTTTCCTGTTGCTAAACAAGGGTGTGAGTCTGAAGATGGGGTTTCCGTAAATAATAGCATCTTCACAATGGCAAACTTGAGTCTGTGCCTGAAAAGTGAATGCCAGTTTTGATTCTGATAATCAGATTTCACAGAATATGGAGCTTGCAGCTAGCATTCTGATTCAGGGGATGTGCCTATGTCGCACCCTGTTTTTGTTGTATCCATGTGGTGTCAAGATCCAGGAAGCAAGGGCAAAGAATACTAAGCCAGGCAAGGTGGATCAGGCAGCGGCAAAAGCAAAGCAGCTCTGTAGCAGGTTCAGATTGTGTGAAGCCCTGCTGCCATTCAGAGTGAATAAGCTGACCTCACCCAGAATCACTTGTGGTGTGTGGGTCTGACTTTATCACATGGCATGTTTTCACCTATAGGTGCTCAGAATGCTCCACAGGTTTATTTGTCAATCCCTCCTTTCTCTCAAGCTCAATAGTGGCACTGTTGTGCAGTGCACTCCTATGCATGCCTATTCAGAAGTAAGTCCTGCTTAGTTCAAAGGGACTATTCCCACCCAAGTAAGCAAGTACAGGATTGTAGCCTGAAACATGCTTATGAATCACAGGACTATATGTGCAATTTTGTCTGTTTCACAAATTTCTGTAATCTTAATATCACTTCCTCCAAAACTGTACTACTGTCGCACTTAATTAGCTGGAGAAAGCCAGCCTTCATTAACTATTAATTATTAATTATTAATTATTTAATTATTTAATTAATTATTTAATTAATTATTAATTAATTAATTAATTATTATTAATAATAGTTAATTAATAATTAACTATTAATGAAAACACACTTGGCAATTCAATTTTTAACAGAGTAAGCACTTGTAATGTCATAGCAGGATATAAATATGTTTTATTGTGCAGCAAAGTAATGCATGTTGCATATGTGGGTTGGATATGTGATCACTACTGAATAGGACCGCAAGGGATGGGGGACGGAGCTTGGAGAATGCTTCCACGTTAAGTAGCAATTCTTCCAAAGATTAGATTTCAGAAAAATCTTTGGGAAAGAATAATGAAAATGAAACAGCTTCTATCTAGCAATTAAACTGTTCAATGGGTGTCAGATGCCTTCAATGGAGAAGATAGATAGATGATAGATAGATATCTGTTACTCGCTCACTCACACTGGAAAGATGACATGATATACGATCTCCTAGGCAACAAGTCCAGTTTGAGGGTACCACACTACAAGTGTTCTGAATCTGCTTGTATCACCTATTCTAGAATGTGATGCTAAAGAATTATTGCTCAGCTCTGTGGCATTGATACTATGTGACCCCTCAGGGTTCTATCTTGCCTCCCATGCTGGATAAACACCTCTGTGAAATCACTAGGTGAGGATGTCCATAAATTTGATGTGAGGTATCAACTCAGTGATTGATTGCTCAGGTTGAAAGTATGCAGCAGACCTTGGAGCTATATAGGGGACAATGGAATGAAACTGACTTTCTAGGTGTACCTGATTTCCAGAACCAAGAGGATCCTAGGTTTTCTTGTGACAATGTCTACAGCACATCTGACATTTCATATTAAATCATAGAGATGACTTCAAAATTAATGGTTGCTGCTGTTGAGAAAAGCTAGAGAACATTTGACTGGCCATTTTCTGCTTCCTTTAATTGGAACTGAGCCCATCTGGGCCTGCCCTGTTTTGGAATGTTCAGAATCTTCTCGAGATATAAAGTATTCCGATTCCTTCCATATAAGAATATCAAAGATAGATTTGTTTTTAACCACACTCTTTCATGCATTCATTTGGTTTTACTATCCACCAGTTGTATAGTTAATAGATTGTAGGTCGTGGAAACAAGATAAAATCAAAGAAAAAAATATGGTAATAATTTTGTTTTATTATACCTCTGAGGGGTTCTACTGTTGTTATAGTCCACTATCAACGTATGAATGAGAAATATGCTTTTGTCTTGCTTTACAAACCAGAACAAAAACAATTGTGGAGAAATCTTAAAGAGTCCTGGGACTTTATAATTTACCCATTGCTAGATACCAGTATTAAATGGTCAAACAAGATGACTGGCCACAATGATGGAGAGAGACAATAGATTTGGCCACAGGGGTCAAATGCATCTGCCAGTTTACAGATCAATGGACCACACAGGAATTCTCACCTTTAGTATGGATTCAAGGGGGCAGGAACCAATGGAGCTGGCATTTGGCCATCTTCTAATGGGTATCAGCAGGGTCTGGATTTTCAGTTAATGGTAGATTCAACATCTCACATATTCAATGAAATGAATGACAGCACACAAATGAGTCATTTTAATAAGGAACCCCTTAGACCTTATGCATATGTAATTCAATATAAGTTTCATCTCTGACCACAAGCCATACACAGTGGCTGAGGAGAACACTGTGGTTTGGACTGGTACCCAGTAGGGTATTTAACTTTTAGCATTCTGCTGACATTTATACTCTGAAAGACAAAATAGTTCCATAATTCTCCCGGGCTTCCTCAACAGTCTTTTATTCATACAACCTACTTTCAGATTTACACGTCCCCAGCAAGGAGGAACCACTAAGTCCTGAGACAGGACCTGACAGAAATCTATCTCTCTGCCCATCTCTCCATCACCCTCAGACTTTACAATTCAAATTTGAATGAGGATGGGAAGGAAGAGAGCAGAGGGAAAAAGAGATCCATGTTATATATACTTAATGTTTTGTTCTTAATGTGGAATGAGGTTCTGGACTACAACTCCCATCATCCTTGACTATGGGCCATGCTGGCTTGGGCTGATGGGAGCTGGAGTCCAACAACACTGGGAGGGTCACCAATAGTTAAAGTCTCTGGTCAAAAGCATCGTGGGGGAAAATGAGTTATTGAGGAATTTAAAGGAAGATGAAGATGTGGCACAGTTCTGGGAAGGAGTTCCGGGCCTAATGGGTAACAAGGGATAAATATAATGAATAATTCATCAATAAACTCAATAAATTCTTGGAAGGGAAGGAGAAGTCATTTCCAGCATGTTTTGACCCACAGTGCAGGAAGAGTTTCCTGATTTCCCACATTTAGTCAGTCCTGAATCTATGAACCGCTTCTTATGAAACATCCTGAAGCAATTTAGCAATAAACCACATATTTTAAATATGTCTAGTCCAATGCAGATAAACTGGGTTGAAAATCACTTGAAAGGCTCGTTGGAAATGGAATAATAAAGATCCAACGGCAGGATTCACCATATCTCTCTGTGGCTAAGCCTATCTTGTTGGGGCTCTTGTTAACAAAGGGGTGTTTTTTTGCTGCACTTTCTCTCTGTCTGCATGTTGATCTCCCCTCCTGTTATTTCTTCTCATTTTCAGCTATCACCAAGACATGTGGTCAAGATCTCTGGTATTGTTAGCCCAGAGAATCATGAAGTGAGAGGCAGAAATGCACTCAGGTTCTGGACACCAGATACCCAGATACTTTGCTCTCTGCTCAGACACTAACTTTTTAATGCCTACCAGAGCACATGAGAGTAATCCAGTAACACCGGTGAAATTAATTCCCAGTTCTTATGAGTTGTGAGTGCATAGGCACAAGGTATATCTCTGTAACCACTGAAGGATCTCAAACATCAGGAAAGATGACATTGGACCCAACAAACTAAACCTTGTGTCCATCTTATTCCCGGTGCTTTCTGGGTTTGACAGTGTGTGCATTGCTGCTATATTTAATGATAGGCCTTTGTCTCTATATTATCCATTTCTCCTATGTGGTTCAGGACATCATTACCCCACATTTTTGATATGCTGGAACCTTTGGAAGTTTTCCCTCCTTGATAACCAGAACTGAATGTATGGTGTGATTCTGCAGCAACATGGGGAAAAATTGCAAATCTGGTATTTGGGGGGGCAAAATTCAGCTTCCTAATAATCCCAGCTTTCATTTCAGAAAAACACGCCTATAGCCCTGTGGGTGCAAAGATATTCTTGAAGGTGTGTGGGCAATGCCAGCAAAAATATCAGAAGCCTGAGGGGTGGCTGAATAAGGTTTCTAGTTGTTGGGGCAAGGCTCCAATGCTATAGATGACTTTATTTCCCTCCCCATGACCAGTGGAATCCCAATACAATCCATATGCATGTCTACTTACAAGTCCATCTCACTGAATTCACTTATTCCCAGGGATGTACGTATAGGATTGCAGCATCAGCATGCCAAAATAAACAACACAAACTGTGATAAGCTATATAGGTCCGATAAATGTGCAAAATCTATACGGGAATGTAGCTTTTGTTGATGCAGAATCTGAATTGCCTAAGGCAATTGGGGTTTGGGCATGGAATAAAGACAGGCTGCCTATAAGGGAGATAGACATTGAGTGACTAGTGCACTTCAGACCATGGATAAAGCGCTATGGGCAGTGGCAATTTTGCTTGGGGGGGGGGTTCTGCTCCCAGCCCACCCGCGCACTGGCGAAACACATATAAGCATGCCCTATGACGCACTGCCCCCATTCTGCCTTTTTCCAGGTCCAAAAGGTCCTACACATCAGCGATCACATGCCAGTTGGACGTGCCTAAAATGGCCCCCGCCTGTACTGTGAAATTCAGTGTAAAGATACTGCTGTTGGGTTCTTGGATAGCTTGCAACAATAACATGAAGCCCCCCCCCCCATTTTTTAAGGGGTGGAAATACCTATTATACTGAATTCCAGGCATTACTTCACCAAATTACTCATCTTTGAAGGAGCCAAGATGCCAAAGTGCACAGTTAAGCGATGAAATTCTCTCACACAAGAAGTAGAGATGGCCACCAAGTAGAATAACTTTAGAAGAGGGTTATATAAATTGATGGAGAATAAGGGAGGCTATCAAGGGCTATGAGCAACAATTACTTGGTTCAACCTCCACTGCTGGGGATAGTATGTCTGTAAATACCAGTTGCTTGGAACCACAAGTGGGGAGAGTGTTGATGGGCTCAGGGTCTGCTTGTGGGCATCCCAATGGCATCTGGTTGGTCTCTGTGAGAACAGGATGATGGACGGGACTTCAGTCTGATCCAACAGTGCTCTTCTTAAGCTCTTCTGTTATCAGTGATGGCACCACTTATAAAATGTTCGGCTTTATTTGATGGATACACACTTTTGGAGGTGCACTTTTAGGATTGGGTTTGTGGAGAAATTGGAATAGAGCATTGATAACATTAACTTCTTGGAAAGAAGAATGATGTGCGTGGTTACTGAAAGCCAGGAGGAAAACGGTTTCAGAGGAGCCACTGAAGAAAATACAGTTTATTTGCAAAATATATATATGTATATTTCCTACTTTCTTCTTCTTCATAAAATAATGGCCCTGCTAACACTTTTATTGCATGAGATGGATACTAGGAACAGTGTTGTGTGTCTGTAAGGCATGCAGATATTGCAATAGGAGTGGCTGTAGAAATATATTTGTTGTTTAGTTGTTTAGTCATGTCCGACTCTTTGTGACCCCATAGACCAGAGCATGCCAGGCACTCCTGTCTTCCACTGCCTCCTGCAGATTGGTCAAACTCATGCTGGTAGCTTCAAGAACACTGTCCAACCATCTCGTCTTCTGTCGTCCCCTTCTCCTTGTGCCCTCCATCTTTCCCAACATCAGGGTCTTTTCCAGGGAGTCTTCTCTTCTCATGAGGTGGCCAAAGTATTGGAGCCTCAGCTTCACGATCTGTCCTTCCAGTGAGCACTCAGGGCTGATTTCCTTAAGAATGGAGAGGTTTGATCTTCTTGCAGTCCATGGGACTCTCAAGAGTCTCCTCCAGCACCATAATTCAAAAGCATCAATTCTTCAGCGATCAGCCTTCTTTATGGTCCAGCTCTCACTTCCATACATCACTACTGGGAAAACCATGACTTACTTCATATTAAATGGGGAAAGACAGAAAGGAAGAGGAATGTGTTCATTCAGATCAGTGGAAATCATTGTTTTCATGAAAGACCACTATTTCTGCTTCTCCCTCCCCCTTTGTGATGATTGGGAAATTAACATTGTGTAGTGGAAACCAACACTTTTACAATATAATAATTCACTGGGCAATGTAGGCCAATGAGTGCAGCAGCAAATCATGGATTTCATAGAATCATAGAGTTGGAAGGAACCCAGAGGGCCATCTAGTGTGTTCTGCTGAGATTTCAGTGTTGGCTAAAAAGTACAATCTATATGGTGCCTTCCCATAGCTAGCATGTTGTCATACAAGTTAAACTAAATTACGTGCCATGTCTACAAGCTCCATTTTGTGTTGAATAGCTCCATTTCTGATTATTGCTGCTATTATATTTAACTTGTAGCGTGAGCTAGCTGATTTCAAGCAACTTCCTATTGCTTGTATTTGGGAGTACGGGAGGAGGACAGGAATAGTTGGACATACGTAACTAGGAAACACGCATAAACACAATTAAATATAAAATGCTGCTAGTAGTATTAGAAGTGACCTCAGCCAATTAAAAAGTATTAATAGAAAAAATACTCTGGTGTCAAAACTCTGAGTTCATTGACATCACTCTCATTTGTGTAATCGGGATTAATTTAGATCTCCTGACAAGGAGAAACAAGAATCCAGGACATTTTCTTGACCTTTTCTTCTCAGAAAATTGGTTTGGGATGAAATCACATTAACCAAACAGATGGTTAAATAGATAGCAAGGAGAAGTTTGTTTATGTTTTTAAAGAGAGAGAGAGAATCCAGGAGCCTGTTATAGGTAGATTAAAATGTGGCTCTTTTGAAGGGTGGGGAAAGTGTTTAATTTTAGCTAATGAAGTTTTGCCTTTCTCTTAAAATGTTAGAAATCCATCACCTATAGCCCCACTTTCCCTCTCAGAGGAATAGCATAAAGTGGCTTACAAACATAAAATCTAACATTAAAAAGCAAAAACACGGTGACCCAACCAGTGAAATGCAGCTGTTCACACTAAAACCATCAGCAGCAAAATCATCATCACAAGAACACAAAGAGCAGTGTTTCAAATGGAATGTTTCCAATTGCTAGTAGAAAAATGGATGGGGGGGAGGGATGACCTAAATTCTTAGGGCAAGAAGTTGCACGATTAAGGTGCCACCACCAAGGATGATCTCTTGCTCATAGTCACTAATCTTGCCTCAGGTATGTGCAACAGGGATGCAACAACTGATCTTAAAGGCTGGGCAGATTCACATTACAGGAGACGGTTGTTCGGGTATCTAAGGCTTCATAGGTAATAGCCAGCACTTTGATTTGCACTCAACAGCAGCTCCACTGAGTACATGTTACAGTGGTACCTCGGGTTACAGACGCTTCATGTTACAGACTCCACTAACCCAGAAATAGTACCTCAGATTAAGAACTTTGCTTCAGGATGAGAACAGAAATTGTGCAGTGGCAGTGGGAGGCCCCATTAGCTAAAGTGGTGCTTCAGGTTAAGAACAGTTTCAGGTTAAGAACGGACCTTCAGAACGAATTAAGTTCTTAACCCGAGGTACCACTGAATATAGTTTGTAGGAAATGTAGGCTAGACCCATACAAGGGGGAAAGGTGAGGGGCAGGGGAGATAATAATGTTTCAAGAGGGTTGTGGAGGAAAGCTTTTGAATGTATGAAAAGGAGGAGAGGACTTGGGGAAGAATTGCCCTCCTTCAGCATCTGTGGTTACACTTCAAATTTCCAGTCCAGTACGCTGCATGCAAGGGAGTTAAAGCTCTTTCCAGGCTCGTTTCTAACTCAGTGGGGAAAGGGAGGGGGCTGCTATGGCAGATGCCAAGTCTGGCTGAGGAATTTTCCATGCCCCCTACATTCATCCATCCAGCTAATAGCAAGCAGGTTGCCAACACTGATAACATGGTGAGGCAAAGTCAGTATAAGGATGCTGGAAAGGCCTTTAGGGTTGCAAGCTGGAGCTGTGGAGAGGTGGAGGGGATGGAAGTGGAAGTGAGAGAAACTATGCTGTGACATAAGAAGCCATGGTTGTCTGTGAGATCCCTCAGCTTTAACCATGGTTTATAACCATGTTAACCAGGGTTAGTGTTATGTACCACTGAGGTCAGTATGCATTACAGTGGTCCATTCAGCTCTCTGCGTCTCCTTTTAAAAAGTAAAAGAAACAACTCCAAAAGTTGCAGCTGGATATTTATTGGGACACTCCAACATGTCACAACATAGTTATAAGTTTGGGAGTTCTCCCCAAAATCAGGCAAGATATTACATAAGGTGGGGAAGGAGTTTAAACATTAGGCAATTTTAGACTTATTTCCAAGGTGTGGAGATTCCGGCCTGCACAAGTCTCTGCTAGGTGCTGCAGATATCAGCTTACATCCCTAAGGTTCTAGGAAAATTAAGCCATGGCTTCTCCCCATTTTGGGGGAACATCAAGCCCAGATCTGCCTCTTATACATAGTTTCCTAGTTCAGCAGGGAGAGAGAGAAACGTTGAGGTAACAGAGTTGGGTTAGATTCTTGTCTAAGACCTTGGACAGCTGCACCCAGTCAGACTAGACCTCTGGTCTTCAACTACGACCATGCAAAATACATGGTAAAAAATTAAGAAATGGGTCCCCAAAGGCACATTTGGGTTGAAAGCGCAGCCCAGGCCTGAGAAGTTTGACTTGGTCTTACTTGACCATTAAGCCCCTCTAGACATCCTTCTCATTGCACTTTCATGAAGATTTCTGCTCAGTGGGCAACTGTGATCCTGGAGACCTCACATTAACATCTCTCTTTTTGTTAGTGATGACTCCATACCTCCATTGGCACTGCTAGGAGGATGACTGGGGAGGGATAGGGAGTAGTGAAAAACAAAGAAGTTTGATTTGAGCCAGGCTCTAGCCCTGCATCACATAAACTTATAAAATATAAACAATTGTACTCTGCACATGCTTGAAGGTACCATTTTCTCACTGATGTGTGTGCGCACTACAAACCTGCACTCATCTAGGACTGTGGATGGAGTCTACCATGCACACTTCAACAGCCTAGGACTTTCACGTCTCTCTTTCTTTTTGGCAAGGGTCTCATGTTCTTTAACACTAGATACCACAGAGAGCTTCAAGAGGTGAAGCATTTCTACCTGTCACATACCTGCTTAAAGGCAAATGAAGCCCTGCTTCTTTAAAACAGCAAGCTTACGTGACCTGTGGCACCTGATCTTTCTCGAAATCAAACACTTCCCTGGTGCAATTAGAGGCAGGATATTCAGGAGATGTATTCTTGATCACACTGTAAGTGTGATCCCTCTAAAAAGAGCTGGCTTGTAGAATTACCTCTTTTGTTCTTATTAAATCTAAGTTATATTGGCCATTTCCTTCCTCCGTATTTCATTCATTCATTCTTTATCACCACCTTGATGGATTCTTGCTCCCTGGAAGGGGGAGAGGTGCATATGGGATTGCCTGCCTCATGTACCAAAATAGTAGAGCCCTGCTGGATCAGACCAAGGGCACAGATAGACTAAAACCCTGCTCTCACAGTGGTCAAGCAGATGCCTATGGGAAGCCAGTAAGGATCTGCTTGTGATTCTCAGCTGCTGGTATTCAGAAGTACGGTATATTGCCTCCAGTAGCAGAGACAGAAAATGGCCATTATGGCTAGTGTACATTGGTCGCCTTATTCTCCATGAATTTGTCCAATGGCCTTTCAAAGCCACCAAAGTTAGTAACTATCATGTGGGAGCAAATTTACTATGTGGCTGTGTGAGGAAGCACTTTCTTTTGTATGTCCTGGATCTTCTAACACTCAGCTTTGTTGGCTGGTACAAAGCACTAGTATTATGAGAGAGGGTTTATCTCTACCATGTCCTCCCCACCTTGCTTGTCTTTCCCCCCTAAATTAAGATACCCCAGAAGTTACCCCCTTTCTTTGTAGAGGAGTTGCTACAACCCCTTGACCATTTTGACTGCTCTTTTCTGAAACGTTTCCAATATCCTGTGTCTCCTCCCTCCTCTTGAAGCTCTGCAATATCCTTGGCTGGCCTTGGGTCCTATGCAACTCAACTTGAAGGCAGCTGGGCACCATTTTATGTTGTACAAAATACCGTGAGCCACCCTTGCACTGTTGACTTTGCTTGGCCTATCTGCTTGTTTACTAGTCCCAACTGAGGTTGCATTCTGGGCGATGTAGTTAACTCTTCACAGTACAGTGGTACTTCAGTTTTTGAACGTCTCGGAAGTCAAATGTTTCGGTTTACAAACGTGCCTCGGAAGTCAAACAGCTTCTGCTGAGTCCCCCCCCCCCAATTTTCTCTATTGAATTTGCAGACCACCCTTTGCACCTCGGTTTTCAAACCTTTAGGAAGTCCAACGGTCTTCTGGAACAGATTATGTTCAAAAACCGAGGTACCACTGTGCTACAATTCCCAGCCCCCTTTAACAAACTACAGTACCCATAGCCATAGTTCTTTGAGGAGGAATAGAAATTGCACCTTAAAGGTACAGTGTGTAGATAGCCTAAGACTGACATTTGCACCGCACACCGCTGTCTGTGCGATGGGCCTGGGAGATGGTTTAGGAGCCTTGATCTGCAATCCTGAACCCCTTGAAATTCCTGAGGACATGTAGAGGACTGCAATGATGACATTTCAAGATCGTTATGAAACCAAATTCTTTGGCAGCACAAGCTAAGGGCACAACTGCAGCACCTTTTTAGGAAAGGAAGAAAAAGCACGAATACTTTATAAAAAACTAAGTGTTTCAGCTTGATGATGATGATGATGATGATTTTTTTTAAAAAAAACTGTCCCCCGCCCACCTGACTGGGTTGCCCCGGCCACTCTGGGCGGCTTCAAAGCTTCCAAATCAATGTCTCCTTTTCGCAAAGTAGGGAAAACCCTCTTCCAGAGTTTTAAGGAGAAAGCGAAACAAGTGACGAGGGAGCATCATCGAGCACGTGCCAGGGGCGGCAACCGGAGGCTGGCAGCGATTTTTCCTGTCTCCCCCCCCCCCGCCCCCCTAATGGGAGGCATCCTTCGCATGCGTCGGGATTGCGGTTCCTCGTTAGTGCTGCCAGCGGCGTCTCCCTCGGAGAGGCGGGCGGGGCGTCACGTGACCTCCACGCATGGCGCGCGCGGCTTCCCGTCCGCACATCCCACCCGAAGCGGCGCTCGGGAGGTTTCGATCCGGCGCTAGGCTGACCCGAGGCGAGCCGCTGATAAACAATGCAAACTCTAGGTCCGGGCCAAGATCAAAGGAAGCTGCTCAGTCGTGTGTGAAGGGGCGGGGCGTGTGTTGCAATTATTAACCTCCGCCACGCAATTTCCACTAGCAATAATTTAATATCTGTGTTGGCGGCATGAACGGGAAAGAGCTGCGCGCGGGGGAGGGGACGAGTTGCAAAATTTGGGCAAGTAGTGGCGGGGGGGGGTCTCTTTTCTCCCTCTCGCTTCCCACTTGGGGTGGCTGGCTTTTGCAAGGAGGCGCGCTTTTGAAACAAAACAATAAATTAAGTTTTGCGGGGCTTTGTTGTTGTTTTTTAAGCGAAAGGTGAGTTTGGGGTTGCGTTGCTTCTGCCTGTCTGGTTCTGTCTGCGAGAGAATCCGCCGGCTGGCTGGATCGAGCACGTTTGCCCGCTGCGTGTTCTCTTCGAAAGTGACTAGTTGTAACGTTACCCGGAGCCTTCATTAATAAAGAATGTTTGTTATTATCTTGATTGCATTCTTAATAGGCAGACTATGGAGAGGTCAGTGAGGGAGCTATATTTAAATGGATCTGGTTTGTTTAATGCACGAACAAGTAAGCCAATCTTTTCCAGCTTTTTAAGGGATTTCGTAACATTTCGAGAGGAAGCCCCAGTTCCCTGGATTTTTAACTTGCTATTAAAAGCGGGGCACTGGAAGGGGGAAAATAATAATATAAAAGTATTGGTATTCTACCCATCTCCTCACCGCCGTTCTGTCCAATCCACTTACTCTGGAGTAGTCCTATTGCATTGTGATGGGGGGGAGGGGGCTTGAGCATGACCAGCCTGCGGGTGGGTCTGGCTCAAACTAACCTGGGAAGGCAGAAGTCTCTGCAATATGCGTGGCTGTTACTGGCTTTCAGTTGTTATTTACAACTTTGCTTCGCGATAAGGGGTGGGGGAAGCGATCTGGGTGTCTATTCCAACCCGATCCTCTTCCTTCCCTAGAGAGATCTGGTCGACCAACCCTACCCAGGCAGGGACAATAAAGTTTGTAGCAGGCGAAAGGGAGCCCTCCCCTTCTAGGGAGCAAACGGCGTTTGCCGTCCGGCTTTGGGATGGGGTGGGAGAGGCATCGCGGTTCCTTTAAAGCGGGCACCCCAGTCCTCGGCGTTCCTGCTTGCAAGCGGCTTGACCAATCGAAGCCCAAACGGAGATCTAAATAATTTCTGAGTGAGCAGAAGCCAGCCACGGGCGGGGGGGGGGGGGCAGGCGGGCTCGTGCGAGAGAGGCTCCTACGCCAGCCCCCCCCCCTCCGCCCCGCTGGGGGGGGGGAAGGAAGGGAGAGAAGGAGATCAGAGGCTCCCCACCACGCCGCTGCCCTCCCACCCTTCATAAAGCTTTGATGAGACATTCGAGCTGCTCGCCTCCTCCTGTGTTTCTGGAGCTGCAGGAGGCGGCTGCAGGGACTGGACGGCTGGGAGACGATGTGACTCTCCGGAGGAGACCCCAGCAGGCTTTGTGTGGACGGCAAGGTAGGGACGGGGCGGGGAGGGGGGAAGAAAAGTTGACTCGAGCCGAGCTGGGTGGAGAGAGAGGCGCCCCGGAAAGGGGCAGCAGCAGGGGCGCCAAGCAAAGCGGGAGACGCGAGAGGGCGTCGGAAGGGGAGGGCTAGGGAGCTGCGGACCCGGGGCTCCGGCAGGACCCTCCGGGGTGTGGGTGGGTGATTCCCTGATGGAGCGCCGGGCGGGCGGGAGGTTTGGGAGCGAGGGGATCGCGGCGCCATCTGCCCGTCGGGCCCGTCCGCTTCCTCGGAAGTAAAGCCCGAGAGCGAGCGCAGCCCTAGGTAAGCGTGGAGAGGGGGGGCGGCCCAAACGAGCGAGGTTTGTTCTCCGATCTGCCCCTCTCGGGTGGTGCCCCCAGAGCACCAGACACCTGCTCGCTTCGCGGCTGGCAGGGACTTGGCGCCCTCGCTGCCTCTGGCCAGGCTATAGCACGACCTCGCTCACCAACGCGCGCACTTAGTTCTCGCTCGCTCGCTGCCTGCAACTTGCCGCGTACTTTCCTCTGCGGAAAGCCCACCCGACGGAGGCGGTGGGTGTCCGAGAGAGGCAGGAGAGAGCGAGAGAGGCAGGCGCGCCGCGGGAGCCCACTCGCTGGAGCCCAGGCAAACAGGCAGGGCTTCCCCCGGCTGGTCCCATCCGACGGTACGTGGAGAGGCGGGGAGCCCCTCGAGGCTGCAGCGCAGCGGAGCGGAGGAAGCGGGTTTGGGGGCGGCTGGCTGCCTGCCGCGCGATTACTGGTGGGCGAGGTACGGGTTCCCCTCCTTTTAGGGGAGCCTTCTTAAGACTGCAGCTGCGGGTTTTAGGAAGGAAGGGTGGGTTTTGTGACGGGGGGCGTGTCCCCCCCCAAACCAGCAAAACAACCCAAGCAGCGCTGCAATTGCGATACTCCTTGGATTTTTGTGGTGGTCTAGTTGTGTGGAGCGAGTTTGTTCGGGTGGTGGTTTTGTGCGTTTTTAATGGGACAGGGGGCCCTCTGCTGGTCAGAGAGAGAGGCGCGGCGGCTGAAGGCCCAGAGGAGAGGGCGGGATTCCAGAGCAAAGCGCCGCCGCCGCCGCCATCCTCTGAATGGGAGTGGGAGGTCTTCTGCTCCACGCAGCTGGGCGAGGTGGGATCATCCGCGTCAGGCTCGATGCGTCTTACATCGCTGGCTCGGAGGGGCCTCGCATCCAGAGGGGGATTTCCTTGTGTAACATGATGTGCTAGAGGAACTTTTTTGCAGAAGCACTCCTGCCCAGATGGGAGCAGCCAGGGCGCGGGGAACGCTTCCTGGTGACAGCAAAGGCAGGCAACTGGGCAAGGAGGCAGAGAAACGCTCTAAGCGACGGAGCGCTTGTATGTGTGAGAAATGTAGGGAAGCCAGGGAAATGGTTGGAACACTCTCTCTCTGAAATTTACTGGAGATCAATCTCCTTTTAATACAATGCCCACCCACCAATGTTTATCTTAATGATTAACGGGAGGAAGCTGCCGAAATATTTGGGTACAGAAATGAGCTTGCAAGCAAAGAATGCAGTTCCTAATGGATTAAACGGAGGGGCGGGGAGAACATGGGGACAAAAGTGAATCTGGGGGAGCTGTTCTTCACACGGGTTTGAGAATTAAGTCTAGGCTGCGGTCATTATACATTTACATGGTAGTAAACTTGATCGGCTTAACTTCTGAATGAGCATATATGGGGATGCACTTTTAGATGGGGAACTCTGGATTTCTAGATTTGGACCGCTGCATTGACCATGCTACCTGGGACACATGGCAGGTGGTTCCTTAGGGCGCATATGGTGCTGCCGCACCATCCTCAGTCCACCTTCCTGTCACCTTCCTCCACCTTGGTCTCAGCATTGCTCCATGTAATACAGGGAGGAGGATGGGAACAAAACAAGTATTAGTTGGCTCTGGCTCCACCAGCCAAAGGTGGTCTCTCTGCGTACAACCCTGTTTGCCCCAATGGGCACCAGCCAACCCTGGCTGCTGGAGCCCCACCAGAGACTTTGAGTCCAACAATATCTGGACGGTCAATGCCAGGGTAGATAAATTCATGGATGAGACATCTGTTTACACACATTAGCTATGATAGCTTAGTGGAACCTCCATGTTTCAAGGATCAGGATGCTGGGGTGCATAGATTTTAACTTGCTCCAGGGAATGCAAGTCTGCTGCAGCTAGTTGCTTGGGAAATGAGTGACATAGGTTTGCCTGTGTGCAGTGGTGCTGCATGGTCCATCTCCCCACCAGCCCAAGAAACTGGCCATGTTATTAGGAGTAATTCCCTCTAGCATTGCCTCAAGTTCCTTCCATCACTGTGATTCAAAATCAAACTTGAGTGTCATCTCCTGGAAAGAAAAAGTTTCACTCATTCTTCAGTGTATGTAGAGATATATTGATGACTTGGGCAACTTGACGTTGTTGTTGCTGCTGTAGGGAGAATTAGGATGTGTGGCAGCAGCAGTGGGGATGCATAACCGCCTAGGTATGACACACTGCCAGAGGTTATAAATGGAATGTAACGGGAAGTTACTCTGTTGGCTGCAGCTCAAAATTATGCATCTACACAAGCCAGCAAGGCTCAGTAAGTGAACGGAAAGAGACACTTGTTGAAATGTAACCTTTACTGGAATTTAAAACACGCCGGTTACCATAACTGGAATTCCAGGGCTATAAAGTTATTTGTCCTTTTTGTCTACTTCGCTAGACGGAAGTCTGTCTGTCTGTCTGTCTGTCTGTCTGTCTGTCTCTCTCTCTCTCTCTCTCTCTGTGTGTGTGTGTGTTTATGCTTTCCGTAAATTATTAAACTCCTTTTATATTGTGCGTTCAGTCGGTGGATGGGGCAAGACAACTTAATAAAAGCAAGCAATCTCTATATATTTCTGCAATACTCACCTGTGCATTTCATCCACTCATTGCAAGAACAGAGAATATTCATTCCCCATCCATTGCTTTATCAGATCTGCAATAATTTGTGATCCCAATCTTATCACAGTGACCAGGATTTAAAGAGATCCACATGGCTGTCTAAAGTGGTCTTGTGTGCACACAGTGATTCCCCCTGCCCCGTGGTCCCTTGACCTTGTGCAGCATCTTATAGTGTGTGCACATCCACACCAGGGCTTGCTGTGGGAAGGGAGAGACTGGGAATGCTCAGTGTACAGATGGCACTTTGAATCCTATCCATTATTTGAAAGTGTTCATCCCATTCATTTCCATGCACCTTATCTACATTAAAGATTAGTTAGTAATGTAACAGAACTTGGGTCTGCCATTCTCTTTCCCACAGAATAAGCTTTTTCCATTTCAACAGGGATTGTGTTGCTTTGGCCATTTGAGAATCTGGTTGTTCAAGATCTAGACTATTTTGAAAATTCAACTTGCATCCTGGGGATTCATAGGTTAGTTAAGCTTTGCATGCATGACAAAGCATAACTGTGGACCACAGATTAAGCTCCTGCCATCCCAGTCCTGAATGTGGAATGAAATCCTGTTATTTTAAATGCATCTTGGATCCAAGTAAGTTTGATTAGGATCTTGCTGACATACACATGAAACTGTTTGATAGCACTGAGTAGCATAGAGGATTAGGTACCCCATCCTAGTTATTACCACAACTCTCTTAGTATTCGTATTTGGATCTCAAACAGGCGCAGCAACAGAATTAGGCTGCTGTGTCAACAAGACTTCATAATGTATTATAGCACTTCACTGTGCTTGAAACACTTCATATACATTGCCTTGAGAATCCTTATGACAGCCCTGCCCAGTAGATCATTATTATCCCCATACTGTACTGCTGAAGCTGATAATAGTGGCTTGCATAAGGCCATCCTTCTCCCACCAGGTGCTTTCCAGATGTTTGGGATGACACCTCTGTGCTGTGCTGCCTGGAGCCTGGTGGGAGTCATCGTCCAGAACATCTGGAGGGCACCAGGTTGAAGAAGGCTGCCTAAGACCATTGAACGAATATGTGGCTAAGGTGAGATTTGAATGAGGGGGGGGACCAATTCAGTGCATGTTTACCTAGAAGTAAGTCTCACAGTGCTTAAAGGTGTTGATTTCTCTCTTCCCACCAACCATCACTGCTGCGGATTGCAGCTGCAGTCACTGTCCTCATCAACTTTCTTTAATTTATGTTAAAGTCATTGCATCTTACTTCCAGGTAAATGCAATTCTGCTTATGCTACAAGTCACCTAAATGAGGTGCTTTTGAAAATGCTACCTAGTAATTATTTTCAGATGTCCAAACAATGAATGAACTATTTGGCAGCTTTGTTGTGTGCTATTGATTGCTCTAATTCTTCAATTTTTTATAAGATTAAAAGAGCAATGTGTTACAACCACGTGCATTCTTTTTTCCCAGAATTGCCATTAGCTTCCTGCCTTGAACGTTAAGGGTTTTTCTTTTTTCCAAAAGTACTTTTTTAATTACTTTGTTTGCTATACATTTTTTTTGAGGTTATTACCGTTTTGAGATCAATAACCATTACTTATTTATGCTTCTAGTAACTGAGTTTTAATGTATGCAGAGAATCTATCCTGGTAGTATACAGCAAGTACCTGTGTTATCTTTAATTCATGGATTGATAAAAATACTCAGAATTGAAACCATTGTGATATTTATAAATGCACGTACACACAGAGGCAATGGTCCAGGCTGTGTGGCATGAGTAAAATAAAAAGCTAATGATGATTACTTGTTTATACTGTCCCATTGAGTGAATTTCATTGAGCCACTGACTGGCAGCATGAATGACAAAGCTTACTATTTCACCTTCAGTAGGCATGTGCCATCTATTCATGTAACTTCAAAGCAGCAATACTTTTAACTTACGTCTATTACTATGATTGAGTCTCACACACTAGTTTTCCTGAGCGCAAAAAAATTGCAGATAGCTCCTATTAATTTAAAATTATATATACATAATTCCTTTATATGTCTTGAATAACTGAGGTGGGCTCCTAAAAATCTGAAATATCTTTCTGACTCTTTAACTTTGGTCCTCTTTTTATGTGCTTAGGATGACACTGTATTGGCCTAAATATGAGCCTCACTTTCCCTCCAAATTCCGACTGTGAAAAGTTAAAGTGGAGCTTATATTCACGACCTTACAGTATGCAACCAGGAGTGCGGGGGGCAGACAGCACCAGGAGCTGATGCTCACCCTGCACATAGTCCCTGTCCTCTCCCCCAAGACTGGGGACCTTTACCTTTTTACCTTTATGCTGATGGACTCTACCTGACAAACTGTCAGCAATCATCCTGGAGCATTCTGCACTAACTGCAGTTTCTGGAGCAGACAAAAGGGAAGCCCCATATAGAATGCATTGCAGTAGCCCAGTCTTGAGGTTTCCAATTTCTGAACCACTGAAGTCAAGCTGGCCTAGTCCAGGAACGATTGCAGTTGCCTAACCAGCTGAAGCCTGTGAAAAGCTCTCCTACCCAACAAGGTCACTTGGGTCAGTCTACTGACAATGCTGGATCCAGGAGCACCTTTTGGGCTGTCTTCTGGAGACACCACAACCATACCCACTGCAGGCAGTCAACCACTTTCTTGGACATGAGAACCATCCATTAGTTATCAGCATTTCTGGCAGATGCCCATAGAATCTCTGCTGAATGATTCTGTGCCATCTTGGCACAATCGCCATCACCTTGTACATTGATACGGGTTGGTTCTTACCTACTAGTTTCCCAGTGCGTCTGGTGAGGACTGGCATCTGGTTCTGAGGAAGCCAACTGAAAACTAATCCAGGCAAGGCTGAAGAACATCTGATAATTTGCAAATGCTATAGCTTGAGAGAGAAGGGAGAAAGAAGGAGAGAGACACACACAGAAGGGTCTCATACATTGATTTCAGATGTAGCTGTCTGCAAAGGGTGCAACATGCATGCACACTGGATCAAAACTGTTTCACGGTGATTTCATCTGGATCATCTGCAATAAAGGAGTAATGAAATGGTATTAATTCTGGAGCACTCTGCTAGTGTGGAAGTAACCATCCCTTGCTCACTCATGTTTCCATCTTTGTGAACTCTTACGTGCTGTCCAGAGAAAGTTTCTGAATAAAGGCAGGCCTCGCCACTTGCATCGTCTCTCCCTATATCTGGAATCGGGGATGGAAACTGGTGTCATCAAGTAGGGAAGAAACCCTGGAAACTGCCTTATGCTGAGTCAGGCCATTTTGCCATCCAGTGTTTACACTGGTAGGCAGCAGCAGCTCTCCAGGATTTCAGACAGGGGTTATCTACCATCCCTGCTTGGAGATCTTTGGTACTGAACCTGGAACCATCTCCAGGCAAAGCAGATGCCCTACACTGAGCTATGGCCCTTCCTCATTCATCTCCAGGGAACTACAGTGGTACCTCAGGTTACATATGCTTCAGGTTAAAGACCCCGCTAACCCAGAAATAGTGCTTCAGGTTAAGAACTTTGCTTCAGGATGAGAACAGAAATCGTGCTCCGGTTGCGTGGTGGCAGCAGGAGGCCCCATTAGCTAAAGTGGTCCTTCAGGTTAAGAACAGTTTCAGGTTAAGTACGGACCTCTGGAACGAATTAAGTACTTAACCTGAGGTACCACTGCCTATCTAGCAGCACAGTTTGAATTCCCTCAGAAATGGCTCTCTTCTCCTCCTGTGAGCTTCTCAAGCTACAGTTCACAGGGTTCTTCTTTTTTGAGGGAGGTGATGCTGTGCTCTGGGTGCATGGTGTGTGTGTAGCCCTTGAGAACGAAGAGAGGATTTGAACCCTTGTCTGACCCTCAAGCCTATACACAGGCCCATAGGAGGTGACCATATCATGTATGTGTGGCAAAAGCTGTTCCTGCTTGAATTCCCTCCTCTGTGCAAATGGCCCACCATGGTGCCCACCGTGCCTGCCCTAGGCCTTGTTGCCTATAGTGTTAGGCCTGTCTCTGGTAAAAAGGATTGGGGCCTGCTCTGAAAGAACAGAGGAAATACAACTCTTTGGGTTCAGGCCAGTATATCTCACTCAGGGCTGAAGATAAAATCGCTACTTAACTCTCAATATGAGGCAATTGAAAAAGAGCTGTTCACTATTGTTTATTTAATGAAAAGAGATAAAAAGAAAGACCTTTTCTTTGAGATTCAACAACACGGAACAATTTTCCCTCTGTAGTACTGCCACTTAGTGTTCAACTTCACTGAATCACAGCTGGAAAACCCATTTTAAAAAATTGCACTCTCTGTTAGAGTCCTATTTTTCTTGCTACAGGGAGGATGTCATCATTCGAAGACTGTAAATTGTGGTTGGCATAACAAGCCAAAAGTCTCGAGCATTTTATTTTTTTTACAAATCACTTGACAGAAGGCATAAGGTTGTGTGCCATGGCAGGAGATGAGAAAAGATCCTCCTGCTTATTTAAATGTGTGTTTGGTAAGAACTTTGTGGTGGTACTACTTTTGAAAAGTCATGGGAAATGGGCACTGGCTGCATTTGTGGACCAAGACTAAACATAAGTTGTCTCCCCAAAGTTTGAAATTGAAATAAATGAGCTGCTTGCCCTGTTCTGCTTATTTGTCCAGGCTCAACCAGGCTTTTGCACAATACACATTTGCTTGTCACTCCTAAGAGAGAGAGGGGTAGAAAGAAAGACAACTTTCTGTAAAGATTTGTTTTTAACACTCGTGTTCTACATTTGTTTCCCTTTACTGCTCACTGATTGAACCCAGAGTCCAAAAAACTGGTTTTCTTGTTTCAGTCTCAGTAAACTCAAAAGGTACAGCACGGAAGAAAACTGAACTTCACAAGAGTTGTAGCTATCTAGAATAAGGTCAAGCTATTTTCTTTGGGAAAAGAGGTCAACAGGATGCTACGAGAGCTCTGAGCAGAGGATATCTTTAGCCCGAGCTGTAATGCTTACTCTTGTTTTAAGTGGCTGCTTCTTTAATATCTACAGATGTTGCTTCCAGCCTTTGATTTATGGCCGCATTGGAAATTTTGCTCAGTATGCTGAGCATCGTGACAGAGGCTCCTGTGTGAGCGGATATATCCCTTTTAATAGGTTAATTACTAACCTGCATTGACTTGTTTTCACATAATTGTTATGAGCACTCAGCCCCCTCCCCTGCAAAATTGCAGCTTAATGGAACACCTCTTAATCATCTCTAGGAGAGGTTTATATACTGGCACGCTCCATCTTACCAAAAACTGAACTGTTTTCTCCTGAGTGTTTTGTTCTGAATATGAACTTAAGGAACAGAGCTCTGGCTTAGGGGGGAAAAGAACAAACTCTCTTTGTATGTCACTAGCACAAGGGGTACCCAAATAACATGCCCTTTACTTTTCACCCTTGGGGCCAAGCTACACATTACTTGTGTATAATATAGTCCTGTCATTTTTTATTTTTTTATTTTAATTGTAAACAAAGAATAGCTTTGACAGGCTGCAATTTTGCAGGGAAAAACAGCATGCAATATATGGATTGCCCCTTATTTGATAAGCAGCAGATCAACATTAAACCAAAGTCCGTTGAACATGTTTACAGTCTGTATGCTGTAAACTACTGTATGCTGTAAATTTAAGTATTTGCATTACAGTTAGTTCAGACCATCTGAAGGTCATGGGTCTTTTATAAACACAGCTTTTGTGCTGTGCTGTAGTCGAGGCAGTGACATCCCTTTGATGAACATAGGATAAGACTTTGAAGATATGCCCCATCTTCTACGAAAAAACCCTTAGTTTTGTTATGGGCCTATGACAGCGAAGATCATGTAGGGGCTGAGGTCACTCCCTTGGTCTTTGGGATAACATGCCCTTCCAAATCCCCTTTCCACAGTGGTGTGGAGCAACATAACATCTCTTTACCCAGACCTGTGGAGCACAGTCAACATCTATTGTTGCTCTACTGCTGGGTGTGGGACAGAAATAAATGAGGACAGCATCAATCTCATGCCATGCACACACAGAGAGGGGAGGAGAATAGTGTCATTTTCTCTGTTCACTTTCCCAATTTTGTGCATAATTTTATACACTGTAAGTTGTATCCAGCTAACATTTACTCAGATCAGAACTAATTGGATACAACCTGTCTGTTATGGAAATTTCTCTTTTCTACACTTGCACTCCAGTGCATTATGCCCAACAAAGGGATTAAGTCTCCCCTTGCATCAATGCTGGCTGCTTAGCACATGATCCCATGTCCTGCTGTCATACCATGGCAGAACAGCTGGTGCAGAGAAATAACAACTTGTCCAAGGCTGGGCAACTACTTGCCCACTGAGTTCTTCAAAACCAGAAGCTTCAGAGAATGCAACCAATCTGGGACAACATCTACAGCTCTTCCCACTGAAGAATGCCTGGTCTGTCTCTGGCCATATCTGTGATATTAGTTATAACGACAACTTTTTAAGATATACCAGTATTGACTTTCAGCAGGTGTGCTTCTCGTCACTATAAGGCTGGTCAGTTCCTCTAGTCCAACAAGTTGCACTAAGGCAGAAGAGTCCACAGCTAAACATCCTGGACAGGGCAGTCTGTGATCTGTGTGTGTGTGTTGTCAGATGAAAACCAAACAAAGCTCTCTGTCTTTGGAAAAATATAGCGCGTAAACAAACCAACCTCTGTGTTTCAAAATATGAGTCAGCAATATCAAAAGCAACACGATGGCCAGAAACAATAACAATGTGAAAAACTTTATGGAATAATTCAAAACATCAAAACTAACAAGCTTAAGTCTCTGAAAGTCCTTAAATGAATCACGGTGCCAGACTTCACCCAGCAGAGAAAAATATAAACAGTGAGCCACAACCTGTTTAAGTGGCTGAAGTGCAGATACTACGGTAGCTTGTAGATCACTATAATTAAGGTTGCTATCCTATCTATATACTTGGGAGTGAGTCCCCCTTTAATGGGCCTTTCTTCTGACTAGAACCTACATAGTGTTGTTCTGTCTCTCCTAAATTGGCTAGAGCTGAGCTACAGATTACTGATGGATACATTATTTAGAATTGCTAGGTTCTCCTTTCCTGCTTGTGGGCTTCCCACAGGCCTCTGGTTGGTCATTGTAAGAAGATGATGCTGGACTAGATGGGCCACAGGTTTGGCTCAGCAGGATCTTATGTTCTAAAGAAGCTTTCAGAAATTTGGAGGAGCTAAGAATCTTCCATTCCTGGAGAATTACAGGGTTGAATCCAGAGGTAGCTTGTCATGCTTTGGTCTCGCAGAAATGGGATTCTGTTTATTAATTACGTGGACTTCTAGCTTTCATTGTGTAGCTCTCACAAGGCAGTGCACAAGTAAAACAAAAACATAGCATGGGACTAACTTGTCTCATTGATTTTAGTGGGATGGGCAGGGCAATCTTAACCCCCTGATTCACTCTACTAGAGGGGTTTAGGATGTGGCAGAGGTGTCCCTCCAACAAGCTTGGATTCAGAGGAAGTTGAGGAGCAATCGTGGCAGATCCACTGCTGCATTTGGAGGAATGCCTCAGCAGATGATCTTTCTATGCAGGCAAGAAGGAGGACCTTCAGCTATCCTTGTCCCAGATTGTTTTAAAGTAAAAAGAGACCAACACTTTTAATTACATTGGAATTGGGGACCCAGTTAATAACTGGGCAGCTACATTCAGAAGTTTCCAAACATAGGCAAAGCCATGTTTCAAGTATTAGACACTATGTAATTTTAGCAGAATGTTTCAAGAGCACAGGTAACTATGACAAGATCCTTTTTATTCAGGCAGGGTAATAGCTGAAACACCAAAGGATATTTGGTGAAAGGTGCTTTGTGCAATGGATACTTGAAAGGTCAGATAGCAACCCCAAGCTGTCAACCTGATCCTTTAGGATTAGTGTAGCTCCATCCCAAAGAGTTTGAATGCCAGTGTCCCAAAATGTATTTATTCATGTAGATCATTTGCATTCCACGCTTTGTCTCAAAGAGACACTCAGGGCAGCTGTAAACCTAACCATCTAAAACTTTATTGGCTGGATTGAGACCCAGTTTATCGGCACTCATCTAGCTCGTTACAAGTCCTGGCACTTGCTGAGAGTGTCCAGTGCCTCACCTGGACTACATGAAAAGGAAAATCTAGGTGCAGATCTCCAGATCTCCACATGACTACCAGCAGCAGTTTTGTGAAGGTGTTTAATAGCACTGGAGGCAAGAGGCAACAAAAGAGCTGGATCATCCCAGACAGGTGATCTGGAAGGATACCATGTCAATAGTACTCTAAGCCATGGAGAGGTCCAAGAGAATCAACTGTGTTGCATTTCCCCCTGATTATCTGCCAGTGCAACTGTTCTAAAGCAGCCAAAGCAGTTTCAGTCCCCAAAGCAGAATGAGAGCCAGACTAAAATGGGTCAAGATAACCTGTTTCACACAGGGGTGCCTAAAGTTAGGCAGTCACTTCCCACTCATCCAGCTATGTTCAAGATGACAAGTGAATGAACTATGTTCAAGAAGACAAGGAGAATGAGGAAAAGGTAGGGAAAGGGGGATGGTATGGAAAGCAATTGACTGATTCCACAAGCAGCACACAATTAGAACAGCATATCTGTGTCTTTCTCATGAATAGATACATTTGAAAGCATTCCATCTAGCTATTTCAGATGTGAGAGCTACTTCCAGGATCATACTGATGACTTACATTTCTAATATGGAAAGTAGGTTCAAGACATGGGCATGACCCCAAAGGAGTTCTTGCATCTGGAATTGGTAGTTGGAAAGCTTTCATAAATAGGCCTACAGTCATAAGAAAGACAGGGATATGCTGGTCTGCTTCCAGACTGCACATATCTAACAGCAGATAGTACTGGCTCTCTTGTTTTTGGCTATTACCCTTTTCCATGACAAAGAAAACTTTTTAAAACTACATTCGTACCATTGAACCTATATATCCATTTGTCATAATGACCATTTCAATTTCTTACCAATTATACACACACACACACACACACACACACACACACACATATATATATCCCACCCTTCTTCCCAAAGGAGCCTGGAGTAGCAAACAAGAGATAAAATAAAAACATACTAAAAACAATTCCAAGGAAGGTCTTCAGTAAATGCTGAAATGGCAACAGGGGTGGTTCCAAAAGGTATATAAAGTGTCACAATCTTTCAGGTAACCAGATCCCTAGTGCACTAGGGCTTAATACCCCCAAACCAGTGCTTTGAACATACAGTGGTGCCTCGCAAGACGAAATTAATTCATTCCGTGAATGTTTTTGTCTAGCGAATTTTTCGTCTTGCGAAGCACGAAATCCCATAGGAATGCATTGAAAATCAATTAATGCGTTCCTATGGTCAAAAAAAGTCCAAACAAAGCCAAATTTGGTACAACAAGAGTTTATTAAGTGCTCTTTAAAGTCACACATACTGTAAAGAGCATTTCAAAATTCAAACCCAGAATTTTTTTTAAAAAACAGCAGAGTGGCCCAATGGTCACAGAAAATCATAAAAATGCAGGGGGGAAAACCAAGCTTCCAGATTCTTGCAAACCCCTCCCCAACTGTTCATCCAGCCACCCAGCACACATAAATTCAAATCCAGGATTTTTTTAAAAAAACAGCAGAGTGGCCCAATGGTCACAGAAAATCATAAAAATGCAGAAAAAAACACACAAGCTTCCAGATTCTTGCAAACCCCTCCCCAACACCAAGTCCTTGAATTCCAAATGCCCCAACCCAAAATCCAACCCCCCAAAAAAAGTTTTAAAAGCTTAACTTACCAAATGGCTGCAAAAGAAGTTTTGGAAAAGCTTCAAAAATCACCAAAGTCTTTAAAGACCACAAAAAAGGCTACTATGTACACTGCGTTCTATCAGTTGCTCCTCAAAGTCAAGTCGCAACTGTATTAACGGTGTTAAGAAAAAGGAAACAAACTTGCAAGACGTTTTCGTCTTGCGAAGCAAGCCCATAGGGAAATTCGTCTTGTGAAGCAGCTCAAAAAACGGAAAACCCTTTCGTCTAGCGAGTTTTCCGTCTTGCGAGGCATTCGTCTTGCGGGGCACCACTGTAATCCAGTAGCTAACTGGCAGCCAGTGCAGTCCTTTAAATAGCTGGGCTAATGTGTTGGTGATATCCTGCCCCAGTCAAGCCACTGCGTTTTGCACTAGCTGCAACATCTGGACCAGCCTCTAGGGCAGCCCCCCCCCCCAGCATATTGCAGTAATCCAGCCTGGAGGTTACCAACATATATGGACAACAGTGGTCAGGCTTTCCCAATTCAAGCAACAACTCTAAATGTCTTTTCAGCTGAAGGTGGTAGAAGACACACTGGCCACTGAGGCCACCTGAGCCTCTAGTGACAAACAGGGCAGCAAACAAAATATATTCATGAATTTCACTTCAAAGTTTTGTTTGTTTCTAGGACTTTTTTTTTTAGCCACCCCACAATTATCTTATTTTATTTTAAAATTTTGCATCCTAAAACTGGGAACCAAAGAAGGGACATGAAGGTATGAAATACACACTTGTGGGTTTGTTTGTTTTTTACTGTAGTTTTTCTCAGATTGTCTCTTCAGCAGAAAGCACTGCTACCTCACAGATCAACTTATTCTCCCCAGCTAATATTAACAGTTCATTTCCCTCCAGTTCTAACTTCCTTGTTTGCAGCCAGTAATTTAGAGCCAGCACCTGTTCACATCTTTAGACCTGTGTCATAAAGAAACAAATGCTTAAGATAAGAGCATATTGAGCAATGTGTCAATGCAATATCACAAACCACTACAAGACTATCTCCAAACACCCCTCCTCCATCCAAACAACCCAGTAAAACAAGTTTTGGTCCCTTCCCACCTTTTTCAGTGGAAAAAATAGTCAAATGTCAAGGATTAGCATCAGTAACTAGGTGCATGTTTACCTTTCTGCTTTTGCCAGCAGGGTACTATTTGCAAATTAAATTTCTTGGGTCTTGCTACAGGTGGCCACCAAGGCTTGGTTCCATGCTGAACGTGTGCATCAGATGCTGAAGATGCAAAACCTCATAAAGGATTTGTTTTCAGTTTAAATAAAAAAAATCCATTTGGAAGGAAACAATTTATCAGGAAGGCGTGCAAGGATGTGAAAGAATGGCTGCTCCCACTGTGTTTATGGTTGGTTCATACATGCCTCACTTCAAGGCACCACACCTTATTCTCAGTAATATTTTGCATTCTCTGGAGCTTCTGCCCAGTGGAAAGTTCACTTTGCATTCTAATTTGGCCCAAATGTTACTAATGAATTGCCTTGTCATCCTGACTTTTGTTCTGTACTCTCTACATCCAGATTTCTTGTTTGTCTGGTCCTTATGACTGCAACGTAGTGTATAAATGTGCACAGCATTTTGCAAACCAACAGCTCCCTGGGGAGGAAGAGGTTGTGGCCGCAAGAGGGATGGAGGTAAAGTGAGAGGATTGCCCTCACAGAAATAAATCCTTTCAGGTTTCACTGTCAGAGAGTAATCCTTTACTTTCGTTATTCTGGACCAGAATTATGGTGCCACTATGTTGGCAGAAAGGCCAGCCAATCCAATGCTTAACCCTGGAAGGGAAATTCTCACAAGTAAGAAATTTAAAGGGGGGAGGAGATGGCAAGCGCATCCCCAACAGCATCCCTGGGAATGCCACCACAGCCCACCAGTCATGGCCAGTGCTATTAAAGACATCAACACAGGGAAGGAGCCAGTGAACTAACAATAGGAATATGCTCAAGGCATGTGTCTCACTACACACAAGGCAACACCACTCATATCAGCCCCAATGGCACAGCCAGCAATGACAGGTCCAGATTTTTAATCCCTTTGTGCTTTATGACAACCACTGTTTTGGAGCACAAACGGAAGGAGGGAGAGGTCGTACAACGTGACACCTGCACAACTACCTGCCTGCACATAGCATACACAGCTCCCCCCCCCCCTTGGAAAAAGCTTCAAAACCCACCTAAGGAAGGGAAAGATTCATTTTTTTGCCAAGCAGCCAAGGGAATGGGGCGCGCGCGCACACACACACACACACACACACACACTGACAGCCACTGCCATTAATGAATCACTGAACAGGGCATAGGACTAGCAGAAGCAGGAGACAAGAGTTTGAGCCCTACCAGGGGGAAGCGACCCCACACGCCGTTAGCATGCCTGGCAGGGAGGAATGTCATATCAGGGTTCATGAAAGGAAGAGAGAGCACCCTGGACTCAAACCCACAGCACAAACGTCACACAGCAGTTGCCTAGCCACTCAGCCATAGTAGCAAGCAGCAGTCTTTACCTGCCCCACTCCCTGACAGATAAGATGTCAGGTATAATGCAGGTGGTTTGGCTTGGGGAAACAGCTTTACAGGCCAAATTAGGCCCACAGATCAGAGGTTTCCCCAATGCTGCTGTAACTTGGCCAGCAATGACAGTACTTAGAGAAAAGTGTCTGGTTTTTGCCAGCAGAGTTTACCTGCATGTGGGAATGAGAGCCTTCTCTGCATTTCCCTGTATTTTTGGGGAGGAGGATGTTACAGAATTACGGTTCAAAGAAGACACAGTATTCACATTTGGCAATGTGACAGTGGGGAACAATGCAGAGTTGGAGCAGTAATCCATTATGCTACAGCATGTGTTTTCCTGCAGCCTGTGATTACATGCGTCCCTGTCTCCACGTCTTTCCCTGTTCCCTTGTGTTCGCACTGCCAGTTCCTTGGGGGCAGAGATGTGTCCCCTTGTACTATGTCCCGGAGGGACATAGTAGTGGTAGAAAAAAGATACCGCACTTTTGCTCTGTTAGGTTTTGCATCATGATGTGACATCATCGGCATCAGCGCATCATGACCATAGTGTTTTGCCAGTGCAGTTAATAGAAAGAGCATCCCTCATGCTGCTTACAGAGTCACATTTTGATGTCTTTCTTCTTCTTACATTTTCTTCCAAATATGAAGTAGTATAAATCCATATACTGCACTGTATTACAGAATGCATCTAACTAATCTGTACAACTAATTTAAACACACATAACAAACGTGTGATGTTTTAAAGAGCAATACTACTAGCTAAAACTAAACATTTAAATACACAGGTTTTTCTAAAGTGCAACAGGACAGTATCACGATCTGAAAAATTGTGAAACTTGCTCTGGGCCGCTGAGAGCATTCTGTGAGTTCTCTAATTGTTCTGAGGTAAAATAGAAGACAGAAAAAGACAGGCGCTCTATGTGAAGCCGCAAGTGTTTCTCCACTGTCAGCTGTCTTTCCTATTGGACAGCATTGGGTTTCTGAAGGATAATGGACTTCACCCATAGTCTTGAGAACAGATACTTTTAAACACATACAAAACCAGCAATGCTTGCAATCTAAATATGTGCTCTGAATGGCTTTTCTAGAATTCTCTTTTCCAGCCTCACCTCCTCCTCCCTGCCTATGTCAAGCTCTTCACATATTTAGGGCTCCGAGAAAAACTGAGTGGGAACATCGCTACTTGCACACATGTAATCCCACAAGCAGAACCAACAGGATAAATGGCCACACCCCCTAGATTGACATAATTATTATCAGCATGGGAAACAGGACCACACGAAGAGATGGAGCTCACTGCCAAATCCAAGCTGCATCTTGGACTCTTGCCACTGATGTATATAACTCTCTGTGACACAGCAGCAGCATCCAGTAATCTGCACATAGTTCTATGTATGTTTAGGACTATGTGCCTATCCATATATTGATATACAGTGAGTGCTAAACTGCCCCACCGCCATGCTCACTCTAGCTGGGCCTGCCTCACCACTTTTGATGTTATGATCAAGAGCTGGGAAAGAGTACAGTGATACCTTGGTTTTTGAACAGAATGCATTCTGGGAGTCCGTTTGACTCCAGGAACTATTCAAAAACCAAAGCGCAGCTTCTGATTTGCTGCAGGAAGCCATGGAAGCCACACTGGATGTTTGGCTTCCGAAAATTATTCAAAAACTGGAACACTCACTTCTGGGTTTCGATTGTTCGGGAGCCGATTTGTTCAGGAGCCAAGGCTTCCAAGGTATGACTGTATAGGCAAAAGTAGTTCAAGGAAGGAGTGGGTTGTTGGAAGTGCAAAAATGGATTCTGGGGAACTTCAAATATTGAACCTGTGGTTTTCTGGAGCACAGAAGAAGTCTGTCTCCCCATATGCCTTCTTTGTTTATCGGAGTCAATAGTATGAGAAGGTGATAACAGACTTCCTGTAAGATTTCAACACAGACCTCTAGCAAAGTAGAAGTTCAAAACAGAGGCACAAACAACAGCAGGCAAGTGACCCAAAATGGAGTCCTTTTGTATCAAGAGGAGACAAAGTGCTTAGGACTTTCTAAACCATGATGACCAGTGCCTTTTTGGTATCTGCTCCAGTGTCCAATCCAAGAAGCAGACTCTGATGCAACCTGGGACTCTCCATTTTCCCTTTTCTTTTTCCATTTTCACACTGCTTTCCTCCTCCTCTTTTGGTGCCTCCCTCCTTCCTTTCCAACTCCATAGCAATGGTTGCCTGGAGCCATCCATGCTCTCCTGATCCTTCTCTAGATGCCCACATACACCCCAAGTAGCATTTTGTTATATAAAAGAAAACCTCTCTTCCATCACCCCATACAGGTGGAACTTATTGCATCTGCCACATGCTAAAAACAGAAGCCTGGCCAGAAGCAAAAGATTGTAAAAATGGTCCTGCATAGAGCCCTTTAAAAGAATGGGAACAGGGGAAATATTTATTAAGAAATGTCATGCTTACAAAATTTCTGAAGGGTATTGAAACCATTAAAAGATCAGGCTAAAATCAGTTTACAACCAGGGAGATAAAAACATTAAACCATAGCGAGAGAGCTTTGTATTCTGGGTAGCAATATGAAAAAGGTCCCGTCTTGCATCTTAGGTTCAACCAACCATGTTTCTGAAAGTGGTGGGAAGCACTAATGTTGAATATGGGGTGGGGAGATATCTTAGAATGATGGTGTTGGAATGGGTCTTGGAGGTCTTGTAGACCAACCTCATGTCCAGTGCAGGTAACCCACCACTACAGCATCCTTGATAGGTGCTCAGCCTGCCTCTGTTTAGCAACCTCTAATGAAGAACAGCCCACCACTTTCTGGCGCAGGCTCTGTGCCAAAACAACTTGTGCTGTGAGGAAGTTATTTGCTTGTAATTTGAACTCTTTGGTTCAGGTCGTGTCCATTGGAGCAACAAAAAACAAATTTGCTCCAACAGCAGTGGAATAGCACTTAAAAATTTGGAGATGGCTATCGTATTGTGTCTCCCGTCATTCAGATAGCCTGCTCCCAAAAAAAGTTTGGGGCTTTGAAGTTAACTCCAAGGATTGAGCCTTGACATGACCTGAGAGCCAGTGCAAGTAATGAGTAATAGTATCAGTAAAGTGAGTGTCAGAGACCAGACAGGCCACTTCATTTTGCACGCACATGATCTCCCTTCCATCAGAGTAGTCACCCTCTCAACGTTCTGATGGCTAATGTGACAGATCTCCAGAGATCTCCCAAGCGTTTGCTCCCAGGGAAGGTTGTCCCATCACAATAATAAACTTTCTCTTAAGAAGATAAAGACCTGTTGACTGTTTTCATGAAATATTATTTGCAAGCAACCAGGCTTTGAGCCAAATTCTGAGAGGAACCAAGCCCTGAACAGCTGTTTTCACCAAACAAGCTCGACTTTTCGGAGAGTCGCAGGTACCTGGCAAAATCCTTTGGAATTTCCCAAGGAATGTGACCTGTGCATTGTTCTTAACACACAGGCTTGAGGACTTACAGGGTGGCCAAAACCAACATACTTTGTGGATTTCCTCTAATCAGCCCAATTTGCTTCTCTCACTCGTGTTTTCTTCAGTGATGTGGAGAGTTTGGTTCTCTGTTTTAAGCTAATTGAGAGTGACCCTCATGTTCTTGTCATGCTGCCAGTGCAGCTGTCATAAAGCATGTTTCAGGACCCCTGGAAACACCCTATTTGTGCAGTAGTTTCTCCCTATGCAGAGAGTTATTTCCTGCTTTTAATAATGATTTTGCTCTGCGGTGGAAGTGGGCGAAAGGCAAGGGAGGGGGAAGCTGGGTCTTAAATCAATACTGCCGGAGAAATCTGCTTCCACAAAGAGCATGTTTCCTCTTAGAATTGCAAATGAACATGAACAAACATCCCCTCCTCACACTCAATTCTTTAGTTTGTTATTTTGTTTGCGTGCCTATAAAACCAGAAGCTTGGATGGGAAGAGAAGAGTTAAAAAAGAAAAAGCCATATGGCAATAGCAGGAGGTCTGGCCACCCCACCTTAGGCTCATGACAACATGCCCTACATTTAACCTACAGTCAGGAACTAATTAACAACACAGATGGGAGTGAGCTAGCATATGTATTAAGAGGAAAAAAATTAATACCCCAAAGGTTTTAATCAGAAGCCTTGCCTCTTTCTGGGTTAGAAGCCTAAGCATTGCCATAGGAAACTGCAAAATATATAGATGGGGAGGCAGTGCCTGGTAGTGGTTAGAGAGTGGGGCCCTCTTCCGGCAGCAGCACTGGGGTGCTGCATGACTATAGGTAAGTCACAAAAAGCTGCTTACCTGCTTCAGTCTGATCAATGGGGAACGGAGATCAGCACTCTGGGTTTTGTAGTCTGAGTATTGGGGCAATGGGAATGTTTTTGTAAAAGCAAAGGAAGTTTTAAAAGATGTCCCTGCTGTATGAACGCAGGGACACAGGGAAATGGAAACTTAAGCTTAATTAACTTCTTATTTTGTACTACATGATTGAAGAGCCTTAATTTATAGATTGGTGGGTGGAGCTCCATACTTCTCCACCTTGTTTCTGAGTGGTGGTTGCTCCAATTTTAAAATCAGGGATTCCTTTCCCTTTGAATACTGGTTGCTGGGGAGCACAGGTGGGAAGAGGGTTCAGCTCCTTCTTGTGGTCCTTTCAGATGCCATCAGCCCTAGCAGGGGTGCCAACTCCTGGGAGCTGAGACCTTCCCCCCATTGGGGGGGCAGGCCCCCCAATGTCCACCAAAAATTGGGGTGGAGGAGGCCAAACGCGAGCTGAGCGCAGTGCCACTTCAATGGCCAGCTCATACTTGGTGGAGGAGGAGGCAGGAAGAGGAGGAGACACTGGCCGCTGAAGCCACACTCTGCCCACCCTCCTCCTGCTTGCATGGACAGAATGATCATAATAGTGCAATGTTGGATTCCTCCCTTTGTGTGGCTTGCAGCAAGTAGATAAACCCAAGCAACATTCTGTCCCCTTAAATCAGTGATGGCCAAACTTGGCCCTCCGGCTGTTTTGGGACTACAACTCCCATCATCCCTAGCTAACAGGACCAGTGGTCAGGGGTGATGGGAAGTGTAGTCCCAAAACAGCTGGAGGGCCGAGTTTCGCCATCACTGCATATACACTGTGAGGCTATTAGTTTTGTGTGTTTTGACTTTGGTTGTTACGTACATCCCTTATGCTGAACAAAATGATAACATAACAGTAAATTCCATATACAAAGATAGAATTTCACATACAGGGGGAACCTTTGTCCAAACTGGGGAAAAAAAATTAAAAAAATTTAAGCTATAGATGTATTTAAGATACAATGAGTTTTATGTATTTTCTTCTCAATGTTGGCAAGTTACTTGCCTGCCATTGGCTGTGAGATCTGTCACAAAGCTCAGGTTTTCCCAACTTATATCAGACAAGTTTCTGCCACGTGCCGTCTTTCTGGGATTTGCCCCAGCAAGGCATTACTTTGGATGGAAAGAATGTTAGAAGACACCAAAACCAGGTCCTAAATCTCAAGACAAGCCTGAAACAAACCAGGTTTTTCCTTTTGCCGAATGGTTTAAAATGGAAAGTTGGAAATACATAAATTAGGAGTGAAAGGTTCAAACAATTTCTCCGGCGGGGGGGGGGGGCTGAGTCCTTTCCTATCTGTGGAGAGAAAGAAACTCTTGCCTAAAGCCCCATTTAGCTTTGTATAAATAATTTATAGAAATGCATATGTATGTATACACTTATATATCTGATAAACGTATAAATCACTTTATATTATTTTTTGGTAGTGGTGTATTTATATACATTTGGGGGGCATGAATTCCTTAGCAGGGCTCATTATATACGACTAGTGCATGGTGTTCTTTTATTAACCACAGCGTTTTGATCGCAGGCTACTATTTGCTACTAAAATAAGAGTGGTGTCTCTGTGTGTGTGCGCGCACATAAATATTCATAATTGTGGAATAAATCTCTTCATTTCAAGGAAGTTCCTGGGCCGGAGGTTTCTAGTGCTGATCTGTCAGAAAAGCATGTGATTTGACTGCGATGGTAACGAATGATCAAAAAGTACTAGTTGGGGCAGGAAACCACCAGGGTCTGCCTGCCCAGCATTTGAGAGTGTATTAACACAGATCCATTAGCGCTGCACGCAGCCCTCGCTGCAAACATCTCCCTGCTGCCAGGGGCTCCAGCGTAAATGACTGCGGCGAGGCTTTTCCTTGAACTCGGCTGTTGGCTAACTGGATCAGCATGGCAAGTCAATACACATTGTCCTTTTGGGTTGTGGTGGAATGTCCGGCTCTTCCTTCTGACTTTCTTCCAGAGGCCACCCACTATGGAACCAGAATGCAAGCTGGATCCCTTGCCCAAATAAGGAGCACATCCTTTAATGGCTATGCTGAGCAAGGGACTGGACTGGGCATGTGCCGAGAGGGATCTTGGCATAGATCAGGGATAGCCAGGAAATGATTGGCAGCACGACTGACAAATACAAGCCTTCCAACATGGAGAGAGAGGAAAAAAAGAACCTGTTGTTGTCAAATACCTGTTGAAGCGCTGTTAACTGGCATTTCCAGTTCAGCACGGCCTGCTGCAATCTCTTCCATTCCGAGGCCAGCTATGGCTAATAGCAAGGTGTTGGTTCCAACTCTTTGTCACCTTCACCAATGCCACCCACTGTCAGAATATCAGCAGAGGTAAGTATAAGGACATA
The DNA here is from genome assembly GCF_964234715.1 of Podarcis melisellensis. Classification (NCBI taxonomy): domain Eukaryota; kingdom Metazoa; phylum Chordata; class Lepidosauria; order Squamata; family Lacertidae; genus Podarcis; species Podarcis melisellensis. The sequence continues at coordinate 61,932,995 of NC_138528.1, read as the reverse complement.
CATAGGAAGCTGCCTTATCAGACCATTGTTCCATCTAGCTCAATATTGTCTACACTGGCAGGGAGATGCTCTCCAGGGTTTCAGGCAGGGTTTTCTCCAAGCCTACACTGGAGACACCAGGGATTGAACCTGGGACCTTCTGCCTGCAAAGCAGATTCTCAACCACTGAGCTACAGGACTCCTCCTAGGTATGGTACTTGGAATAGGCTGAGGCTGAGTGGCCACCGTCCCCCTTGATTTCTTCCTCTCTCAAAAGTGGATCAGATGTCCACAACTGTGCCTGTCCCCTGGTATCCTGGACTCTGTGCCATTCCACATTGATTTTTCTTTTCTGCAAAGGCACTGGGGGGCATTTTCTAGTAGTGCCTTACAGATATGCTGTTTTGGTTGTGCTGCAAATCTGGTGTGTAGCAGTGATGTCTCGACTCTGGTTTGCGCATCAGGCAGAACTCCCTGTTAATATGAAAGAGCTTGAAAACGAGTTGCATGTGCTCTAGCGGAGAAGTGAGGCACCTGTGGCCTCCAAGGTCCATGGCCTTCTAAACTTCAAACTCCCATCAGTCCTGGCTGGGACGGTCCAGGATATTGGGAGCAGCAGCCTTGATTGCCACAGCTTTTCCATCCCTATTCTAGTGGTGTAATAGACTGGACTCTTCTCCTTTCTGCAGCCAAGCCCAGCAACATACTGCTACTATGGGAGGTGGAGATGAAAAGGATGTGGCAGTAGCAATACAGTCTGTGAGCCTTGAGGTAAGGAGTTACTGGAGATTTCTGGGTTTGGTTTAGCATTGCATGAGAACAAGGCCATGGTCTTTCTCTGTGACTGGAGTAGTTTGAGGGGGGATTTAATCCTCTGATCCAGCAAGCCTAGTTCTGCTAGAGCATCACTTTGGGTAAAGGGGTGTAGAAAGGTGGGGCAGGGGGCTTGTTTTTCTTTCCCCTCCAGATGTGCACTGCAAGCAAAGCCCCAAATCACTGTGCTATGTGCTTTCCACATACACCCTCTTGAGTCTAACTTGGCAACTGGATAGCAGATGTTCCACCGCAGAGGCTCAGATTTAGCTCAGAGTTTTTCAGTTGGTATTCCCTATTATCAATACTTGAATTAAGTGAAGAATCCTAGAGTCATCCTGCCTGCAGCCGTCCCTTGGTGGACTTGAACCACCAACCTTCTGCTTAATAGCCAGAGTTCCATTTAGGAGGACCACAATGGGCACTTGAGCAGTAGTTTGGGGGCAGGGCAAAACATGCTCCCATACATAAGAGCCAACTCCAGGGGGGCGTGGGGGTGTGGGCACCCACAATAATATAATGGTGAGGGCAAGTCACCCACAAAGTCAATGAAAAAGGCTGGCAGGCAGCAGCGGTGCTGCCTCCGAGAGAGAAGCAGTTCAGCTCCACCCTCCTCAGATGTGGAGGCAAAGTCTTTCTGCCTCTGCATCCAAGCCCCTCCCATGGAAAAGGAGGCCTCGCTGGATGCTGGTAGCAGGAGAAACAAGAGTCGCAGCCACCGCCGGCGGCTGCAACGTGGACATGCGACATCACACGCACACGCCTGCACATAGTGCATGTGACGTCACACGTACTATGTGCAGGCATGCGCATGTGACGTTGCACGTCCGTGTTGCAGCAGCGGGCACCCACAATCCTGCGGGTGAGATGGCGCCCCTGCTCCCATATCCTAATTTAGGGCTTTCATGAAAAGTAGCGATTCCAGAAGCCCCCAGCCCCTGTCCTGCAGTTTGTACTTCGTTTTTTTCTTAGGTTTCATCTGTCACAGCACTTCATGTGTGTTACTGGCTTCTGCCAATACTTTTGTCTGTACATTGTGTTCCTGTTTGTGGTAGGCATGTTATTAATCTCCAAGCAAAACCATAATGCAAAACTGGCATCAATAATAAATCATGGCTGTTGTCCAGTTGGGTAACAAGTGTTACTATCTACTCAATCAAAATTCAGAGAATGTGGCTTGTGATTTGCATTTTGTTCCTTAATATGCCTATAAACATGGTCTGTTTCAGGGTGGATGTCTAGAAGCTTGCTCTAGAATGGGCTATCAAAAGAGGTAGCTAGTAAAATTTCTAGATGCAGGCTTTCCAAACAGCGCTGAGATTAGGGTACTTGCTCAATACTGGACATTATTCCCAAATATAATGCCTTCTACATAAAATGTTCTGTTGATGCTGGAATATTCCCACTACACAACTATGATTTACAATTTGTTGACATCTTTATTGTTTAGTAAGGCTTTTCCTATAATTATTGCAACATAATTATCACTGGATAACATTGGATTGAAAATACTCGGAAGCAGCTTTGACAGCAAACCCAGATGAATTACAATTCCATTTTTATGTGTCTAGCTTTTCCCAAATGATTTCTCTTGGGCTCAGCTGCAAAGGAAACTTTTCTGTAGAATTAAAAGGCCTCATTTGCATCAAAGGTATGAATTACAATAAGATTATGATAAAGTGAGTGATACATGCATTTTTTAAAATGCACAATTATTTTCCATTGTTTGTACAAGCTAGTTAATATTTACTAATTAGTGTTTCCATCACCCTGAAGATACAAAACCCCTCAAGGTCTGCTAGGACTCTGTCAAGCTTTCAAACAAGATGGGTTAATCCATTTTTTAACTAACAACAATATACCAAGCTGGGGATGTGCATAGAGGTCTCCCATCATCATTTAAGACAAGGAGGTAAAATCTGTGGCAACAATTCCCATCATCCCTGACCATAGGCCATGCTAGGTGGGTCTAATGGAAGTTGGCTGACAATATCTGGAATGTTTGCACAGGTTTTCCACCCCTGATTAAGATACTTCAACCGGCGCATCAGATCCATATTGGAATGGGGAAAGTCCATCACAGTAATGAACTGTACCTTTCTCGGAGCTGTTGCATGAAGTGTTACAGATAGCAATGGTTGGAGGAACCATATCTCTGAGAACATCTGCCATGGTGTGCTTTGAATTGGGTTGCAGTTTGTGTCACCCTGGACATATCTAAACACAGAGAGATCAAGGACATTTTGGTCAAGTGCAGTTAGCAAACAGCCAAAGAAGGCCATGGCCCAAGACACATAATTGTCAAAAAGCAGCACTGGCATGGTCTAATTTTTTCCTTGTACTCTATTGGTTAAAGAGGCTTTTCTGTGCCAGCTAGCCTAAGGCTCATGATTTCCATAATTGGGCGTTGTTTTTCATGATGAATGGGGGGAGGGAAGTTTATTAAAGTTATTTTTAGTGGTCGGCCAAGTTTGAGAGCAACAGATCTAAAAACTGGCCATTGTGGTTTCTTGAGCATATGTGTGAGTGTCTTCCATAACCTATATTTTGGAAAGCAGAATATGAGTCCATAAATTATAGGGATTGGGATGAGGGAAGGCAGGGGTGGGGTAAGAGAATCAAGAATGGTAGAAAACATTTCACTTTCCGGCAGATGGCCAAAGGGCGAACATCCCATGAATGGCCAGTCAGCAAAATCTTTTGTAAGTACTTGCAGAGTAGTGGTTTAGCCCTATGCTTTAGTTGAGATGCCTTCATGGCAGGCAGTTGCACTAGGTGACCCTCAGGGTCCCTTCCAACACTACCTTTCTATGTTTCTATGATTCTCTATATTCCAAGAATGTGGAAGTAGGTGGTGGGAATCTTCTGGGGATTTTGTAGGTGATGGGATGGATTGTCTTTCTATCTCGTGCATCAAAAAGTGGGAAGGAAAGGCATGTACTATCCTGTGAACTCTATTGACAAGCACACTCATGGTCAAATATTTTGATGTTTCTTATTTGATGGTTTCTTATCTGAGCAAAACTGTAAACCGCCAAAGTGGGCAACCAAGACAATTGCTTCTTCCACCGGCAGTTTAGGAGCGCTCAGTTCATTAGCATGTGTTTTTGTGTGTGGTTCTTTGTTTTCTTGTTTTCATTAATTAAAAAAATAATTATACAGCTGGATGAATAAATATCCCGAAGGATAACGTGTGTGCTGAACTGCCAGCAGCTTATGCATTTGACTGCTAACTCTGCTTGCTCTCAGTACGTTTAGTCTTTGCAAATCATGTCCTGACATGCAGCACATTTTGGTATCTGTTCCCACACCTATAAAAAGATACATAAAGCAGGAATCTTTTGTAGGCGCCTTTAAATAACACCAAGCACACTGAAGTACTGCACGCATGATAATAGGAGGAAATTAATTCCCTGGTTTTATGGAATCCTGTACGCATTTACTCGGGAAGTTGAGCATCCCACTGAATTCAGGGGTGTTTACTTGTGATTAACCTGCCAGTTTTCCAACCTGTTTCAGTGCATTTTTATTCAGAAATAATCCCCACTGGGTTGAATGGGACTTATTCACCCAGGCAGGGGTTCATAGTATTGCCACCTTCCTATGATCTTTTTCTATGTTATAAATTGTAGAATTGTCATGTGTGATCCTAGAGATGCCTTCTCAAAAGTAAGTTGTATTGAGTCCAATGAGTTTTACTCAGTAGCTGATGGTGTGGTGGGACACTCATGCTCACTTGAACTCTGGTCAGTCACATCGCTGTTGCCTACCAGGAGAGGAGGGGAGAGAGGTGGGGAGGTTGTCATGGTGGAAAATGCACCAGCAGGAGTACCTGATTGGCTCCCCCATGCCAGCTCCACTGCCACCTTGCCCCTCCCCCTCTATCTCCCAGTAAGCAACAGCAATGGGACCAACAGGAGGTCAGGTGAGCGGTGCTTCCTCCTCACCCCATCCACTACTACTCCCAGGAAAGTGAGTATACACACTTTCTTGGGGATAAACCATACTGAATCCAATGGGGATTAATTCTGAGAAGACAGGCATAGGATTGCACTGTAAATGTCACTGTTTATAGATTTGTAAGCAAGTTTCAGTGCCGACTTCTGCTGAAAGATGCAATCCTTTGCTACTTACTACTAACTTTGTTACTAACAGAGTAATTCAGATGTAAAGGTAATTCAGATGTGGAAAGGTTAACTTTGGATGGTATTTTTCTTGTTTCCTCAAACATACATCACAGCAACTCAGTTTTTAGTACAATTGCAAAGTGATCTCAATCTGTCCAATTCAGAGTGTAGGCGTTTGGTATATATCCTCTATTGTTTCAGTTGTTATCGTGTTATGTGCATGTGGTGTGCATGGACTTGCAACCCAACTTGGTGCAAGAGAATGATGGGTAAGAAATATAATGAACTGTGTATGTGCATATATTTTTATGTGTATAATATACAGTGGAAACTTTTCCAAGAGAGCTGGGTATGTCAAGGCTGTATTGGAGGCCACAGTTTCTGATTTGAAAGGCCTGCCTACCGAAGCTCCTGGCTTGTGGGTTTTGTTGAGTAGTTACTGATAGGGCAGAGGCACTCTGGCCATGCTCAGAGGCATTCTCATTAGCACTGTATGTTCCAGGGTGAATAGTCAGTAGAATCTGTGGCCAAGCTCTGTCTCAAATGTTGCAGTTTTACTGTATCTGAAAATGCTGACTGGGCGGCAAAAGGTCTGGATGAGTTCTTGGGAACTGCTGTTTTCGCAAGTAGCAACTACATGTCAAGGCAAGGGGAGAGATGGACTTTTGCAGGCCTGCACCAGGCCAATTCTGGGCTTCTGACCTATTTTGAAGCCTTAAAGCTTCCTTTCCAACCCCTTCCATCCAGGTCTTCTTACATTTCTATAGCAGGGCCAGCCCAATACATTTTGGCACCTGAGGTGAACCACAAAATTGTGCCTCTGGGGAAGAAAGGTTGAGTAGCTGCATTGGGATCTGCTACCCCTGTGGATCCTGCCACCTAAGGTGGTCACCTCACCTTGCCTCATGGGTGAGCTGGTCTTGCAAGGCAGCTGGCAGAAACTGGCTTATTTCCACACATACACCCCAAGCAGTCTGCCACAAATGACTGTGTTTGAATGCGTCAGGAACGATGTAGGTTGAAGCGGAATGTTACAGGCGGGTGTGGGGGACTCCCTGGTCCTGAATGGGGCAACTGTGTCCATGGAGGAGCAGGTCAGTTCTGTGTCCAGGGCAGCTGTGTGTCCAGGGCAGCTGTCTACCAGCTCTATCTGGTACGCAGGCTGAGACCCTACCCGCCCGTGGACTGTCTTGCCAGAATGGTGCGTGCTCTAGTTATCTCCTGCTTGGACTACTGCAATGTGCTCTACGTGGGACTACCTTTGAAGGTGACCTGGAAACTACCACTAATCCAGAATGTGGCAGCTAGACTGATGACTGGGAGCGGCTGCTGAGACCACATAACACTGGTCTTGAAAGACCTACATTGGCTCCCAATACATTTCCGAGCACAATTCAAAGTGTTGGTGCTGACCTTTAAAACCCTAAACAGCCTTGGCCCAGTATACCTGAAGGAGCGTCTGCACCCCCATTGTTCAACCCAGAAACTGAGGTCCAGCCCCAAGGGCCTTCTGGTAGTTCCCTCACTGCGAGAAGCAAAGTTACAGGGAACCAGGAAGAGGGCCTTCTAGGTAGAGGCGCCCGCCCTGTGGAAAGCCCTCCCATCAGATGTCAAAGAAATAAACAACTATCTGGTGTTTAGAAGACATCTGAAGGCAGCCCTGTTTAGGGAAGTTTTTGATGACTGATGTTTTAATGTATTTTTAATCTTTTGTTGGAAGCTGCCCAGAGTGTCTGGGGAAACCCAGTCAGATGGGTGGGGTATAAAGGTATATTTATTTATTTATTTATTTATTTAATTATTTATTTATTTATTTTTATTATTTTTTTATTATTATTAAGTTTGACATCCTCTGCTTCTTATGGGAAAGGGAAGGAGGTTTTCATTTGCCTGCCTTCTAGGCTAGGGGTAAAGGGTATTTATGTGGCCCCACACTTCTAGATAAAAGGCTCCCACCCCCCAATTCTGTAGCTGTATATCCATCAGAGGGCGTACTTGGACTTGTAAGCTCTGGGGAGGGCCCCCAGATTTCAACACCCTTAACAAACATGAAAAAGGTTCTTAAAGAGTAGATTATTGTGGTCATCTGGAAACAGATAATTGTATACGTTTGTATTCCCACCTCATGGGAAAATATGCTCACAGATCCATCTTAAGAAGCAATGAATATACTTTCTGGAAGGAGAGTAATGTTTTCAGAGGAAGAAAATTGTCCAGTTTTGCGAGGTGGGAGGGGGATATTTGCAACAGGAGCACATCCTTAAAGAAAGATGTGAATTGTGCATGTCAAGTAAGAAACAAAAGCTCATTTACTGAGCAAAGAAAGTTTGTGACTCAAAATGTGACCCAGTTCTCTAAGCTGCCTAAGAGATGTCTCTTTATACATGAGCTGATTTTTCAGAACCCCTTTTTCTGTTATGACCTCACACCACAAGACTGCCTCACTTGATGTGATTTGTCTCTGAGTTTCCACAATGAGCTCACTGCTGAGTCTTGTGTGTAGAAAAAGATGTGCTCTCTGTGTGTTCTTTCTCACAAAAAAATATATAGAAAAGAACTTCTATGAATAGTTATGGTGTGGGGAGTGTGTGGCATAAACTTTCATAGGCAATAGCCTGACTTACTGCATTCAATGCCCAATGTAAACTCATACACATGGAGGCATGTTGAAGTTGATGGTAAAATGTATCTGAAGTGTCTTAGGCAAGGTGTGGACTGAGACAATGGAAGACAAGGTGTAGGCAAGATGAGAGTGAGAGACATCATGTCTACATGGCCTTAAATGCAGCACTGTCCACTTCTGAGGGGAAAGAGCCACCCCGTGCCTGAGAGTGTTGAACTGCATGTGTGTACATGCACCCCTTCTGCCCCACAGCTGTGGAGCTCTTTTCCTCCAGATGCCTCCCAAAAGCCATGCATGAAGCAATTCAGAAATGCTTCAAAACATCTTTTTCTTTGGGTCCCGGCCTTATCAGGAAGGTGGACATTATATGTTTTAATGGTGTGTTTTTTAAGAGAGAGAGAGATTTCACGTATTATAAGTTACCCAAATAAGAGCATCATATATGAGCACCAAGGTAACTTATAATTGTGTATGATAATACTCAAGGCTAATAATTGAAATAAATAAATCAAAATTATGATGAGAGACACTCAGATCTTTTAATCCCTGCTCTGTATCATTGCCTCTGAACTGCCCTTTGAAGTTACCTTTTGCTATAAATGTTTGCCTGCTGTCATTATTTAGAAGTGTGTGGCATCAGGCCACACCATGAACCTGGCTCCAGAACCAGTTCAGCAGTCTCCCAATGTGAATTCCCTGGTATGTGCATCATTCAGTCAACAAAGGGCAAAATGGAAATCCAGGTGGTAGGTGGGTGGTGAAGATAGCTCTGAGAGAAAATGAACTTTAAGCACCCTACATTTGCTCAGTTGCCATCTTGCCACATATTTATGGAATTTACATGCCAAAAGCTGGCTTTGGTCGCCTCAATTACCAGATCAGTTTGTACAAATCTATAAAGACCTTTTTGAAGTCAGATGACAGATATATAGGATTTTTCAGAATAAATGCAGCAAACAATTCAGTGAGGGATGACCTGCAAGGACTGAGTAAACTATTAATATTTATACAAAGATGCCACAATGATATATATGAATAGGAAGAATGACTAGTATCCAAAGGACATGTTGAGCTTAGATTATTGTCAACAGAATTCCTAACGGCATAACATTTCCTCATACGAACATCGGGGCCTAAAACATGGGCAATTCCTGTCTTAGTGCGTAAAGCGCCTTTGTTGTGCTTTTCCTCTGACAAGTGTTAGGATTCCTTGTTTCCCACAGAATAAGGATGTGAAGTAAGTCTTTATACATAGCGCTGTGTTGGCAAACAAAAAGAGTGTTTACTCCAGTCCTTACTGCCAAGTATGAGGTACTTCGGCGTGAACATCAAAAGCACTGAAATGAGTATTAGCTGATTCTTAAGAAACGTGAATAATGCTATTGCTTGCTAGAAAGAAGCAATTGGTCAGCCACAAAGTTTTGAAAGGAGGCAGAAGAGTGGAACAAGTTCAGAAAGGAAGGTAACCCACTAGGCTCCTCCACATGGCTTGGGTGTTGATCGTTCACCCTGAAGTTAGAGTGTGTCCGGAGCTTTATTGAACATTCACTCTGATTCGTTTATACAACAATGAGCATCCAACTGGATGTGTGCAGTGATTCTGCACTATGCGTTTCAATACATTTTGCCCATTGCTTTTCCAACTGCAGAGAGTCTGTGTTGTTGTTTTAAGTGGATTTGTTGTGCTAGGCTGACATTTAATTGTGTATACCTAATTTTCTAGTATGTGCTTGAAACCCTCTCTCAAAGTCATGATCCTAACTTTGGTAAAATCAGAAAACTGGGATTTTGTGTCTTTTCGTAGGGAGACTTGCAAAGTTCCTCAACCTGTCACAAAAGTAAAGATTATCCAGGAAAATATATTTCCTACTCTAGGTTGGGATAAACCTAGCAAAGCAAAGGTGGGAAACCAAAGCAAAGGTGGGAAAACAGATTGTTCGAAGCTGTATTAGGCAACCAGCTTTAATTCCATTGTGGTGGGTTTCTCCTTGATACGTTTCTTTATTTCTTTGTGACTTAGGCTCACATTAACAACACAGCTACAGCCGTGTGGGGACTACTTCTCTGTGGGATAATCAGGGTAAATAAAAATAAGTGGATTTTTTTAAAGTACATCTTTAAAAAATAATTAGATTGTAACTTTTGTTCAGATTTCAGCTATAAGTTTTTCTTTTTAAAAACAACCTGGTTTAAAATGAAAGCAAAAATAGAACTTCTTAAAACTAAATTTATAACCTTACAAATTCATGAAAGGCTGCTTTAAAAAAGGAAAGAAAGAAAGAAAAGTGAGGAAAACATTTTCATCAGTCATTAATAAGTACAGTAGATCATGCATTTATATTCTGGGTTGATAGTGGGGTTCAGGAACTCGAAAGACAACACATGTCATCCAGTAATCCGTCTGAGTGCATGTGATGGGGGCCCATTTTTAAATTAAAACCATATCTACAATATCCATCTCATATCATAGATGCAATTAGCTGAGAGAATCAACAGAAGCAGATAGGGCTTATGCCTCATTCTGCCCTCAGGCTTCCTTGATCCAGAATGGCTCTTGCAATCCCCACATACCACAATCCTCATAATTCAGTGCATTAACTTGTTTAGGAGTTTTACCCAATTAAGGGAAACTTTTTTTCCGTAGTGACATGGCATTTACTCATAAAGTGATGATGTCACTCTATGAATTCTTTTGCCTATTGCATCTAGCATTCAAATATGTTTCCTCAAGAGTGGGGAAATGTCAGGCTTGTAGGATCTTTTCATTTTGTTTTGTTTTTTGCGTGCTAAGATCGCGCAGCTCCCGCCATCCCAATCCACACAATAGACATGACACAGTGTACTGGGATCAAATAAGGCCACAATTTTATTGCTTACAGGTGTCAGAAGCCTGGCCTAAGCATTGGGTTCTGCCAAGGACTTCCAGGTCCACCTGCTGGAAGTAAAACCTGGGCCAACCCAACAGGGGAGGGGGACCTATGACTTACATCAAATAGGAGTGCCACCTGCTGTCCTGAGGAGTGCTGTGGCCCCTGCCTGAGCATTTGGACAAACTAAACTCCTCCTGGATCCCTTTAATGGGGTACCCATTACTCAGAGGGGCAGGCAGAGGCTACAGTTTCCCCTCCAGCCAAGACTAAGGCTTACCCAATGCCCAAACTGCCAAAGTTGGGACAGTTGCTATGAGGTAGGCAAACACCGTGAGTCGTGGGGCAATTTGCCTGATGGAAAAATTCCTGCCCAGTCTCAAATATGGCAGCCAACAGCATCCATAGCAAGGTCCAGCATGAAAATAAAGCAAAAAAAAGAGAGGAAGGGAGGGAGATCTGCTTTCCCCAGCTGTATTACTAGGCATAATTTAGAAAAGGGCCCATATGAAGATCAATTTTGCTTTCCTTGTGTTCCCCCCCCCCCCATGAAAAGAAACATGGAGGGCACATTTAAATTCATTGATTCCCCCCTCCCTTTTTAAAAAAAAGAAATTCCATAATTGAACTCTTTGGTTTATGGTGAGATTTGACCATTTCTTCTTCTAAAACGGTAATTAAAGACACACTCCTAAACTTGCACACTATGTAAGCAGCAAAGCTTTGTACATGATTGTTTCTTTTGCTTGTTTGCAAGCTAGGCGCCATGTACTTACACTTTACCTTGATTTTTCACCCTTCAAAACTGGTCTGGGGAGATGTGTCCAGTCAGGAATTCCAAGGGTATATCTTTCCCAGACACTCGCTCCAGATAATTTCCCCCACAGAACAGTGTTTTACCTAAACTGCCATATACTAAAGAAAATGTCCAGGCATAAATTGAACAAGTGCCTTATAAAAATTACCATAGTATATTCTGCAAGGGAGCACATGCTAGAAAACAAGAGCAGACTGGAAAAGTGATGAAGAGGGACAGCTTGACAGGGAGCACCAGCCTTGTTGCCTTGGTAATGGGCTGTCACATTCCCTTTCCTTCTCCCCCAAGTTATACAGACCAAGGGCAGTGCAGGGGCTTCACTGACCCTCAGTTAGAGCACGAAGGAGGGGTCTTGACCTCTGCTTCACTGAATTTCATTGCCTGCTAGTTTAGTACAGAGAGATGAGCAGCATGCAAGCAAGCAAGCAAACACCTCCATTTGCCACAAAATAGCAAAAGGCAAGGATGTAATTGGGCTGGATTTTAAAAATGTTCCTGAACAACCCCACAACCCCATTTTGGCTTACCTTTAATTGCGATAGCTGAATACTTCCCTTGTTACTCAGTATTCCCTTAATACACCTTTACCTTCACTTACGAATGCCACCTCAGCTGCATGAAAATATCTGTTGTAATTGCACCTGGTATCTGTGAGTTCCACAGGTCAAGTTTTTTGCTACACAAAAACAAGCAAGCCAAAGCTCATTGCAGGAAAGTCTGGTGTGTGTTGGGGCTTGTGTGCATGCTCTCCCATGCTGACATATGGTTATTTGCTCCTCAATTTCTGAAATGTAGTTTTGGGAGCCTTAGGCACTGTGAGGCAATCCTTTTCCCCCTTTGTCTTTTTAAAGGTAATTACTGTTCATATAGTTCCAACCTCCGTGCTGAGATCTTTCTGCAAAAGACAATAAGTTTCTGAAATCTTTCCCCATTACTGCATGCATACCGCAGATGCTTAGTAACCTTTCCAAGCATGCTGTTACACTTGTCATGCAAATAGAGGATAATTAATTATCATGCCTAGAGTGTGACATTTACTGTGCAAGGGTTCTTGAGACTTCAGGCCAACATCTTTAACTAGTTCCAAGCAGGATGGTCCAATCATTGGCTTCCGCCATAGTGAGCGCTCTCAATGAATGCCTTTGTGACATAAAAGATAAATGTGGGAAACCTTTTTCCAGGTGTGATTTCTGTCGCTTGACTGGGATGACGGAATATAAACACATGCCAATTGTCTCTGTGTGAGGTTAAAAAGTTACATAGGGTTAACGCATAACTCTTTCCAACTTGGCAGAGACGGGGGGTGTATGCTTGTTGCTTCTTTCATCTATTTGTTCTGAATTCCTTCTTTTCTATCTTTCTTCCCCTCTTCTTGTCGCCCACAGTTCCACCAAGTGAAAAGAGTGATGACCATCCTTTTCCTTACTATGGTTATTTCATACTTCAGTTGCATGAAAGCTGCCCCAATGAAAGAAGTGAGCATCAGAGGACCAGGCAGCTTGGCTTATCCCGGTCTCCGGACACAGGGAAACCTGGAGAACCTCGGCGGGCCCAATGACGCCTCCAGAGGATTGACGTCCTTGGCGGACACTTTCGAACATGTCATAGAGGAGCTCCTGGATGAGCAGCAGGTCATCCAGCCCAGCAAGGAAAATAAGGATGCCGACTTGTACTCATCTCGGGTGATGCTAAGCAGTCAAGTGCCTTTGGAGCCACCACTGCTCTTTCTGCTTGAGGAGTATAAAAACTACTTGGATGCTGCAAACATGTCCATGAGGGTCCGGCGTCACTCCGACCCGGCTCGCCGCGGGGAGCTGAGTGTGTGTGACAGTACGAGCGAGTGGGTGACGGCGGCTGAGAAAAAAACTGCGGTGGACATGTCAGGGGCAACCGTTACAGTCCTGGAAAAAGTCCCGGTACCCAAAGGCCAACTGAAGCAATATTTTTATGAGACCAAATGCAACTCCAAGGGTTATACGAAAGAGGGCTGCCGGGGCATAGACAAGAGGTACTGGAATTCCCAGTGCCGAACTACCCAGTCTTATGTGCGAGCTCTCACTATGGATAACAAGAAGAGAGTTGGATGGCGGTTTATAAGAATAGACACTTCCTGTGTTTGTACACTGACCATAAAAAGGGGAAGATAGTGGATTTGTGTTGTATAGATTATATTGAGACAAAATTTATCTATTTGTATATATACATAACAGGGTAAATTATTCAGTAAGAAAGAAAAAATAATAATTTTATGGACTGCATGTATAAATGAAGTTTATACAGTACAGTGGTTCCACAATCTATTTATTGAACATATCCATGAGCTAAAGAGGAACAAGACAGACAGAGAGAGAAAGAGAGAGAGAGAGATAAATTCATTTGCGCACAACTTTGAGAAAAAAATGCATTACATTCCTCTAACATTGTGGTTTGTTGCTGTTGCCAAGAATTGAAAACTTAAAAAAATTAAAAAAATAAAATTGCATGCTGCTTCAATTGTGAATTGATGATAAACTGTCCTTTCAAAAAAAAGAAAATGAACCAAAACATTCCGTTTACATTTTAGACAGTAAGTATCTTGATTCCTATTAGTATTATATCTGTTTACTGCTTTTAAATTCTTCTGGTAGCGTTGGAATTAAAACAATGTCAAGGTGCTGTTGTCATAGTTTTACTGTTGATTTTTTTTTTTAATTTTAAAATTCCCACATGGTTTTAAAAAGAGGAGATTGCTCCCTGTCATCACCGTATATGTTCTGGATAAAACAAATTTGGGGTTTTTTTGTATGTTGTGAAGGTGTTTGCAATATCAAATCAGACTACTGAAAAAAATAATAAAAAAGGCAACTGAAAAAGACAGTGTTGATGTTCCTCCCAGTGCTCTTTTCTAATCTACAGGCAGCACTTTTATGTTTGTCTAGGTGTGGTTTCTATTCTATGATTGTTGCTTTAAAGACCTGCCTTTTGCTTGTTTTGTATTTTGGTTTCTGGGGTCCGTCCGTCCCCCAACACCTTTCCTCTCTTAGGAAGAAAACAAATTGCATTCTCTTTCAAATATATTCCCCCCATTTTCCTTGGGTGTTGAGAACAAAGATGATTGCCCCAGCCTAGGAAGGGAGATCTGCATACACAGCTGGTGTGGATTCCTCAGGATCTTTTGCCAGGCTGCAATGAGCCTGGTGAGGATGGAAAATCTCATCACCATCCTCTCGTTGTATGAGCGGAGTCGGTTCAGGGAGAAGTAGTATTTGTGTCTGGATTAAGTATCCCCTTGAAGTACAATTGCCAAATCTTGGCAAGGAAAAAAGAGAGGAAAAGGATCACATGAATATCAGATGGTACTTTAGCAAATACATTTAGAATGCCACAATGCTGTAACTTATGGATCCAGACGGTCTACAGTTGTGTTGGCAACGGAAGGAGTAGCAATCGCTACTGAAAAGAACTGCACAGAGAGACAGTGAAGCAGTAAAGGCTTCCCTGTGCGAGTAAATATATGCAGGGCAGCCAGATGCTCTTATTGTAAAAAAGAATGTCTAGTATGCCCCGGTTCTCAAATACCTGCTACTTTTTCTACTTGAGATAATATGACAGAATCCAGGCCTGAAGGAGTGGCTCTGGAATCAGGTAGACAGAGCCTTCTACCTCAAAAACCCAACTACCTGTTTCGTCTAAATATGTCTGCAACGGTCTATGGCTTTTTGAGAGGTAGCACACAATAGCCTTATCTTCTACAGGCAAGAGAATCCTGTAGAACCATAGCTCTTGGTTTAAAAGGAAATCCTAGGATGCAATCCTGGCATCAGTTGCATGCACTTTAATTAAAGGTAACTCCAGTGGTACTCTTAAGGAAGTAACTGAGCACAGGACTGGTGCCTCTGGCCTTGGATAATTATCAGCAAATCCAGCACAACCTGCAACACAAATAGACAATGACTACATTAGAAATGCCACAGCAAGAGCGTGACCTCTCACTAAATATATTCGGTTTTTGTTTTGGCATGCATCATATAACCCACACGTTGCAATGCAGACAGTGTCATTTATCAAAGGATAATTGCATGTATATTTCATAGTGACGATGCCTACTTCCATGGGTGGGGTCCAATGTTTTGCTAAGCAGAGGTCTTTGCTTTGATGTAGGCCTAGTTTTTCAAAAGTGGTAGATAAGGTAAATCTGTTTCTGGACTGAACCATTTCAAACTGAAAATGAAATACCCCCCACCTCCCCAGAGTGGGGAGGCAGTCATGTCAGGGAGAAGGCTAGTCTATAGCCCTTCTCCTTTGACATCTAGTTTTCTATGTGAAGGGGGAAAGGAGGTATTCAATTATATGAATCTCCACCTGCAGTCTAAAGTAGTACAGTCCAGACACTGGTTTACTATTTGTTTGAACTAGGCTATAAATAAAAACCCAACCTTTCTTGGGTGACATTTCAACTAGAAGACTCGGGCCTTAAGATAATGTGTCTTAAAACACCACAATCCAAAAATAAGCTATTTCAGATGCTAGGATTATTAATTTAGCAGTAGAAATCAGTCCCTCATTTCATTAATAGCCAGTTTATGCAGTTATCAGAAGTAAAAATTGGATGAAAACAAACTTAGCATATTTATTTTATTTATAGAAAATATCAAGCTTTTCACCAACTTCTAATACAGGAAGAAGAAGGTTGGTTCTGGGTTATTACAAATCTATTCACTCTCCTTGGACATGTGTTCACTGTCGAAAAACAAAACACTAACCCAATTGATTAACGACAGTATGCAGGTAGATGCTTTGCCATTAATCAACTCTTGACTGCCCAAGGCTGGGCAAATAAATGGTTGTTACCATAAAGGAAAGCAGATGCTGTCATTGTCCATTTTTAATAGGCAATCCAACTGGAGCTAAATCAGCCTTTCAGCCCAATAGCAATCCCTTTATTTAGCTTTAACCTGCATCCCAGGCTATCTTCACCACAAATTCCTAATAGACGTTTAATATAAGACATATAACTTAAAGGCAGGAAAAATATCTGGGTTACATTAATCCATGCATTTGGAATGGAAAGTCTTTGTAAGATTGTGTTATAAGCAAGAAGCTGTTTTTGTTCACACTTTTGAAAGTGGAAATGAAGGGGAATCATTGTCATCCCTCGGTGGTGTTTTCTTATGCGATGAGAAAATATCACAATCCTGATTTCCTTCAGATCCATTAAGCTAGTTCCCTGCTTTATGGCTGTTCCTAACTTTATGTAGCGAAAGAGTGTGCAGACTTCTTCTCAAGCCATTTCCGCTGATATAAATGGATTCCCTTCCAGCCCCACTGTGTATATAACTAGGTCAACATCCTCACTCAGTCCTAACTAAAGCCTGTCACCTAAATTCCCACTAAAAATTGCAGTGGATCATTACTTAGAGTCATGCGGTTCACAGTCAAAACAAAGGGAAAATCTGAAAGTAAGGTAACTATTGCATATCAGATATACTATACTAATTTAGCCTATATAAAAGATTCTTGGAATAGGTGTGATCTTATATCTGGATGCATAATATTGGTTTCTGGCTATTTTTTAACTCACAAGGAAAGAAAATGATTTTTGCTGTAATATAATCCACCAGCAGAACAGAACATAGAAATGTTTTTGTACATATCCAGAGTGAATCAGCTTTATAATAACTTTATCCCTGTTGGGCATCATATAACATAGGATTAAAAATTAAATAAAATCAGATTTAGCCAGTCCTATTCCTAATAAACTGGAGAATCCTATTCCGTTAGCGGACAATGACTGATACAAGCCCAAAATATTTCAGCCTTCAAACAGGACAATTTAAGGCTCCAACCACTATAGCAGATCTACTCAACTCCATGGGCTTACTGTGGAATCACAAGTTTGTGTATCACAGATTGAAAGCTACATAAGAATGTAATTCGTATATCTAGGAATACTAAATTTTTATTAACAGTTGTACAGTACACTGTAAACACACAAACAACTACAAATCATTATTTGGATGCAGAATCTGCTATGCAACGAATCAATATAGCCCTAGCTTTTGTAAACCGAAACAAGCACTATTCTTAAGACCCATTCTATGCCAGACCTACTACTACAAAATAAATACATGATCACAGGCTTGGCAGTTTTAGTTGAACTGGGGTTTCAAAAATGTCACTCAATTGATTTTTTATTTTTTTTATTTTTTGCTGTGATCTGTCTGTGGCAAAAGTATTTCATGCATGTCTTTGGCCCTATTGTTTTGTTCAAAAAAAAAAACCTCTTGCAAATGTAAGTTAATGTCTGTGGCCTTGTTCTCTCTTATTCACCATGTGTAACAAATATTTATTGTATATTTATATAATTTTATGGGATTTTTGGAAAAAAATGAATCTGGCATTAAATCTTACAAGCATCTGCGTCACATTGTAAATAAAATTAAGCTATATTTAAGTGTACTGATTAACATATAATATATGTTTAAATATAGATTTTTATGTTTTTTAAATATATTTTCAATATATATATATATACAGTATATATAAACTCGGGTTTTTTGGGACCATGTGACTTTTCTCTAATTGTAAACCAAACATGAGTTTTACAATGAAGATGTGTGTTCTTTTTTTCCCCCAAAAGCAAAATCTACTTTTATTTTAACAATAAAATCTTCTTGGTAAGGCAGCTAGGCAGCTGTTTCATATTTGGACAGTTGGCAGGGGAGGGGGAGTTGCAAGAGGTCCTTTTCCACGCACACACACAAAGAAAGGATTCCCCCGCCCCTCCCAGAATAATTCCTAGCAAAACTAGCATCCATGGATCAAACATCGTGATTTTCATTCAACTATAAAACAATGAACAAGTCTAACTTTGTATATATCCATATTAAAAAACTGAATCATGTATGTGAATACATGATGCCCGGATCTGATAGCTCCAGAACATATTTAAAGGTACCGATTCTGCTCTGTGCAGTTCTGAGCTGCTCAATTTGGTTTGGCAACAAAGACCAATCTGCTCACATAAAAGAGTTCTTCCTTGCTCTGCATCAGCACTCCCTAGAACACAGGTGGGGAATCTTTGCCCCTCCAGACTCCCATCAGCCTGACCAGCGACAGGGATATAGGCTTTCCAACCCCTCTCTAGAACTTTGGCAAAATGAGCCATCATTTTAGGTAGATCGTGCACTGGATTTTTTGAAAACTGGGACACTGATCAGCTTTTATATCCTTTTCTCCATTTTAAAGGTAATTGTACTTACAGAAAGCCTGCCATTTAAGAATGCAGGATGGCGATCACATGGCTAAAGGTGGTACCCCCATCAAAAAGTCCCTGCTTGTGGAAAGTTAAAATTTCAGAATCAGTGTTTCCAACCTGTGCTTTTTCAATATATATGACTTCACTCTGTGCAGAGAGGTTGTTGCTGTTGTTTTTTGTTCTTTTATACATAGCAGTGCAACCTCCCCACAAGCAATCTGAAGTAGTGCAGTCCTATTAAGCAATCCATTATGTGTAATTTGGCCTTACGTACTTTTTCTGTGGAGGATGGGAGGGATGCAGGCGATACATTCATGCCATGTTCAGATGATCATCTGCCAGTCACACCCGTCACTAAGAAATCTAGGACAGCAGGAATTTCTGACAAGGTTACAAGTCATTTCAGCTGTCCAGTGAAAATGATGGTTATGAAAATACACCCCCAGCTTGAACTGTACATTACTGAACATACTCATAGCATCACTAAAAAGATATGTTTCTGCTATAACTGCCAAGCCTTTGTACACTTAATGATACTACAGTCCTGTAATAATAAAATAAATCTTAATGATAAAAATTTTTGAAGCTCAGTTAAAAAAATTGAAACCACATTCCCACCCCAACCCCAGATGCCAATAATTTCTTCAGGTGTATCAAAAAAATCAGTACACATCCTTCTTACATTTCCTGGTTTAAAAAGAGGGTAACAATAGTGGTGCATGAAACTGTTCCAGTGTGTAGTTCAATAACTGGAATAATGTAATATCTAATTTTTAAAGACATACTTCGGGAGCAGGTTTAGGGGTATGGGGTTGCAAGGGGGAGGCAGGCTCCATTCACCTTACATGCAGGCTCTGTGCATGGCCCCCTTGTTCACGCCCCCAAACCAACTGCCCAGTCCACCAGGGACTTGGGCTGCCCTGGGTGCCAGCAACCCACGCTACACTGCTGATCGCCAGCATCTCCAGTTTGGACTGAGAATGTGAAACCCTGCACACCCATTGCCAGTCAGTGTTGATAAAAAGGCAGACCAATGGATTGAATTGGTATAAGGCAGTTTCCTATGTTCCAATGACATTAAGGTTTTTCAGAGATACACAAATGGCACATCGTAAGAGAACGTTGTGAACTGCAATCATATGTGATCTTCAGCCAGCATCTTCCCTATAGTTGAGATCATGCTCTCCCACCAGAGGGAAGAAGGAAAAACCGATTGTATCCTCCACACCAAAGTTCGGGATATCATTCAAGAGCTGGCTAACATACAAATACAGTTAAATGGCATAGCAGGAAGATGGTAATGCAAATCCTGTTAGTGTTTATAGGAGACCATTTCTGCACATGTTCATTTCCTATCACTTCCCTTTGCCTCTCTCTCCTACCTACATGCTTTCTGTCATATTTGCATCAAGCTCTTCCTGGTACTCAACTGGGTGTCTCCCTGTCCTTTGATTTCATCCTCCAGACCATCTTCTTTAACCTAGCCATACCTTGCTTCTGCTTCTACTGATACATGCAAAACTACTCCTTCCCTATGATGTGGTCCCTGTAAAGTCTTCTTGGCAGGGACTAGATCAGGTCTGTATTCTAAGGTGTTCCCAACATGTTGCAAGCACCAAATACACATCAAGACATTCAACATGGTGTCCTGCTAGGTACAGAGATCAGAACAACAGTCTTTTTGACCCATCCTAAATCAAAAAGTTATCAACCTGCTTGGAGTAGACAACTTCTGTTGCTCTCCTGCCATTGGAAAATGACATGAATTCACAACGGAGAGCGTTGTTATATTTAGAAGTATGCCTCTTACTTAAGAACCCAAGGCCTTTTAGCTTCACTACAGCTATAAATAGAGAGTTCAGCAATATTCTCACATCTTTCTCACTTCAAAAAAAGAGAAAAAATTCCTTTGACCAGTAATAAATTAATCCCTTGCTTATATAGCGGTGTCTTTTTTAAAAAAAATGGATCTCGTATCAACATTTCAGATCTTACAGAATCTAAGGAATGTAGCAATTTCAAAGCAAACGCTCAAAGTGACACACAAAATTGTTCTTTCTTTGACTTCTACATTATTCAGGTCCTCTATTAATATAGAGAACCCTGTTGTATCAAGCAGTATTCTCAGCTCAATTAACAACTTTGACTTACCAAATGAGATTTACAATTAACAAACTATTTTGACCCGTTAGTTTAAATGCCATTTCATTATACCACTGGGTGATTGCCAAAATATAAATTTCATGAAACGTGTGAGAGGCAAAGTAGATTCTTCTTAACCCCATGAAATTGCTCATAGGTCCCCACTCTTTTACCAATATTATCCATTCACCAAATTTAATGTTTGAGGGACAATAATGAGACATTCTTGCTAGCTCCTCTGCATTTATTGAACTCACCTCCACACAGTCCAAGTATGCTGCCTACTATCTTAATTCACTGAGGACTATTTTGAATTATGCATTATCTTCCACGAAGTTTTGAGACTTAAAGACTGAGAAATCTTATTTCAGTGAAGCTATTTGCCAAGTTTCCCATGACTACACTGAATTTTCAATAGTTGAAAAACTTGGAAAGGTAGGTGCCACTAGCTGTTCCTGGACAAAATTCAAGACAGCTTCCACAACAGAACATCTCCCCTCTTCTCCATGAAATCTGTTGTAGAGATTCCTCCAACCCTTTGGAACAGATTTGAGGAATGGTGTGGGGTGCCTGCCGGGGGAGGATGGGTGAAAGTCTAATTGTGAAAGCCTAAATCTTTGCGTTGATGGGACTCATTGGGAGAATACTGCCCACTGTCACTAATATATGAACTTCCTCTAAGAATTATATTATAGGTTGGTATTCTGAGTGCCCACACAACATTCTGCTTTCTTAGTTGATCTGCAGTGAGTCCCCAATGGTACCAAATTATTGCTGTCTGGAGGGGCACATACCAGGTACTTCCACATCAGCCACATTCTCTGAATGCTTACTCACTTTTCCCAGTATACCCAGCGGACGTCTGCAAAACATTGCCTTTCAGTGTTTACTCGATATTCACCTCCTATCTTCACCCCTACTGACCTAATTTGTGACCATTCTTCTATAATAAAATGCAATTGATGTTCCAGCTCATCCAATGTGAATAGACAAAATCTTATTAAGGGTATTTTTATTTGTAGGTGGGGACTCCTGTGCCTTCAAATACAACATTTCCTTTTTTGCAGGGTCAGATGCCTTCATTTGTTCCTGTTCATTCTGGTTGGGGGATTAGTTGAGTAGATTATATGTGAATTGCCTCAGTTTATTTTTTCGTGGGGTGTTTAGTTACTGATTTTGATCATCATCATCCCCTCCCTGGAAATAAAATTACACGGGGCAATTTATAGAGAGGCCATTCAACGCTATTCACGAATCCTCCTGCGATTAATAGGAAGCAATAAAACTGGCTGACCAAGCAAACCACAAACATTTATTTAAATTTGCTTTGCAGGCTACTTTTGAGTAGACATGAGTGATGGGCTTTGGCCATAGGGAAGAATAATGCTGCTAGTTAATATAGTTGTAATATACTATACTACATGCTGTGGAACCTCCATTCTAATTCCACCTCCACATAATTACAAAAAAACATTGCCTCCAGAGCACTCAGGGGCTGTAGTCTCAATCAGATCATCAGGAGTGGCACTGGTTATCTGTTCAGATGCTGAGAGTAGAGAGGTGGTGCTGAATCTAGTCTTTCACATTCTGCCTCCTCACAAATCAATTAATAGCACTACCACCAATGATCTGACTTGGACATGGAGTCCTTTTCTAGAGAGTGTTTTTAAGGGTTAGGAAATGAGTAGGAATAGCCATGGTAAAGCCTGTCTGCCTCATACATATGACACATGAAAAGCCATAGTGGCTGAAGGCCAATCTAGTCCAGCATCCTCTGGTCACATTGGCCAACCAGATGCCCATGGGGAGTCCATAAGATTTCAGCAGTACTCTTCCAACCCGTGATTACCAGCAGCTGTCATTCAGAGGAATACTGCCTCCAACAGTAGAGGCAGAACACAGCCATCCTGGCTAGTAGCAAGCACATATGTCCTGACTGGATAGAGCAGTTATGTTCAGTATTTTATTACATTTTATCACAAATCTGAGTGAAAGGTTATGGAATGAAAAACAGTAAAAAGGTAAAGGTAAAGGTACCCCTGCCTGTACGGGCCAGTCTTGACAGACTCTGGGGTTGTGCGCCCATCTCACTTAAGAGGCCAGGGGCCAGCGCTGTCCGAAGACACTTCTGGGTCACATGGCCAGTGTGACATCGCTGCTCTGGCGAGCCAGAGCTGCACACGGAAACGCCGTTTACCTTCCCGCTGCTAAGCGGTCCCTATTTATCTACTTACACCCAGAGGTGCTTTCGAACTGCTAGGTTGGCAGGCGCTGGGACCGAGCAGCGGGAGCGCACCCCGCAGCAGGGATTCGAACCGCCGACCTTTCGATCAGCAAGTCCTAGGCGCTGAGGCTTTAACCCACAGCGCCACCTGTGTCCCAACAACAGTACAGATATGGAAAAACAGTACAGATATGGAAATCATATGGGACCTCAGCCCTGTATACCTGAAGAAGTATCTCCACCCCCATCATTCAGCC
Source organism: Podarcis melisellensis (assembly GCF_964234715.1). Lineage (NCBI taxonomy): Eukaryota > Metazoa > Chordata > Lepidosauria > Squamata > Lacertidae > Podarcis > Podarcis melisellensis. The sequence goes on along the minus strand of NC_138528.1, from coordinate 61,909,909 downwards.
CAGACACTGAGATCCAGCTCTGAGCACCTTCTGGCAGTTCCCTCATTGTGAGGTTACAGGGAACTAGACAGAGGACCTTCTGGGCAGTGGCACCCGCCCTGTAGAACACCTTCCCATCATAAGTCAAGCAGATGAGTAACTACACAACCTTTAGAAGACATCTGAAGGCAGCTCTGAAGAGGGGAGGTTTCTTTTTTAAAAAAAATTAATGATTTATTATGTTTTATATATGTTGGAAGCCCCCCAAAGCATACCCTCCAACAATTCTCTGGTGAAAATAGGGACATCCTATTTAACAACAACAACAACAACAACAACAACTTTACTATTTATACCCCACCCATCTGACTGGGTTGCCACTCTCGGTGGCTTCCAACATATATAAAACATAACAAAACATTAAACATTAAAGCACTTCCCTATACAGGGCTGCCTTCAGATGGCTCAGGGGTCAGATAACTCCATACCCTTCAACATTTCTCTGATGAAAATAGGGACATCCTAAGGAAAAGTGGGACATTCTGGGATCAAATCAGAAACCGGGACGGCTTCTCTAAATCAGGGACATCCTTGGGAAATAATAAAATTGTTGCTGTTGTTGCTGTTACAGCCCTGCCATTCATTAAAAGTACAACAAACATAAAACAACAGTATTAATGTATGTTAAACACACAGACACATCTGATAAATATGTTTTGTATTTTGTCTTCTGTAATCACAATCATAACTTTCTGGTTTTTGAAAACAACAAGAACAACTTTATCACACTGAGAATTGTGCACCATTCTGAACGTTTATGAAAAACTGGATTAGTTTTGTCACTTCAGCTATCCAAGGGAGATGCTGTTCTTCAGAGCCACAACACAATGTAAGTGGAGGAGGAAATGTATGTGCTAGAATGGCAGAGCTCTTACACAAGACTACAAAATAGATTTCATTATTCCCTTGTTAAGGTGTTTTGCAATGAGCTCCAAAAAAATAAAGTAAAAAGTACACACATTGAATTGCTTTATAAATCTCTCATAAAAGCACCTCTGGTTACTACTGTTATTGTCATGTTGCTCTTTTGCAGACCGGCTTAAGATGCCCTCAGGGCTTTGTCAGCAGCAAAAAAATTAAGAAGCGCCACAAAACGAAAAGAAAACCAATTATTACTCCACAGAAACTCTTCCCTGCTACAGAAAACACTGTCACAAAACAGAGAGGGTTGACGGTGAGGCCTCATCAGGATGAAGCATAGCATTTACAACTTGTGGTCCACATATCTGGGGACTATCTTCCTGATGAACTGGGGCTGGAATCAGAGGACAGTTGTCATGAGAACAGAAAGTGGTGAAACAAAGGCATTATTGTGTAGTGCACACACACATTTCTTTTGTCCAGCTCCAAGTACAAGTCCCTTGTGCTGCAGACTTAAAGAGAGAAGGAGGTAGTGGTTGTATTAACAAAAGTGGAGGTGTGCTAGGTAAAAGTGGATAGTGTTACTTAGTGGTCAGAGGGTATGAAATCACCAAATATCAAGCCCCATCTTTAGATGGTGGAAGAACATTCATCTCTGGCTTTAAGTTCTATCTCATGGCAAAAGCTGAGGCTGAACTGGTGACGTTGTGAGGGCCCCATTCTTTTCACCAGGGGCCCTCAGGGGGGACTTTTTCAATCCAAGGGCCACATTACCTTCCAGGCAACCTTCCAGGGGCCACATGGTGGGCGGGCCAGAAGAAAAAGTGGGTGGAGCAATGAATATTCATTTTACTTTTGTGCAGTACCCTTCAGCACCTTGAATGGTACATGGTAGAAAGGTAGTACCTATGGCCTTTGTAAAGAAACCAATGGATTGGATGGGTGTTTCTGGGCTGGGAACACATAAAAGTTATGAAACAAACATTTAATGCAATTAGCCCACAAACACTTCTGCATGGGGCATGCAGATGTGGTAATGATGATGATGATAATTAATAATAATAATCCATCCTTTCTCCCAAAGGACTGTAGGGTGACAAACACATCAACAGTAAAACAATACAATTAAAAGCATCTTTAAAACATCTTAAAACTATGACAGAAGTAACCACCCATTCTCCTCTATCCAACTGAATTACTTCAAAGCTGCTTTGGAATAATTGAACTGAGAATTGTGAATTGTGGTTCGAGGACCCGATCCCTGCGTAGTGGAATGAAAACACAAGGACACGTGATATAAGGTTAATGGGCAAGAAAAGGCCACAACTTTATTGATCACAGCAAGTGAAAAGGTATTGGCTTAGGCATTAGATTACGTCAGATGACTCCACCCCCTCAGAGAGGGGTGAGTCTAAAACAGGGGGGTTTATTCACCAGTAGGTGGAGCCTGTTGATGCTAATCCAACTATAAGCTCCCCCCTGATGTCACTGAGGGTCGTGCCATGGCCTCCTGCCACGCAGGCATCGGACAGAATACATGACCGCCGGATTCCTTTAACGGAATACCCAAAATTCTGCTATTCTCTCTGAATATGAAGCATAATGTGATAACCTATTGAAACCAATTTTGTATCCAGAATGAATAGCATTTAAGCTTGTCAATCGTGCTCAAAGAGTTTACTTTACATGTTACATACACAGATACCTGTAGGTAACAAAATAATAAAGTTGCTTATTATAGGAAATACATAACTTGAATAGGAGTTTCCAGTTCTAGTCTAACTAGAGAAGAACAAGGCACTTATACCTGCTCCTTTTGTTCTCGCAGAGGATTGTTAAAGGTGACCTCTCATCTTGAGGTCCAAGAAAGAAGTGTGACAAGGAGGGAGAAATTGTAAAACAGGATGCAACCTGAGAGTATCAGTCTAAACAACAAGGAGATATAGAAGTAAGCTGACTGCGACCTTCAGATTCCCAGACTAACCTAACTCTGTCTATTTCAAACCATGCAGCACCCTTCTTCTATAAGCTGAGTTGCACTCAAACATCCAACAGTTTGGTTTGAGAAGTTCCTGGGTACTTGTGCTCACTGTAGAACTGCATACACAACACCAGCCAGTTCCAGAATCTCACAAGCCTGGGCAGCCCTGAGGCAATAGGAAGTACCCTATCCACCTGCTAACCAACACCACAGAGATGACAAGCAGAAGCACCATGTTTATTCAGGCTTCAGATCTCCCAGGGCCAAGCATCTTTGTAGCTGAAGCCCAAGAACATAAGATGATCCTGCTGACTTCTATCAAGTCCAGCATCCTCCTGCAGCTTCTGCCTCTAAGAGTAAAGGCAGGACATAGACATCAGTCTATGGGTGCTTCTGCAATCTGATGGAAATTTTATTAAACCCCTGTGTTTCAGTTCAAAACCCAGACTTTATGTATTTGCTCCCATATATATAGAGAGAGATGGACCATAAAGAAGGCTGATCGCCGAAGAATTGATGCTTTTGAATTATGGTGCTGGAGGAGACTCTTGAGTGTCCCATGGACTGCAAGAAGATCAAACTTATCCATTCTTAAGGAAATCAGCCCTGAGTGCTCACTGGAAGGACGGATCCTGAAGCTGAGGCTCCAATACTTTGGCCACATCATGAGAAGAGAAGTCTCCTTGGAAAAGACCCTGATGTTGGGAAAGATGGAGGGCACAAGGAGAAGGGGATGACAGAGGACGAGATGGTTGAACAGTGTTCTCAAAGCTACGAACATGAGTTTGACCATGCTGCGGGAGGCAGTGGAAGACAGGAGTGCCTGGCGTGCTCTGGTCCATGGGGTCACGAAGAGTCGGACACGACTAAGCGACTAAACAACATAGGTAGATAGAGATAGATAGATAGATAGATAGATAGATAGATAGATAGATAGATAGATAGATAGATAGATAGATAGATGATAGATAGATATAGATAGATAAATAGATAGATAGATAGATAGATAGATAGATAGATAGATAGATAGATAGATAGATAGATAGATAGATAGATAGATAGATAGATAGATAGAGATAGATAGATGATAGATAGATAGATAGATAGATAGATAGATAGATAGATAGATAGATAGATAGATAGATAGATAGATAGATGATAGATAGATGATAGATAGATAGATAGATAGATGATAGATAGATAGATAGATAGATAGAGAGAGAGAGAGAGAGAGAGAGAGAGAGAGAGATAGATAGATAGATAGATAGATAGATAGATAGATAGATAGATAGATGATAGATAGATGATGATAGATAGATAGATAGATAGATAGATAGATAGATAGATAGATAGATAGATAGATAGAGATAGATAGATAGATAGATAGATAGATAGATAGATAGATAGATGATAGATGATAGATAGATAGATAGATATCCTTATAAAGTGAAACTACCAATGAATCTGACTTGCCCCCCTCTCCATTATAGGCTTCCTGCAGCAACTCTTTTTAATCCTTCTTGCTATCCAAAAGTTGCATACAGGCCTCCCTCTCTCTAACAATGCAACAGGACATCATGTTACAGGATGCTACTGGCTACCGCTAGCCAAAGCTTTAATCTCATTTGGTAGGCCTCCCATTTCGGAACACACTAATGTGCTAATCCCACTGCTCAGCTGTTTGAGCTGCAGATGGACAGGCATCTGATCTCATCCATTAGCCTTGCGCCAAGGAGTCATACAAAGCAGACATGCCTTGGTGCCTTGATCACAAATCAGGTGTAAGAGAGACAGGAGGTTGGCAGTGAGAGTATTTCAGTCCCCACAGCCTAATTACACAGGGAAAGTTTTGCATAGTTAGCATCTTGTCTTATTGTGGATGCTTACTGTGTTTCACTAAAGGGAATCAACAATGACATAGGTCTGCTAATAAGTCAGTTTGTAAGGAAACTATAACATTGATTTTATTGGGTCAGGCTTAGTACAGCAGATCCAGCAAAAGCAGAGCTGCTTCTAATGCAATGCCTTTGCACCTGCAGATTGGGGGGGGGGGAATACTAGAACAAGTTCAAAATGAAAATAGCAGCTTCAGAGGGGGAGACAATTGGGGGGGCTGGGGGAAAAGGTTAAATCCTCTTCTCCTTGCATCAAAGTCCCAACTCAGCTCAAGCTCCACAGCTCCTTTTTCTAAGAAAAACACATTGCAGGTCCCAAGCATGTGTCTATTTTGGATTTGCTTTGAGCAAGGTGCTATTGGAAAGTAACAGGGAAAGCCATATTGACTTAAGCAGTATGATAGCCCATAGCAGCAGCTACACTTGGACTGAGCAGTCACATGGACTACAGACTTGGTAGAATCCACTCAGTGGGCAGTATGTACTGTATGACCTAAGAGATTCACGGGCGGTCTTCTCCTTGCCCAGCTAGTACTCAGGTAGCACAGTCTCAGACCTGGTGGGCTACTGACAGTTGAGAACGCATTTACAAGCAGAGCATGTGAGCTTCCTTTGAAGAATACTCAGAAACTTCAAATGACTTAGAATGGCAGCTGTTGGATCACTGACCAGAACTGGCCACACAAAATGTATCTTCTCACTTCTTAAGCAGGTTTGCTGGCAGCAACATCTGTTTTGAGGAACTATTCAAAGTACCATCTTTAACCTTTAAAGCCATTGACTGTCCCATATGAACTTGACCTGAACATTGCCTTTCTGAGGCCCCTCTCAGGCTGCCTCTGCCTTTTGATACTTGGATGGGACAAAGGAAAGGGACTTCTCTGTTGTGTGCCCCAGTTATGCAACAAGCTATGGAAGGAACCTTACCCGGTGCTGAATTTGGCAGCAGTTGAGTACCCTTTTAAAAAAATTAATTGGCTAACTCTGTTTTAGGCTGCAACATTTTATCCCTCTGCCTGTAAGTAAGGCCCACTGAACTTAAAGAGGCTAACTTCTGAACAGACTCACAGCAGCACACTGTTAGTTGACATGGACCTCCCGGTTTCTCTTTCTCTCTGTTCCTTTTACCAATGCTTTATTTTTTAATCCTTTTTCATCTCTGGATTGTTAGCTGTCTTGGGACTTATAAGTCTGAAGGGCAGGGTAAACAATGTTTTTTTAAAAAATAACAAAGTTATGGCTGACTTTTGGCTATTTGTTTTTCTGCAAAGTACACCCTTTATGCTAAGTTGACATTCACCAAGTTTCCAATCCTCCCAAGTTGCCCCATATGCCCATTGTTCTCTGGATAAAAGGAGGATCAAATGATATAGCCCCATGCTGAGCATCTTGAGAGATGTGTTTCCTTGTTAAATATTATGAATGCTTTGTGGTGTGGTGTGATTCACTGCGGGGGGGGGGGGCAGAAAGTAGATTGGAACCTACTGGTAGATCTCTTGGTGATTGTCAAGGGTTTGTTTTTTTTACTACCAGTGGCTGAATTGTAGCAAGCACAAACCAACTTTCCTCAGCTAAACCAGAAAGCTAAGCAGGAATGGAGTTTTGTGTGAAAGGACTGTGATTCCAGTTTACTTCTGATCCTGGAAATAAATTGATAGGCTCAGAATGTGTTGCAGAGGCACTCTGTTATTTAATTCTAATTATATGCCATGTGTACTTGGCTCCGGTTGGTAGATCTTAAGAGTTGTAGTAAAAATAAAAGGAAAGAAAACTAAGCAGATCCAGCAAGCCTTGGATGACAGTCAGTTAGAATTCTAACTTATGGGTTGGTGTAGAGGAAAAAGGAGAAGGGAAGGAAGTTGAGGGAGTCATGGAGGGCTTAAGTCCAGTGTTTTAAACTGCCACCACCTCTTTTGCCATTTGGGTGTCCTTTGCCATTTTGCGTTATACCATGCCTCCACGGCAGCCATTTTGTGACTGGTGGCCACAGCACCTTCTCAAAATTTTAAAGCTGCCGACTGGTCCATAAAGGCTAGTGCCCCCACTCCAGATGTTGTTGGACTCTTGCCTGTCATCAGCCTCGGCCTGCAAAGCCAATGATAAGGAATGATGGGAGTTGTAGTCCAGCAATATCTGGAAGCCCACAGGCTCCCTGTTCCTGCGTTACAAATAGATAACCTGGAGAATTACTCCTCAGAGTGCCTACCTGACCAATATTTTGACTCGCCTATTTATTGGCCCCAAACACAATTTTTTTTGGGGGGGGGACACTGGCTTTCTTGGCAACTTCCCATAGCCAAGTTATATATTCCTGACTCGATAGCTCAGTCGGTAGAGCACGAGAGTCTTAATCTCAGGGTTGTGGTTTCAAGCCCCACATTGGGCAAAAGATTCCTGCATGGCAGAGGTTGGGACTAGATGACCACTGTGGTCCCTTCCAACTCTACAGTTTTATGATTCTATGATTTATAAGACCTTCATCATTCAACTTAACTTGGATAGAATCATCACCATAACTTGGACTTTGAACCCGAGTATGCAAAACTATGGCAAACTATGGCAAGTTCTTAAAGAAATGGGAGCGCCTGATCACCTCATCTGTCTCCTGAGAAATCTCTATGTGGGACAAGAAGCTACAGTTAGAACTGGATATGGAACAACTGATTGGTTCAAAATTGGGAAAGGAGTACAGCAAGGCTGTATATTGTCTCCCTGCTTATTTAACTTATATGCAGAATTCATCATGCGAAAGGCTGGGCTGGATGAATCCCTAGCCGGAATTAAGATCGCCGGAAGAAATATCAACAACCTCAGATATGCAGATGACACAACCTTGAAGACAGAAAGTGAGGAGGAATTAAAGAACCTTTTATTGAGGGTGAAAGAGGAGAGCGCAAAATATGGTCTGAAGCTCAACATAAAAAAATCACGAAGATCATGGCCACTGGCCCGATCACCTCCTGGCAAATAGAAGGGGAAGAAATGGAGGCAGTGAGAGATTTCACTTTCTTGGGCTCCATGATCACTGCAGATGGTGACAGCAGCCACGAAATTAAGAAGCCTGCTTCTTGGAAGAAAAGCAATGACAAACCTAGACAGCATCTTAAAAAGTAGAGACAGCACCTTGCCAACAAAGATCCGTATAGTAAAAGCAATGGTTTTCCCAGTAGTGATGTATGGAAGTGAAAGCTTGACCATAAAGAAGGCTGGATAGTGTTCTCGAAGCTACCAGCATGAGTTTGACCAAACTGCGGGAGGCAGTGGAAGACAGAAGTGCCTGGCGTGCTGTGGTCCATGGGGTCATGAAGAGTCGGACACGACTAAACGACTAAACAACAACAACAACAACATGATTTCATATGGGATGGTAAACTGATCTAAGCAGAAGACAGCTTTCTGTCCTTCCTTTCGATTAGTATATCAATTGCAAATATGAGTTTGTGATAAGAATGACACATACAATACTTTCCCCCCCCGACACACACTGAAGGTTCAATCCTTTACACACTTATTTGGGAGTGTCCCATTGAAATCAGCAGCACTTACTTCTTAGTAGACGTATATAGGATTTGCTGTTAATATAATGTATGAAAAGGGCTGGTCACCAAAATCCACAGGACAGCTCCCTCACAACTACATTATGCCTTACTGAATTCAATGGGATTTCAGAATAGGATTCTGTGGATTGGGGGCCACTATTTTCTTTTTAGAGTTGCCACCTTTTTCATGACTTTTTCCTGCGCTTTTAATAGCAACCAGACATACAGAAATTTAAGCCAATGAAACTTTTCTTGGCATAGAAATAAAGTGATGTGTCACTTTAATTCATGAGGAGTATCCAATATTATTTTCCATTCTCTCCTGAAACTGAGAATTGAGTGTAATGAGAGACTGATAAGAGTTAGCCAAATCTTCATATTGCCAGTATTTAAGTTCTACACTTCAGACTTTGAATACATTTTTGGTATAGATGAAGGATTTCAGGACTGAGTCAGTAAATGCTTATGACAGTTCAGTAACAAGACAAAATATGCATTTGAAGTATAGGATTCAAATGAAGCATAACTTTTTTAAAAAGGAAGTCTTTTTTTATAAACGTTCACTTTAATTGGTTCAAAGTTCCATTTTTAAAATTAACTTTATTAATTAAAATAATTGAGGATTTTTCTTTAATCAATGCAAAGTCACTTAAGATAGCTGTTTGTCAGGCACATTACATATGTACATGGCTTCAGTGCTTTTTTTCTGGCGAGGGACACATACCCCTAAACATTTTGTGAATCTAAGTTTGGCCTCATTGCGGTGCAGTATTTTTTTTTAATTATTTTTTTATTCAAAATTAAAACAAAACATATCCAGAAACATATCATCCTTATTTCCCCCCCCCATTTTTCCTCCCTCCCCCCACCCTCCCACACAAAACCCACCCACCCCCACCTCCCGACTTCCCATGCGGGGCAGTATTTCAATATGAGTAGAAAAATGCGAGTTTAACAGTGTTTAGATTAACAATGCTTAGAAAAATAAGGATATGACAAGAATTTGTTTGTATTGTTTGTCTTTTCTGTTTGTGTTTTTTATATGTGTTATAAAATGAATAAAAAAAATTGGGGGGGAAAGAAAAAGGAGAGTACTCCTAAACATTTATATTTTTTTTTAGAAAAAAAGCACTGCATGGATTTATCCCCTTGCAGAGGAATTCATGTAAAAGAGAAATGGCGATGTATACAGGTCAGTGGCGGAAGAAGGGGATGCGGGGAGTGCGGACCGCCCCGGGTGTCATCACTGGAGAGGGGGCGGTGTTGTGACAAAATGACCAAAATATGAGTTTTTTAAAAATGGGCTCACAAAACTTTTTAGTTCAGTCAACAAACACAATGAAATGCGGCTGGCACTGACCGCGGGGCCTGCAGCATGCCTGAGCCACGCATCTCTCCTGGGAGTGATGCTGTGGCTTGGGCGCCTGCAGGTTCCGCGCTGCCTGAAATGGCAGCATGGGGCTTGTGTCTGACCACTGCCTCTCCCTCAGCCGCCCTACAGCTGAGGGGGAGGCTGCAGAGAGGCTCCACACAGTGTGCCCCGCCCCCATGGACAGCTCACCCTGCCCCTGGCTGCAGGATGCATGGGCCGCATCCGGCGCCCGAGTGGCTATCTACTCCGCTGATACAGGTTAGGGTGTAGCTCACAGGTATGGCAAAACCACAGTGATAACTTCCTACCAATATAGTTGCTTCTGCGTACCAGCAGGAAGAAGGGTAAGGCAACAGCAGTATCAGGCCTATGTGGTGCATTGGCAGGACTAGTGCAGCATGGAGCCCCCAAATGGCCACTACCTTGCCCCTCCCCACCCTGTTAAGTGGTGGTGCCACTGCTTCTGGGAAGCAATTTCCAAGGCTCTGCCCCATGGCTGCTCCTGGTAACATTTGTGTATGTTGATTTATAAGTATAGATGCAAATTTAGAAATTATGACTACAGTTTAAAATTTTAAAATACAATGCACCTCGCTATAGTGGGGGGAGACTGTGACCGACTGACCTTCGTATCTCCTCAGTCTGCTGCCCAGGTGTTATCAGTGGGTAACTTCAAGGCCTCTGTACTCCCTTGTTAATTCTTTATTTTTAAACAGAGCTTGGAGCTAAAAAAAGAGGACTTTGTCAACTAGAGGACTGTCCTCAGTAAAGTTAAACACATGACACTAAAACGCACTGAGCGAGACAGGCACACACACGCACACACTCCTTTTCATCCCCAAATCCCATGAGAAGCAGAAGTGTTAAGTCTCATAAGGTATGAATGCCAAAAGCCCTTAGTCTTCCATCATCGGGAGGCATTTTTAGCTGTCCACTCTACTGTCTGAGCTCCCTGCCGTCATCCCTCCACTCTCCCTCCCCCCACCTTGTTGTAGAGGTGCTTGGTAGGTCATCCCTTGCTTATGTCTACAGCACAGGGAAAAATAACAGGCATGCCACCCACTCACGGTGGAATGATCAGCTTCCCTTTCACAGTCAAGCTTCAGAGGGCGAGAAGAGAAGGGAGTGGCCAGCCTGTGGGTGTATTACTACTAGACTGCTGGTTCGAGGATTTTGGCCTGTCTCAGTTTACGGCCCGGGCAGCCAGGAACACCTGCTGCTCCCCTCCTTTCCCCCCCAAAAGAAAGAAAAATTCTACACAATTATTATCCGAAAAGCAGCAGGCTGGATTCAACAAATGAGACCCAGCCTCTCCTTCACCTTCCCCTACCTCAGTAATCACAAGTTAGCCCTTTCACTGAGAATTTGGTTTCCCAGTGCTGTTCACACTTCTTCATACAGTGGTACCTCAGGTTAAGTACTTAATTTGTTCTGGAGGTCCGTACTTAACCTGAAACTGTTCTTAACCTGAAGCACCACTTTAGCTAATGGGGCCACCTGCTGCTGCTGCACAACTGGAGCACGATTTCTGTTCTCATCCTGAAGCAAAGTTCTTAACCTGAAGCACTATTTCTGGGTTAGCGGAGTCTGTAACCTGAAGCGTATGTAACCTGAAGTGTATGTAACCTGAGGTACCACTGTACTGGCATTGAACACAGGTCAGGACCAAATGGATACATCCCTTAAGCCAGGGGTAAGGACCTTCAGGCCTGGGTGCTGAATGTAGCTATCCAGGCTTCTCTGTTCTCAGGATTTCCCCAATGTCATGCCCCTTCTCCTCTGGGCACACTTGACACCAGTTCTCCTCTGAGGGCTCTGTTGTCCCTTGGGAGTACAGCTGTGCCAGGGAAAACATTGAGGAGCCTTGCAAGAAGAGGTAAGAGTAGACATACCACTTCTCTCCAGCATCCCAAAGCCTGAGATTCAAAGGCTGAATGACATGACGGAATGACCAGCAGCAAAAGGCTAGTGTCAAAGCTGTGTCAAAGGCCCAGAAAATGGAGTGGGGGGGGGGGAATACAACAGAAAAAAAATACCCACTTTTTACCAGATGGTAGGTAGAGGGTCCATTTGTGACAGTAACAACAAACAGGGTGTTGACCGGAGGTCTCGCTTGATACTTCAACTGGATGAACTTGCCCCTTTGCCATTTTGAACCCTGCGCAGTTCAGTGCAATATATACTGCTGTCAGGCAGGTGGCTTTCCGGGCTCTAAGAGCTGCCAGCATTGAGTCGCCCAACTGTGCTGCGGAAAGGAGCACCAGACCGCCACTTGAATACCTTCCCAATGGGTTATACTGTGGGGAAATTCAAATTGTGTGTGGCGGAGTGCAGCTGTACAAGCCCATTCCTCCCGTCAGTGCTGGGCAAAGAAGAAGAAGAGGGTAACAGATTTGTTGTCAACAGCAGAGGGCCCCAGGGACCCAGCATTTACCTGAGGGTGCCATATTAGCTTTCAGCTGAGGGCACCAGGACTGCCTGGGAATCATATTTTTTGCTGGCATAATTTTCTCAGCATTCTCAAACACTGTTCTTCTCAGGGTTCCTGATGGCTGCTCTGACAAATATTATTTAAACTTGATCTACACCAGTATTATGAAGTTTTTTTTTATCAAATCCTATGTGACATGGTCAGAGTAGAGCCATTGATTCTAATGGACTTGTTACTTTACTTTATTGCTCTCAGTGAGTCATACTCTGAGTATGACCAACAATGATATCACCCTATTTAATGTTAGTTTTTAATTTCCCAGGAGACTTGGTTAGGTCACTGTTGGGCCATTAGAAATTTGCATCATGAGTCTAGATCTTCCTAATTCAATCTAGGGCCAGCTAAAATTGTTTTGCTATACAGGCAGGGAAAGGTGTGAGCATGAACTGAGAGAGCAATGCAGAACCCTAAGCAATGTCACAGAAAATTCAGAGGCACACTTGGAATTTGTGTGCAGAGGTGGCAGTTCTGAAAGACAAGGGCGGCATGCTGAAAATTCTGTCTGCATCTTCAAGCTGACCATGATTCTATCCTAAAAAGGAGAGAAAAAAATACTCCAAGGCAAAGCCAGCCCTACTATTAGGCAGACGGTGCAGGCTGTTCCTAGCCATTCTCCTTCATTGTAGGAAAGGCATGTCTGCCATGAGGCCTTTCCTGGGCCACCTAAATTTGCCTGTTGCCTCAGTGGAGAATGCTATCCCATTGCTAGTGCTGAAGTAGGTTCCAACTCCCAGTCTGGGGAGGGGAGGCAGCACCAACTTTCCTTCATCTCAAGCAACAAATCATCCCTGCTCCAAGCATACCTAACCTTCAGTCTTAAGGAGCAGCAATATACCAAACATGACATGGAAATCAGCTAAGATACAGAAAGCACCAAGATACAGGTGCATCTTGCCTTGACAGAAAGGCAGCTTGGTTTATTGTTCTTTTGTGAAGAGACCCACAGAATCAAGGCCACTTGTGTTTAGCCTGGCTTCTGACCTTTCTGAATGTGTCTTTTCATGCTCAGGTAATGCTGCAATGCAGGGGTGGGGAGCCTGTGGCCCTCTGGACTCCAACTCCCATCAAGCTCAGCCAACAGGGCCAATGGTCAGGGATGATGGGAGCTGTAGTCTGGCAACACTGAGGACCAATATGCTCAGAGCAGCTTACTGAGACCCACCCTGGTGAGCTGCCATGCCTGGTTAATAATAATTTATACCCCACCCATTTGGCTGGGTTTCCCCAGCCACTCAGGGCAGCTCCCAACAGAATATTAAAACACGATAAAATATCAAACATTAAAAACTTCCCTAAACAGGGCTGCCTTCAGATGTCTTCTAAAAGTAAGATAATTTTTTATTTCCTTGGCATCTGATGGGAGGGTGTTCCACAGGGTGGGCGCTACCACCGAGAAGGCCCTGGTTCACTGTAACCTCACTTCTTGCAGTGAGGGAACCACCAGAAGGCCCTCGGAGCTGGACCTCAGTGTCTGGGCAGAACAACAGGGGTGGAGATGCTCCACAGTCATTGGACTGTGTTTTGCTTGATGGGTCCCAACTGGTGCAGGCTTGGTGCAGTAGCCTCTGCCTCATGCCCAGCCACAAGTGCTGGCAGGCCAAATTGAGTGCAATCCTCTAGTGGGCAAACGTGACATTTGACTGGAGCTCCCCTGTTAGCTTATGTGCACATGTTGCAGCTATCAGGTTGCAGATGAGACAAATGGTGGCTCGGGGACTCCGCACTGGAATGCTTTTGTATCTCAGCCTCTCAGGGCTGCATCCAGGATTCCCATGCAGAACGCTCAACGGAGATATTTTATGCAAAGCATAAAGCAAAGCTTGTTTCTGCCCTGATTGCTTTTGACACTATCTTGCCGGCGACTAAAGTTCAAACGAGAAACAAATTGGCTTGGGAAACAGGTGGTGGAGGAAGACAGTTTAGAGAAAGAAAGCCATAAACAAATGTTGATTAGCGGGGAGGGAGGGATGGAGCCAGCACATCACAACAAGGTTACAGCCTCGCTCAAAATGTTTGGATTAAAAGGCTATCAAGCGCACAAACAGAACAATTGCTGTGAAACGCGCCCTCATTCAGCAGCACTTGACAGCATCCATTATATTAGTAACAGAATTGCTCCCATTATTTAACGTCTATTTAGCTCTAATAAGGGTCAACGCGGCAGAGTCTCGGGGCTTTCGACAGAGGAGACACATAGACAGCAGAAGGTGAGAAGCAAAGCAGCAAAGGCCAGACATCTGCCCCACCGTACCTGAATTACATACTATCTCCACGTGACAAGGATAGGGCAACCTAGGCAGCAAGCCCCAGGTGGGGGTTTAAAACTCCCCCCCCCCAGCTCAGTATCTGGCATTTTCCAGAACAGAGATGAGGGGAGAAGCTGCCTCTGCCCTAGCATGAATACATGGTGATGTGGTGAACTATGAGGGCAATGAATCTCTTTATTTCCCTTTCATGCCACTGTTAAAGGTTGAGTCCTTTAAGCACAGTTGAAGTAAGTGTAAATATAATGGATAAATATAATGGATAAATATAGCCTTATAGCACACATTTGAATGTTTGAATTCAAGGTTATACTGGTAAAAAAACAAAACACCCACAGATACACATCCAAAGTTACACCCATCTCCTTGCTTGTAGGCATTAAAAATACAGAGTTTGCTGAATGATATACTTAAGTCTCCTTGTTTCAGAAATATACCTGTAGCCCCAATCTGAAGACAATATGGGGGCTCTGGAATCAGAAGTCAGTGATCAAATCTGCTGTGGGTGTGCAAGATGAAAACTCCCGTTTTGCTTTCTGATGACTTTGCAGATCTGCAGGTGTAAGAAAGTCTTTTTGTCCCTCTGTATAGAAAGCCATTTTTATTAGGGTCCTTCTCTTAGTGTAGGCATAGTCTTTGATCAGGAGCCAAAGCTTTTGACTTACAGAGGAGGCAGGGGTGGTGGTAATCCTGTCTACATATCTTGTGATTTGGATCACGCCCTTGAGAAAGGAGTAGTGTTAGGTGGGGTGAGTGGCAAAGAATACAAAATAGTGAGCCTCCCTTTATAGAGCTTTGGGGAAGCTTCTGCAGGGTATTAAGTCCTCCGTGTTTCTGATCTAAAACAGTGATTGGGACATATTTATTTGGTAGACCTAGCCCCGGGTTCTGATATGATTCATGCTTTTAAGGTTAGGGTGTACAGAGCGTGACTGTGGCAGAAAACATACACAAACTTTGGCAAAGACCCCATCCTTTTCTTCTCAACATGGCCAGGCTTGCCTCAAACATAAGAAGCCTGTTTTGTGCATCTTCTAATGGCCAGCAGGTGTTCTGTGGCTGCTTGTATGCCGAGCAGAACACAGTGTACAAAATGAAGTGCTTCCAGTAATGGATATCCCCACTGCAGTCTGGAAGACTCTCAAAGATGAACTTTTAACAGAGCGTGGAATTGTCTGTTTGACAGGAGTCCTAATCAAGATTGCAGAAAAATAAGAACAAAAAGGACTCTGACGGATCGGGCCTAAGGCCCGTCTGGTCCAGCAGCCTGTTCTCACAGTGGCCCATCAGGTGCCCATGGGAAACCTGCAAGTGGGACGTACTGCAAGTATCCAGAGACGTACTTCCTCTGACAGTAGAGGCAGTGCAGAGCCATCATGGCTAGTTGATAGCCTTTTCCTCTCTGAATAGGCAGCCTTTGGATAGCAACGGCACTTGTGTTTGATAAAAAGCCAAGGAAGCTGTATTCGTCTGTAAGAAGACTTCCAAAATCTAGAGCTGGGCAGTACCTGTATTAGGACCAACCAAAATGTCACAATATTGTGAGCAAGGTTCTGAGTTCTTTGAATTTATTTATTACTTTGTTGTTTACTACCCTGAAAAAGGCTTGCTACAGACAAAAAGGGTAGCATAGTATCATTTTATTTTATTTTTGTTATTTTCAGAATATGGATAGGTATCTTTTCAAGAGAGCAAGAGCATCAAGTGACACTGAGGACAACCCTAGTTTTCATCCAGAATCGCTGTTCAAACAGAGTACAGGAGAAGACTCATTTATTATTATATTTTGGGAATGATTTGAGTTCTTATGTAGCTGCATTGTTTTGTACTTTCTGCATGTCTCGTGATCATATTATAAAGTACTGTAGTTGTGTTTTATGTTATAAATCAAATCTTGCTAGGAGTTGCTTAGTTTTGTTTTGTCCAATGTATTTCTTATCAATAAAAAATTCAGTGTGGCAATTTTTATTCTGAAAGTGTGACCCAGAGAAAAATATATGAGAACCACTGACCTAGAGCATTGCTTCAGCTCTTTACGAAAGAGATTGCAAAATAAATATTTAATCAAATGAGCATGTCAGACACCTGAAGAAAGTAAGAAAAAAGCTACAAGCCTGCCTGAAGCATGAAGAAAAGGGTGAAAACTGACACTGGATTCAGTGCCAGATCTATGTGTCGGTAGAAGAGTGAAGGCAGCCCTGCAGCAGGAAAAACCCCATCTGGCTCCTGTAGTTAGTTAGGTACACCCGCACACACCCTAATGTTTGTTTCCTGAAGGCTATAGGAATTTCACCATTCCGCTTAAAATCAATTTCCAATTGTATAGCATATGAATCACATAAACATGCAAAAGGAACCCAAAAAAGTGCCCTCTGGCGAGAAAGGAGTGGACATTCATATGCAAAGAACACATGTATGGCCAGGTTCCATGGGGCTGTTTTACATAAGCCAAAGGCTATGTGCATGCCTAGAGGAATGTTTTCGTTTGAACAGCAGTGCATTTGCACACCTCACACATGCACGCTTGCAAGCACGCAGCCTGCTATTGGATCACAAGCCATTTTTTAAAGCATGTCACCTTCAAAAGCACTTTGCCATGAGACATGCAGGACTGCTCTTTGGAAACACAGCTCCAAAAATTTGCACCATGGGTGGACTTTGAAAGCAGAACTGGACTGCACTTGAAAGACAATTATACATTGACATTTTTTGCATTGTTTTTAACCACACAAGTCCAATTCAGTATACAGTACTGATGTATTTTTGCATTACTCTTAGAGTCACAGAATCATAGAATTGTAGAGTTGGAAGGGACCCCAAGGGTAATCTAGAACAACCTCCTGCAGTGCAGGAATCTCAGTTAGAGCATCTATGACAGATGGCCATCCAAACTCTGCTTAAAATCCTCCAAGGAAGGAGAGAGCACCACCTTCTGAGCGAGTTGATTGCACTATCAAACAGCTCAGAAAGGCTGAAAAATACCGTACATGCCAAAAGAAAACAGAGGGGAAAAATAAGGGGGAACAAATAGGTTACAGGTTCCCCATTCTTGGTTTAAAGGGCTAACAGCCATTAAAAATGAAAAGAAAGGGGACATAATTATGGACAAGGGACTTAGCCATAAAACCACTCAGTGCTTAGTTTTCAACCATGAGAAATAGAAAAAGAAGAGTGGTCTTTTAGCAATGTTTGGAATATTTTTCTCTCACCACCTGGGGGTGCTCCACATGTCCTTTTTATGGTGCTTTCAGCATGCTTTGCACTCATGATGCCATTGGGACGGCATTCAATACCATTTGCGTCCACAACCTCCCAAGGGAGACCGTTCCACTGTTGAACAGCTCTTACTTTCAGAAAGTTCGTAGTATACATATTTAGAGATTGCAATATTTTTATTGAGTATTGTTAAGGGAAGAGGGTGGTGGTGTGGTCTAAACCACTGAGCCTAGGGCTTGCTGATCAGAAGGTCGGTGGTTTGAATCCCCGGGACAGGGTGAGCTCCTGTTGTTCGGTCCCTGCTCCTGCCAACCTAGCAGTTCGAAAGCACACAGTGCAAGTAGATAAATAAGTACCGCTCCGGCGGGAAGGTAAACGGCGTTTACGTGCACTGCTCTGGTTTCACCAGAAGCGGCTTAGTCATGCTAGCCACATGACCCGGAAAAACTGTCTGTGGACAAACGCTGGCTCCCTCGATCAGTAAAGTGAGATGAGCGCCGCAACCCCAGAGTCATCCGCAACTGGACTTAATGGTCAGGAGTCCCTTTACCTTTTATTGAGTATTGTTACTCTACACAGTGAGGAGTCCCGGGTGGCGGGGTGGGGGGCAGCATTTACCTGGTTTTGGACAAATAAGTTGCATATAAATATATTCTTAATAACAAGAACAACAATAACAATATCCTTTGGAAGGAAGTCACAAAAGGTTTAGGGCATTTTCTAATAGCGGAGTTTATTTAGAGAGATGCAAGTTGAGCACAGGTAGTGGCGCAGGTTAAAAACCTTTCTGCTGTTTCCCAATCAAATCTCCAAGAACAAGAAGCCAACAAGCCCAAAATACACAGCTGAAACTGAATTCTCTGTGTGTCCCCCTCAGTTTGCCTTATGACACTTTCAAACTGACCCTTTGTCATGCTGGCTTGGGCTGCAGGATGGGAGTTGAAGCCCATTGACATCCGGATAGCCACATGTTCCCCATCCCTGCACTATTGGGATAAGGCCTTGTCCCCAGAGAATGTATCTGGGGAGGAGGGGCAGTCCCTGTGTCTTATATAAGGAGAATACAATCTGTACCTCACAAACATGCCCATCATAGAGGTGCTGGAATCCACGTGAGAAGTGCCAGAACTGAGTTCCTTCGAGTTCTCCCTGGAAAAAAGCCCTGCTTTTAACCCAGTACAGTGGTACCTCAGGTTAAGAACTTAATTCATTCTGGAGGTCTGTTCTTAACCTGAAACTGTTCTTAACCTGAGGCACCACTTTAGCTAATGGGGCCTCCCGCTGCCACGATTTCTGTTCTCATCCTGAAGCAAAGTTCCTAACCCAAGGTAATATTTCTGGGTTAGCGGAGTCTGTAACCTGAAGCGTATGTAACCTGAAGCGTATGTAACCTGAGGTACCACTGTACTCTTCTTCTTGGGTCACTCTTCTGAAAAGAGTTTCAGGTTCATGTCGGGAAGACGTGCCGCTGTATTATTAATGAATAAATACGGACATATACAATATGTGGAAGAGCCACCTACAGAGATTCACTTTTGTTAGAGGCGTTTTTGCAGTGTGGCTTACTCCCAAGTAAGAGTGCGTGAAGTTGCAGCCTGTGGATGCACGCAAATTCAGCAGGATATGCCACTAGCCAATCCATAATATATAGATGGGGGTTGGGGAAAATACAGAGTTTCTTCCCCCACCCATGGAGTTTTTACTGTGCACATCCATTAATTCATTATTGTAAATTATTTTTGAGCACAGAAAGTTCATTATTTGAAGCAGCTTGTTGCTTCTACACACAAGTCCATTAAGAAGCTTTTATTATGCTGCATCAATGATCTCCTTTAAGATGATCTCTGATGGGTGAAAATGAAATCTGTGTCTTGCATAAATACCAGTAAATCGTTTGAGCTATGGGAAAAGAACAGGAAGCACCGTTGGCGTGTACTAAAATAAAGCTTACTCTCTTTGATTTCCTCATTATTTGCTCCTTGTGAGACTCAAGCATTACTTTATTTATTCCTATGTGTGATTTTATTTATAATTTATTTGGAAGCATTTACCCAAGTGCTTTGCAATATTGTGGCTCCTACTAACTATTCTGTATTGCTGCATTTTTGCTATTCAAAAAAACACACACAAATTCTACATGCTGCAGATCACTCACAAATCAAGCAGATACGAGCAGATGGAGCTACAGAAATATAACCTTTTCTCTTTAAAAAGAGAAAAGAAAAGAAAGGAAAATAAAAATTAACAGCCACCAAAATGTCAGGTCAAACCTCCCTTGTGTTAATAATTCTAATATTCTGCTCAAAACTGGGACCATGGATTTTCACTGCATCTTGGAGTGAATACAAATCGGAGCAGGTTTCACAATGCATAAGCCAGAACACATGTGAGTGGGCTCTATGATGCAGCATCACACCCCATGGAGTTGTTAGGCAAGGCAGAACACGATGCAAGATCATAGAATCATACTGTAGAATCTTAAG
This sequence comes from Podarcis melisellensis, assembly GCF_964234715.1. Classification (NCBI taxonomy): domain Eukaryota; kingdom Metazoa; phylum Chordata; class Lepidosauria; order Squamata; family Lacertidae; genus Podarcis; species Podarcis melisellensis. The sequence goes on along the minus strand of NC_138528.1, from coordinate 61,889,768 downwards.
AGTTGGAATGGACCCCAAGGGTCATCTAGTCCAACCCCCTGCATTGCAGGAATCTCAGCTAAAGCAACCATGACAGATGGCCATCCAACCTCTGTTTAAAAACCTCCAAGGAAAAAAGATCACTTTTGCATTTGGAGGCACAGCTCCTAGTAAGTGTGATGAGGGAAATATTTTCAGTGGTCTCTCCAGTGTGATATGTTTGAGCAGCTTTCCATAGGTAGAACAATAGACTGTATTCAAGCAGTCTTAAATACATTTCAGTTTTAAGTTCACTGCTATAATCTGCAGCCCAAGACTCAGCAAGTGTTTACTTCCTGTGGTGCTGGGGGGGGGGATGTGACATGTGAGCAAATCCTGAACCTTGAGCCATGTGTGCGTTTCCCTCTGATTAGATATATGGACTCCATTACGTAAAAATAACTGTGATTCATTTGTTCTGAGTTGTATGATTTCAAGTTGACTAGTCATAGTGAACCAACCAAGTTCCACGTTAGGAACTTGAAGACCTGTCTGTAGCACATGCCCATAGGTTAAATTGCCACTTAAATCTGGGAGCACCCTTTTCAGCCCAGCAGGCCAAATCCTAAACTCCTGACAACCCACTTTGACAAGTGGGTGGGGCTACCCACCTATCAGTCACCTGACATCATCATGACATCAGGTGACTCATTTTTCCTTTTCAGTGTAGCCCAGAAATTCCAGAGTGTTGCAATGTCTTTACCTGCCCCACACCTGCTGGACCTAATTAGGCCCACAGGCCTGATGACGTCTTAGAGCATCTTCTCTTGCCTACCTGATGTAAGCTGTCTGTCATTTTGCCATTCAGAATTAAGCATGTCAGTTAAAAGCTGCCTGTTACTATAACTTTAAATTAATCCATCAGTCCATAAGATGGCCAACCTAAACATGTTTGAAAGCATCTATAGCCCTACTTACAGCCTGAACCAAACCATATTCACTCAGAAGAAAGTCTCCTTGATTTCTTTGGGTAAGTAAGTTTAGGACTACAGCTTTAGACGGCTGGGAAAATCTGACAATCCAATCTAGTGATCTGATTATAAATGACTGAAATAATTACTGGACCACTTTATCCCAGAATGGTAAAATGATAGTTACAACAGACAGGTTTGGTTTAAGTTAAGGAATCATGGAACTATTGACCTGCGAGTTGCTCAATATTTAAAAATATTCCCATCCCATTAGATCAGGGGTTGTCAACCTGGTCCCTACCGCCCACTAGTGGGCGTTTCAGGATTCTAGGTGGGTGGTAGGGGGTTCTACAGCACAAGCTGAATCCTCCTTCCACCAAGCACTGGTGGGCGGTAAGAAAAATTTACCATCAAGAAAGATGCATTAGTGGGCAGTAGGTATAAAAACGTTGACTACCCCTGCATTAGATCAAATGATAGTTTGCAGGACTGAGCTGGGTGCCAGAGATAGCCTGGAAAATCTGTGGATGTGGCTTTGCTTACATCACTTCATATTGCAAGCAACGATAACCCTCTCTTTTATCTGCTTACATGTTGGTGCAAAATTCCACAGCCAGATAATTAGGATAAAATTTCAGAATCTATGATCAGCACCCACATGGTGTCCAGAATTTAACTGGAAGATGGAGTGTTATTCACTAGATCTCAGTCCTGCTATTCTGGGGTCTTCAACAAACAGTTACCCAGCCCTGATAGTCTACAGTCAAACAGTAGAATTTTGGTATTTGTTTGTTCACTTTAAAGGCCTGGAAACTTCAATCATCAAGGTACAAGAAAGTAAAGACACATTTATTTATATACCCATTTCTGCATGAGTGTAATCCAAAGTAGTTTACAACTAATAATAGATACGTTAGCAACAACACTATTATCAATAGCAATCCACTGCAAAATATAAATAATAAACAAAAATGATCAAAGAAATCACAAAAAAGCAGTTTCAATAATCTGTGCAATACAAAACACTCTTCCTAAAAAGACACAAAATATTTTACTAGTAAAGGTCCCAACAGTAAAACAACATTCAATGAAAAATAAAATTTATACAAACTAGCAAAAAAGAAGACTCTGGCACAAACACTGAGAGAAAATACACAAATACCAACAGAAACGTATTTTGCAAACTGATTGTTATTGCAATTGATCAAATATACTGCTTGTTTTTTAAGAGGTATTACAGACTCCCCCAGTGGCCAAGTTTCATATACTTTCACTGGAGCTACTGACTGCTGCAAGAGTGACTGTCAGTGAGAGTATGTCTGCTCAACAGGCTTTCTTGCATTAACAGACCCACCAGTAAGAATAGGCAATTTAAAATGGAGTACAAATTTAAGATTAGATTACAAATATCATAAATGTATATAAAGTATTTACACAATGTAACACCCTCCAGCTGATTACAGTAACAGGTATGTGAGAGAGAGAGAGAGAGAGAGAGAGAGAGAGAGAGAGAGAGAGAATGAGCACATGGACACACTGAATTTTGGGTTGAAGCCTAGGGACTGCCAAAGTAGATACAGTATCTGGGGAGCTATATTATAGGATTACCTATTTACTTCTACTTGAATTTCATCCCCAATCTCCTGTGCCCATCCCAATTAAGTCCTGATGTACAGGGTAAGCCACTTGCATGACATCAGGAAAGGTAGGAGAGGGGAAAAGGCCAATCAAGGTGAACATCAGCAAGGGCCTTGGCTGGTCATAGTCTGGCCACAGTTACCTATCCTTCAGATTAGATTATTGTAATATGCTTCCTGTAGGGCTGCCCTTGAAGACAGTTCAGAAGCTGCAACTAGTGCAAAATGCAGCTGCTTGGATATTAACTGGTACTTCTAGATGAGCCTACATAACACAGGTATTGAGGGAACTGCATTGGCAGACTATATGCTTTGGAGGCCAAGTCACGGTGTTGACTTATAAAGCCCTAAATGACTTGGGGCTGAAGGAATGCCTCACCCCATATCATGCTGCTCAGGAGGGGTTCTCTTACTGGTCACAGCCCCAGTTGAGGTACAAGGGAGAGAAAATTATCCATGGTGGCAACCCATCTCTGGAATAATCTAGCCCTAGAGGCACACCTTGCACTTCCTGATGGAAGCTGGGGGGGAAAGGTCTTTCTTTGTACAGGCATTCAGAAATGCTTAGTTTTATGCCATTGCTATGTTCATGTTTATCTTTTATTGAAGCTCCTGGTGGTGAAATTTTGTTACCAGATTTTTCCTTTCAGGGACATTTCAAGGAAAGGTAGGGCCTATAAATGACAATTCAGGTTTAAGATACCCTGCTTTAGAGTGAATCTGGAGGGACATTGGCTTTGATTATCCACTGGCAGCCTTACAACTCTATGATCCTATAAATAAAGAGTTAACAAACTACATGGCTGAAAGTGAAAGTTAATTAACATTCCCATCCAAAGTCTTTTAGAACCTTCTCCAAGGAATCAGCAAGTTCTTCTGTGTCACTATTATCATACCAGTCACATTTATCATATCAATCAGAGTTTTCATGTGCACAGAAGGGAGAAAAGCATCATAATGACATAAATTCCAACAGCTGATGCACAAAAAGGTCCTTCCATATGTCCGCTGTGCACTCCCACACTTGCCAGAAGTGAATGTGAAAACTCTCTAAATGAGCTTGTGCCAGTCAATCTCTGTGCAAAATTAATCAAGAGAAGCATTCTGTGGCATATAACAAAATGCTGGGTTCTTCTTACATGCAAATCAGTCGGCACTTCAGATTAATCATAAGGCATTTTCTCTGATGTGTACGAGTGCAGAAATCTGCTATGTGACGTGAGGCCAGGTGTCCACATGAACATATGCGTGACAAATCCTTAAACACTTCCCAAAGCATGCACAAAACGGTAGCCTCTACTATGGGGTGTCATCAATTCATCTATGAGACTGTGCAAGCAAAGCGAGTGCTGAAACTTATTCTGGGTTCTGCCAATAAGTTAGGTTGTAAACAAAAACTGGGGCCAAATTCTCAGAAGCCTGAGTTTGACTATGTTGTAGTAATTGTAAGACAGCTAAAAATAATAAGAAAGTGGGCTAAGCGATGTAGGCAGGTTTTTTATTTTTTAAAAATAGCATTCATATTCGCATACCCAAGACGGTTATTTAAAAACAAAAACCCTACCCCGAGATATCCCATCCAGTTCCCAACCATTTTCACCTGCTTGAATGAGCATTCTGCCAAACCTGAGTACAATGCCAACATTTCTTCTACATTCTTTTACTCAGATCAGTGTATTCTGCTGGGGCATATGGAAGACTCCCTCTGTACTGGGGGCAATCCCACAAAACTCTTGATTAACATTTCTGGAGGCACAGGATGACCTTTCAAGATCAATTAAATGTGTTTCAATCTAGTGAGAAGAGGCTCAAAATTTCTTCTTGGCATGACGCAAGCAAGTTGTAACTTCGGAAGAGTTCTTAACAGATTTAGCTGCAGCCAAGCATGTGCCCATGTGCCTCTTAACGAACAATATGTTTTGTTTTCAGCTCAAACCTGCATTGCTTCTGTTGTCTCAGAGCTGCCCCAAGTTGCTCAAGAGGCAGCACATTAAGGCTACAATCCTAAACACACTTACTAATGAGTCCCTTTGAACTCAGTGGGATTTACTTTTGAGTAAACATACTGAATAAACATTCAGTATTTATTGCAATGTTCAGTATGGGTTCAGTTGCAAGATGACTGAATGAAGACATAATAACAGTAAGGTAAAGGTAAAGGACCCCTGACAGTTGAGTCTAGTCGCGAATGACTCTGGGGTTGCGGCGCTCATCTCGCTTTACCGGCTGAGGGAGCCGGCATTTGTCCACAGACAGTTTTTCCGGGTCACATGGCCAGCATGACTAAGCCACTTCTGGCAAAACCAAAGCAGTGCACGGAAACGCCATTTATGGTACCTTCCCGCTGGAGTGGTACCTATTTATCTACTTGCATTTTGTTGTGCTTTCGAACTGCTAGGTTGGCAGAAGCTGGGACTGAGCAACGGGAGCTCACCCCATCGCGGGAATTCAAACCGCTGACCTTCTGATTGGTTTAGACCACAGTGCCATCCCCGTGGCTGTATTATACAGTTAGTTCTACATGAGTCAACTCAACATATATTTTTATCATACAGTCACCAGTAAAGGTCAAGGGGGCCACAGGAAAGAGGTAGAGAATCAAGCACCTGATTAATCTCAGCTATGTCAGCACAGAGAGATCATGTAGATCAGGCATAGGCAAACTCGGCCCTCCAGATGTTTTGGGACTACAACTTCCATCATCCCTAGCTAACAGGACCAGTGGTCAGGGATGATGGGAGTTGTCGTCCCAAAACATCTGGAGGGCCGAGTTTGCCTATGCCTGATGTAGATCACCTTAGAACACAGGAAGCTGCCTTCTACTGAGTCAGACCATTGGTCCATCTAGCTGGGCGTTGTTAACACTAACTCATAGCAGCTTTCCAGAGTTTCAGGCTGAAGTCCTACCTGAAGATGTCAAGATTGAACATGGGACCTTTTGTATGCAAACTCTACCAAGCCCTTCCCCACCTTTTGACATGACAACACAAATATAGCTGCTGAAGCGCTTGCAGTAGCTTGTTAAAAGAGAACCTGTGCTGAATTCTGCCCAGGATGGCAGAGGAGCACACCTGCCTTGCTACTATGTGATGCAGAGATAGGGAGAATACTAAAGCGTTCATGAGAATGAATTCCTTGGTCATAAATTGGTCCTGTTGTAGCTTGTACTGTGATCTGCAGGAAACTACTCTGGCTTTGGTGGTTTGTGGATCACAATCCACACCATACATTTAAAGCACATCAAATGGACATTAAAATCACATGATTCCTGCACAGAATCCGGGGGACTGTAGTTTGCCCCTCACAGATCTACAATTCCTAGTGCCAAACTACAGTGCTTAGGATTTGGGGGGGGGGGGGACCATGTGCTTTAAATATACATTGGAAGTGCTTTAAATGAGATGGCTCAGTTGGTAGAGCATGAGTCTCTTAATCTTAGGGGCATGGGTTTGAGCCCCAGATTGGGAAAAGATTCCTGCATTGCAGGTGGATAGACTAAATGACCCTCCTGGTCCCTTCCAACTCTACAGTTCTATGATTTTATGAAATGTATGGTGTAGAGGATGTACATATCTGGATTTTATACTACCAGCTAATTTTGTATGTCCACACATCAGCTGCAGGTTCCTAAAAAGGACACCATTGCCAAAGCAAACTGGCAGTTAGCTCATGGAACACCATAAAGTGCAAACATCTGGATTATATTACAGAAACATTTTATAGTGTTTTCAGCCCCAGCATGTCCCTGGCCGAAAACGTGTTTGTGATTTGACTTTGTTCATTGACATAAATTCCTTCACATTTGAATGTCTCATTGAAAGGCACATAGCAGAATGCTCCATCACACAACTGAAGGAGTGACAACCTTAAAATGAATCCCAGAAGCTGGGAATCCCTCTGGGTGTATAAGGGCTAGTAGTGGGCATCTTGGTCGTGTCATTTATTAAGCCAAAGCATGTGCTTTCAAACAAGAGTTCAAATACTTTGGGATGAAATTAACAACACATAAGCACATGCCCTTCAGGCAGACCCTAGTCCACACCCATTTCTGTAAAAAAAAAAAAAAAAGCTTTGGCATGCAATTGGTTTGTCCTTCTTGCACCCGATGCTTTGATCACTTTAACAACACAGAAGAAACTCGCCCCACACACTAAGATTAAATTGACGACAGATGAAGCACTCAGGAAAAAGTGCATCACACATACAGCCAGCAGGCATAGTACTGAGGACATAGCCATGTGCATCAAGGAGGGATTGATTCAGTATTAGCAAAAAGCATCCCTTGTACAGGCAGCAGATGTGTAGCCAATCTTATGCACACTTACTCAGAACCTAGTCCAATAGAACTCATTTCCAAGGACTTGGAAGGCTAATATGGTGACCTCCAGATGTTGTTGGACTCTACTTCCCATCATGCCCAACCATTGGCCAGGCTGGCAGAGGCTGATGTGAGCTTGAGTCCAACAACATTGGGCAGTGGAGCCAGGCACCACATTGGCTACCCAGCTTCAGGAAGTATACATAGGATTGCCACTTTAAACATTCAGCATTTTTCGATAGTATGGTGATTTTACTCCTGAAGAAAAATAGTTGAAAAGCAAGGGGCTTATTGTGGAATATAAACTCAGATTACTCAAAGTTTAACTAATTCTCCACCCACAAGACCACAATGATGGCATTTTTGGATAGGCTGCACTTTGCAAATGTTATCTGGGCTGCCCTCACAACATCCTTGCGTTGTGTTAGGGCTTGGGACTATAATCCGTATTGAAGTTTACCTGTGCCACCATTATATTAGGGGCATGACATTCGCATGTTCCAAAAGCTAGTGCACCTGTAGTTTTATAGATGTCATTTATGTTGATTTTATGTAGATTTTTTGGATAAGAAATAAAGCTCCCTTTTCACACATCACACAGATGTTGGGGGCAAGTGGAACACATGGCCACTTAAGGGTGGGGCCAGCAAATGAAGTTCCCATCTCCATTCCACAAATTTACTGTACACATGGATGTGACCCTCTGAACAGGACTATTATCTCTAGGATGATGATTCCACTACTTTGTTTTCACGGGGAGAGGATGGCACTATAGTCTAAACCACTGAGTCTCTTGAGCTTGCTGATCAGAAGGTCAGCAGTTTGAATCCGTGCGGCAAGGTGATCTCCCATTGCTCTGTTCCAGCTTCTGCCAACCTAGCAGTTTAAAAGCACAAGTAGACAAATCGGAACTGCTGTGGTGGGAAGAGAAACGGCGTTTCCGTGCGCTCTGGCTTCTGCCATGCTACTGTATTTTGTTGCACCAGAAGCATTTTAGTCATGCTGGCCACATGACCCAGAAAGCTGTCTGTGGACAAACACCAGCTACCTCAGCCTGAAGCAAGATGAGCGCCGCACCCCACAGTCACCTTTGACTGGTCCTTTACCTTTTACTTTGCTTTACCTCCACACTGAGACAGACATGCTGAAGGGGCACACACCTAGTCAGTCCAAAGACCTTTTGAAACCAGTATTTCAGTTTCCCAGGAAACAAATAGTTCAAAGTTACCAAAGATTTCAAAGCGAGGCTGTGGAATGGAGTTGCTGGGTTGGACTTCACGGACAAGTTCCACACCATCATTTTGGGCAGGGGTACCAACACGAATAAAATATGGGGGGGGCAGCCAAGGGGGCAACTGCCCCCCTAAATCAAGTAAATAAATAAACTTACTTAACCAACTGCACTGCTGATAGTTCTGTTCTGCTCCCCCTAACATAAATACTGGCTAAGCCCATGGGTCCTGGTAAGGTCCGCCCTGCATAATCGATCACACTATTTTAATGGCAATGTCCATCAACTCTGGGGGCCCTCAAATATTTTACCGGGGTGCCAAAGGGACCTAAACCCTTAGCAGTTGGCTCCTCTGGTCTTGGGACTCGCCATACAAAGCGTCGCCCTCAGCATACCAGTCTTGCACTCATGCCCTAAAGGCATCTGGCTCGAAACTGCGGGAGCCGAATTCTCTTTGCGTTGCCTGCCTATCTCACCCGGCAAGCGCGCCGCACCCGCCCTGGGAGGACCTCTCTGCCCTTCGGAGGGCACCTCCGTTTCTATCCGTGCTGGGCAAACCTCTTGCTCGCACTTTCTCGGCCTTTGGACCCCACTTGGTAACCATTAACACACGCGCCCCATTTACTTCTCTCTCTCTCTCGAGCAGCTACCATTCCGCCCACCTGGGCGAACGAGCTCCGGGATCCCGCCCGCCTTTCTAAGGCAGAGCGAGAGCGCCCGACGCGCCATCCCCTCGCGCGCCTCGCTAGTTCCGGCGAGAGCCGGGAAAAGCCGCGGCCTTCGCCCCTCCTTCGCCTCGGCGCGTCCTGGAAGCAGCGCCGCCTCTTGCCTGGCGTCACTTCCCCGAGAGCAGCTGGAGAAGGAGAAGATGGCGGCGCTGGGGGAGCCGGTGCGGCTGGAGAGAGGTGAGAGCAAAGGCGGGCGGGCGGGGAACGGCTGGCCTCGGCTGCAGCCACTGGAGAGCCGGATCTACTGAGCGATGCCCTGCGGGGGCGACGTGTGTCTTCGCCTTGGGGAGCGGGCAGGCTAAGCCCCAGAGCGTTATTAGGTCCTGAGGCTGGTCAGGGTAGGCGCAACTACTTGCCCGCAGCAACAGCAGCCCCGCAAGCCGCCACCAAGAGTGGGGAGAGGGGGTGCCCTTGCCTCTCCCCGCCCCCGCTCCCACACCCAGGGATCCTCCGCAGCAGTGCTCCAGCTTAGGTGGCTTAAGAAGAGGATTAGAGAAGTGCCAGGCTTGCTAGCTGGGATGGCCGTCGCAAGTGGGGAGCGCGCGGCTGCCGAGAGGGAACCAGATGGGGGCGTGGCGTCCGGCCCGGCGGGGATCTTCTTCTGTTCTTGGCTCCCTCCTCCCCCCCCCCCCCCCCGTCTGTCAAAGCAGCCTCGGCTTCTTTGCCTGGTCCGAGTCAGCTGGTGCTGAGCTAGGACCGTGGCTTGCGCGCTCCCCTGTGGGTCGGGGTGCGCGAGGAGGTTAATGGACAACACAAGGCCCCTGTGGAAGTTCAGGTTGGGCTGCTGCTCTCGGAAGGAGCCAGCCGGTTCTCTGGGTGTAAAGTTATGGAAGTTTTAAATCGGAGTTCTTAGGCCTCGGTGGAAAATGCACTGTGAGCTGCTACTATGTATAGTTAGTTGGGAGGGTCTAATTTATGAACCTAGAAGCATTCTAGGCCTCCATCTGCACTATACATTTAAAGAGCATCATACTGCTTTAAACGATCATGGTTTCCCCCAAAGAATCCTGGGACTGGGAAGTGTCGTGGGCTAAGAGTGCTGAGTGCTTTTCGGATACCTCCTCTTCTTCTGAGGGATGTGCGGTTCTCAGAGTGGTTTAACAGTCAGTATGTCTTCCCTGGGAACTCGGGGAACTGTTGCTCTGTGAGGGGGAGAGGGTTCTCTGTGGCTGCATAATGCTAATGCAGACTGAAATAACAGATTCCTAGGCACAGAACCAAATTTAGCGGGTTAAATTTTTTACAGCGCTGCAGCAAAATGTTGTCACATTGAGTGCTCATAGCAAGGGGTTCTAGGAACCAGCCAGCTATACTCTTTTTCCAGGGTGCTCCTACACACACACACACCCACCCCCTGCCCCCATTTGGTCAACATTCTGTGGTAACTGAATATGCTCAGTCCTCATTGAGCTGAGTTTTACAGGAAAGGCTAGGTACTGAATCTTAAGAACTGCTGCATGTCTCCAAACTTTTAGGTGAACTGGTGTGATTAAACAGGATTTAGGCTTTTAGCTCTGAGTTATCCTGAACTGTAATGCACATATGTTACTTATAAATATATGGTATTTTGTGTGTGTGTATTCCTTAGAGCTTGTGCGGTTCTTTAACTTGCACCTGGTAGATGAAGGTTCAAATATCTCATTAGGCATTAAATCACTGTTGGCCTTGTTGCCTTAGAAACTCAGATATATAAGCTAATCACTAAATGACACCTTAAACCTAGTTACGGCCACCAAAACAGAATACGTAGGTGTCTTTTTTGTTTGTTTGTTTACAATGATTTTTATTATTATTATTATCAGCAGCAGCATTAGTCTTTTCTATATCACTTTATATTTTAAAGAAAAAATCTCAAAAGCACATTACAATACATTAAAACATCAAATAAAACAACCCAGAATAAAGCAAATTCAAGCTTCAAGGAAAATATTTCAAATCCTTCTCCAAATGACATTTTGCTTTCCTATATTTATTTACCCATTTAATTTGTATAGCTGCCTCATAGCAGAAGTACTTTAGGAAGCCAGTGTAGTGTAGTGGTTAGATAGTCAGATTGGGAGATCAGGGTTCAAATCCCTTCTCAGTCATGAAGCTCACTGGGTGTCCCTGGGCCGGTCACAGGCTCTTAACATACCTCCCAGGATTGTTGTGGGGATTAACTGAGGGGGTGAACCATGTACTCCTTAGAGAGAAAGGTGGGATATAAATGCAATTAAGTTTTTCTGCCTACCTGCTAAAGAAAGCTGGAGTGGGCAGCCAGATGGAGATGTCATTCGCCAACCTGGCATTCAGATATCTCCACATGGTCACATTTGGAGTTGCAAAACATGCCTGACGCTTGGCGAATTTCTAGCACTGCTCATGAAGAAGGGTCTCAGTTGTTGATCACAGGGTTTGGGCAGGTTCGTAGAATTGCTGATACAAAGTTTTCACAGAATTGCTGATACAAATGATTACATTTTTAAGAAAACAGAATGATTGTTACTTTGCTGTTGAACAAATGTACATTGTATCTTAACAGTATTTCAGTAGAAACTAAACTTAGCAAATAATAACCAAGTAGGCTATTTTTGAGTCAATTGTCAAAGTATTGATGTCTCAAGCTCCCGGGGGTGGGGGGAATCCTGTGTTTTATGAGGGAACAGTTCAGATAAAGAAAAAGGAAATAGCAGGTTAAAATGTAGTGTCTGTGTAAAGCTATGACAGAGGACAAGATTTAGTATCACTGATGACTGACCTCTTCATTAGTTATGGAATGAAGTCAAACAGCATCACCCATGCAGCTTGCTGTATGTGCAACTTTAAGCACTGCACCCTGCATGACTTTGCTGCTCAAGCCCACCCCAAAAGTAGTGTTCGGCATATGATGTTCAGCCTTTAAATCTCTTGCCACTCCCAGAAACATCCCCCCCCCCCATTTGTACATGCATGATTCCAAGCAGAACTGGGTCACCAGCTCACACTGAAAAAAGGATAGGGAATGTGCAAGCACCTCTGGGAAATTCTTCTTGCCTAACTGAAATTCTTTTACTATCTTGGAGAGTACTATTTTCAAAACGTCCATGCTAGGCAAAATTCAATAGGAACTCTTAAGTAACAATTGACCTTTTGGGTCTAACATCCCAGGAATTCTCAGAATTAGAAGGGAGGGTGTAACTGAGCCAGTTAAAGTCATGATGATATTCTCCCATGAATGGTTGTTGTGTAACCCATATAACTGACAATCAGTTGTCATGTTTTAGTTTTCCAAATATGGCTGGGTTTGTTTGTTTTTGAAACTTCTAACATTCATTATACAGTAGTGGCTTATTGTAACCTCATATTTGTTTTGAACAACATTTTATCCTTTGCTCCTCAGTCATTCAAGGAAAATTAAGTAATATTTGCAAATAAAAATAAAAATTGGATGCTTGGACTCAGCTGCTGGCTCTGCTCTTTGTCATGCAAAGGCTGTGTTTTTATTTCTAATCTTCAAAGACTAAGCTTTGGGAAGTACAATTTTTTTGCTAAGTTGTTGTTTTGATGGGTAACAGAGGCAACAACAGATGACTTAATTTTTTCCATGCTCCGTAGTGAGTGAGCGCTTGGTTGTGGAAGCAAATATTTAAGGAAGATGTTAGAATTGATAGTGGAGAAAAAGTTAAAATGCCATGTGTTTCCATGAAATTGAGATGGCAGATGTATCCGGCAGCAATAACATTTGTACTTAGCTTCCTGTCAACAGTTCATTGCATAATGGTCAGTGCCTGACTCTCAGTGTTCCAATGATCATCCTATGGAAATGTACTCTTTCAGAGGCTCTGGTTTCTATTCAAATGCAAGGGTATTATCAGTGTCCTCTGCTCCTTGAGCCACCTTTTAACTTAATCATTTGGGTAAAATGTTCTCTGTGGTCTTCCCCTCTACTCAAGCAGTTTCAAGTGTGTTTTGCTTGCAGGAGAGGGGCCCCAAGCTTGTTACAGCAACCATATTCACATTTCCTTCCCCAAGGGAACATTTTGCACAGAGCTGTCTGCTTTGGGAACCATATGCATTGTCTGTTAGTGACTTCAGGAGTATGTTCTAATCTGGAGCATAGACGGTTCATGTATTAGACCTTGTCATCTAAGCATGTGAACATTGAACAGAGCCTAGAACAATATTTATTCTGCTGCTTTGGGATGGTATTTAATTCTCCATCTGCATATTACAAAGGAAGAATGGTAGAGGGAGTCCAGATTGTTTTTCAGGAACGTTTGTCTGCCACTGAAATATTTGTAATAAAGAATCCCTAATAGGTATGCATTGCAAGGAACAAGGTTTGCCTGAAACAGGAGAGCTGATGATCATCGGGATTCTGTCCTTGGGATTTTGTTGACAAGTGTATTGGTCTGATGCTCATTAGTCACAGAACAAACATTGAAGAGCAAATTGGTACAAGATCTGTACTGGGTTTTTCCTGCTCCAGATGAATGGGAAGGAGTGCTTTCGAATGTTACTCTAGCTGCATGGGAGCCACATTTCTATGAGTGGCTCCCACACAGTTGAGGTATATAGGCTGATCACATGGTCTGATTCACTAGCCCAATTCAATGTTCAGAACCAGTATCATTACCCTCTGAGTAGATTTTAGTAGTTCATGTTCTTTCCTTGCCTTTCATTTTACAGACATCTGTCGGGCTATTGAATTGTTGGAAAAGTTGCAAAGGAGCGGAGAAGTGCCCCCACAAAAACTACAGGCTTTGCAGAGGGTCCTTCAAAGTGAATTCTGTAATGCTGTGCGGGAGGTATGTTTTTGAGGAGTGTGTGGAGAAGGTATAGACCAGTGTCTTCTCATTAATATTTGGGAGCTACACTGGGAATTGCCTTCTGTTGAAGTGCAATTACAAGAAAAAAGATAATACAGTGGTATCTCTGGTTGCGAACGGGATCTGTTCTGGAGGACCGTTCGCAACATGAAAAGCCCGCAACCTGAAGCACTGTATCTGCACAGGTGTGCAGTGCAATTTGGCACTTGTGCATATGCGCGAAGCATGATTTAGAGCTACTGCGCATGCGCGAGTGGTAAAACCTGGAAGTAACCCTTTCCGGTACTTCCGGGTCGCCGCGGGACGCAACCTGAAAAAACATAACATGAAGCAAACATAACATGAGGTATGACTGTAGTGAGTGACAAACCAAGTTTCCTGATTCACAACTCAATGCATGCATGCAAAATTATAGTTAATCCGCACAGTTCATTTGGAAATATTATTAATGTGGTTTGATTTAGTCATCCCCTATCCAATAAACCACATACCTGATTTTTTTTCTTTCTAAAGGTATATGAGCATGTGTATGAGACTGTGGACATCAGCAGTAGCCCAGAAGTGAGAGCTAATGCCACAGCCAAGGTAAGACTCCTATTTAGGAAGGATTAATATATTAAAGCTCAACTGGCAGCTCCAATGTATAAAAGCTGAAGTATTAGGCTATGAAAATATTGCAGTGAGCTGTGCTTTTGAGCTCAGTGGGTACATCCGTGAAACAAACACTTTAAACAATTGTAGGCTTAAGATTGCTCTTTCATTCTTCCCAAAGACAAAGTTTTCCTATTTTCCCTATTTTAAAGTTGTTGTTTTTCTGTTAATGCACTGAAGCAGTTAATGTTCACTAATGCACTCTCATGCGGATGCTTTTTACATGTTTATTGACTGCCTTCCTACCCCAATGCATGGGATGCTAAAATAGCATTCTTGCTGAACAGTCAGTGCATTGGATAAACGCCTGGTGTTCCCACAGTACAAAAATGTGGAGGGTTGGGATTGTCAGCACCTGTTACTATGAGGATGTTGAAGGGGCAGGGTGATGAATACTGCCTCTGCTTAGAGAGCATTCTGTTGTGTAATATGACTCTCATTTGTACATTTGTTTACTTGATTCCAGTGCCCAAGTTAAAAATGCATAGTAGTGCATCTGTTATGAGGAACTTATGTGTGTTTTCAAAATACTCACAAGGGGGAATGGAGGTCCTTTGGCTGGGTCGAGACGATATGGGATTGGGGGGGGGCAACTCCCATCTCTTGCGGGGGCACAATTAGTGCCAGCACCATCCGTTAAGAGTTTGGGTGTAATCTTTGACACCTCCCTTTCCATGGAGGCGCAGATTACAGCTATAACAAAGGTGGCATTTTTTCATCTCCACCAAGCTAAGCAGTTGGCTCCTTACCTCTCTCACCCTGACCTAGCCACTGTGATCCACATGACGGTCACCTCCAGACTTGGTTATTGTAACTCACTCTAGGTGGGGCTGCCCTTGAGACTGACCCAGAAACTCCAGTGGGTGCAGAATGCCACGGCGAGTCTCCTTACAGGGTCCTTGTCGTGGGATCACATTCACCCGGTGCTATACCAGCTGCACTGGCTCCCGGTGGAGTACAGGATCAGGTTTAAGGTGCTGGTTTTAACCTTTAAAGCCCTATATGGCCTAGGACCCTCGTACCTATGGGACCGCCTCTCCTGGTATGTCCCACGGAGGACCTTACAGTCTTCAAATAAAAACATCTTGGAGATCCTGGGCCACAGGGAGGTTAGGCTGGCCTCAACCAGAGCCAGGGCTTTTTCAGCCGTGGCCCCGATCTGGTGGAACGCTCTGTCACAACAAACTAGGGCCCTGCGGGATTTGACATCTTTCCGCAGGGCCTGCAAGACGGAGCTGTCCCACCAGGCCTTTGGCCAAGGCACAGTCTGACCCCCTCCTTCTGTAATCCTCATAGAACTCTATCCCAATGGTTGCCATTAATTTGACTCTGAATTGATTTTAGAATGAATTGATTTTAGAATGTATTTCAATTAATTGATTGTGATTTTATGTAAACTGTGTTATTTTTACTGTTGTTAGCTGCTCTGAGCCTGGCATCGGCTGGGGAGGGCAGCATATAAAAATTATTATTATTATTATTATTATTATTATTATTATTATTATTCACCTTTGTCCATATATCATCAAAGAAAATGCAGTTATAAGTGAAACATTGGATATGTTTGGTTTATTTGCCTCTTGTTTTCCCATGGTTTGGAGTAAAAACCGTCTTCAGAACAGCAGCCCAGAGATTGAAAATACTCTGAAGTACATTTGCAGGGGATGCACTTGTATTTGCAGTATTTAGCTAGATGCTTTGAAATATTTGCCTTTGAGATAAGACAGTGAATAAGATTCCAGACCTTGTGAACTATGGGGAGGAAAATGAGATTTCCATGTTTTGCAGGCCACTGTTGCTGCCTTTGCTGCCAGTGAGGGTCATTCCCACCCCAGAGTCGTTGAACTACCAAAAACAGAAGAAGGGCTCGGATTCAACATCATGGGCGGCAAAGAGCAAAATTCTCCAATCTATATATCCCGAATTATCCCAGGTGGTATTGCTGATAGACACGGGGGATTGAAGCGTGGAGACCAGCTTCTTTCTGTAAACGGAGTGGTAGGGATGGAATTTAACTTCCACTTGTAGTAGCTACCTGTGACCGCTTGAGGGCATTGAGGGGATGTTGATTGCTTGGTCTTGTGTGTATTATGCAGTATGAAAAAAACAGCTTTATATTTTCCTTTTGCAAATCGTAATGGAGAGTAAAATATTATGGAGTATGTTTGAGATTTGCAATTCTAAGTTCACTAGCACTGATAGAAACCTGCTGTTATGCGAGGAAACATTTTTAATTAATAAAGCAGGGGGATACACATTTTAGAATTGGGTCCCAAGTTTGTTGAAATAACATTAGCAAGATGTTAGTAAAATAGTTTATTACTAATAGTCTGTTAGTAAAATAGACATTGATGAGAAACTGCCCATATGCAGTTTCTCATCAATGACTATTTTACATACTATCTCATCAATGACTATTTTACATACTATGCAACTTTAAATGAAAAAATATTTTCTACTCTTGAGACCTGTCAGCTATATTTTGGCTTAACCTACCTCACAGGATTTGTGAGGATAAAATGAGATAGCCTCATGCATACTACTTTGAGGTCCTTGTAGTCTAGGCAAGATACAAAATAATTAATGTAGGCTGAAGGTATAGGGTCAAAATCCTGAAAGGATGAGGTTGTGCTTCAGTAATTTGATTTTGTGTGTGTGTGTGTGTGTGTATGAATTTGGATAGGAAAGGACCTAATCCACTGTGCTGAGTAGACTTCACCTCCCAGTTTTCACACTTCCCAAATGTGCCAAAAAATGTATCAAAATGCATTTTGAAATAATCTGTTTTTGGAGGGAACAGCATGATAAGCATGGATTGAGTGAACCCATGTAAAAACAACACAGACTGGAACTAGAGATCCATCCTTTTCTAGTTGTGACTCCTTGAGTTCTCTCTGTCAAGTTACCTCAGAACACCTGAGGTAAAGCAGTTCTCCCCATACAACGCTACTTTGCATGCACATTTACTTTTTTCCTAAATGCGGTTAAAATGTAGCAACGGCCAGCAGCTCCTTGTTCCATTTTCCTAATAGGTAGCCACTGGAATAGCTCACAGCAACTCAAGTCCTCCCACAATGAACTGTTTTGGCGGCTGACTAAAGGAGTCATTGACACTCAGCTGACCAGTCCCCACACAGCCTTCCACCTGGTGGGTGGCACTGAGAAAATCCTTACCTTTCTATACACTCATTCATTTGTCCTGGTAACTTCAGTTGGGGGAACTAACTTTGCCAGGCAATCTGGCTGTGCCCTGATAAGGTGAGAAAATCTTGGGAGTCTAGCAGTCTACCTAGGAACACATCAGGACCCATTTACACATCATGACTGACATTTTGAGAAGCACTGTTGTAAGTGAAACCTAGAGCAGCTTTTCTTTTCTCCACCCTTAAATATGTGCTTAATTTTGAAAGCCACAAATTACCTAGAACAGATAACGTTATGATACAGCCAACATAAAATCTAGCTCTTCTGTGTGAGGTCATTCAGCTAGCCTTATAAATAACAATGTTGGAATGTTAGAGTGCTTTTTTATATATATTTACTAACAGAATGGTTAATTTTTGAAACATTTGTTTCAGAGTGTTGAAGGGGAGCACCATGAGAAAGCTGTGGAACTGCTAAAAGCTGCTCAAGGAAAAGTTAAGCTGGTTGTACGATACACACCCAAAGTCCTGGAAGAGATGGAGTCACGGTTTGAGAAAATGAGATCGGCAAAACGCAGGCAACAGAATTAATGTATTACATGTAACTTAAGGAAAAGCATGAACTTTGCTTGTCTGGAAACGTCAGACAAGCAACGTTAGAAAAGGATGTTAATTTTGTTTAATTCTTTGTCTTTTACAAATAACTCTTCAACATCTTAATGCTTCTGAGAAGAAAAGTTTACATGGGCGTTTGTAGCTATGTGGTTTTACAGATCCTTTCTTTAAAATTCAAACCTGTAACCATCAGAACAAATTTGTAAAGTGTTTTTAAAATACATTTTAATAAGCTTTTTTCAGCATTTGTAACATCTGTTTTCTAGTACTTTTTCCCATTTGGCATTACTTAAAACTGGAAATCTTTATTTTGGATACAGATATAAAACAAGTCTTACTCTTTTTGGCACTAAATTTAGTCATAATTATGTGGTCAAGTACAATTAGTGCTTTTGATGAACAAGTTTCTATGCATGTTCTCAATCATAACTTTATATGGTTAATGACATCTTGGACACTTTCTTACCTCTTTTGTGAATAATTTGTAACAGGCAGTCTCTTATATTTAATGTTTCAGTGATTGACATCACTAGCAGCAATCATTCCTATAATTTAGATACTTTTATACTAATTTCTGAATACTTGGAGAAAGTGGAAAGCATACCTGACTGTAGTTGTGTATTTATATTCAGTAAGGTAAAATTGCATGCAGTGCAGAAAAGATTGTATATGTACTCAAGACTTTCTTCTATTGTAAGTTACTTCTGCAACTGTGTCTACTTGTTCTCTTAACAGTGATGGATGTAACCCACATCAGGTACCTAAGTGGGTGGTGCGCTCTTCTTTCCTAGAGCATCAGAGTTCTTTCAGGGTGCTGTTTGCAGTTGTCATAGTGACACAGAAAAGCTAACAGATACCGCAAATTCTTTTGTAAAAACACTCAGGCAGCAGACACTACTCTCTGTCAGAAAAGGCATTCCTTGCTTGTGTAAATCCATTGGGCATGCTTCTAACCCAAAGTGGTTGGTACATCACATATAGTTCTCCCCCCCCACCCAACGTTGTCTATGAAGTAAGTAAGTACAAATCCACAACTGAAGTTTCAGCAGATGGCTTGTGCTAAGAGAGAGCTAGTATGTCTGGGGTGCTTAGAAAATATCCACCTGGAGTGCAAAGAAATCCTTTTCTAGAGTCTTGGAATCTCTATAAAGAGATTCATTTGGCTGGTGGTCTGCCAAAGTTATACTGTGGTGGGCTGTGCTTTGCAACTAAAGATTCCTGTTTATCCCTTACTACTGTGGATGAAAATGCCTGACCAACATAGTTCCTTCATCCAGATGCTCTACCTCAAAACTGCAAATCCTTGAAGCTCTGTTTAAGTTTAAAGTTGCCTCACTCTTTTAGCATAAGCTGCCAAGCCAAAACAAAGAACTTGCAGCAGCTGGAGACACGTTATTTTCAGCTGAGCCCCACAACTGTACAAGTTCATCTTTCTGGGGTTGAGAAGATCAGTTAGCAAAGAGACTCTTTGCTTTTGCAAAAAAAAAAAAAAAATTTCTTCTCGGTAGTGATGTGGTCACTAAGCTTGCTAGACCTGTGTGATAACTGTAGTGGTAGTGGAGAATGAGTTCCTGCAGACATTACTGACTTGCATCATAGATGCTTTCATTGCTGCTCATGTTACTGTACCGGGTTAAACCTTCCAACTTTATTTAAACAGAGCGCTACTTGAACTTGCTTATAGACTGTATAGTTTAATCCTGGAAGCATTTGCACCACTTTCAGCTGTTCAGAAAGATGACACAAAGGACCAGTCTCTAATTCTCAAGTTAAATTTTTTGAGCCAAGAAACGTATCTTGCTAATGCTTATCCAGAGAGAGAAAGTAGTTTGATCGATGGACAATGGAAACTACACTGAACCGTGTTGCTTCAGGAATATGGATTTTATTGGGATTTATTTCTGAGTAAGCGTGCCCAGGATGGCAAACCTTTTCTTGCTGAATTTCAGTGTGTTACCTTCCCTCAATCACTTTGATTGAGCTTCAAGCCATTATGTTGACATCTTCAGCCTAGCAACGTTGCAGGAAAATCATTTTTGTGAGGGGTGTATGTAACAGAGAGTTATTCTGCTTTTCTTAGAACCCCTGTCTTGAAAGCTTCAGTTGTACAAAAGATGCATGGAGCCCTGCTTCCACCCTTTTCTCACTAATCTGCTGCCACTATTCCCTACTCTGCCTGAGATGAAAATAGCCAGTGGTTCAATCTCCTCCCTTAATAACGAACTAAAAAGGGGGTTACCTTGATGAAACTTGAACGTTCCTGGCTTGGTATATCTAGCATTAGCCTGGTTATCCACTGGATGTCAGTGTTCAGCTGTAAATGCATCCAAGTGGATAGGAGTAAGTGTTCTGCAACATGTCTCCTCTGCATGAACTACATGCAGTCAAATATAACTAGAGTGCCAATATAAAAGGTCAGGAGAGTAGATTTTTCATTCTAACGACAGCGTAAATCTTACATTTGTTTGGATGACCGGGCGGGGGGGGGGGTGTAATCTAGCAAAATTGATTCAAGTAACCTTAAATCCTTTGAGTGTTTAGACAGCATAAGCCTACAGTAAATTGAAGATTTAGTGACTGAAGCCATGAAACATGTATTATTATTATTATTCTTTTGTCTTTTTTGTCACTTTGGGCTTATCCACACTTACCTTTCCTCTGCTCTTTGCAGGCACGGTCCGCACTTTAAAGCTCCATGTATGAGCACCATTTTTCCTTCCCCCCCCCCCCGAGCTTTCCCTGTGAAAACCTGCTCTTTAAAGCTCAATTGGCGCAAACAGCAATCTGCAAGAAACACGAACTGACGTTTGATCCAATTGAGCACTAAAGAGCTGGTTTTTTCGGGGAAAACTCTGGGGTAAAACAAACAAACATTTGGACACAGAGCTTTTATAAGCACGGATCTGTGCCTGGAAACTGCAGGGCAAAAAGTAAGTGTGGTTGAGCCTTTAGATAAGTGAGCACTGAATTGCACGGTTTAAATATGTAGCCAGCTGCAGAAGGCAACCAGCTGTACCATGTTGGTGGACTGTATATTTTTTATGGAGCAATTAATATTTAAAATAATGAGACCAAAAGAAGTAGTTGGGCCAATCAGGAAGTATTTTATTTTAATTATATATAATACTAGATTTGTGTTGGAGGTTTCTATAGTAAAAAGAATAGGGTCAAACAAATACTATAATAAAAATAGTTTAATCTACTTTTACTGAATATAGACATGTGTTTTGTTTCTCTAGAAAGGGTTAGCTTGGGGTAGCCTGACTGCTGTTGAAAAGTGCTTATGGCTATAATCCTTTTGCCCACTTGCCTGGGATTGATCGCCATTGAATTTGATGGGACTTACTTCTAAGTAGACATGTATATGGTCGCACTGCTAGGGGGTTTCATTATCAAGCCTGGCAAATGGATTCAGCAGGCTCCAGGCCTTTTGGATTAAAGTCTGGTGTGTAGCAAATGGGGGCCAGACAGTGGCAAAATATATATTTGCCTCTTGTCTTTATTGAAATCAAAAGCAGTATGTAAAAGATGTGCTGCTAAACCCATCTCATATCCAAAATTTGGATCAGTAGAAACTGTGAAAGAGGCACAAAGCCAGATAGATGTGTGTGTCTACTTAAAACTGGTCTTTTTCTTAGTCGCTGCAATACAAATGGGATCCTGAGCCCAGGTGGAAAGCCAGTTTTTAAAGTAAAGTTAGATTCGTTGGAGAATCAAGAAATGAACATATAAGATACTACTGAACAGGTGCAATGACTACATTGTATTGGTGTGTGCATATATGCAATAATTTAATAGCCAGCAAAAATTAAAACATAGACAATACTGTGTGTGTAGTCTTTATGTACTTAATTGCTGCTTGAGGGCCCTGTACATTTTTTAGGAACATGAAAATAAAGAATTGAAATTTCATATTTCTTGCTGTGTGAGTACTCTTTCTATTTCCTTATTGTTTTACTGATACAAATGAAGCAAAGTTCGTACTATCCTTATAAGACAGCCACCATGTTAGAGTATATTTATTTGGGAGACTCTTTTCAACACTCCTGGCTTCCCCCACAAAATACACTTCAGGGTTTATCCTTGCAAGTTCAGTATTAGTATGGTACTACTAATACCTAGAGGACACGGGTGGCGCTGTGGGTTAAACCAAAGAGCCTAGGGCTTGCCGATCAGAAGGTCGGCGGTTCGAATCCCCACAAAGGGGTGAGCTCCCGTTGCTCTGTCCCTGCTCCTGCCAATCTAACAGTTTGAAAGTACGTCAAAGCAAGTAGATATATAGGTACCACTCCGGCGGGAAGGTAAATGGTGTTTCCGTGCGCTGCCCTGGTTTGCCAGAAGTGGCTTAGTCATGCTGGCCACATGACCCAGAAGCTGTACGCCAGCTCCCTCAGCCATAAGGAAATGAGCGCCACAACCCCAGAGTCATCCACGTCCCTTTACCCTTTGCCTTACTAAGAAAGTATTAGGACTTCAAATTACAGTGGTTTTCTACTGAGATCATCTAATGCTCCTGTGGTAATGACATGATTGGCAGCCATTATTTTTTTCAGGTTTATTATGCTGAAGAGTGAAAGAACCAGATCCCGTTATGTGAGAAATGGGGTATGTTTGTCCTAAGCAAGCTTTTCTGTTTTGATTGAAGTGTACCTG
Organism: Podarcis melisellensis; assembly: GCF_964234715.1. Classification (NCBI taxonomy): domain Eukaryota; kingdom Metazoa; phylum Chordata; class Lepidosauria; order Squamata; family Lacertidae; genus Podarcis; species Podarcis melisellensis. The sequence goes on along the minus strand of NC_138528.1, from coordinate 61,867,076 downwards.
GGAATACATGCCACACAGTACTCAAGGTCTCCTCCTCATAAAAACAAATAACAGCCCAACAATTAAAATGGCATCAATAATCGTTTGTGTAGATGTGCATAGTGTGGCCTTTCTTTGCACAGTGGAAGCGAGTAAAGTGCGAAAGAAAGAAATTTTTAAAGACATACAACTCATTGAATGTGAGCAAGCTGACCAGGAAGGGGGATGGGATTAAGCCAACCCACATCTTTTACAGAGATTTTATAAGTCTCCAGTATGGTTTTCCATAGCAAGTGTGGCTAACCTGTGACCCTCCAAATTTGACTTCCAATTCCCATCATTCCCACCTGGCATGACCAGTGGTAAGAAATGATGGAACAACAACTGGTCTCCCCTGTTTTCTAGGATGCTGCCTTTTATAGAATCAGAGCATTGGTCCATCTAGTTGACTGGTACCTGTCTTGACAGGAGGCAGCTTTCCAAGGTTATAGAGTCTTGACTCTGCCTGGAGTTGAACTGTTGATCTTCTGCAGGCAACTCATTCTGCCACTGAGTTAAGCCCCTTCTCTTCTGAAGCTAAACTTCTGACTGATTGCTGCTGGCTAAGCAGGGCAGGTACAGGAAAGTACTTCTAGGAAGGAAAACATTAAGAACTGCAAGTGGCTACTTTTTAAAAAAGTTTTTAATTGGCTATAAAAGAGAAATATGGAGAGTAACAATGATACAAAAGTCCCTATGACCCTGCCAGTGGTAGGATATAGTATCCATAACTGTATTCCTTGTTCCTCACAGGAAAAGAGTATACACCGAACACATCATCTGGCTGATATTTTTCTTAAAGATTTACCTTTATTTCCAAATCATTGTGGAACCACAGAGATAAATAAACAATAGCAAAAATTCAACCACATATCCAGCTAAAAGCAGGGCATACAAAACCTAAACATATTAAATAACATCTGTTCTAAAACCATGGCAACCATATTTCTCCTGATGGTGTGGGGAGAGATGCCTGTAAATCTGAAACTAAACTACGGTATATGAAATAAAATCCCACCATACTGAATAGAAATGATCAGGATCTTCCTCTGTCCCTTAGTGACTCATAACGTGTGTGTGTTTGCTGAAAAAAGGTAACTAAATTCCAGATATTTTTATGCCATAAGGATATAGTCAGATAAAAAAGAAAAAGAAAAAAAGATTTCCACTGTTGTACTATAGAGATCATGTCGTATGTTCCTTTTGGCAAAACGTCTTATTAGTATCTGCCCACACATTTAGTAGGGATAACTGGGGAGACATTTGAATAATCTTTGATATCTGCTGATAAATTTCATTCCAGAATAAAGCAACTGGTGAACATTCACACTATCGATGGGGGAAAGCCCCTTTATTCCTACAACCTCTCCAACAGTTCTGGACTGTATTGGAAGTAATATGAGATAGCTGAATGGGTATGCAGTACAATGCCATCAGTGTTGAATTTTTAAGGAACATTCTCACATGTGCAGATAATGATTTGCACAGCTTAGAAGTCCAAAGTGCTTTTCAGTCCATGTCCTCCTCTATACAAATATTTAAATCCTTTTCCTAAGAGGATTTTAAACCTGATAAACTGGCTGATAATTGCATTATAATCCAGATAATGGCTTCTGCCTCACAGAGAACGAGACCTACTATGTCTGAGAACCATAATATCCAGATTTTTAGTGATGCCATGGGCAGCTTGTTCTTCAGCCCAATTTTGTTAGTACTTTATTTGCCACCATACTGCATAAAATGTGACTTTCTTCATTGCCTTTCAATACCTTAACATCATGTGTCTCTCTCCCCCCCCCCCCCCGCTACAGCTAGTCGCAAGCCATTTTTGAAACATAAATCTAAGTTTTAAACTATGCAATTCCCTCCACATTTGGACATTGGAGAACCTTGTTGCAACTAATAGGAAAATTGGGGGGGGTGTCTTCATCTGTTTATCCCTTTAGTGACTGATAGAAAAGACAACTGAGGTGTGAAATCTATTGGTGCATGTATAATTATTTTTACTATTGCAAGTGTTTATCTCCCCAGAAGGTCTGTGCTACTGAGCAACCCCACTATAAATGATGGCATGTCCCACTAGGATTGTAATCTTTCCAGGTAAACAGTTCTGGAGGTATCAGATGCCACATGGGAAAGTTGGAATGGTGTCCTATGATTTTGATTGTATTTTCCCTAATATATGGAGAGATAGATCTGGCAAGTTTGGTTCACCAGACAGTTTCCCAATCTTGCTCAAGTACATTGTGGCGCAGTTCATTCTTCCAGGTTTGCTTCAGTCCTGACAAATTTCCCACTAGTTCTCCATTACTTTGTTAAATCATTATTTTGCAACTGGGGCCAGTTGATCATACCATTTCTTCATACCGTGTGAAAGGCACACATGCATACATTTTAATGTCAGGATCCTTCAATAAGTGATGGAATTGGTATACTTGTACCTATGCTAATCCTAGGACTCCTGTGTCTGCTTGAAGTTGTTCTTAGGAGGAACAGGACATTATTCTACAAAAGCCCACCCCCTAGCAGCTAAAGTTAGCACAACAGAGTCCTTGCTGGGATGGTGATATATTACCCACATCGGCCTTTCCTGGGGATCCATGTCTTCTTTCCACCCCCACCCCAACTTATGATTCCTATTGCACCCACCACAAAACAGTAAAACTCTGTGAACCACTGCCAACTATCATTCAGAAATTTGACAGCTTTTGTCTATTCAGAAGGAATCACCATGTCTGGAAATTACATCAATGTTTTGCAGAAAATAGTATTCAAACCAACCACCAAACTTTAAAGGTGAATTGCAGGAAAATCCCTGGATGTATCTGCCTACAATTTGGCAGGAGGAGCTGTTATGCCTGCAAATTTCACCTACCTCTATGGAAAGAGGAGGGGAATTTATAAACATTTTAAGGCTCTTCCATTATAGTGAAACGCAGAGCAGCTCCAAAACAGATCAAGCTGCTGGTACACATCAGTATCATATGCCACTAGGTGGTGTTAAAGTGCTTCTGTTTCATACAGAATAGTTTCTTAAAGGAGCAACAGCTCTAACGTACACAAAGGCTACCCCATTCATTCCCATGTGGAATGAATTCCCAGTTGCCTCCACTGAAATGCACTAAGCAGCACCAAATCCCCTTTGCCTAGCCTGGCTGTATTGGGTTTCCTTCCTTCACCTCTGACGACTGCTTCTAGGAACATATCATCAGATGACTGGTCTGTCTAGTTCTGTACTGTATCTACTGACTGGCAGGATTTCATATAGGATTCTTTCCAGCCCAACCTGAAATGGGGGTGACTGAACCTGGGACATTTTGTAGACCTAGCTCTTTCCACCTGAGCTACAGCCCTTCCAGGTGTTCTGAAGTAAGAGTCTTTTGTTTTGAAAACATGTGCAGCTAAAGGTCCTTTCCATGCCAGATAGTTCAGATGTGAAAAAGCACTTCCACGATGGGGGGTAAATTCTATGTGAAATTTCCGTGATGTGACATAATGAATAAACAAGCAGTGGTTTAAGAATGTATGCTCCACTTTCCCCAAGCAAATCACCCAAGCTAGCTCCTAGCAACAGCTGGATATAAAACAATTAAAACCCAGATGCATGAGAAACCACACAAATACAATAATTGCACATGATGACCTATAGTTTTGAGAACTTGTGGGTGTGTTTATTTTACAGATTTATGAGCCACCTCATGGCTTGAAGTTATTGACCAGATAGAACACATAAGGTACAAACTAAAACAAGAAGTGGTGACCTTAGGGTGACGTGTGGTTTAATCATCATCATCGTCATCTGCTGTTTGGCATAGAGCTTGGAGCCCAGAGTGCCTCTGTACACAATAATTTGCATGGCTGAAATTTCCCATCATTCCAATAATTAGGGTTTGTTTGTCTCCATTGAAACCAACTCTCTCTCTCCCCCGCCCCGTCTGCCAGGCTTAATGATGGGATGGAGGGAGTTGTCCTGGAATGCTGGGGAGGCAGAGCTTCCTTGATGGATGGAATGCCTGGGAAAGGTTTTTAGCTGGGCAAGAGAATTCCTGTGGGGTAATGTCAGGTGAGGGAGAGCCCACAGGGGGCTTGTTCAGATAGAAGGAGGCTGCTAGGGAGGGAATATTCTCAAGAGTAAAGAACAGAGGGATAACCAAGGCTTTTTTTTCAGCCAGAACATGGTGGAACTCAGTTCTGACACCTCTCAGGTGAGCGCCATCGCCATTCTAAGAGAATGAGGAAGGCGTTCATGGTAAGTTCTGGCACCTCTTTTTCTAGAAAAATAGCACTGGGGGAAGCCATATTAATCTGTTAGAAAACCCAGAAATCTTCTGTGGCACCTTAAAGATTAACAGAAGAGATAGATTTTGTGGGGTGGGGTGTAGGGAGAAATGGAAAGACGACAGGAGTAGGGAGAGAGAGGGCAAAAGCAATTGTCCCACTGGCTCTTCTAAACGGTCCTTTCCCAAAGAGACCTCTCTAGGCTTATGTGGAGAGGTGCCTGAAGTGATACCAAATTTTAAATAAATCAAGCAGCACCAACCCCGTGCATTTTCAGCATTGTTTAGCTTATTAGAAGAGCAATTTTTAATTTCCAGAAATGTAATAAAATGTTGGCACTGAAGTAAAATCCCGCTTCTCTTTTTGTCGGCTACCATGATGCTGGTTTCTGTTTCCCTTCCACTTCCCAGAGTGGAGCCTCTGTGTCTGCACTGCCTCATTTCCTCTGTTCTTTAGACCTCCAGGTGATGTCTCCCCACCCCTTCTTTAGTCAAACTGATCTTTCATTTCACTCACAGAAACAGCAATGTATGGACCCACTTGTAAAAACATGCCATAAAACATATGGGTGAGTTCAGTATTTCCACAGCCTGGACAGAATTATTCTATGCTGCTGTTGAGGAGCTCAATGGTGTAACGGTCACAAACTATCGTAGCCCACGGGACTGCCAGCTTTCTAACCAGTGGACTTTCTGGTTCATTTGTTTCCTGGTTCTCAGCATCCCCTCCTGCCATCTAGATGAAGTTCTGGCAGGAAGCAGGACGTATCTGGTTAGTTTAATAGTGCCCTAGGAAGAATGTGTTTCCAGTCCGTGGTGAAGGGTGTTCTAGCTTACCTCCTCTCTTCCTGCCTTGTTCATGCTGCAGACATTACCTTTCTGTCTGGCTCAGGCCTTCTGGCTGTTGACATGACTTCCTGACCTAATTACTGGCTCCGCTCCGCTTACAATTCACGATGCTTTCCTAACTTTCAGCGTGCTGTGGCTCTTGGACACTGACTACAAGCCTGCCCTTTGCTCCTGTGCTGAGCCTGATCTCCTGTTTACTTCATTGGCTTCACCCCAACTTTGGCTGCAAACCCAGTTGAAGCCCTTCCTTATTTTTAAACCTCTGTAACATAATATGCTTTTAGCAGAAGTCTCTTTGCACTTACCTCTTTGGTGATGTTTATGCTTCCAATAAAGTTGCTTTTTCATCATTTTCTGCAAAGAAAAAATATTTCTCCCTCTACGTATTGTCTGGATTCAGTATTAGCATTGCTAGTGTCTAAAGTTAATAGGTTTCTTTCTGATATCTAAAACTGCAAATGCGTCTTTCTGTGCTCTCAGAATGAAGTGCTCTTTTAATAGATGTTGGGCACTTGCCCTGGCCAGTATTAAAACTAAGCTTGCTGAAAGACCTATGCTGAACATGACTCCTAGGGCTTTTTGATAGTACTTTTGAGCCAAGGAATTGGGGCAGGTTTTGGGGTTTTCAAAGGTGAGATGGAGGGTAGTGTCACCATCTCCCTCTTCTGGGTTGTCAAAAGTTGATAGTTAAACAAAATGCTGAATAGCTGATCTCAGATGACACATTTATACTTTGCAAGGAAGACTGCCTCAGGAAGATTTTCACATTAAAGCAGGTATATGGAAACCAATAGAAATGCTTTTTGTGGCACTGGTAGTGGCCAGAAGGTGCAAAAAATGCTTTACCACATGGAGAACCCCTTTTGAGAGCTTCTGTGCCAGCTACTACTGTGGGAGATATTTAACAAGAGACGAATGGCTCCACCAGGGGAAATAATTTCCAAATGTGACAAGTGGGGTCTGCAGCAAGAGGCTGCAATTTGAAATGCTCCTGTGTAGTGATGTGAGGTGAGAATATTCTCTGTTAGAAAATTATCCGGATAATATTCTCCACAAACTGTAAATTCTGTGTCATCTACACAGCTGCTTTAAATGTACACACCTCATTAGAAGAAGAAGAGTTTGGATTTGATATCCCGCTTTATCACTACCCAAAGGAGTCTCAAAGCGGCTAACATTCTCCTTTCCCTTCCTCCCCCACAACAAACACTCTGTGAGGTGAGTGAGGCTGAGAGACTTCAAAGAAGTGTGACTAGCCCAAGGTCACCCAGCAGCTGCATGTGGAGGAGCAGAGACGCGAACCCGGTTCACCAGATTACGAGTCTATCATTCTTAACCACTACACCACACTAGCTCTCTGTGAAAATATTCTCAATAATATTCTCCAAAAGATTATTCTCAAGAATTTAACATCACTACTCCTGTGCAAAGATTCCAGCCAGCCAGTCATAGCCTCCCAAGCTACTCAGTTTTGATTTTCCATCCTCACACATTACAGTTAACCAGCCACTGAGTATGCTCAGTCCTTACTAAATCATTTTGATTCACCCTATCCTCTTAGGATCCCCCCCCCAAATGTGAGTGGGTGTGTCGTACTACTGCAAACTTTGGGGTTCCTCCAAGCCTGCTAAGAACTCACTCTTGTATGTGGATGGCACCATTTTGGCTACATGAGGCACAACTCTCAGAGAATTGAGCTTCCTACTTGATTACAAAAACAGCCCACCATTCAGAAGTATTTCCATAAAATTTCAAGCAGGCTCAGCTGTAATATGCATATCAACTCTGTGCTTCCTTCCATGTGCCACCTATTGTCCATGTCTCTGGAGCCGAGCCTTGTACACTATCCAGTTTCCCCTGTCTAGGTTACCCTTGGCTTGCTGAATGTCCTGAGAGATTTCGGAATTCTACATTTCCTGACCCTTTTCAAAACTTCAATGGCCATAACGCAAAACATACTTGCAAATGTGTTGATCACATCAGTGCAATCCAAGGATTAGAGATGATAAAGGCCTCTTACAACCTTGTGGGCCTCTGAAAAAGCTTCAGTTTTCATATGATCATCTGTTAACATTTGTTACTATTAGTGGGATAATTTAATACCCCTAAAGCATAAGTCACAAAATTGGCACCCTCTAAGTACTGTGCTGGCTGGGGCTGATGGGAGTTGTAGTGCAAAGCATCTGGCTAGCAAAGCATACTAAATAATCTTTTTTTAAAAAAAATAGTTTTGAAGTTAATTCTTTGAATTGTACAGATTTTTTTTCCATTCAGGAAATCCATCATAAGAATTAATCTCTTCTGCTTCTATGAACAAACTCTCAGAAATTTGATTGCATTTTCATTTTTGCTCCTTACCTTGCAGGCCTATAAATTGTTTACAGGGTGACATTTACACTGCCACCAGCTCCAAATGAACGAACATTTCAAGTTAAGCTTTGATTTGGTCTAGGAAGTGGTTTGTTGCTCCAGAGCTTGTGGGTAGGGGAAGACGACTCCTCATTTGCAGATTTTTGTAATTTTTTCCTTGGTATTTTCCCTTCCCATGGCTTCCAAACTCAGCGGTGCTTTTTGGCCTTCTATTCCACACATACAAAAAGTCCCTTTGAAATATTTTACATGCTGTTTTCCAAATATAAGATATAGCACTGTCGCTCTCTGCATAAGTTATTTTCCAGTCTTTGAGAATGTTATTAGGGGATGTCAGAAAAGTAATGTTGAAACTTGCCCAGACACTTTCCCGCTTACAAATAAAAATACCATAGCAGGCTTTTTTTCTCCTCCTAGCTTATCACTTTTGTTTCCTTGTTTGATGCAACAATCTTTTAGGGTGCACTGTATGCAATAATGTTTCTTTCAGTGCCAATTATCTAGCTCAGCCCAACCATTAAGGTAATGAAGACTGCAATCCTATACACACTTACCTGGGATGAGTTTCATTCAACACAATGGAACTTGTTACAGATAGGTAGCCGTGTTGGTCTGCCATAGTCAAAACAAAAAAAATTCCTTCCAGTAGCACCTTAAAGACCAACTAAGTTAGTTCTTGGTATGAGCTTTCGTGTGCATGCACACTTCTTCAGATACACTGAAACAGAAGTCACCAGATCCTTCTATATAGTGAGAAGGTGGGGAGGGGTATTACTCAGAAGGGTGGTGGGAATGGGTGATTGGCAGATAGCTGTGATGAGCCTGTTGACGACTCTTAAAGACTGCAATAGGTCTTACAGGAAAAAGCAAGGGGTGAGAAGGTGAAAAATGGCTTTGTCATGTATAATGAGATAAGAATCCAATGTCTTTGTTCAGACCAGGTCTCTCCATGGTTTAAGTTTGGTAATAATGGAACTTGCTTCTGAGTATAGGTAGCCAGAACTGCACTGTGGACACTTGTTACGGAATTTATAGGTAAAGGGACCCCTGACCATTAGGTCCAGTCGCGGACGACTCTGGGGTTCCGGCGCTCATCTCGCTTTATTGGCCAAGGGAGCCGGCGTACAGATTCCGGGTCATGTGGCCAGCATGACTAAGCCGCTTCTGGCGAACCAGAGCAGCGCATGGAAACGCCGTTTACCTTCCCGCCGGAGCAGTACCTATTTATCTACTTGCACTTTGACGTGCTTTCGAACTGCTAGGTTGGCAGGAGCAGGGACCGACCAATGGGAGCTCACCCTGTCACGGGGATTCGAACCACCGACCTTCTGATCGGCAAGTCCTAGGCTTTGTGGTTTAACCCACAGCACCACCCGCGTCCCTATGGGATTTATGTATGTGTGCACATACAGAATTTATGTATGTGTGCAATTTTAACAGAGTTAGTCAAGGTTCTTCTAGGAGGAAGCGACAGAGAAAGTAACAACACCTGAGCCTGCAATCCCATTATTACTTTGTAGGCACAGTCCAGTCAAACTTAAGCAGCTTTATTTCAATGGGAGAAAGTTAAGCATGTGTTTAACCCTTTCCTTGATGTGAATGGCTAGATCACATCCTATGCGCTCTCTCTCTCTCTCTCTCTCTTACTCTTTCTCTCTCTCTCTCTCTCTCTCTCTCTGTGTGTGTGTGTGTGTGTGTGTTTGTGAGGCTGCAATTAACAGATGTACCATATCAATTTAAAGCTTTTATTCAAACATTTAAATTTGCTCATCTAATCATTTCATAGAATTGATGTTGGATTTTAGGCTTCTTCAAGGACTTGCAATTGAGGTCTTACAAGTGTTATGATTTCCTTCTTCTGGCATCAGATTTGGTGAAAGAGAAACTGTTAGGTGGCTTCCTCACTCTCAGTTTGCATCCCAAGTTAGTAGACCTTTGGGGAGGCAAAGCTATTGCAGGTTTCTGTCTGACAAAAGGAACTACAAGAAATTATGTATTTTATGAAGTTGCTTTAGTTCCATGTTTTAGGCTGCAATCTTAACCACACTTGTTAAGGAAGAAGACACACTGAACACAGTAGGCGTCATTTCTGAATGGTGTTGGAGGAGACGTTCAATTCAGGGTGCATTTAAAGCCAAATCTGTCAAATTCCCACTTCTGAAACAATATGCAATCCAAAACACAACTACCTTTCAAAATTTGCAATTGTCTGAAATTTGTGATGCAGTTCTCCATTCAAACAATGCTTACAAAAATACATATATTAGGGGAGAGTGTATTTAAGAATGACAGAATTAGTGAAAGTAGCATACAAAGATGCATTATGTTAGGGGAAACTGCTTGCAAAAAATGTTTGCATTAGCCAGAGCTGCATATAAAAATGATGAATATTAAAATGATGACTCTCCACGAGGATCTTAAAACTGGAAAAACAAGACACTGGGAGAACCAAAACTGGCAGTTCCTTCCATCTCTACTTCTGAGTAAACATGTGCAGGAAATATGGTGATAATTTAATAGTGAATGGCTCATATGTGCTGAAAAATAAAATACATGGATTTTTCTTCTTATAATTTATGAAAAGCAGCTACTGCTTATTCTAAACCACTCACTTAAGAGAAACACTCCCACTCCTTTAGGAAACTACCTTAACATAAGTTTTGCAATACAGTGGTACCTCGCAAGACGAATGCCTCGCAAGACAAAAAACTCGCTAGACGAAAGGTTTTTCTGTTTTCGATTTGCCTCGCAAGACGAATTTCCCCTATGGGCTTGCTTCGCAAGACGAAAACGTCTCGCGACGTCTAAAAACAAAGACATGTTTTGTTTATAAAGTTACAGTGGTACCTCGCAAGACGAATGCCTCGCAAGACAAAAAACTCGCTAGACGAAAGGTTTTTCCGTTTTCGATTTGCCTCGCAAGACGAATTTCCCCTATGGGCTTGCTTCGCAAGACGAAAACGTCTCGCGACGTCTAAAAACAAAGACATGTTTTGTTTATAAAGTTAATTTATTTTCCCTTCAGTTTTTGAACTGCTCTTTACAGTATGTGTGACTTTAAAGAGCAGTTAATAAACTGTTGTTGTACCAAATTTGGCTTTGTTTAGACTTTTTTTGACCATAGGAACGCATTAATTGATTTTCAATGCATTCCTATGGGATTTCGTGCTTCGCAAGACGAAAAATTCGCTAGACGACAAAAATTGCGGAACGAATTAATTTCGTCTTGCGGGGCACCACTGTAATTTATTTTCCCTTCAGTTTTTGAACTGCTCTTTACAGTATGTGTGACTTTAAAGAGCAGTTAATAAACTGTTGTTGTACCAAATTTGGCTTTGTTTAGACTTTTTTTGACCATAGGAACGCATTAATTGATTTTCAATGCATTCCTATGGGATTTCGTGCTTCGCAAGACGAAAAATTCGCTAGACGACAAAAATTGCGGAACGAATTAATTTCGTCTTGCGGGGCACCACTGTATGTGATCTTAAATTTAATAAAGTGCAATCTGATCCTCATTTGTATTTCCTTAGATGTAATAAAATGAGGGTTTCCAGAATTGAAAGCTATGAAAACAAAACTATTTAGAGGCAGTCACAACCTACGACCACAACACATTACTAACTTGAAACACAGCTAGGCCATTCCATTTCTCAAATAAGATGGAAGCTAGCTTTGTGGAGATGCATCAAAATGCAGTATTTCATAAGGAACAACAGGATGGATGGAGAATAGATATGAATTGTGGTTACACCACTTCCCGAACCAGTGGTGAGAATGTGTACACAGCTGAAGTGCAAAATCCAGCTAAACATAGGCACTTTAAAGTCCAATTTGATTTCAGCAGAATAAGCATGTTACAACGTTTTTATCACTCACAAAAACCTTTTCGTTTCGTTACAATGCAACCAACTCACAACCACACCCATTACTATCTGCACAGCCATGTCAACTGCATTCCTCATTATCATCATTTTCTTTTTAATTATCTTTTTAAATTATCTTTTTTGCAATATGCACAATATAAGACAAAGCAGGAAATAGTATGTGAGCACAATTATAAATTTGCAAGTGCCATTAGCCTATATTATTTAAAACATTCTGCTTAACTCAGGATAGTAAGTGAACGCTTATTCAGCAGTGAAAGTTTTCCATACCTCACAATACGTGATTCTAAAAGAACAATTAAATTTAAAATGTTTTGCTCTGTTGTAGTTTCCAGGTATGGAATTCCTTTCCCTGAGAGTTAATCTATAGGCCCAAAGCCTATCTACATTATCTAACACTAAGGGATATACAAAATTAGCTGTGTATCAATTAAATGTTCAAAAGGGCAAAAGGAATAGCCACTTATATTTTGGCAGACTGCTGACTTTGGGAGGTGAGGAGTCAATCCTGTGATGACATTATACTCACTGTTTTTTGTTTGTTAAATGGCTAGAGATCATCTATGCTTTGCATGAAAGTGTGCTCTAGAAGCCAAACAAAAGAACCTTTGGGATGATTGCAACAAACCACTTGGTGGTGAAGCTTATAAAAAACCTCTGTACCGCACATGGAAAAGATCCACAGCACAGAACATGATTCTGAGGAATTTGAAAATGTTTGGGTGTCCCACCACAATGCTCCCAGACAGGTTTCAGAACTCACCTTTGTTGCTATTTGGTAGCTGGCTGGTTTGGCATGTCTTGAATCTGCCCAGAATGTTCCAGCAATACCTTCACAAAGTGATGTTACTACCCAAAGTTGTAGGGTTCAGCTACTTCTATTTGGAGAGCCACTGTCTTTCTTGAAATAAAGCTCAAAGGTCTGAAGGTCACCAAGGTAGAAAAATAATATTCTTGGGGTTGATGCATTTTGTGAACATCCAATAGCCAAGGCAAAAATATGGATCTAGTCTCTCTAAGTAAAATACTTTCCTGAATCATTCTGCTACCAGGAATCCAGGTTAGCAACTTCCATATAATTTTTACAATAGTAAGGACTGAGTTAACTCTTTAATAACTATCCAGGTTGAAGCCACATCCACGTTCCAATGCAAACGATTAGCTGGAGCAGCACACAGCCTTGATAAAACAAATATTTAACATTTGTATAGCCCTTTCAAGTGTTCAAAGCATGTCACATGCATTACTAGAGGTAATCCTTACAACAACTGTGTAAGGCAGGAGAGGGGAACTGGATCTGGCTTGCAGGCAAGCTCCTTTTATCCCTTACACCAGGCCAAATTTGACAGGTGGGCTCTGCCGCCCTGCATGCTGCTTGGAGACATTGCTGATCACTTGGTCATTTGCACTTCAAAGCACTGAGCAGGGCTTTTTGCAAGGAGCAAGAGTCTTGCAAAGGGCCTTGCTTGACTCTTGGTTTGTGGGAAATGAACTTGCAGGATAAATTGGGATCTGTGGCAGACCAAATGAGGCCCATGGGTCAGAGGTTCCCCACCCCTGCTGTAAGTTAAGTCTGTATTATTATCCTCTCTGTTGCAGATGGGGAAATGAGGCCAAGAGAGAAGTCATGGCAGGTTCAACTGAGGACTGCCTGAAGTACCAATAGCCACTATGTTAGTGTTATGATGTACCTAGTGTGGGATTCTCACACTAGAGAGTCCTCCCAGAGGCCCACAGTTTCTAGAAGTTTCCTCACAACCTTTTTGTTTAAGTAGGGTTTCAGGGTTATTTCAGATGGAGGACCTTATATCTCGAACAGGTCTTGAAGATCCATTTATTCCTGTGTGTGGCAAGTTAACTGCTGAACATGCTCTCTTTTTCAGTCATAATATTCATTGCCATTTGTTCCTTTGCTATCCACATCAGTGGGTGGAGCTGGACAGAAAGCATCAGGACTGTTCTTTTCTGTCCTCACCTCAATCACTCCTCCCAGGTTCTCCATTAAATTTGCCAGTTCTGCACACATTTTGTACCTGTGCACACACACTTCCAGGAAGTATGCAAGAGCAAAGGTTACCAGCTTTATCCAGCCAGTTAACCTGTTGCAAAATGAAGGCTTGTGTTTTTTGAGAGGGAGCGGGTGGGCAATATTCATCTTCTCTTTGTTTTGTAAGAGGTTTCGTGAAAGACCTTCATCATTAGCACCACCACCATCTTGTTTTAAAAGCCTGGTGTAGGTACTGTGATTTTGATCTCCCTAGAAATTTCCCACATATATCATGTGGAGATTTTGAAAGAACAGGTTTTCCCCCCCTTTTTTGCTGGCCATGTGGTAATAAGTGGAAGTAGGGTTCTTTCCTTTAATAATGGGAGCTGCTGGAAACAAAAGAGGCAGACCGAGCATATGAAAGTCAAGGCAAGCCCACGGAAACATATCCACACCCACAACCTCCCCCACCCCCAGCACTAATGACCTTCTGCACTAGCAGCCACTGCAAGTGTTCAGTGTGCTGCTTTTACTTCCCTGAGTATTTCACAATATGGAAAAGCTAGATTCAACATAAAAAAATTAAAAGGTAGTGTTGGTGCTGCAGAAAGAAAATAAAACATCGGCGGGGAAACACCTATTTCACAATAAGCTTCCATCCAGAAGTGTCTGCAAACATTGTTTTATGCGTTGTACTTTTAATCAGATACACAATAGTCCGGAGAAAGCAGCCCATGCAGCACAAGCCCCTTTCCAATGAACCGGACAGCAGCTGCAGCTAACTTGGGCACCCCACTACTCAGGAGGTGCCTGCCATGGCAATGGGCAATGCCTGTCTTTCTCGGGATTGGGGCCATTCCGACGCCTGCAGCTTCCGGGCCCTCCAGCTTGGACTCGGCCACTGGCGCGCCTTTTTAACTCCCCCAGCCTCCTTGCTGGACGTGGAGCCGCCGCTCTGCTCACCCGGAGCCTGCAGCCCAGGCCCGGGCGCAAGAGCAACCCTCTCCTCCTCGCGCCTCTCCTGGCGGAATCCCGGACGAGCCGGAAGCTTCCGCGAGCAGCCGTGCGTCACGCAATGCGCACGCAACGCACGGCTCTACCGTGGATCGAAGAAACCTAGCCTCCCCCCACCCGCTAGCCGGGGCAGCCCCGCTCTCTTCCCGAAGCCGCCCTCCGCCCCGCCCTCCTTGTCACTCAGCGCCTCTTTCCCCGCCCACCCACTGCTCCGCTTGCCAATGAAGGCCCGCTTTTCCCCCTCCCGGAGGACGTTGCCGAGATTTTTTTTTTTGGAAACGTGCTTGGAAATATTTGCATATTTATCAGGCCGAGGTTCTCTCTGCACCAATGCGGGCGGGCGGCAGCGTCCTCCTCATTAGCATACACACCTCGCCGTTCTGCATAGCGCAGCAGCAAGCAGCGGCAGGCGCCGGCGCCGGGGTTGGCGAGGAGCGCACGCAGTAGCCGTCCGCATTGTGTGCAACCCTAGAAGGCGAAAGAAGGCAGGCAGGCTGCTGGCCAGGCGAGCGCTGGAATGGCTGCAAGGTCCACTTCCTAGCGGGGAGGCTGCGCTACACGCGGCGGCGGCGGCGTCAGGAGGGGAGCTCGGCGAGGCTGCCATGGCAGAGCCCAGCGGGGCGCGTCCTTACCTGCTCGCTTGAGAAATGATTGACGACGAGCTGCCGCCTCTCCATGGAGCGGGAAGGAAGGGGAGCCGCTGAAACGTCGGGGGGATTTTGCTGAGGGGAGGAGGAAGGGGAAAGGAAAGAGGACTCGGCTGCTGCTGACGCGGAGCGCTGAGGTGGGCAGCCAGGCAGCCAGCCGGCCGCGATAGCAAGGACTCGGCTCAGGCGAAGAAGGGCCGAGCGAGCGAGCGACTGACTGGACTTGGCCCTTTCGCCCTCGACGGGGAGACCCCATCTCGGCGGCTCCCCGGGTTGCCCGCGGGCAGGTCTTGGCGCCGAGGGCGGCTCTCGCGATGCGCTGCCTGCCGCTGCTCGGCTTCTTCGCCTGGGGCTTCGCGAGCTTGCCTGGGCCCAGCCGAGGAGCTTCCCCTCCTCCCTGCCCGCTTTCCTGCAGCTGCGATGGGGACGGCGGGGTGGACTGCTCCGGGAAAGGGCTCGCCGCCGTGCCCGAGAGACTCAGCGCCTTCACCCACACCTTGTAAGTCGGGCGGGGAAGGCGACGGGGGGGGGGGGAGTTGGTGGTTGCGCTTGCCTTCACCTTGCCAAACAGGTTGTGTGCGCTTTCGCAGCCTGGCCTGAGGGGGGGGGGCGGAGGCGGGAAGGAGCCTCTTTCTTTCCTTTCTTCTTTGCCCCAGGCCTGACTGCGAAGCTTTACCTGCGTGGAGATCGGCCCCGCTGCTGCGAACCGAGAGCTGCTGCGCGTACCCATCGCCTACCTGGGAAGCGAGTCCCATTGAATTCAACGGGACTTGCTTTCGCGGAAGCGCGCGTGGTGTCGTGCAGATTAGATACGGGTTTCTTCCTTTCTTCTTTTTTTACACAGCCCTTTTCCTGTGGGTGCTCCTTCAAAGTAAATTAAGTGGGGCATCCTCGCAAGTAAGTGTACTTAGGATGCCAGTGCTTAAATTGTAATCCGGATTCCGGTGTCCACTTTACTTGGTGTCAGGCAGCCGCCCTGAACACCTCGAGACTTAAAATCGGGGTGTCGTTTTCAGGATGGCTAAAAGGCTATTTAAAAAAAGTCGAACTTTTTCTACCACATCCGTGGGTATTCAGGTGGTAACGTTTCTGAGTGCTAAAGGGAAACGGTTGGTAGTTCACTAATTTTGCATTCATGAACATAGGCTACAAGGATGTGGTAACAAACACCTAGCGTAACTCAAATGTGTGTGTATGTGTGGTGTCAATCCTAGGCATCCTATCTTATTGAAGTTCCAAGTAAACAGAGATATGACTGGCTGTAAATTCCAAGCCCTGTTTTACAAACCAGCAGGGAAGTTTTAATTGAATTGAGCCTAGCTACTGATTTGCCACATTGCCCCCTTTATTTTATTTTATTTTGAGGCTGTGTACACAATACTGACTTAAAGCGCAGGTGGGTCATTTTTCTCTCTCAATTCAAATGGAATCTGTCACTTGGGGGGGGGGAATGCATCAAAACACAGTATTTCATAGGGAACCATAAGACTGATACTGGATAGATATGGATCATGGAGAACGTGTCGGGTGGGAGCACACTGTGGATGCAGAATGAGCGGGAGTGTAACCACAGCCTTAGCCTGATTCTCCAATTCTCATCCTTTTAGTTTTTCTAGCAGAACATAGGAAGTAGCCTTGTACAGACTCTGACCATTGGTCCATTGAGTTTAGTATTCTCTACACTGACAGGCAGCAGCTCTCTGGGCTTTCAGACAGTTCTCTCAGCCTTACCTGGAGACACCAGGGATTTGACCTGGGGCCTTCATGCAAAGCAGATGCTCTACCACTGTGCTGTGGCTCTTGTGGAAAAGAGGGATGGCCCTTGCAGCAGTCCTTGTTGATCTTCTGGTTAAGATCTATGTCCTGAATAAAAAAAGGGGGGGGGACAATGGCTCCTGTTGTTGTTTAGTCGTTTAGTCGTGTCCAACTCTTCGTGACCCCATGGACCAGAGAACGCCAGGCACCTCTGTCCTCCACTGCCTCCCGCAGTTTGGTTAAACTCATGCTGGTA
The DNA here is from genome assembly GCF_964234715.1 of Podarcis melisellensis. Classification (NCBI taxonomy): domain Eukaryota; kingdom Metazoa; phylum Chordata; class Lepidosauria; order Squamata; family Lacertidae; genus Podarcis; species Podarcis melisellensis. Next base: position 61,850,016 of record NC_138528.1, on the reverse strand, counting down.
ACCTCAAAAACACTATCCAACCATCTCGTCCTCTGTCGCCCCCTTCTTCTTGTGCCCTCCATCTTTCCCAACATCAGGGTCTTTTCCAGGGAGTCTTCTCTTCTCATGAGGTGGCCAAAGTACTGGAGCCTCAGCTTCACAATCTGTCCTTCCAGTGAGCACTCAGGGTTGATTTCCTTCAGTATGGAGAGGTTTGATCTTTTTGCAGTCCATGGGACTCTCAAGAGTCTCCTCCAGCACCATAATTCAAAAACCATAATTCAATAGCTCCTAGCTGCTAACTTTCTCACCCTCATATCTCTTGGAGAAAGGAAATACCAAGAGATTTATGGAGAGGTAAAAGTAGAGCTTAAGCACCTGATAGTGTCTGTGTCGCCTGAACAAAAGCAGTCTGCTAAATTTACAGGTATGCTCCCAAGCAGACCTGGTTTGGTTAAGGCAGAGCCAACATACAAATATTTTGGTGTTGCAATATTCAGGCATGTTGACTAATGATACCTGCCTTTCTGTATAAATCAGTTGATCCTGACATGTTACTGGGGCTTGGATTTGAAAACAGATGCAGTAAAACTGAGATTCCAGTACAAATAATCCCAGCCTTTCTATCTAACAATGCCATTATAAGAAAAACTAAATACCTCAGAAAACAATGCTAGGTGTGTACTGCATCTAGGATTTCAAGGGTGTGGTGTTCTAAGGTGTGTGTGTGTGTGTGGTTAATCACACCTGGTGCTGTGTATGCAGACTTGTCTTAAAAGCTCTGAGGAATTTCCTAATTTTTTTACGCTTTTGGTCCTAAAGCTTGCTTGAGCATTCAAGTATCCAGTGCTTTAAAGGAAATTATAAGATATTCAGGGAGCACTGAAGCAAAGTCCTGTTTGGTTTCAAAGATAGTTGGAGGCTATATGCTGAATTTGTCAGCTGAGAAGATTTGAGGCAGACAAGAAGAATCAATAATTAATTTTGAAATGGATTATGTAGCAGAGTTGCATTGTTTAAAGGCCAAGAGAAGGTGGTGGGGATTAACATTAAAAATAGCTGTGTATATGAAACCAAAGAGGATTAAGGTAGATAGGAGTGCATAAAATAAGGATTATAAATATGAGAACAGGTTTGGAGTAAGATGAGGTAGCTAGCGCAGGGCTGTGTCATTTTTAAAAAATCAGGAGTACTGTGTACTTTAAACATGGAGAGAGGGTACAGGTACTTGTGCAGATACTCTCCTTTTTCATTATAATTATTACGGTTTTTCACTTAGTCACTGACTGCTATTTCCACAAAATAGAACAGATTAGGATAGGAAATCTAGGCAGGGATGCTTCAAGCATAAACACTTTTTCAACTGGATATTGGTGAAATATTAAAGGATAAGTATATGCTTGCTTAGTTTGGCTTGTGCATTTGAGATGTTGTGAGAGAGCTTGGATCTGCAATCCTATATACTAAGACAAAACTCATTCTGTGAGTGCCAGGTGATTTGGGTTATGCAGACTCAACAGTGCTACCCATAGGGGAACCCCCAGGTTTGCAAAAATGTACACAAAAAGTTGGGGGAGGGAAAAACCCTAAAAGGGTGTTGGGATGGCAGAGCAGCTCAGTGGGGACTGAGCATTCTCAGTTACTATGGAATATTTTTTTGTCTATTGAATAAAAACAGAAAACTTGGACAGGAGGACAAAGTCCCGAGAATGGACATGTCTGGGTGGGTGGCATGCTGCAGAGGAGCACTCCACACTGTTGCATTTTGTTGTAGGTGCTGCTTGTACAGTTTGACACTGAAGTACTGGCAGCATGCAAGGGTCTCACAATCTGATGGTTTCAGAGTGATAGTATCTTGAAATGTCTGGCTTAGAAAGTTGCAATGCTAAGCAAGCCTTCCCACAAATCTCATAATAGGGCATGTTGGGTGTGCCTCACCTTTCCATGAGGGGTTAACAGTGAAAAGCTATAATGAACGCTTGCTTTGAGCTGCAGTCAGGTCTCGTATTACTGAAATTTCACTTCTTTCCCCCCAAAGAATATTGTGGTATACATTTAGATGTTGTCCGCACCAAGCAGGCAGCATAAACGTCACTGCCCCATGGGAATTTTAAAATACTAATTTTCTTAGCAGTATATCCTTATCAGTTTCTGGATTAATTTCTTTTCTAGCCCACTGCCACAGATTATTACTATTACAGTGGTACCTTGGGTTACAGACGCTTCAGGTTACAGAGGCTTCAAGTTACAGACTCCGCTAACCCAGAAATAGTACCTTGGGTTAAGAACTTTGCTTCAGGATGAGAACAAAAATTGTGCTCCGGTGACACGGCGACAGCGCGAGGCCCCATTAGCTAAAGTGGTGCTTCAGGTTAAGAACAGTTTCAAGTTAAGAACAGACCCCCGGAACGAATTAAGTACTTAACCCAAGGTACCACTGTATAACCCTTTTGCAGTGTTAGAACTTTGACATTCACTTTTAGAAGTTTCACTAGGCCAGGTGTGATGCAACAGACTATATCCAAACCATTATTTGGAGATTCATGAGTGTGTCACAACTTTGTGTTGTTTACTCGCCTACTTTCTTTTGTGAACTCCAGTTCCTCCTTGACATCCTCCTATTTAATCCCCTTTCCCCCACCAGCATAATGTTTGCCAAACTAACTATAGGTAGTACAAACTATAGCTATGGAAAACCAAGAAGTGGAGAAGGCGATCCTTAGGAGAGAGTGTAAGATCCCGCAGAACATGCCAGAGCTTTTAAAATATGGGTTTGAGGGGAAGGTTGCATTGTGTTTATGACATCTGAACTGGGCCAAACATTTATGTTGTGTCCAGAATGTATGCTGAACTTCGAACAAACATGGACACACATTGTTTTCTTTTTCTCTCTAGTCATAGGAATAACTTAAATGGCTGCAAAGGGAAATGAGGGAAAGTGAATTGCATGTTAAGGTTATTCTGAGCAAGTTGAGGGATTGAAAACCATTACATATTTAAATTAGCCTTGGAAATAAGGTCACAAAATTGCTACCAGCAACAATTTTACCAGCCCATCTGCCCACACACATACGTTAATCATTTGTAGCATATCAGTGACCTAGAATAACAACTCTGATATTGCAATTGCTTATCTCCCAATTTACAAATGGCTCCCTGCCTTGAGGTGTTCCTTACTGGCCACAAATAACCAGGCAAATGGCTGTTTATAAACTGAATTATCTTAATATCTTATTGTAAATGAAGTTATTTTGTGATAATATAAATTAATATTTGAAAATCAGTATAAAGAAGGGAAGCATAATAGTTAAGATAGATACAAGTCTTACAGGCTAGCTGGCACTGGTGTGGTAGGAAAGAGAACAGTTTAATGGGACATGAAGATGCATGACTAGCAGTTATAGCAGTTACTAAAAATACTGTATGTACCGAAGAATCTCTTGGATTGCTTGGTTGCAGGAAACCTGGTTTCATTACCCAGAGTTTGTTGAGATTATGACATTGCATTGTTGCAAGATAGGTGATGTCCAGCACATTGACTGTGCTAACACAGTCAATTGTGTCTTCTGCCACAATTTCGCTAGCTTATACTAATGAGCATGCTTGCTTTCTCTTGCTCTTGAGGGTAGGACTCAAGGCAAAGGCTTCAAGTTACAAGAAAGGAGATTCCAGCTAAACATTCAAAAAAAACTTTCTGACATTCAGAGCTGTTTGGCAGTCGAACAGACTCCCACGAGATGTGGTGGACTCTCCTTCTTTGGAGGTTTTAAAGCAGGGGTTGGATAGCCTGGTCATGGATGCTGTAGCTGAGATTTCTGCATTGCAAGGGGTTGAACTAGATGAGCCTTGGGTCCCTTCCAACTCTTAGATTCTATGATGCTATTATCATAACTCAGTTGAATTGATCACTATGATCATAACTATTACCTACGGCAAGGAAAGCTTCTCTTACTGTCTTTGTTTATTTTCTCCATGCTTTGCCTTGACCATGTTTTCCTTTTTATTCAGGTGAAAGGACAGAGTAATGGCTTAAAATATCACAGTTCTTTGATGTTCAGTTGATATAAAAAGGAGGTTGCCAACAATCTGATGTGCTTCACTACAGGCACTTAGTGTTTATTGGTGTGTATTCACCATGCCATTGCTTGAAGTCCACCTAAAGAGAGTCAAATACATGGGAGACACCATAGCGAGAGAGCATCACCCAACAAGAGTTTTAGAGCCTTAGTGGAATTGATCCAATTCAGGATGATTGACTGACCTAGCATCTAGATACATTAGTTACCCTTTGAATAATAAAAAAACAACAACAGGCGTGAGTAGCCTCATCTGGAAGCAAGGAATAAAATAATCCAGTTCTAGTAGACATTTTTCCTTGATAAGCATTATAGTAGGCTGCAGTTATTTAACATTGTTCTTGCTTTCTTTAGTTTTTAGGATTCCTGTCAAACAATATGTCCTGTGTGGTACTTCTAGTGCAGCTGTACAGGGCCTGGCCATGTTTATTTACATTGGTTTATATTTTCTCTCTCCTCATCCTATGTATAGTAAAACCACAATTGCTGTGTTCCATTTGGTTTGCTTCTTTCATACCAGTTGTCTTCATTTAGCTTCCCTCACTCTAGCCTCCATAATTTTCTTTCCGAAAATTGTACAAGAGGTTTATCTTTCAGAACATGGAAATCCAGAGTGCTATGCTCAGTTAAAATAGGTTAAATGCCAATTAGAAATGTTGGCTACTGCTTAATATAAATAAGTGAAGTCTTCATGCTTGGTTTCTAATAATAGAAGAGACACTAACTTTGGGCAAAGGTTCACCTGAAATTAATTAGGCTTCCATTTAAACATTATCTGAATTAGAGTGGAAAAATTCTTCCTCCAATGAGACCTGTTTGTACAAGTTTTGTGTGTATTTGTTCTGGAGGGAATCTTAGTGGAGTATCTTCTTTGTAGAATGTCTTTCATCAAGCATTTTTGTAGATGCCCACTTAAATGAAAAGGAGTGTGCAAAAGAGAGTGACATCTGTTTCATGATGTTGCACAAGAACAGAATTAAAAAGCCTTCTAGGTACAGTGCAATATTTTTTCAATAAGGGAAGACTGGAGACTAAAACTGCCTCACTCTAGTCTTGGTTTGTGAAAAGGGTGGCATTACAGCCTTTATTTTCAGTAGGTAAGCTTTAGAAAAGACTCATTAGCTGCTCTTTTTAATATGACCATTAATGTTTATATTGATTCTGAGGTTCGTTTATGTTTGAAATGTGTTTTTCAGTAACATGCAAGGCACTCTATCTTTAATAAATATTCAGTGTATTTCCAACATAGAACCATAAAGTTAGAGGGGTCCTGAGGATCATCTAGTCCAACCCCCTGCGATGCAGGAATATGCAGCTGTCCCATATGGGGATCAAACCTGTGATCATGGTGTTATCAGCAGCATGCTTTAACCAACTGCTTTAGTTCATGTGGGTCTCGGATCTTTTTTAACAAAACGGTAAGAATTTTCAAGTGATTTGCAGTTGAAGAAAACCTGTGGATGTGGTTTGACGATTGCAGATCAGTGAGCAAATTAAATGAACAAACAGAACCCTTAATTTAGAATGGACACTTAGTTTTGCTTTCTTTCGGAGCTCATTTTTGCAGGAAAGTTTTCTTTCTGTTTGCTATGCGGAGGGTGTACTGAGACTGGTTTGCAGTGTGGAGTGGTCGTGCATTACATTTAGCATTCATCAGTCTTCTAGGAAGTACCTGTTGTAAAATAATCAGGTTTAGCATATCTAACTTGGGGCTTCATGACTGTTTTGTATAATAGAATAGGGATCCTTTCAGAAGAATAAAAGTGTGCTGACAAAGTTAGGAGAGGGCATTGGTCTGTACTTCAGAGAGGGTGGTTGGTGGCTTTAGTTTTTAGGGGGAAAGCCCATGAAAGATGTTTGACAAGTTCACTAGTCAAATGACAGTCTGCAAGTGTTTTGTGCTCCTCGGCCAGCTTGGTCACCGCTGTGGCATTTGCTGCAAGAAAACTCTTGCTGAAGATATTCAACAATATTCTTGTTAGTTTCTCTGTAGCTAAATAGAACTCTGTAAAACCATGCAACTTCTACATTGTTACAGGGTATTAGATAAATGTTTTCCTAAGAGAGTTGTGCCATTTCTGATCAGATATATTCATGGCAGCCTTCCTCAACTTGTTGCCCTTCAGATGTTGTGGGACTCATTTAACTGTATTCTGCATGGCTAACGTCAAAGTCCAAAACATTTGGAGGATACTTGGTTGGGGTGAATTGATTTGTGGTATAAGTAAGTCTTGCTATAGTGTAGGGAGGGGTAGCATGTGGGCCTCCAGATTTTGTTGGACTACAACTTACATCATCCTTGACCATTTACCATGCTGGCTGGGGCTGGTGGGATTTAGTCCAACATCAACAACATCTGGAGATTCAGTTACAGATAGGTAGCCGTGTTGGTCTGCCATAGTCAAAACAAAAAAAATTCCTTCCAGTAGCACCTTAAAGACCAACTAAGTTAGTTCTTGGTATGAGCTTTCGTGTGCATGCCCACTTCTTCAGATACACTTCTTGTGTATCTGAAGAAGTGTGCATGCACACGAAAGCTCATACCAAGAACTAACTTAGTTGGTCTTTAAGGTGCTACTGGAAGGAATTTTTTTTTGTTTTAACATCTGGAGAGTCAGTTTAGTCACCCCACTTCTGTTATAGTGAGGAACTGTCTTGGTCTTTTTAGGGTGGCTTTACTACCTTTTTGTTTTTGTTTTGGAAAGACTTTAATATCTGAAGTGGCAGAATGATAGATATATTCTGTTTCCTTGCCTCCCACTATGCCCAAGGCTGAGCCAAACAGGTGAGGATTAATTAATCCTTATTCTGTTCATCCAGGCAATATAAACTGCACTTCAGTCACCTTACTTTTGCTGGGTTGCCTGTGAATTCCTATTCAAAAGTAAGAAAAATATGTCTAGTCTGGATATGAGGGTGTCTTTGTTTCACTGCACGAAAAATAGCCTTGTGTGTAGTGGTAAATGTGTGGTTGCGACCTCAAGAAAAGGTGGCAAAGAATGGAAAAACATATCCCCAGTATATCTTTTAAATGGAAAAAGTTCCTGAAATGTTGGGTATTGGTGTAAGAAGTGGAGGGGTGAGGTGAGGTCCAAGTGGTTTCTAGTCAGTATATGCTTAGGTGGAATGGAGATTCTTACATGTTTAAATGCTTACATGTACATAAAGAAGAGGTAGTTTATTCTGTGATAAGCCATTTTAGCATATAAGCAGCATACAAATTAATAAATAACATTGCAAAAATTACAATCCATACAGAGTAACTGTACTCCAGTTTATGTAACTTGAGGACCTAGCTTTATTAGGGTTGTCATATTTCAAAAATTTGTTGAGCTTTTTTTTTGCTATTTCAGCTATTTCCAATGACCGAATCCCAGTCCACAGGATTCACGAATGTGCCTAGTTCTGTTATACAGTATTATATAGTTCAGCTAAAACATTTCAGTTCCTTTCAAGGAAGTATTTCTGATGGGTTGCCTTGGCATTTTGCATTTGAACATAGTTTGGTTTGTCATGTTGTTGGAGGTAGTAATTCTTGAATTGCACACTAGTTTGCATTAATTCAGTGGCATGTACAGTGTGACTTGACAAAAGTTAATGTGAAAGTAGTTGGCAAAAGTCCGTGAAGTCCAGGCTGATTAAAAGTAGGTGCTATCTTGTGAACTATGCAATCACTAGGGATGTTTCATTAAGCAGCTATGTGAATTTAGTAATGAATAAAGGCCAGAGGTTAATGACCCATGACATGGCTTGTTTACTAATGTTGTTCTCGTTATGAAAATGTGTGAAACTGCCTGTTAGGAGAGCCTGATGCAGCTCTTGTTGGGTCATTGACCACACTTCTGAATCATCCTTATGTGGCTTAAGTTACGGTTCATTAAGTATATTAGCATCTGACTGGAATAATTAAAACATGCTGAGATGGCCTGTGGTGTACATGGTAAATCAGCTGATGTGAGGTTTCATATGTGCTTGGATCCTACAACAAATATTAATTTATGTGGAAGTTACATATAACTCAACACTTTTGAACATCAGGCCTTCTGTGATGGTATGTACAATTTGGTTATAGTATTTAGACAGTTATGCGATCTCATCTGACAATTGGCTCACATTCAGTTCTCGCTGTGTTGATGCATGCACACTTGGACAGATCCTTTTGACGATAAGCTTTCCCTTTACTTTTAGTTGCCTTTGAAATAATGATATTTAAAAAACCTGAGGAAAATAATAGGAAAGATGCATGGTATTCCAGAATTCAAAACCACTTCTTATTTAGAACAACAACAAACCCCCATATTTTAAAAAGAACATAGCTTTAAATTGTTATGGTGTCATGGTAACATTGCAATATATAGTACAGACTACAGATGCATATCTGTGAGGCACATAACTTTGCTTTGACATATGTTTAAGGAAACAAAAAGAAAGGATCTGTTTTTGAACAGGTGATAGTGTCAGCATATTTCTCCCATTGATCTGAGCAAGGCATCTATGAAAGATGAACTTGTGTTTTTATTTTAATTTTTAAAAAAGTTGATCCCTTTTTGGAAATCTCCATTTGGTGTCTGTGTTTGTCTGCTGTGGATTATAGATCAATACCAGTTTGTTTTTAGTTGTGTCACAGTTGGCATGTCTTTGGTTATTCTGCATTCTGGCACTTAAGCAAACTCAAGTTATTCATGAACATTAATGGGCTACCGCGGAGCAATATTGTTTAATACATTTCAGCAGCTGAAATTCTAGCTGAACTGTTAAACATGACACTTAAAATGTTGTGGGCATTTTTTGATTTATAGACATGGTTGCATTTGGAAGCGAAAACGCTTTAAGCTTGTTAAGCACATCAGAGTATTTTTTATGTTGAGTCTGTGTAGATTTGTGCAAGGAATTATATATGCCACTTTAAAAATTGATTTTTGAGGTTGCGGTCTTGACATTAACGGCAAATTGATTTCACTGAACTCAGTGAAATTATGCACACTGGTTGCATGGTAACCCAAATCTCCTTGTATGTATAATTATAAATCTGGAAATTAACTATTTTGAAATGTGCTAAAATAAGTATTTGGCTGAACTTCTCTGATTTCACAGAGGGACAGGGCAAGCAGAAAGGCCATTGGCTGAGCTGCTCCATTGTGACTTGTATAAAAGATCTTCCATATCTTTCTTCAGTCTAATACATCAACATGGCATCTTTTAAATTATGATTCAGTATTGGGAATGAATGGTTTTTGGAAGGAATGATCATACTTGGACAAAGACTCCCAGGATGGATACGCACCCAGGAATGAGGGGAATGAATTAAAAAGGAGTCTTGAGAATGGGCGAAGGACTGGAGAAGTGGATGGATAGAGTGGTGATATATACATTATTTAGGAGCTCCGTAAGAGGATAAGAGTTGGCATTGGGGTGAGATAACTAGCCACAATGATGGCCATAGGCCTCTACTCTTGCTGTAGCATATGATTATTTGAATGATGCAATTTCTACAACTGTTTTGAGGAGCTCAGTATTTAATGCTCTGTACATTTTATCAGTAATGCTGATCTGCAGTTTGGATTTAAAGACAATGGATGAGCTGAAGTTTTTCATTTACTTCTGAAATGGTTTGTTTTAAAGGACTACAGTTGACTTAGGGGTTGGGTTTTTTGTTGCATTCTGTGTCTAGAGAAATATTTCATAGTGTGAAAACTTGTGGACTCGTGTCTCCATTGGGGCTATAGAAAGGAAGCCAACCAATATTGTTATTGGGGAATTAATTTATATTGCCTTTCCATTAACACACACAAAGGGGCTAAGTAGGTATTGCACAAAAGAAAGTGCAAAGTGCAATGCCTCCTCCTTACTAACGTGCTTCCTTCTTGCTAATGCAACAAAATGGCATTGCTACCATAAACCCTTAACAAAATATTTGAGCTGTCAAGATCCTTGTTGTTTCTTGTATAGGTTTTGTTTTGTTGTTTAACAAACTCATGAAGCAGGCTGAAACACGAGCATCATAGAACCAGAATTTTAACAGGTATAAATGGTATTTAATTATGTTTAGGATATATGTATACTTATTAAAGTTTGGCAATGTAAACATATGGTATAGGATATGAAACGTATTCATGTACCTTGCTGATATAGATTTAAAGGTAAAGGTAAAGGTACCCCTGCCCGTACGGGCCAGTCTTGACAGACTCTAGGGTTGTGCGCTCATCTCACTCTATAGGCCGTGAGCCGATGCCGTCCGAAGACACTTCCGGGTCACGTGGCCAGCGTGACGAAGCTGCAGCTGGCGAGCCACTAGTGCAGCGCACGGAAACGCCGTTTACCTTCCCGCTATAAAGCGGTCCCTATCTATCTACTTGCACCCGAGGGTGCTTTCAAACTGCTAGGTTGGCAGGCGCTGGGACCGAGCAACGGGAGCGTACCCCGCCGCGGGGATTCGAACCGCCGACCATGTGATCGGCAAGTTCTAGGCACTGAGGTTTTACCCACACCGCCACCTGCGTCCCAATGTAGATTTAAGTGCATATAAACCTGGAAGTCTGCAGGCCAGATGTTTGGTACCAGAGTGAGATTTCTGTAGTTCACAGTCTGCATTAATTGCAGAAAACGGGTCCACATGTTGAAAGACACCACCTCCCTGTGCCCCCCAGGATGTCTACATGTTAAGGTGTGGATGCTTTGAGGCTGGAGAAGCCTGCAACAGCCCTGTATGGGAGCTGGAACCATGCACAATTGGGATCCCAACTTCTGTGGAAGCTTCTGCGTATATGCTTCCCTGGCTTAGGCATCCACACTCAATGGATGCATGTAAAAAGGTGACCGAGAGTCATGCAATCATGGAGGTGGACCATGTACATGGGTTCCCTTCACATGATTTAATGAATAAGGTGAACCTATGGGAAAGAAAGATGTATAATGAGCCAGTGTGGTGCATTGACTCATGTTAGGTTTCTTTGTGAGATACCAGATTCAAATCTCCCTTCATTCAGCTGTGAAACTCATTGTATGGTGGATGGAAAGTCTTCCAGTTTATCCATGCGTGTGAGGGACTAAGACAACTTACTAAGCTCCTTGGTAGAAGAGTATATGACAATGTAATAAACAGCTCTTAACTTTGCCTTTTGCATTTTGAAATATAAGCATGAGCATGTGCGCGCGCACACACACACAAATAAAATGATATTGAATAAAAATAAATACAGCAAATACAGCAGGCGATAGAAACCTGCAATGTATTCGCATTTGGTTCCTTTTAGAAAATGCTGTGAAAAGATTGCATGATCATATAGTTAATATGTTCTCCATTATAACCAGAACGTACTAAGTGAGAGTTGGAATGGCACAGTACAGTTCTGGGCAGTTGAGACTTGTGTTCTTTGAATTAATTTCAAATTCCTATGACCTCTATGGAGAATCTTGCCTGTTGAGATCATAATCTCATGCTTGGGTATTATGACGTGAAGTGAGGACACTATTCTACCTGAAGAATGCAGCAGCTGGCAACTTGGATGTGTTTCCTATCTCCCTTTATTTAGTCTCACTCCTGTTGGTGTTAACAAGTTTGATTTATTTTTTTATTAAGCTTGTGCTAATGTTGACTAAACTGTTAATATTTTACAGAACTAGCATTATGAGAGAGTTATGTTTGTACTAATCTGCTGATGTAACAGTGTTGAACATTGGTTCTAGATTCAGGTAGGTAGCCGTGTTGGTCTGACGCAGTCGAAATAATAATAATAAATGTCCAGTAGCACCTTAGAGACCAACTAAGTTTGTTCTGGGTATAAGCTTTCGTGAGCATGCACACTTCTTCAGATACACTGAAACAGAAGTCACCAGACCCTTATATATAGTGGGAGGGTGCGGTGGAGTTTTTCTCAGAAGGGTAGTAGGAGATGGGTGATTGACTCAATGGGTATGGTAAACCTGTGACTGTTAACGACTGCAATTAGTCCTACAGGAAAAAGCAAGGGATAGTATGCAGATGACCAAACACAGGTTTAGCATGTGTAGTGAGACAAGTATCCAGTATCTCTATTAAAACCAGGTCTCTCCATACTTTTCAGTTTAGTAATAAGTTGTAATTCAGCAATGTTCAGTATTACCCTGCTCCTGCCAACCTCGCAGTTCGAAAGCACGTCAAAGTGCAAGTAGATAAATTGCTTTACTTTTTACAGTGCATAGACCTGTTTTTTGAGCAGAAACCAGAAGATAAACTTGGGCCATCTCAAGATTCTTTTTGAATGGTATCTGGACACAGAACTAATGCACAAACATTGCTCAAAATACCTTTTAAAATTCTAGCTTTGCATCTGTCCACTTTTTGTTTGAAATCTTTCCTTTGACTTTAATGACAAATTAAGTTCCATCAACTAAAGACAATGAATACTAATAGCTGAAAGAATAAAATGGGTGAAGGGGTTAAATTATTAACTATAATATTACTAGCAGAAGACCTTCTTATAGACCTAATATTTTACAAGTTCATCTATAAAATATCAATTACTGCCCCTGAAATTAATCTGGTGGTGGAGGAGGATCTAAACTAGCAGTGACGGAGTAGGAATTGTCATCTCTGTGTTTGGCAGTGGTGGAGAAGGCAAGGGAGTGAACCGAAAATTAAACAGCCAGCCTCACAGTGCCTTTGGACAGACCTATGGAGGAGCTGCTCTGGATAAAATGTCAACCTGCCTCAAAAAGGATGTGTTAGAGCTGTGAAAGGCAGATTAAAATAGTGAAGGTGCTGTTGCTCCTTCCTTATAAACAAAACAAAAAGCTAAAGGATCTAGGTCCTTTTTGTTTAGGGGAGAAAAAGACGAGTCCAGAGGTTTATAAAATTAGTGTGGAGTGAGCTGCCTCTCCCAGTGAGTTGTAACTTGAGGTCACTCAGTGAAACTGATTGGCAGTAGACTGAGGGCCATCAAAGCACTTCACACAAGACCTAACTCAGGTATTAAATTAGATGCTGCAATATGAGATTGCTGCTCACATTAGGTGACTTTAAAGAATGTTAGGACAAATTCATGGAGGATAGTTCTAATAGCTGGGAGAGTAAATAGAGAGAGCCTCCCTATTAAGAGGCAGTGAACTTCAGATTTTCAGTTAGCAGCAGTGGGGAGTAGAAAATAGTGGAAGATGGTTGGTGGCAGTCATGTCCAGCTTGTGGAGAGGCTTATTTGTTCGGGCATTGTTGGAAATAAGCTGCTGGACCCTTAAATTCTTAATCAGATGAATAAATATATGTTAATGTGAGTGTGAGAATTCTCTTCTGATCAGATTCCATGTCCTTTATTGGAGAAGAGTGCTTATGAGAAGGAATTGAAGTACTTAGAAAAAAATCAGGAAATCAGATGGAGTTCGTTCAGATGTGGTGGCGGTAAGGAAATAGGCAAATATTCATGCACTCTCACTGTAAAAACATAAAATGGTCTTTGTGGTTATTTGAACATTTGTTAGGGATACATCATTTCAGTGTTTCTGTTATCTGCATGTTTGGGTTATTTTTCTCTTGTGAGTCATGATAATGGTCCTCTTCTTGTTTTAATGTTCTACATGCATTTATTTGTGATACTGTATTCAGTGTTGCCCTTGTAGCCACTGAACATGCAGTTTACCTGCCATTGAAAAAACAAAATGTATAAGCATAGGTTAGGAATTGGAAGGACAGGGAACCTAATTCCACGAGCCTGAAAGTGCATTAACTTGGTTTGTGTTCAACTACTCACTCCCCCATTGTCATGGCAAACCAATATTGAAACAGTGGAGTTTCAAGAGCCAGTTTGTGATATGTCATTGGAATTCAAAGAAAACAATAATGTTGAGATGGCAGAAGTTCCCCTTTAAAGCAGCACTTGGAATCCCTGCAATAGGTTTAAAACAAATTTTGAAGCCTGACCCTCCTCTTAGTAAAAGGCTATCTATTCACGCACTAAAATCTAAACTCCAGACATATTACTGTTTGCAATCTTTTAAGACCTGGCATTTTGCACTTTTCAGCTAGAGTTTGTCATATTTTATGTTATAAAAATTCCTTAGTGTCTGCACCACTAATGTGTATGTTTGTGTGCCAAATAAGGTTTCTCCTCAGGAGACCATAACAAGATTCTTCTCTCTCTCTCTCTCTCTCTCTCTCTCTCTCTCTCTCTCTCTCTCGTGTTTGTGTGTGTGTATATATACGTGTGTGTGTGTGTGTGTGTGTATATATATATATATATATAAACTTGCAGTGCATGTTCCTCTTGCTTTCAGCTTTGAGGTGAGCAGGCATTCTGATTATTTTCCGTTTCCTGTGACTGTGTGCTATTCTTCTTCTCAGCACTGCACTTAATATAGGATGCAGTGTACTTGGAATAGCTCTACACTCACTCTGATGATGATTTTCAAGAGCTAAAATGTAACAGTATTCCAGTTGCAAATACGTACACAAAAATAGTGTGTGCCAGTTTCAGAAATGTAGGCTTCTTTCCCCCTTTTAAATACAAGAAAACAGGCATATAATGCCTCATTGAAAGATGCCAGTGGGGGGTGCTTTGTGTAGGTCTTAATTAAGGGCTTTGTAAGTTCCAACAAAAGGAAAAAGAAAATGCTGCAGGTTATTGTTATTCCACCCCATTGGCTCGGCTAGCTGACTACCCATTGGTGCATTTTGTCCATTTTGAAACCGAATGGCACTTTTGTTCATGGTTAACAGAGGTGAAAGAAGCCAATTATTGGCAGTCTTTTCCACAGGGAAGCTGCAGACTGATTTAACCAAAGGCAAGTATGCACTTTTCCACAAACCAGGCTGCTTGTCTTTCTTTGGCACTGGATGAAATGGGAGCTTTCCCTTAACTTACATGCAGCTATAGCTGGGTAAAACCATTTCAGTATTTCAGGTACCACTTTTCGTTCAAATAGAAACTGCTTGTTTTCCACTTGCTGCAGGTGCTTAGATAAACGCAGTTGGTTTTACCATAGGAGCCACACGATACATTCCACTCAATCTTTGCCCCTCCTGGCTCGTAACAGCTAGTCACAAGAGACTAACTGACTTTTATCAACAGGAATGTCAGTGCCATTTTGGGGGTCATGGTTTGGGGAAGTGATCATGTGGTCTCTGTTGAAGATGCTACCTTTAGACCCAGTTGAGTTTAATGCTAATGGGGGACTTTGTGGATCAGCTAGTTGCTGAAATGCCATGTTGGCTGGGATCTCATATATTTCCCTACCCACTATAGTAGATTTGGAGCCTCGGGGTCCTCTTGGCCCCACAGCATTGATGCTATATCTTTGGTGGCAACTGCAGCCTGGAGTGTCTTCTGTCTGCTCTGTTGCTTCACCAGCAGTACCAACTAGTGGAAGTTATCCATGGTATTGTCATTTATGCCATGATAAGCTCCAGATTGAATTACTGGAATGCATTGTATATGTACTGTCTTGAAAATGGTCCAGAAGCTTCAAAGGGCACAGAATGTCATCACACCATTCTAGGTAGTGTCCTAGGAAGAAAGGAAGGTCAACTGAAGCCAAATTGGTTAGCATTACTTAACAGTTTGAATCCCTCAAAGAATAAAGTCCCATCTTCATTGATATAAGATCCTATTCCTCCAGTTTAGGAGCAACTTAAATCAACCATAATTAATCTCCAGCTTTAAGAAATACTAGGCAGTTTTTGGATTTATTCTTGTTTTCCACCTACTAAGAGACTTGTGCTTTTTGCCTAAGACTGAAGACTGAAGACAGATCCTGGGCATCAGCTGGTCTTTATATTCCCATAGATGGTTGCAACCATGGCATGTTCCTGCTTCCTAACCTGAAACTTGCATAGCACATGACAGAGCCTCATTTGAATGCTCTGCCTCCTTCCACATTCTGTCTTCAGACTTTGATGAGATGCATACAGCATGGTTTCACCAGTCACTCGGTCCCCTCACCCCATCTTGCATTGGAGCGCCAGTGTGTTTATCTGGGGGGGGGGGCAATAGGTGGAAGGGACCAAAGCCTATCAGAACAGTCCTAAACTCAAATGGGCAGCAGTGGGGTATGGTTGAATGGCACAGCCTCCAAAGCCTTGCTGCTCAAACCAGGTGGGCAAAACTCTGCTCCATGCTACACCAGCCTGCCACTGGCATAGCAATTGGACCTGATCCAGCAGATCCAATAACATCATCCATACTCCTGCTTCTCTCATGGATCCAGGTATCTCCTTAGTTTATTAGGCATCTACTGAATGGGCATTTCTGAGTGCAACTTTTCAAGATGAGATATTGCTGCAGCTGCTTCAAACATGACTGTAGATTATTAGTTTGTGTTTAAGAGCAGCATTCAATGTTGGCCATACACTTCATTTTAGCTTGCTGTACTTTATCTCTCTGTGTTTTGGTTTGGTTTGTAATGTATTGGTTGTTTTTTGTATTTTTAACTGTCTTTGGCTGATTTTATTGCACTTGGCCTTGAGACAATTAGGCAGAAGGTGATTAATGTGTTGTTGTTGTTTGTTAGTAATGTACCTCAAAATAATCAGTGTAAAATTGTTAATTTGAGGTGCATTGAGATTATATTCTAGTCTTTTGAGGCCTATCAAGTGCTTCAATGGGATCTATTTACTTCTTGGCATGTGGTTGCATGTTTTCAAGCTTGCACCCAACTATGTAATTATTTTTCAATTGTTGCTGCAAGAACAACATTTTGTCCTTGTTAGAAACTGTTTAGTAAGTTAAAAAAAATATTTTGGTATAAAATGTGCAGTAATACTTGAAACTATTTTTATGTAGAATTAGACAGTTTTGAACATGCTATTCTTGTTGGCTTAGTTACAGCTAAGGCTATATTTATAGTCCAATTTTGCTTTGGTTTTATTGCACTTTTTAAATATTAGCTTTCGAAATGTTAGGCTTACTTCAACTTTTAAGGCTCATATTGCTTTCTAAATATTGGGTGTGGCCAACAAGAGATCCAAAATAAACTGGATGAAAACTGAAGGAAATCTGAAATACTTAGTGTTTCTAAACTAGGCATTTGAAACTGGAGTGCAGCTGTTGAAAACCCCCTGTGGAGGAGTTACTTAACAGAGTGAAGATGGTGACTTTATTTTGTGTGTGTGTTCGAAAATGCTGTGAGTTTAGGTTGCATTCCTAGTCATACTTACTGATGAGTAAACGCAATCAAATTTAGTCAGCTTGCTTCTGAGTAGACATTCATAAGGAATATACTGTTAGGCCTGTAAATATATAGTTTTTCTTTAGGGAAAGAACACATTCTCAGTGGCTTCAGAGTTTCTATCTGTGAAGAAGGTTGTTTACTTATGACGGGGTGGAGAACCTATAGCTCTCCAACTCTAGTCAGCCCTGAGCCATCCTGACTTATGGCTGGGGATAATGAGAATTGTAGTTCAGCAACAGCTAGAGGCTCCTAGGTTAGCAACACATAACTCAGAGAATTGTGTTCATCTTCATAACTGAGTGCTATTTCATTGTCCCACCTCCAGTATGGGCTGTTCTCCTAGGTTACAAGTCCCTATAGGATTCTATTGATACAATACCAGTTCTAGGGTACAAAAGATGAGTTGCTTTTGCCTTTCTTCACTTTTTGTACTTGACAGCTCTGTAAAGGACTCAGTCTTTGTTCCAACTATACATTTGCATTTCTCTGTATGTTTTGGCAACCCAGTACTCTTGTCCTTTCATGATGTAAATCTTAGGGTTGTATAGGGGCTCTAGTGGAGCTCCAAAAAAGCATTCCAGGGTGTGGAGATAGTATGCCCATGCCTGTTAACAGCCCATCTAAAGCACACACATATTCATCAATAGATACCATAGTTACTGTTTATTTAAGACTTATTCAGACAATAGATGACTTCCTGTCATAGGGTGATACAATGCAATACACTGAACATGCTCACACTTCTTGTGTGTTGCTGGCTTACCATAGTTTATGCTAATGTGTGCTGTCCAATTGTTCTTGCTTCATTTTCCTCTGGGATAAACAAACCATGACACCACAGTTAAGCTTGGCTGCTTGTGACATCTGAATTCAGGATCCTGGCTTTTTGCTTCATAAGAAGCAGGTCTCATTAGCCAGCTGTAAGCCATAGTTTTGTTATTGGTTTATGAAACAAGGCCTTTGAGGGATCAGTAAACCAGGTTTCTAGGCTCAGATGTTCTAGGAAGCACTGCTTTGTGCAGAAATATAATACGACAGTCCCCCAGTTACTGTATTGCGCATTTCTGAGGTTCAAACTTTGGTGTTTTGAAGGAATGCTAGTTTTAAAATGTAAAACTGCCTAGTAGTATATATTTTTCTACTAGTACTAAGCAAGTGGAACCTGCAACTAAAAGGGGCACTGTGGGCTGCTCCTGTTCAGTGTTTTATGCATATTATTTTATTTTTTTAAATTTTTGATACTGTATTTCCATTAATTAATTCCTTGAACATCTTTCATTTCTGTCCCTTGGGATGGTTGAAAATAGTTCTTCAATATGAACCAAGAAGTGACCTGTCCTGGCAATTTGATGTTTCTCTCTACCCTCTTTATAGCTGTATGTGTCTTCTTCCACCCCACTTTTTGTTCCCTTCTTTCCATTCCACCTATGACATGGTTTTCTGCCATTCCCATGCATGTTCTCTGTCCATTGAGGATACTCAGAACTTATTGAGCTAGTGGGTAGGTGGGTATTTTATCCTGTTTAGGATTCTTTCCTAAATATTTTTTTTTGTACTTCTGCAAACTTTCTTGTGCATGGCTGGTTTTCATTCGGGCTTACATAACTGTGAGCACTGAATAGTCATTGGCCCATGGCCTGTTTTTTCCTCTCCCCCCCCCCTTGTTTCACTTGAAGGTCATGGCCCAAGTCTTCTGTAGGACTGTGTGTGTATATTCAAGAACTGGGTCCCAAGTTTCAAACTTAGCATGGGAAGAAAAGCTGCATATGCCACTGAATTTTCTCAGGAACATTGGCATCAGCCCCAAACCTCGAATGTATAATGCCCATGTTGTTTCCCTTCCCTAATGATCTGGCTTAATTTCAAGGTTTTTCCATGCATAATCAATGGAAAGAGAGATTTTCCACTTTGTTTTGGCACCTCTCTCTCTCTCTCTCTCTCTCTCTCTCTCTCTCTCTCTCTCTCTCTCTCTCTCTCTCTCTCTCTCCAAATGATCTCAAGTCTTCATACAAATGTTACAGATAACCTAGTACACCTGTTTGCTTGACACTCCAAACTTGGCTTGCAGAGTGTTCTGTTTTTCAGCACTTGTCCTAAGGAGCTGATATCCCAGCCAATATTTTAGTCCTGTTGGCAAGTAGGCATTAGTGTAAAAGAAACATGTGCATGAATACACACTGTTTAATTATTAATACAGTTGCAATTGGGACATAAAAACCCCCCTTCCATTTAAGTGTGCTGCTTGTTCCCATCTGTAGAACTCATGGTTCTCAGTGCGCATTTAAATCTAACGGTGAAATTGGCAAGAATTCTAACAATATACTTTCCCAACAAGAGTGAGTTGCAAGACAGTTGTTATTCCAGAGATTTCTTTAAACATACCGGTGTTTAATATGTCTGTTTCAAAAAAGGGGGAAATGCTAGTCAGTTATATGAGCTAGGCTGATGGTTCATGGGCTGCTGATGGTGTAAAATGTAGGCAGACAACCAGAAAACTACTGTGTAAATAGATTACTATCATTATTATTACTATTATTGTTATATACCGTATTTATTTATACCCGCCTTTTGCCCTGATGGGATTCAAGGTGGCTTATAAAAATAAGAACTGCTAAAAACATAGAAAAAGCAGTCATTAAGAACAATTAAACTTTGTTAAAAGTAAAACTGTATATATTTATAAAATATATTAGAACCATAAAAATCCTTACAGCACAAACAGCCCAGCACCATTTATATATATATAAAAGCCTGTGTTCAACCAAACTACAGTGGTACCTTGGGTTAAGTACTTAATTCGTTCTGGAAGTCTGTTCTTAACCTGAAACTGTTCTTAACCTGAAGCACCACTTTAGCTAATGGGGCCTCCTGCTGCTGCTGCGCCACCAGAGCATGATTTCTGTTCTCAACCTGAAGTAAAGTTCTTAACCTGAGGTACTATTTCTGGGTTAGCGGAGTCTGTAACCTGAAGCGTATGCAACCTGAAGTGTATGTAACCCGAGGTACCACTGTATTAATATAATATTCACATTGTTAACTTATTCAGCATAAAGGGGGGGGGGGAGAAATCCCTGTGAAATACCAAACACATTTCAACCCTTATGTTATCATGCTCAATGCCTAGTAGTAAGAAATCACAAATCCTCAAAAGTGCAATAAGTTCCTTTGAAGCATCCCAAATCTTCATACATACTAGAGGTTCCTGGGGATTTTGATGTGCGTTCAGTCATAGTGTCCAGATTACTTCTCCCTGTGCATAGAACAAACTTTGAAGCCACAGAGGCTGTTTCTTAGATGGTGTTAGATGAATTATGGCGCAGACGGGAGTGCCTCTTTCAGTTTTCCTGCAGTCCTCTCCTGTTGCAGCAGTTGGGATGATTGCAGAATACAGATTATGGCATTTTGCACAAACCAAAATGTCTCCGTGGGTTTGTGGGATGCAGATTTTGAATGTTATGACTGAAATACATTGTAATCCAGTGGGAGTTGTTGAGGTGGGGCATGGTAAATATCCAGATTAAATAAGATGATTTAATTAGGAATCAAATTTTGTGACATATGCAAATTTCTTCCTTTGGTTTCACCCCCCTCTTTGCAATTACAGCTACATGCTATGTGGTAACCTTAGGGTCTAATGAGATGTGATATTACATGAGACAGATGGATGCCAACAAGGCACAGAAAAGCAGGGCCCAAATTGGTCAAGCTTTTAACACTATGCCCCCTGCTTGCAAACTTGGTTTGAGGCCCATGGGCCTGATAACTACTTAACAAAAATAATCATGAAAATACTAATTCCATTAATGGCACCACATCTTGTTAGGCTTTTGCATCTCCTACTGGGAGAAAAGAGAAGTTGTTTCAGGAGTTGTGAGAAAAAGGTTCAGAAAACCCCTTTGCTACCTTCCCCTTCTGATGTTTCACCACACATTCCTCTATACATGTCCAACAGTGTTTCTCAACCTTGGGTCCCCAGATGTTGTTGGACTACAACTCCCATCATCCCTGAGCTCTGGCCTTGCTAGCTAGGGATGATGGGAGTTGTAGTTCAACAACATCAGGGGACCCAAGGTTGAGAAAGGCTGGCTTAGAAATACCAGTAAGTCCCATTGAGCTAAAATTGGTACAGGATTGTAACAATGATTTCTTTCTTGCTTTATTGGAATTCTAATGAATGATTCTTCATGTTTAGGCTGTCCAAATACACACAAAAATTACATTAACCTGATCTTGGCAATTTGTGTGCTATCGTTTTTTTTTGTTTTTGTTTTTTAACAAGATCTTTTTGAAATATTGGAGAGTTTGAAGTATTCTTTTAAAACAACAAGACCACAGCTCAGTGCAGCTCCTGGGAACTTGTGAACAGACCTCGCAAACAGGGACAAGGATTGCTGGAGGAGACGGAAGATAGTGAGCTTGTGTCTTTTGGAGTAAGGCTGCTTGCTTGCTTTTCTGAGCTTCTTAAAAGTTTGATAGATTGATAGCAGGCCTCAGGGACTGGCTGAGTGCTCTGTTAGAGGCTTGATTACTTTTCCTGATTACTTTTCTTTCATTGCAGACCTGAGGGAGTGTGTGGCTGATTGCTCTGTGGGAACACAGGATCTGAGGGGGAGGAGTTACAGCTGAGAGGAAACCAGGCTGAGGGAGGAGTTAGCAACCAGCAGCAGTCAAACTTAGCTCAGTGCAGATCCTAGGAGCTCGGGACCAGACCTCGCAAGCAGGGACATTTGCGAGGGAGTTTAGGGGGGAGTCCCAGAGTTCTGTCTTTTGGTGTGCATAGGACCAGAGACATGGAGGGTGAGGGAGCTGCTGCAGTGACCTGTAACACCTGTGCCATGTTTATCATTCTGCCAGAGAACAAGCAACAGTACACTTGTAGCAAGTGCAAGCTGGTTGTCTTGTTGGAAGAGAAGGTGCAGCAACTTGAGGCCCACCTAGCCACACCTCAAGCCAACAGGACAGAGTTAGTTGATAGAACTGAGTTGACTGAGATTGAGCACCAAGATAGATGGGGTGCCTCCAGGGTGGAGAAATATTGTGCATTGCAAGAGTCTAACCCCTGGAGGAATGTGACACATAGAAGTAAGACAGTCACAAACCACACTTTGTCATTAGAGTTGCAAAATCGCTTCCATGGTCTCACCTTGGACACTGATTCTGGGCCAGAGAGGCTAAGAGAGCTGTTGCCAACCTCAGAAGAGATGACGGTGGCTGTAAAAGGTACAGTGCACGGAATGATTATTGCCACACACACCCCTCCCCCCCCCAGGAGAAAGAGACAGGAGGAGATGGATTAGGAGGAGTCTTTTTCCATTCTTGATCTAACCCCATCAGATCCAAGGCTTCTGACCATGGATGAGTATGCTGATAATGTACTTGTTACGTGGAGACATGGAGTGTACTCATTAATGGTTCATTGTCACCCTGGAAAAAAAGTGACAAGTGGGATGCCGCAGGGTTCTGTCCTGGGCCCAATGTTGTTCAATGTCTTTATAAATGACTTGGGTGAAGGAATTGAGGGGATGCTCATCAAATTTGCAAATGACACCAAACTCTGGGGGGTAGCTAATGCTGCAGAAAACAGAATCAGAATTCAAAATGGCCTTAACAGATTGGAGAACTGGGCACAAGCTAACAAAATGAATTTCAGTAGGGACACCTGTAAGGTTTGCACTTAGGCAGAAATAACCAGATGAACAAATATAGGATGGGGGACACCTGTCCTACTAGGAGTACATGTGAAAAGGATCTCGGGGTCTTGGTGGACCACAAGCTTAACATGAGTCAACAGTGTGATGCAGCATAAAAAAAGCTAATGTTATTCTAGGCTGCATCAACAGAAGTATAGTGTCCAGATCAAGAGAAGTAATAGCACCACTCTATTCTGCTTTAGTCCGACCACACTTGGAATCCTGTGTCCAATTCTGGGCACCACGATTTAAGAAGGATGTTGACAAGCTGGAATGTGTGCAGCGCAGGGCAACCAAGGTGATCAAGGGTCTGGAAACTAAGCCTTATGAGGAGCACCTGAAGGAGCTGGGTTTGTTTAGCTTGGAAAAGAGGAGACTGAGAGGAGATATGATAGCCATCTTCAAATATTTTAAGGACTGTCACATGGAGGAGGCAGCATGTTTGTTTTCTCCTGCTCTGGAGGGTAGGATTCAAACCAATGGCTTCAAGTTGCAAGAAAGGAGATTCTAACTAAACATTCAGAAAAAAACTTTCTGACAGTAAGAGCATCCTCTTCCTCAAGATGCTTATACAGAGAAGGCATCATTTGGTGGTCAGTATACTGTGTGGTTAGAGTTCCACTTCATTACTGGAGATGTAGAGGATGAAAAACACAATCCCATTGTTCAGATGAGAGAAAAAGGTAGGATTCTTAACCTTTATCTAATTTTGTGTTGTGGATCTGTGGAAAGTTTGTTTATTGAATTCCAGGCTTTTATGTTTTCAAAGCCCTGTTGTAAATTACTTCCGTAGTTATTGCTCTGAAAACCCTTATAAACTTGCAGTATATCTTTTGTGCAGTGATTCCTAAGGTCATGCAACTGATGTCTTCTCTTCCCCCTCCACAGCCTACTGTTTCTTATGCCATGCTATAATCTGCATCTGTGGAACGTTGAGCACATAGGCGATTGCTTAATGGCTGGCATGCAGTAACACAAATACTAATAAGTCCTTTCACAACAGTGTTGCTCTGTGATCTTGTTGACGGCTTGACTGACACATGAATAGGGTACATTAGAGCTGGTTACTGTGTCCAAATGCAAGCTAAGACATTATGGTAGATAATAAAGAAGAACGGCATGGCATGTGAGTGAGGGGAAGCTGACATGTACCAAGAAACTTACTTCCTTTTGCATGAACAGACCTGAACTGTTTTTCTAAAGAAGCACACACCCTGCAAACATTACCAATGCTGTCTTAAAGATGTGATTCAGTAGACTATGAAAAGGAAGACTTTGCAGGACTGGTGGTGCAATATTTGAATATACAAAGGCATTTATTATCATTGGCAATGCATTGGTTTCGGAGAGCGGTGCCCTCAAAATGTTGGTGGACTACAGCTCCCATTATCCCTGACCATTGGTAGTATTCACAAGGACTGGAGGGCACTACATTGACTCAGAATGTGGTGTAATGGGTTACTGGACAGGGTGGAAGGTGAGAGATTCATGAAAGGGGACATGTCAGGGTGCCTTGGTGCTCTGAGTTCCTCTGAGTCCTCAGTTGCATTGTGGGAGCCCAAGCCTCTTAGAATAGTTCTTCCCAGGGTCTTGGTCAGGTGGGATCCTAAGAATAAAAGGGCCTTTCCTCAATGGAGAGACACCATTGGACCCAACACAGTGATACGTAAAAGGTTTTTTGGTTTTTTTCCTGGAGTGAGTGGTAGGTGAATTGGAAAGCAGATTTATTTAAAATATTTATAACCCAATTTTCCTAAAGAATAATCAAAGGTCGTTAACAATATGATTATTAAAACAATGAAACATTAAAATTTGAATTACAAAGCCTGAGCTGCATAAAACAAGAAACCCAGAACATAATCGATAAAAAGCAGGCTGCAGAGAGCAAAACAAATGCTATTCAATGCTGTTTATGTAAAAAAACACAAAAAACCACCTTTAAAGTGATATTGCAGTATTTAAAAATAAATCTCATGGGTTTTCTTCTGCTTTGGATTTGTCCCTCGTTCTTGTTTATAATTCCACCCCAGGGTTGGCGTCCTTGTGCTGGAACACACCCTCTCATTTTTGCTATATAACTTGCTTCACAGCCAAGGCAATTATGGCATAAAACAGTAGCTTTGGAAGTGAAGTAATGTGTCTCTTAAAAGATAATTGCTGACCTCTTACTATCCAGAATGTAATACTTGTCTGCAGCTGGGGGTTTTTTGTTTTGTTTTTAAGTTGCTTGGCTGAAAACTTTGTCAGTATGTCTTGCAAGAAAATATTATTACAAGTGAGAAGTTTGGAGGCCTTGGTTGAAATGGGCACCAAATACTCCCTGTGTTACCTTTATTTCAGTTGCCTTATCCAGATGGAAGATGTATGGGAAAAGATTGTCTTTGAGATGGCATCAAAATGTTTGTGTGTATTTTATATTTGTTAATTTATTCTGTTCCAATTTGCCCATCATTCGAATCCCTGGACAGTTCACCCCCTCCCATGATTAAAGCAATAAAAATACATACTAAAATTTTAAACTATATATTAAATACGATGTGATATAGTCGATGAACTATCTTCAGTATTGCTGGTGTTCATTGGGTAGGAAATCTTTTTGGCCTGATGGGCAAGATCTGTATCTGTCAGGTGATTGACGTGTGGACTGTCCCAGTTGCTTGTGAAAGTTTCTTGCCCAGCACTTTTAAAGTGTCAGGCAAACCAGCTGGATGTCACACACTTGGGAACCAAATTACAAGGGGCTTTGCCAGCCCTGTGCTTTCCAACTACCAAGCATAGGCTTGGCAAAGCGGCCTTCTTCTGTCCTCCCATGGGGAACTTGGCATCACAGTTGATCCATCAAGTTTACACTTCAGCCCTGTGTTTCTGTACAGATCAGGTGCACAAGGAACCAGGTTGCGTAACTGATCACATACGAATCAGCTGTGAAGCAGGTGGCTGTGGTTTGCGGGAAATGGCCTGCAGCTCAGATGTTCCACACCCCTGCATTAATAGGTGGAGAGGTATATTTTTGTCAGCGTTAAGAGGTTAATATCATTGGTGCTAGTCATATACCTTTTAGGGTAGGGAGTTCCACTGACCAGGCACCACCACAGAGGTCTTTTTTGGTGTCGGATGAGAACAACTTTCTCAAATAATTTTTCTGTACAGGCAATGCTTAATTAACACCTGATTTCTTTGCATGGTGTCTGCAATTGTTGATTTAGTCCACAGTTGGTACTGATCAACTTAAGTTAAGTTAACTTAACCAACTATAAAGATCAAGTTTGCGCTGTAAGTGACCTTATGGCTGTACAAATAGGACCTCAACAGTTGGCGATATGTGTCTCTTCCTGTTATTGTTGTCATTTAGTTGTGTCCAACTCATTGTGACCCCATGGACCAGAGCACGCCAGGCACTCCTGTCTTCCACTGCCTCCCGCAGTTTGGTCAAACTCATGTTCATAGCTTCAAGAACACTGTCCAACCATCTCGTCCTCTGTCGTCTCCTTCTCCTTGTGCCCTCCATCTTTCCCAACACCAGGGTCTTTTCCAGGGTGTCTTCTTTTCTCATGATGTAGCCAAAGTATTGGAGCCTCAGCTTCACGATCTGTCCTTCCAATGAGCACTCAGGGCTGATTTCCTTCAGAATGGATAGGTTTTATTTTCTTGCAGTCTATGGGACTCTCAAGAGTCTCCTCCAGCACGATAATTCAAAAGCATCAATTGTTCGGCGATCAGCCTTCTTTATGGTCCAGTTTTCCCATACATCACTACTGGGAAAACCATAGCTTTAACTATACAGACCTTTGTCGGCAAGGTAATGTCTCTACTTTTTAAGATGTATAGGTTTGTCATTACTTTTTCCCCAAGAAGCAGGCATCTTTTAGTTTCGTGACTGCTGTCACCATCTGCAGTGATCATGGAGCCCAAGAAAGTAAAATCTCTTCACTGCCTCCATTTCTTCCCCTTCTATTCACCAGGAGGTGATGGGGCCAGTGGCCATGATCTTAGTTTTTTTCATGTTGAGCTTCAGACAATATTTTGTGCCCTCCTCTTTCACCCTCATTAAAAGGTTCTTTAATTCCTCCTCACTTTCTGCCATCAAGGTTGTGTCATCTGCATACCTGAGGCTGTTGATATTTCTTCCGGCAATATTAATTCCGGCTAGGGATTCATCCAGCCCAGCCTTTTGCATGATGAATTCTGCATATAAGTTAGATAAGCAGGGACACAATATACAACCTTGTAGTACTCCTTTCCCAAATTTGAACCAATCCGTTATTCCATATCCAGTTCTAACTGTAGCTTCTTGTCCCACATAGAGATTTCTCAGGAGACAGATGAGATGATCAGGCACTCCCATTTCTTTAAGAAATTGCCATAGTTTGCTGTTTCCTGTTATTAGAATGATTTGATGTCATGTGCAAATCGTTAATTTTACATGGGATAGATTCTGCCCAGAACTGTTAACTGTATTAATGTGTGACAGTCATATTTGACCTAATTTCATCCCAAATGGAAAGCACCTTAGATAGATTTGCTCCATTAAGTTTTGTAAAGTTTTGTTACATCATATCATCATAACAGAGATAGGAGCTTGTGTCCAGACCTGACTTTCATATGCAAGGTATTGTGTTAGTCCAATATTTTTCCCCCCTAGTAGAGGATTTTATTCAAATACAGACAACTGCCTAATTCATTTTGTAAATGTTATAATTAAATAAACCTGTGGCAGAGGGCCCAGATCTTGAAAATGGCTAAATGAAACTTGCAGTATTAATTTCTGTGATCAGGCAGCAAACAGGTTAAGCTTGCTTAGAAAATTCTCTGCAGAGGTTTAAAGGTGCTTTGTTGAAACATGATGATCATCAGCAAAACCTTTTTTCTCTTTAAACGATCACACTTACAGGAAATAAATTTAGATGATTAAGTGGGGAACACAATATTTGGACACTTTCTAAAATTTGAAGAGTTGGGGGGAAAAGGTTTAAAGTTATGTGGGTTTTTTAATTCTTTCTGAAAACTGGCAGAAGCTGCTTTGGGCTTCTTTTTCCACACTTGCACAGACACTTTTTACAGACACTGTGCTTTTTACAGTTCCAATCTCCTGCTTATGGCACGTTTTAGCAGGAAGGCATTGGTTCACGGTAGTATGTAAAAAAAAAAATGGCTATATAATGCTAGCTCCACTGAAGGCTATCAAAGTTCCATTATTTTACTGGAGATGTTGTTATCAATGCATCTGGGCACTTGAGCAGAAACTGGGGCACACTTACCGTAATCATGCAGCCTTTTTATTTGAACCATTTAAATTATGAATATTGGATTGGTTGCACACACAAAACGCGCGCGCACGCACACACACAATGGGGAACCTCAGCCCCAGGGACTGAATATGGCCCTGGTCCTTGGAAGTCTCTCCAGGCCACACTCCTTACCAGCCTTGTTTTGTAACCTTCAGTGTTATTGCCTGACTGTAAGGTGTTCTTGAACTTTGTTAATGCCTCTTACTTGCATGGATGGGCGATCGAGAAGGGGTGTGGTGAGATTAAGTACTAGCTACAGCCTACTGTATAAAGGTAACATTGTCGTTTCTTTTTCCATCCACTTCTACCTCTGGCCCTTCCCTTCACTAGTATGTGGCCCCTGGAAGATTTCCAAGAAGGGAATGCATCCTTCCCTTCCACAATGTGGGAAAAGGTTCCAAACTGTGGCCCCACCAGTATTTCCCATTCCAGGAATCAGCTTGTTCTCCAGCCAGAGTGTGGAATCTTTGTCCCTCCCTCCATATACAGTGGGAGTAATTCATATTTCCCTGTGTAGTCTTGCATTTCCAGCAGTTTTCCCACTGCAGCTTCGTGTTCTGGATGGTAAACTCCATTAAG
Source organism: Podarcis melisellensis (assembly GCF_964234715.1). Taxonomy (NCBI): domain Eukaryota; kingdom Metazoa; phylum Chordata; class Lepidosauria; order Squamata; family Lacertidae; genus Podarcis; species Podarcis melisellensis. Next base: position 61,821,267 of record NC_138528.1, on the reverse strand, counting down.
CATCCTTGGCATGTGCTCAGTCTATAAAATGAAGTCAGTCTTGGCCACTGCTTCAACTGTTTTACTAGGATCATTTCAGGGCTGTGGAATCCCTAGCCAGTCTACAAGCGAGATCAGCCAGGTGTTTCTAATTCTCATACTGAGTTTTAGAAAGTGTATGTGTGGGTGAAAGAACAAGCAAATTGATAGAGAAAATTCTTTTTGATTAGCATTTTTGGCAGGACTGGAACATTTTGTTGGGCTTTAAATGCTGATTTTCTCAAATAGAGCAGGTTAGACAAAATTTTAAATGCCAGTCAGGATTCAACAAATTTTGATTGGCCAGCCATTATTTGTCCTAATCACAAATATTGTCCATCTCCTGCCTATGCTCCCTTTTTCCTCTGTGGCATTTGCATAGCCTCCTGATGGCTGTAATTGTGAGGGGGGAAGCAGAGTTCTGTTTGAAGAGTATCTCAACATGCACATGTTCTGTTGGAGAGCGTCACAGAGTTGTGACGAGGAATTTAAGCTTAGGCCGGCTGCAATAAATATTTTCATGTACTTTTCTGATCATATTTTTGTTGTATGTCTATGGCTGTGTCTTCTTTTCCTCACCTCAGGGGTGGAGAACCTGTGGCCTTCCAGATCTCATTGAACTACAACTCCTGTCATCCTTCACCATTAGCTGGGCTGATGGGATTTGGAATTCATCAAAAAAATTAGAGGGCCAACATTTGCCATTCTTGCCTACTGTAACCTTACCTTAGCTAGGTACGTTCATGGGCCAATCCAATGCCAAATGCTGAACTGAGATGCCATATCTGTTTCCAGCATTGGAGGACACCCATCACCAAGCTACCAAACCAGGTGGACAAGTTGGCAGTAATGTTCCAGTTATTCTTTAAAACTAAGCACCAGCACTTAAAGAAGAGATAGAAGGAAAATATGCCATCATCCATTCTCTCCCAGCACATGCAACATACCCCCCCCCCCACTCCTACCTTTGAAATTATCCTGAAGAACAGCTAATGTCCTTCTGTGGACATTCAGTTTCTGTTCCCTACCTACTGTAGGTAATTATTACTGCTCAGTTGCTTAAGCACTCTTAAGTAATGACAGGTGCTTGTGTTGTACCATGTAGAATGATTCTTATGAAAGATTAAAAGCCCACAGGTGTTCATGCATAGCTCATGTGTTGTATACTGGCACCATGTAATTAAATGTAATTGCTGAACATTCTAAGCTAGATCTAGATATTTTTAAAAAATGAACTGCCGTGGCATATTGAAAAAAGGTTTTGTCTTCATTTTTTACCTCCTCTCCAATCATACCTAAAAGGAACGCCTCGGGTATTTTAGGAAAGTTATACTTCAATACTTCACTTATGAGCAATATAACAAATCCCATATTACTTGTGAATGTAGGACAGGACCATTTATTTTTCAGTTGTAATGATCTTATTTTTTAGTATTGCTTTTTGATCTGATCTAAGTAAATTATCACTTATTGTTTAGAGAAAGTATGCCTCAACTCCTCATTCATTCCTTGGTTTTTTCCGCCCATGAAATGATTTGCTATGTTTTTAAACTTCTCATTAAAAAGGGCTAATGCTATTGATTGGGGGGTTGCTTTTTAAACCAGGCCCCTTACTTACCTGGGATCCATTAATAGGCTATACCAGCTACCTTGATAAACTAACATCCTATCTTGAAAGCAGAGAATGTTATATATGAACTAAAGTATTGAGATGATCTGCCCCTCAATTAATTCTGGGGAAAATAACGCTGGCTTTGCTGTCTTGCTAAGAATTTGTTTCCTACATACTTTACACATAAACTTAATTTTTTACATATTTCACATATAGGAAACTATGTTTTAACGTATGTTGAACTTCATGTGATTTTAAGCATCTTTAAAACTACAAATTATGGTGATGTTGTCCTGGACTTACTGACCTTTGTTCAAGCTTTACTACTGATCTTATGTGGTGTTTAGATTTTATTATGAAATACTGAAAGAAAAAAAAGAGGGTGCAAGTAAGAGCCAGATAGTATTTAACACAATCTGGAGAGAAAGAGCAAACACTTCAGCTTGTGCAGAGCTTCTCCTTTCAGTGTTATATAATTAATTGCACCATCTTTATGAAATGTTGTCCTTCATGGAGATTTTCCGGGTTTACAATGTGAACTGGTGTCATCTTGTATGCTCTCTTCTGCATTTTAGGAAAAAATTCCATTATGAAACTTAAACCTTCCCATTTGCAAGACGACAGCTGAAAACATAGAACCCCTTTGAACAGTCATAATAAAGGAGACAGATAAATGTTTGTGCTTTTTCAACTGTTCCTATCCCGTTGCAAAATAAGTAGCTGTTTTAGGTTTCCGGTTTTGTTTTAAAGTTAACGTTTAGAGACAGGTGGTGTTAAAATAATGTGGAGACATAATACCAGTAAGGCATAAAATACCAGATTAAATACAGCTGCTAATCTCAAATACGTTGGTTTTTTAAGTAAAAATGAAGACCCTTTGATACCAGGCTTATCTGTGATTGCCCAGGGTGGTTGACTGGCTTTAATTTCGGTCTCCTTGGTGGGATGTTCAGTGCAGTCAAAAGAGAGGTCAGGATATAGTGGTAGATCTCTGGCTGATTTGCAGTAGATCACTGAGGATTTCTGACTCCTACTTTAATGATAGCAAACCACCACCACCACCCCCGTCCCCATAAGGCTGCTGAAACTAAGCAAGCTTGAGAGGAAGTGAAGAATGGTTTTTTTGTGTGAAAGGACTGTGAGCTCACATCTGGAACTGAGAACAAAATCCCGGGCTGAGATACACACAAGAGGTGTCCTGTTCCTTAATTCTTAGTATACACCCACCCAGCCCCTTCCTATGCCACTTGGATACAGCTGGTGGACACTTGGTTTTCTAGGGAAAAGACAAGTAGATCCCTTAAACTTGAAGTTCACCCACCCCTTCCTTTGTGAATTCTTAAACAACACAGTGATAAACCCCCCACAAAAATTATTGCATGAAGGATGTGAGAAATATCCTGAGTTCTTATTACTTAAAAGAAAGTAGTCTTCCAGCATTCCTAGAATCAGGATCAAGGCAAATAATTTGCCAAACCATATAGTTTCAGGGAGTGTCCACCAAAGTGCACTCTTAATTTGTCGGATCAAGATAGCTCTTCCTGCGGTTGTTCTTCTGTTGTGTCGAGTTTGGTTGTATGAGATGTGGGTGCATCAGCACTGCTGCACCTCATACCATCCCAAGATCATTTGAATTATTTCCCACTTGAATCCAACCTAATCTTGCTCCAGCTACTGCTTTATAGTTGGAGAATATGTAGGATGGGAAGCTAGAGAAAGTCAGGCAACAGCACTTCTCAAAAGGGTGTGAACAAGTTGTACCTGATCCAGTTGCTGGTGTGCTTGTTGCATTTGAGGGCAGTTGCTACCAGTATTTGGTCTGTGAACCCTAGAAAGAAAACGTGTCTCTGACCTGCTTGCAAAGTGTCAGTTGTCATTAGATTCACCAACCCACTTGTGGATAGGTTTTTCCCTCCCATGTTCAGTATAAGCCAGAAGGTAACAGCTGGCACTTTTCAGCAGTAAGGCAGGCCAACCAGTGTCAGCTATACTGTTAGTTCCAGCTTTAGCTGTCAAGACCAAAGATAGGATTCACACGTATCTCCACCTCCCACTTACAAAATGGAGGTGCTGCTGCCTGCTTCACTTTCTTTCTTGAAATAGCACAGAGAAGGCAGAATATCCCCAGAACCATACTAGAGGGTCCTCAGGGCTGATGTAAGCTACAGTGAGGGGGGAGAGGTATTTGACTCCTTGCTAAATTTGCCCGTTTGCCCTCTGACGAAGAAATGACCAGTCCATAATTTTAATGGTAGGTCTATTGTAGCTGTGAGAGACAGAATAACAACAGGAAAGCCCCCCCAAAAAACCCAGATGTGCCTTTGTTTCAATTCACGCTCATTGATGTTGGACCATCACATGAATAACAGCATGTTAGGCACATGATGTTGCTCGGCTTGAACCTTTGTATATTTTACTATGCACATCAATTCTAGTTTATTCCCACAGTAAGGGAGCTGCCATTTTCAGATGCTGATAAAAGAGCTTCTTGTTCTCTCTACTGTTGCCCTGGGGAACCCTTTAATGGAAGCCTGAATTAATTTTGAGGCTGTGTTCTAACATTTGCTCTAGGTGGTTGATTATATAGCTAATTGTACTTGGTTTAATAAAAGAAACAAGTAATTTAAAAGATAAGACTCTCCTGATTACCTTTTTTATTGCCAACAATGTATTTTGTTCAATCAAGAAATTTATTTAAAATTGTTAGGATTTTTTTATGGTCTGTGTTTAAGGGAATAGATTTATAAGATGAGTGAGTGAAGAATATTTCATTAGGCAAGGTATCTAGAATCAAATCAGTGAATAGTATTAGCTTCTCTCTTGCCTCTGAGGTATTCCTATTAAAACTGCTACCATGACTCAATGTTGTGTGAACTGTCGCCTATTAATTTGAACCTTAAATCTCACAAACCAATCCTTTCAAAGTAGCTTTTCTTGAACCATGTCATAAAATGGTATTTCAAACTACTTGCTCAATGGCGAGTATGGCCCACCAACCATTTACCAATGGACTAACTCCACCATGTCACTTTCAAATGTTGGTTCCCCTCAATTGCACTAAAATTTTGACTTTTTTCTGCTGCTCTATGGAATTATAGAGTGCCTTTTTACAATTATTCTGCTAAGCAGTTTTGTACTGTTTCTGTGAAAAAGCTGTTTCTATTCCACTCAAATTGGGACTGCATTCCATTCTCCTGTGTGAGTTAGACATAGACTACAAAGGGTTTATGGAACCATCTAGTTGAGGAAGCAGTGCAGCCTGATGAGTGAAATTGCATGTTCATGGCACTTTGGAGGAAGAGCTGAGTTGTGACTTTAGATGCACTTAGAACCATAGAATTGTAGAGGTGAATGAGACAACAAGGATCGTCCAGTGCAACCCCCTGCAATGCAGGAATCTTTTGCCCACAGTGGGGCTCAAAACCACAACCCTGAGATTTAGAGTCATTCTCTACCAACTGAGCTATCCCTCATGGACCTTTACTTAATGGGTTAAGTGTCTCGTAAATATGCTAAGAGTACAGCTTGCCAAGGAACTGGCCACCTTTAAAAAAAATTGATTGAAACTGGTTGTTGCCTGAGACCGTTAAATAAACGATGAAGTTGCTATAAGCTTATTAATTGGTCATTCTGACATGAGGAAGGATCAGTTTATATAACATTACAGAGGATTGCGGCTCCTATAATAGAAGTATAAAAGTCATGTGTGCAAGGCGGAGATCAGGGCGGATTTTGGCACTGCTTTATATGAAGTTAGGCATCCCTACAATAAAAATTGTGCATCCCTCACAACTGATGTGTTTTGCCTTTGAGGCTCTGGTGCTTTTTGTACCAAATTTTCAAAAGTAAAATATGACTCTGGCTTTATGGCTGTGACATAAAATTCCCAAAAGTTATAAGGATTGGTAAGGCAAGTAAGGTAATGTGTCTTCCTCCTCTCTCCTTTCTCTATCGTTTCTTTTGGTTGCCTTTCTCGTTCCGCACCCACGCTAGAATCTTGGTGTCCAGCCAGTCCCAATCAAAGTTAGCCCAAACAATCCAATTTGTAAACCCAGTGAGCTCTCCAGATGCTCATTTATTTGTTGAAAATCAGGGCCAAACCTGCCACTTCAGATATTTTCTTGTTTGCTGTTCAGAAGTTATTTGCAATATTTGGCAAAGTATCTTCCATTCTTTACTGAATAAACTCCTTTGCAACTCTAGATGCACTCTAAACATAGTGTTACAAAAGCCAAAATAAATGTCTCTTCTGGCTGATGAGCACCAGACAACTTATCCTGTTTGCTGATATGTCAAATTCTATCAGGCAACTTTAATACCTTTATATCTAAAGTATGAAACTGGCAGTAATATGGCAGATGGTATGTGTTTGTTTGAACCAGGCAGCTAGATAATTTGATTCTATGTATGTAACTAGAGATTTTTTGGGGGGAAATTGTTTATTCCCTTGGATTTTATAATAAATACCACTGCTTCTGTGACAACTAGTTAAAACAAACCGTCCTAAGGTAATAAAACTGAATTCTGGTAGTAAAGATGACACTGCCATGGTCAATACAAACTCCATTCTTCACAACAATAATTTTGTTTTGTACAACCCTATAAAAACCTGGGAATAACTCTTGTACAGTATACACATCCACCGTAGTAATGCGAAAGGAGAAAGTGCAATAGAGGTATAGGTTAAGAAGTGAGCAGATGAGAGTAGATAAGAATTTTAAAAAACAAAATAGAAATAACTTAAGTGGATTTGATTCTAGCCAAACTTCTCATGTTCTTTTTTTTTAAGATTGAAGCAAAGCAGTGCATGGTTTTTGAGAAACATTTCACACCCAAAAGTAAATATTTTTGAAATGCTCTGGGTCATCATCCTTTTTTCTTTGTCTTCTCCACTTCAGCTGCTCTAAACAGACCTCTGATAGAGCAGGTAATGGTTCTGTATAAAGAAAAATACTCTTCAGAGTTGTGCTTTCAGCAAGCTGTAAGAGGAAACAAACAAATTGCCCTGCATACCTATCATGTAAGCACTTGCCTGCATTTGTTCATGGGCTGAAATTGAAATCTGCTTAAAACTATTACCTTGAGGACTTTTTTTATAGGTTTTGCAGGAACGTATGACTGTGGTAGAGCTGAGGCATGTTCCTGCTATTCTTGTCAGCTGTCCCAGAAGCCTCATTTGCCGGAGGGGTTTTATTTTATCAGGTCTGAATGCATTCATTGATAGTTGTGCTTTTCTCTCTCTCAAGCAGACAGTATGCTTGAATGCTGGGTGGTCACATTTGAATTTTTTATTTTTTTAATTTTTTTACTGCTGCTAGTAGTACAAGAGTAGCTTTAATAGAATGCATAGAGTTTATGTGCACACTGTTGTGACTACTGCCCAAAGAATACAAAGGGTGTTGTAGTTCTGTGAAGGGACAGAGTCCATATAGGCAACCATCTTGGGCACCCATTTAAGAAATAAAGGATGCATTTAACCACACATTTTACCCCACTTCTGCATCTGATGATGTTTGCCACTTGGCAGGAAGATACAGACAAACAGGTTACCCAAGGATGAGTGAAATATTGGGCTCCAAGTATCTTCTCCATGTATTTATATACTACGTTTATATCTACCTTTCCTCGGAGGAGCTCGGGTACATGGTTCTCTTCGTATTTCCCCCTCTCAAATCCACCTGTGATCTGTAAGAGATGGTGACTGTCCCAAGGTCATCCAGGGAGCTTATTGGCTAAGTGAGGATTTGAACCCTGGTCTCACAGGTCCTACTCCAGCATTTGAACCACTACACCACACTGTCTTTCCACACCACACTGACTCTAACCTGTTCCCATATGATAGTGGGAACCAGCTTGTTTTCTGTTATGGGTGTGGTGAGTGCTGAGGTTTGAAAGCACCTTTTCATGGTGTCAGCTATGCCATGCCCTTTTTCAGGATACTCCATTCAGTTACCCCTCACTTTCCCCCCACCTCCCCAATATTCCATGCCCACTGAGCATGCTCAGTTCTTATTAGGTGGTTCTGTTTGGTGTTTTCAGGTTCCCCCAAGCCTTCTGATACATTCCTGCTGCTGTCTTATCTTTATAAACACTGGTACAGTGGTACCTCGGGTTACAAACACTTTGGGTTACAGACTCCACTAACCCGGAAGTAGTACCTTGGGTTAAGAACTTTACTTGAGGATGACAACAGAAATCGTGTTCTGGCGGCGCGGTGGCAGCGGGAGGCCCCATTAGCTAAAGTGGTACCTCAGGTTAAGAATGGTTTCAGGTTAAGAACGGACCTCCGGAAGGAATTAAGTTCATAACCAGAGGTACTACTGTACATGGAGAATGAGTTTGGCTATTGGTATATACATCTGGAGCATGACTTTTAATACAGGCATGACCTTTAATACAGGTTTAAATATTTAATAGGAAAAATATTGATTTTGTGTAATATACTAGATTCTCTCTGGAAACAATTTTCACACTATCGAGTTTTGAAACATTTAGCTTTCATTTCTTTCCCCCATGTGACCTTTTTATTCTCACAGTAGACTTAATTCGATTTGTGTTCTAGAAATGCTACTTACGGTAATTGGCACATTTTGTTCACACAGCAATGCTTTTTCTTCTCCTGTTTTTTCTAGGGATATCAGTATGAACAATATAACAAGGTTACCAGAAGATGCATTCAAGAATTTTCCTTACCTTGAAGAGTTGTGAGTATTGAATCTAACCTGCTTTTGTGGCATGGGGTGTGAGTAAAGGTTGTCTGAGAAATGCATGTAAAAGTAAATAGTGATATGCGAATCAACTGGGAACAAAGAAGGCATTGTACTTAATAGTTTTAAAAAATCCTATATGTGCTTCAAAGCCAGGATGCTATTTACATGGAACCTTTTTTATAGTAATTATTTTAATTGTGATTGCAGTGATGACATAGGCTTAATTACAGTGCTATCCAAAGATAACACAGGGACTATGCAATTACCACTGTTTTAAATGGAGCTATGCTAGACTGATTGCATAGCTTTTATAAAATGTGCTATAGTTACTGTGGTTCCCACCAGCCTAGGTTGGGACAAGTACTGTGTATGTGTGTGTGTGTGTGTGTGTGTGTGTGTGTGTGTGGTGTGTAAAGGTTGGGAAGTGTTGAGAAAGTGAGACTTTGTGAGAAACAACCAGATGTGCTCATTAAATGCATCCCATTTCCTTAAATGTTTCATGTGAAAGGGTATTCCTCACTCATGGCCCCAACTGAACATAAATGAGAAGGGGTTTGAGAATGTGGACGTGAACGTGGACATAACAGGCAATGAAGTAGCAAGGAAAAAAATGCTTAAAGTAGAAAACCCTGTGACATATTGTATCTTCTTTCACTCCATTAAAATGGATTTAATAATAATTTAATAATTCCTCAACAGTAGTGTGGCACACTCAAAGCATACTGAGAGTGCTTTTCTTTTTCTTTTTAAAGACAAATTTAAGTTGAAAACCCTGGGAATCTCTCAGAGATTAGGGTAGTGCCTATATTCTTTTTCAGGCAGATGTGGTTAGCTTGTGCCCCTTCAGTCATTGTTGGGCTTGCTGGCAGGGGCTGATGGGAGATGGAGTCCAACAACTTCTCGAGTTCTCCATCTGGAGGTCCAAAGGTTACCTACCCGGTTTTAAATGATTGCTCAAATATGACCCAGTAGAACAGTTGCATGCAAGTTTATAGAATATTAATAGTACTACAACTTGATTCAGAATAATGCCATTTAATGCAATAATCTTAAATATTGGTTGTAGCTGCTACTGTTTAATTGTAAATAGCCTCAAAATAAAATGCACAAGGATGGTAATTGGCTACATGAGAATGTGAGCAGGGAGATCCTTGATGCAAACATTTCTTTGGCAATGTTTTGCAAGGTAGGTGGCCATAGACAAGCCATTGTCTTCAGTCCTAGTCCCTGTCCCAGAATATAGAGAAGATGATACTCCTTGCAGAGTGTTGCAACATACCATGAAAAAAACTAATAATAAGTGGAACACTTCAAACATCCTAACAGCACTATATAATTGCTAAGTTAATAAATAATAGACATTTATTAATATTAAAGGAGACAGGTTATACCAGGTACTTTATATAATAGATTGAAAACTGTGTTGCATGTTTTATTTTATATATAAATATTTCTATATAAATATTTGCTGTATAATATGTTGGTGTCCATCTCCTCAGGTGTTTCTATATGTTTAAAATAAATAAGCAACTCTTTGAATGACTTACATTCATCTCTCCCCACCCCCACCTCTGCCTATAAGTACAAAGCAATAAAACCAAACTATGTGGGTGTTTCAGTCTTTATGTAACTTCTGTAAACTTGGGGTGTGTCTTGAGATGAGGAGCCGAAAGGCAGAACCTTTAGCCACTATATACTTGGAACTCCATTGCACAATACCCAAAGTATCTTTATTGCAAACTGTAATGATAGTGCTTAGGAAGAAGAAGAAGAAAAAGCATAGAAAAGTTTTCCATTTTATTATGGGACTGAGAAATCCTGATTTAATTTATTACTTGCCTTTCTGGTGCAACATTCTAACATATTTCTGTTCCCTTGCTACAAAAATGAAAAGAATTTAAGGTGTGTCTTTTTCATCATGCACATTATCAAGCTCGGAAAGCTATACAAGAGAAAAGAAACATACTCATACTTTGTATCCAAGTATACAAATGTGTGAATAGTGTCACCGTGACCTGGTTCACACGTAAAGCGAAGCTAAACTACGGCTTAGTGCAAACGTGTGGGTTCCTGGAGAGGAGATTATGGTTGTTGTACTGCTGTGAGCTAATACATGGGTCATAGCCACATTATACATTTAAATCGCTCTTGTACTACTGTAGCACTCATGGCTCCCACCAAAAATATTGTAAATTGTAGTTTGTTAAGGGGGCTAGGAATTATAGTTCTATGAGGGTTCTTAACAACTCTCAGCACCCTAATGGGTTCCCAGGGTTCTTTGGGGAAAGCCATGACAGTCAAAGTCATATAAGAGTGTCCCTGGCTTAGTGTGCTGTCCAAATCCAGGCTTGTGATTTGTCTTCCTACAAACAGGCAATGAGTGTATCCAAGGTTTGTTCCTTGAGTTTACAGCTCATGGTTTGTCTTGCTATGACTGCAGTCTTAAGCATAGTTTCCTATCACCTCAGTCACTTGCCAGATCAAGGAGTGTCTGTTAGTTAGCTACCCTAGTGCTTTGACACATGTCATAATTTCTCCTCAGAAAAAAAAGTTCTGTGCTCCCCATTCCTGTTTTTGCTCCACAATGCCACTGCTTCAACTACCAGATGTTTCAACAGTGCTGATTTCTTTAAGTGTTGTTGCTGCATGTTTATTTGTTGTTTTTTTAGGAGTGGTGGGGGAGATGTGTAAATAGTCAGTGGGTGGCAGTGCACTTAATTGGATCTGGGTGGAGTCAGGAATTTCCTGCTAATATTTTCTACTTCTTAGGAAAAAAGCAAGGAGGTTCTTAGCAGGCTTCTTCACTGGTCCTCTTAAGTCTTCTGCGACAACAGCTATTTTCTTCCCAGTGAGTAGTATTTTTCCAGCGTGGGAATTGGGAGGGAAGAATCTGAAATCCCCAGAAGCACAGAAACTAAAAAACTCACCAGCCTACTTCGTCCAAACTCTCTGATACAAAAAGGTTCCACCCACGAACAAGAGCCTCAAGGAAAGCAGCACAAAATAGCAGACATACTTCAACTACGTATTTTGTTGACCTTTTTTTGATGCCGTGTGCTCTAGTTTTCTGACTTGGATTAGCAGGCAAACCTGAAACACTCTCTGCTAACTGTAATGAAAATAGGATGCATTTATTACGACAAAGAGTTACAATTTGTTGAGTTGCAACATTTAGTCCTATGATACGTTGGAATGGCTGTATGGTCAATTTAGTGCGCTTGCTTACACTGCTGGATAAATTTAGGTCTCATTCACAAAACAAATGAGTTATAGGAGAATGGAGTTGATGGGACAGAGGACACAGTATCCTAATCAGAAGGAAGAAAATGAAGTGTGTGAGTTTGCAGGAGAAGGCTGCTAAGACCTTTCAAGTGGTAGATAAATAAATGATTAAGTTAATTTGGAATATGCAGAAAATGTAAAAAATAAAATCAAGGAACTGCAGAAAGGGGGAAGGAAGTTGAGTTTAGAAATGTTAAAATGATTGTAAAATTACTGAAGTGTATAAAATTGAAAATCATACATAAAAACTTTTAAAAAAACCTCTCAGGTGTGTATTGGTAATTAAGATGAAATTCCTACCTGCTTCACTTTAAACTGAAGGAGATTGGAGTCTGGTTCAAGAAAGGGTTTTCTTAAATAGGCAGGAGGAGAAGGTTTTTTAAAAAGGGGGGGAGAAACAAAAGGGCAGGGGACTGGCACCTTCATTAGAAAGGGCAGGAATCAATTTTAAGTTATGCACATTCATTTAAAAAACCCAACATTCAAAAAGAAAATCAATGTCCAAAGCTTAATTAAGATAGATGAGACAGAAGGGATCTATATTAAACTGTGTCCAGGTGTTTCATGCTATCTGACTTGGTAAGCATCATTTTGCTTCTGTTGGGTCACACAGGAGCCTTTTAGTATGCCACAAACTAAAGCAGGCATGCTTCACATTCTAATATATATGTCTTTGTTTTCTATGGTTCATTTTGGCTTCTCCATGCCAGGTTACTATAATTAGCTTGTTTAATCTCCCCTCCTCCCCCGTGGCCTTTCGCAAAGTTTGTTGTTTACATGATGGTGACTTCTAATTATCACAAGGGCAGCCATAAATATGAGTGTCTCGGTTTATACACAGATGAAAAGCAGGGCATGGATTTGTATTATTCACTGCTCTGTTTTGCACTTAACAACTTTTAATTTTCTACGCCATCTCCATAGGAATCTTACAGTACTTAGGAATATAGTCGAAATTCTCTTGTTTTTCTCTATAACAGATACTTGTGTGAAAGTAATTTACAAATGACTGAAATGGAATTGATCAGTCTATAAAGAACAGCTGATCACCAAGGGCTTTGCCAGGTCATTTAATGAGGTGTGCTCTTTAAACAAACATAATATGAATATAAGGTAAAAGTAAAGGACCCCTGAAGGGTATAGTCCAGTCAAAGATGACTGTGGTATGCAGCGCTCATCTCACTTTTCAGGCTGAGGGAGCCAGCGTTTGTCCACAGACAGCTTTCTGGGTTATGTGGCCAGCATGACTAAACCACTACTGGTGCACGGAGGACCGTGACAAGTGCCAGAGCGTACAGAAATGCCACTTACCTTCCTGTTGCAGCTGTACCTGCACTGGTATGCTTTCGAACTGCTAGGTTGGCAGAAGCTGGGACAGAGCAGCAGGAGCTCAGCACCACCGCACAGATTTGAACTGACAACCTTCCAATCAGCAAGCCCAAGAGGCTCAGTGGTTTAGACCACAGTGGCACCTACGTACCTCAATATGAATATGCAACAGCCCTGCATGTGATACAAAAAATAAAATTCTCGTGAGTGTTTGCCTCCAATTTACCAGCCTTCCTTACGAAGGAATTTATATTTCTGCACAGGTCGCTGTGTTTCAATAAAAATAGGTATTTTAAAAACAAATGTAGCTTTGTTGGCCCATTGGAAAACACCCTGAAATCCAGTTGGACAATACCTTTATAATGCCACATAAGTGTTGCAAGCTTTTGAGTTCTCCATAACTACTTGTTTAGGTAAGATGCTACACAAACTGTGTAAGAAGTGAGAAAATTTTTAAAATAAATAAATACAAAAGGTAGGGTGGTGGTGTAACTGACGTCAGCATCTGTGATGCAGTCTTGCTCCAAGATTCCTTCTTTTTCATATAAAATAATTTATGCTGCCAAGATTTTGAGTTCTGTGTAACTCACAGGCTAGCACAGTAAATGACAGCATCACATCTAAAGCATCGCGTTCCATTAAAAACACTAAAATATTGGCTATATTAGGTTCCAATGTGATTTAAGTCTTAATGTAACCCCTAAGTCCTATCTTCCCCCTTAAATTTTTTTATTGGATGTTTTATTAAAAAATAATAATACAGATTTGTGGAATAAATTAACAGCAAACCGGTGTCCCTCAGTCCTAAATTCATTTAGTTAAAAGCACAGAGCAGCTCACAAAAACCGGTAGGGGTGTGTGTACCTACTTGCTACCTGTGATTGTTGTTTCCATAATACTGAGCTTTGGTTTAGAGTTATGTCTGAACCAGACCTCTTTATGCCTATCTCTTTTTTAAAAAATGACTCTCCAACCCCTTTGTGGTTGAAACTGTACAAGAAGCTACTCCCTAGAATTGTGTTGATGTGTCATGGGTGGAATGTGCCTTCCCAGAGGGGTTATGCCAACTGACACTAGGCTGGTTTTTAGCACCCACTTCTCATTAGTTTTTTTTTTTAAAAAAATATTATGTGTTGATGTTGAACAGTATTGTGTTTGCCTTGTTTCTTGCTTTATTTTTATGCTACTGTGTTTTGGAAGTTACTGAGCTTTTTTCAGTTTGGCCCAAAGTTGTTGTGCGCTTTCTTTTTTGCAAAATCTCAAAAAAAAGAGGAAGTTTTTGAGCTATTTTTAAGAAAATTCACCAAAATCTACAATTCTGACATGGGTTGCTATACATCTGGATTTTCCTGGGCATTTTAGTGATTTCTGCCTAGACACTGTTTCCAACTGCTGAATCCTGGCTGTGTCTGGACATATGGCAGCCGTAATCAGGGCCCTGCCTGAGGACTTGTGCTTGCACAATGGAACTTGCGCAGAATTTTTGTTTGGAGAGGGACAGAACCTCAGATTTGTATTTTTAAAATTGATTTAGGGGGCAGCTGCACCCCTTGGCTGTACCCCTACCTTGCACCCCCTGACATTGTCTTGGGGAACACAGGAGAACCTCCAGAACTGTGCAGGGGAGAAGAGAGGGAGTGTTCCATCTGGAAGCTACAGTGCTTGTGTTAATGTGATGTTCAACATGGGATGTTGAATTCCACTCTTTGTCTCCGCTATCAACATTAAGGTTTTCAGTTAACTTGCTTAAGATTGATTTCATAACCACTTTTTATGTGTTGCAATGAACATAAATTCATTATTCCAGTGGACCTTTCAGAGCATATGGGCTTATGAATAGTTCAAGTTATGTAGGTTTTAGCTCAACAATCTAGGTTTTTCCTCAATTTCAACACTTCTTAGCATGTTGTCATAATACTGGGTTTGTGTTGAGCCATTCACAATTATGCTTTTTTTTTCATTTCGCATGCATCTTCTGCTTGTTTCACATAGTTGAGCAGATTTGCCCTGAACTTGAGCTTCGCTGACTGTCAGAAAAGTCACGAAGTGGTTCTGCTTCTGCTGCTGGAGCATCACTAATATGGTTGTCAAGCAAGCCATCCAGAGCACCTTTTGTTATAGGCCTATAAATAGCCTAAGTCAATAAAGTGCCAAGACTATCCCTTTAATCTTTCGTTTGATCTTTGAGGAGATTGGTCAGTCATTCTACTTTAGGGTAGAAAATATTAATTGTTTCTCTATGGGAAAAATGTACAGTCAATCCACTTAAATGTCAGCTGTAGTAAATGTGGTTTTCAAACTTTCCTTGAACTTCAGGCATGATATTTGTACAGCTGCAGAGCTCATGGGTGCTTATAATAGCTATGGAGGAGGGCCATTTCATCCATATGTTCTAGTAAGAGGTCACCATGTTATCCGGTGCAGAGAAAGGGACTCCCAGGAGGTTGGTAATCTGTTGAAATAGAAGGAAATGAAGCACGGAGCCCTTTGTGTGACTTTTAAGACATATCACCTGTGTGTGGCATTTTCATTTTCTGCTGTGAACGAAGCAGTTTTGAATTGTTCTGCACTGCAAATCAGTTGAGTAAATAGGACACTTGTGTGTGTGTCTGACTGATCAGAAGAAACAAGCAATTAGAATAGCATACAAAAAAAAAAGAAGTTATGTTGTATTTCTGAGCTTGGAAGTTTGTCTTGTCTTGTGGATGTCATTCTAACTGCTCTTTTCTGTTTTGATTGAAAATGGAGGTAGAAGGTATAAATGCTTCCCACAGTTGAAACAACCCTACTTATAAAAAACAGGCTTGTGGATGTGAAGGTTACCCTTCCTTCTGAACTTTGGCTTTACTTGGTAGCTTTCATCAGGCAAGGGTTGTGTGGTGTGTTGGAGTGCTGTGGGCCTCAGTTCATATTCTGTTTCCTTAGGTATTTGTTTGATGTATTACAGTATTTTAATATTTTTTTGGAAGCTGCCCAGAGTGGCTGGGGAAACCCAGCCAGATGGGTGGGGTATAAATAATGAAGAATTATTATTATTATTATTATTATTATTATTAGTAGTAGTAGTAGTAGTAGTAGTAGAATCAACTGTATGCTCCAGATTTCCAAGCCCTGTCTTATCAGAAATGTCTAGCCATAACTCATCTTGAGATTGTATTGGACCTTCTGATGTCTCACAGGTTCTTGCAAGTTTAGGTTAAGGCAGTTGACTGACTCACTACAGAGAGGCACATAGGTCTGGAGCACACCTGTCAATATCTTTGGCAGAGGCCCAGGAGGACATCAACAGAGTAAGAATAAATACATGAAGGAGTGAAGGAGTACAAATAAGGAATAAAATGAAACACTGCTTGCTGTCCTCAACCCTAGCAAGAGTTTAGGTAGTCAACAATGATGAGAATATATACGGTGCAACCAAAGTTATGCTTTGTAACATTGTGTAATATGAAATGTGTCTTCTGTTTGGTGTGAATATGTTGGTTGATCTGCTTCAGGAAAAATGTTGTCTTACCCTTAACAGGGGAAAACAGTTTTGTGCTGCTACCAGTAGTTGTCTCTGGTCTTCATGTTCACATTGAAACTTTTTAGGCAAGTAAGAGGAGAAAGAAATCACAT
Organism: Podarcis melisellensis; assembly: GCF_964234715.1. Classification (NCBI taxonomy): domain Eukaryota; kingdom Metazoa; phylum Chordata; class Lepidosauria; order Squamata; family Lacertidae; genus Podarcis; species Podarcis melisellensis. The sequence continues at coordinate 61,804,701 of NC_138528.1, read as the reverse complement.
TTTTTATAAACGCTACTGTCATTCATGTTCTCTCTCTCTCTCTCTCTCGTGTGTGTTTAGGTAGTCTTACCTTGGTTTAGTTGATGATATTGTTCAGATGGATAGCAGAACTACTTTCTTATTCTGGTGATTCATATTACATAGTTATTCCTTGGTATTTATAGATAGTATCCAATGAATTATTTGAGGTGTGTCCAAGGGAATGCATAGTAGAATGTTTTACTTTTTTCTCACTTAGACAGCAGCCTACCATGCTATATCACAAGCGGCTTTTGGAAGGTTCTCCCAGTTTCAGAATTGGCTTGCTATGTCACATGGAAGACTACTGTTTTGAAAAACCCAAATTAAAGACTGAAAAGAGTGCTGCTTCAACTATATAGTTGCTCCTACTTCTGTATAATTATGCAAATTAAGAAAACCATACTGGTATTTACCTCCTCCCCCAATGCTATTTGGAGTGCAGAATTTGGCATTCTTTGTTCTTTTTTATTCTGGCAATAATGTCTGTAGCCCCTTAGGAATACATTTTAATAATATATTAATATAATAAAAATAACTTTTTGTTAAATAGAAATACATTTAAACTCTGATTTTATGCAGTTAGTGTTCTATATCAACACTTTAGCCAAAATCTACTTCGTTATGGTGGTGTGCGACAGTTTTGATTCATGTGTTGTGATTTCCATATTCAAATATTAAAACAACTTGTGACAATTAATTTTCCAGCAAATGATGGCTAATAGGTTTATTTGTGTGTTGGATTACGAACATTTTTAAGATGGGGGGGCCTTGATCATTGAGTTCTTTCTAAAATGCTGGAAATAGTGGTAATGTAATTTTACAGTGATGATTAGTGTAATTCAACTCACTAATATCTTAATAGATATCATCAGCCAGACAAGGCAGATGTTCTTAGTTTGAGTGTTGAATGCCTAAGACATGCAGAAGTAATGTCCAATAAAATATAATGCACACCAAATTACAAAAAAACAAAAACAAAATTCATATGGGGAAAAGTGAGAGGGTTTTATTCATATGAATTCTGACCAATCAGCAGAGAATATAAGGGTATAATGCTATATACACTCACCTGGAAGTAACCCCTGCTAAGCACAGGGATATTTAATTCCCAAGTACACAAGTATAGGATCAGGCTGCACTTCTTTGCTTAGAGGATGTCTGCTGTTCTAGCATTATAGCAGTTAATAAAGACCTGAGCAGGTAAGGGATTCAGTTTACATATTTTGCCAGCTATTTGAAGGCAGGCTAAAACTGCTTCTTTGTATGACAACTCTTTCATTCAGTCAGCATAATGAATAAAATGTAGTAACCTTTTTGTAACATAAGGTGTAAGGGAGCTTGATAAAGGTTTATAAAATCAGGCATGGTGTGGAGGAAGTGGATAAAAAGATGTTTGCTTTCCTCCCCTCTCATGTCATAATACTGAAACAAATGAAGCTTGCTATTTCTCCCCCTCTTCCTTATTACATATATTTCTTTTGAATACACTGCTGAATTGGATCTCTGGGCTGTACTGGTTTCTGAACACACTCATGGGCTAGTTGTCCTCCCATGCGGCTTAGACTGCTAGAGCATCTTAGCTGTTGAGATGCCTGGGAGAGGAAGGAGAGGAGATGGGTTGAAGTTGCTAAGCAGGAGACTTTGAATTTAGCTGGCTGTTTCCCTACTTCCAAGGAGACCACTGTAAGGCAGTGGGAGTCCTGTGCCCATTGCCCTCAGTTACACATGAGTGGATGGCGGCAGCAGAGAGAACGAGGAATAGGACAGGACCTTGGTGCCACTAAGCTAAGCTACAAAGGTGGTGTTGGAGCAGGGCCTCTATCTCCATGAATTTGTCTAGTCCTCTTTTAAAGCCATCCAAGTTGGTGACTATTACTGCCTCTTGTGTTTATCTAGGCACTGTGCAAATAAATACAGTAGGAGATAAGAGATGACAGGTGAGAACTAAGAAGCATGGAGAGGGGAATATGAAATAAAAAGTCTTCTCTACTTCTGCTTAGACTCTCTGGACGTGGCAAATTCTGCCTAAAATGGGGAGGCTGAGTCTCACTCAGAGAGCCAAAGTCTGTACTTAACTTGAGGAATGATGGCACTCCTTACCACAAGGAAATAATTGTGGTGTAGAATTCAGCCATTTTTTAAGGAGGGGTTAAAATGATGACATTAATTGCTTTCCATTTTGTGTCTGGCTCCATCCTTACACCACCCTTTTGTGAATACTGGGCCTCAGTAACTTTCTGTCCTTTCAAGTGGGACCAGAGGGCAGAAAGTCTTTAAAATTCCCTGAAATGTAGAATTTCTGCCACAGAATGTGCAAAATAACCATAAACTTTCTGATGATGATTTCTAGCCATGATGGCTTTAGTATCAGAGGCAGTGTGCCTCTGTAGGGAAACTGTAACACTGAGAGAATTTCAAATGTGAAAATGTTTTATTTAAAGTGTTTGGTGTGTGTGGCAGGCAGTTTACTTCTAACCTAAGCCTGTGATTTACAGTATATAGGGGGTTCTTCAGTTGGCTATCTTCCAGGAAGCAGCTAGGCTTCCTGGAAGATAGACATTTATTAAAGAGGTAACTGTACAACTTCCACCATTATGACATTCTGCAGTAGAATTCAGTTTTTGTATGGATCAATAGAATCCAAAAAGAGCAATCTGTCATAGGTCCCTTAGTGGTACTTCCTAGTTTAATTCACTTGTCTTCCGATAGACTCCAGTGAGATGCTGAAATTCCTTAAGATTAGATAATTCTGAGGGAATAGAATAATACGGCAGTCACCGCACTCTGAACAGTGTGGTCAGTGTTGTCAAGGCTCATGAGCAGGGCCAGCCCATTCATGAGGCAGACTGAGGCAGCCACCGTAGGCAGCAGAATCCAAGGAGCACCTCCATGGGCGCACCTCCCCACCGCCACTTCAACGGTGGTGAAACTAGATGGGCTGCCCTGCTCAGAAGAGTCTACAGCTGGGGGATGAAAAGGTAGTAAGTGTCCTTCTGAGATCTGAGAGAGTATTCTGGCACCAGGCAGCTGTTCAACAGGAAGGTGCAAAGACAGCCAAGTGAAAATCACTGAAGGCTAAAGCTAGGAAGAGAGGCTTTACCTGCAGTTTTCCAAGACAGCTGAATCTGGATTGTCAGTTGGCAGTGGTTGTCTTCACAAAAGTAATGAGTCCCTGATCAGAAACAAAACTTCAAATAGAACCTAGATGAAGCATGTAAATTAATTGGGGTAAAGAGAATCCTGACAAAATGAAGACTTAAGGTGAAGTTGTCTATGCAGCCTGTGAGTTAAGGAGAAGAAATGTGAGTTAAGGAGAAGAAAAAGAGGAAATGCCTGTTGGTTCAGATTAGGAAAAAGAATTAGTGCAAGTAAGCAGCCTTATCTTCAAAGTAACTGTTATATCATAAAGTAAATAACTGCCCAAGCATCATTTCACATCTTTCCTCGTAATAGTATTGTATTACAAACAAGTTTACTATATTATAATATACTTGCTTGATTTTTGCATATGCTTTATGTAGTCTGTTCATCTCAAGTGTGGATTCAGCTATGGTGCATGGTAAAAGACTAATATAGTGGTTCCTCTGGTTACAAACTTAATTCGTTCCGCAGGTCCATTCTTAACCTGAAACTGTTTTTAACCTGAGGTACCACTTTAGCTAATGGGGCCTCCCGCTGCTGCTGTGCCACCACTACGTGATTTCTGTTATCATCCTGAAGCAAAGTTCTTAACCCGAGGTACTACTTCCAGGTTAGCGGAGTCTGTAACCCAAGGTGTTTGTAACCCAAGGTTCCACTGTAAAGGAATTACTTGGAATTGTTTTTAATTGCTTTCCACACCCATCTCAAGGCGATGTACAAAATAAAAGAAAAGCAGCTTTTAAAATAGTTAAAGACAACACAGATAAACTTTAAAACAATACAAAGTAGACACGTATAGCAGATACCTATTTATCCAGCTCACAAAGCTTGTTGGGACAAAAATGCCTTAAATTGTTTCCAGAAAATGCAGGATGTGGGCACCTGTCATATCTTGACAGGAATGCTTTCCCACAGAACAGGGACAGCCACATAAAAAGCTCTGTTCCAAATTACCGGTACTGTGGAGCAGCCTTCTGAGATCTTTAGAACTGTAACTCACAGCCGTTTCAGCAAGCATGGGCAGTCGCCAGGGATGCTGGGAGTTGTAGTCCAACAACACCAGGAGGACACCACATTGGTTATCCCCGATCAAAGGAAAGAAGGAGAAACACCCACATCCACACAGTTGACAGGCCTTTTCTCCCCAGAAATCCAGTGAATTGGAACCACTCACAGGGTTTATGGTGTGTGAGCCTGTTCTATCCTGATTGACATGTGCACCATCTGTGTTTTCATGCTTGTTACAACTTTTCTACAAGAAAACACATATCTTGGATAAAAGTCAGTATTCTAAAGTATCACAAACTTTGTATTCCAAATTAATAAATAAAGCAAGTACCCCTCTGACTGGAAAAATATACACTTCAAATTCATAGACTCCAGCATCCACTTCTCAGATATCCAGAAGACTAAACATCTAGAACAGAGCTTTCCAAACTTTTCCTGTTGGTGACACACTTTTTAGACACGCATCATTTCACGATACAGTACTGTAATTCAGTTTTACTGGCAAACCAGAGGTTAAACTAACCTCTTTCCAGTCCTGGGAGGAATGCAGGGAAGCATTCACACAACACACCTACACACTGCAACTGACACACTAACATGTCGTGATACACAGTTTGGAAAGCTCTGATCTAGAGATTTAGCAATGACTGCCGCTATCACTAGCTCAGTGTATGCTCTGTCCTGTTGGTTGCACCCATATGTATCAAGGCGATGTATGCAGTATAATAAGAACAACTAAAAAGAAAAGTTAAAGCAAATGACTTGAAAAACAACCTTTATGGTTTAACCAGATTTATTAATTAAATGGCAGGGGTGAGGAATCTATCTCAGCCTGAGGGTTGCATTTTTCTGTGCCAATTTCCAGGGGCCGCATAGCAGTAGTCAGGGGGACCAGAGGAAAAGGTGGATAAAGTGATGAAAATAAATGTTAGCTTGGTGCAGTAGGCTAGTTTCTGTATACACTCATCCAGCCCTCTCTGCATTAATCAAATTGAAATCAATGGGACAAGTTAGTCATCACTAAGTTAACTTCCATTGATTGTGATGGTTTACCACTTTAAAAGCACCTACAATTTTCTACACACTGTTTATAGGTTAAAGCTGCCTAAAAATGTAATAGATATGGTACAAAAAAGGAACGGGTAGGGAACAGAATATATAAAAACCGTTTTCAATTTCTAAGTGCAATAAGACTTATTTTGTACAAACATCCCTATTGTATTTTTTCTCAGTGGCATTATTTAATCTGCACTAGCATCTTCAGATCTTAGCCGAGGCATTAAAGCAAACAAGGAAGCAACCAATTTGGCCGAAAATGATCTGTTGTTCGTGTTGGCAGCCAGGAATAACCAGGTGTTTGGCATTTTCTTATCGCTTTCCTAAATAAAACATCTAGTGTTACAAGCATCAGCAGTTGACAGGAATTGGACCATATAACAACAGACTTACTACTGAATAAATGTTTGAAGAGAACACATGAAAGATAAATGGGATAACTCCATCTCAAAGCTGTTTCTGTGATGGTTACTTGGGTGTGGTGGAGAGTCCTTTTTTCTTCTTGTGCATAAATACACATACATACATGTACAATAGCTCTTTTCAGAGAGAATGGAAAGCCAAGGTTTTCTGCTTCACATACTAGTTGCGCTGAATCTTTGGGTCCTCCTTTTTGTGTCTGTCAGGAGGAGATCCACTTTGGGTTTTCAACTAACAATAGTTCATTGTGAGGTCCAGACTTGAGGAACTTTGGTTTGTTTAATGGTTAAAACAGTATCTGGATCTATAGTAGATATTTACGAAGTTTGGAATTTGCTGGTCTATAGAATGGAGATTTTAAAAACCCATAATCTTCAAATAAACAGAGAGAGCAGTTGCTTCTAAGCATGCAGAAAAAGGACAAACAGATTGCAGTAAGGGATTTGAAATTTTCTGTTAGAATTAGACTGACACATCTACTGTAACTTTTGCAGAGTTGCCTTCCATTATTATTAGCATTTTTAATAGGCAGCACCTGTTTGGCACAAAAATTCCCATCTCCACGCAGAATTGACATGAGTAACTTGGCTGGACACCTTTATCCTGCTGCTCAAAACCCTTCTAAAAGTGGATCCTTGGCCCCAATAGTTGAAGGCTGCGTTATCTAGAGTGGAATAGAAATGTGGTAGTTGGCTACAATTCATAATGTGGTAGTTGTGGCTTGACACTTGTAGTTTAAATGTTACTTGTAAACACAGACTCTGAGAACTCCACGCACGATGGTTACTTAAAAACTCATGAGTTGAGTGAGTGCTAGTGAATGGAAATGTGGTACAATCGAATGTAGAGCACGCTGGTTGCTTGATGAATGTTTTGATGTCCTGATGATTTAATGCATTAGACACTTAGAAATATGCTGTATTTTTGTAGCCTATTATTATTACTGCAATCTTTTCCAGACGGCTGGCTGGCAATGACCTCGCTTTTATTCATCCGAAGGCCTTGTCTGGGTTGAAGGAGCTCAAAGTTCTGTAAGTAATCAAATTTCAGAGCTTCATGGGGTAATTCTTTACTTCTTTCTTGTCCAGTCAGCATATTCACTGACGGAATGAGCGGAATTGTGTATTTTGTTCTAGGATTTTTTTTGGACAGTGCAAAGGCAGTAACAGGAAAAGTTCTATTGCCTTGTCACTTTTTAAACAATTCCAGTGGAGGATTAAACTGTGGGTGGCTGGTTGCAACTTTGTTTAAATGTTTATTGCTTCATTTAATTGGGGGTCAATGTGTGGTTCTGAGGGCCATGCACACATGCATAGAGCACTATGGTGTTAGCTTGAATTAGAACTACGTGGGAGCTGCCCTGTATGAAGTTGTTTGGGTGAAGCAGCTTGCAATGAAGTTGCTATCTTTTCCTTTTAACCAAAATTTCAAGTCCCACCACCACGACTGTAATGGCAAGCTGAACATCACCACAATTATGTAGGGACTTCATACACCAAGTCCTTTTTGCATAGGTCAGCCTCCATAGGTTTTGCCTCAGTTGTTCACCATGAATGAAGGCTCGGAATTTAATGTGTGACAGGGAATCCTGTTTGCATGTCTCAGAGCTTCTGATTATACTCCAGGCGTAGATGTTTTGAGGTGAAGAAACACTAATCAGTAGGCTAAAGGATGTGTTTCTGAAGTCATTTTTTGGTGGCTTACTGGACCTCATCTATCTCGTCTGTCTCCCTTGTATGATCTCAATTGAATATGGATTTTTTTCATCACTAGGCACAGGGCTCAGGCTATATTGAACTGTCATTTAGTTCAGAATTCCAGCATGAGGGGAGGGAACATAGACAAGAAGTACATTGGGAACAAACTGTACTGAATTTGTGAATGTCAGTTGAGAGACTTGTCCAATCTGTTTATCCTGTTCATGTTCTTATCCCCCCCCCCTTTCTTTTTACAGCACTCTGCAGAACAATCAGTTGAAAACCGTTCCCAATGAGGCCATCAGGGGACTCAGCGGACTACAGTCCTTGTAAGTTTCCTTGAGAATTCCCTGCTCCTGCATCTGTTTTCTTTCCTATTTTCATCTCTCTCTGAACATACCTTGCATTCTGGAAGCTGGAAGCAGCTCATACAACTCTGTACTTTAATAACTCTTAATTATTCTAAATGCATTTGGAAGGGTATTGCTCATGCTATTTGCAAATGCAAAACTTTCTAAAACAATCAGAAAAACTTCACAGTGAGTGAAAGGGGTTTTTAAATGGAATTGTTACAGGTTCTTTTTGCTCATGTGGGGATACATGATCATAATCAATTGGGTTTTTTCCCCCTAATGAGCAGGCAAATATATCTTTACAACTACTACAGCCCTGGAGGGGAGAAGGGCTGAAAATATGGTGTTTGTGTACACCTGGTGTGTGAGAGTGTATGGATATATGAGTGTGTGACTGTGTTTGTGTGAGGGAGAGAGTGTTGTGTGCCTGCATGTCTGGTGCATGTGTTTGTGACAGTGATGTGTGTAGTTTTTGCTTCACCCATCGTTGGAATGCAGACTGTCAGGAGATTGACCAAGTTCAAATTATCATCAGTACTGCTACTACTACTACTACTACTACTACTACTACTACTACTACTGCCCTGGACCATCAGATCCCAGGGTAGTTTACAACACTTTAAAATTCAGATTTAAAAACCAATAAAACAAACTTCCCTGCATCTGGCTGAAATAGGCCCCACCCTTGATCTAGTGTGAAGATATTAAACATTTTTTCCATAGCACTTCAGTCTCAGCCCAGTTCTGAGTCTTTGGAAGGGGAATTTTCTCAAGTGCAATTCCTTTGTGATCCTACTGGGTCATTATTGAAGCACAGGACAAAAACACAAAAAATGTCATTGAAAATGTAAGGATTTGGCTTGAGAGAGAAAAATAATTCATGTTAATCCTTTTGACCTATAATTCAAGTCCTCCAGCACATTTGTTGATTCAGAATGGTCTAAGGAAGTTCAGAAATGCTTTCAGGTCTGCAAGCTGTTCTGCAAAAGAAATTCATTTGTATTCAACGACGTAATAGTCTCCAGTTACCCGCCACCAACAGAATGGCTACCATAGTTTAGGGCTTCCTTTATTGACAGAATTATGCTACAGCTGCAAAGGCAAGTTTCTATGTATATGTTCTTTAGTATTTTATGCAATTTGTTGTGGCTAACATACTATTGTCTTTGATTTCTGACTATAGAATGCATTGAAATTGTCCTAAAATCAACTAGTTAAAATCCACACAGCAGATTATGTTATTGGAAGAAGTTGCCTTCAAGACAAGGGTGTTCAACATTTTCAAGCAAAAACTGAGAATACCTTATTGTATACTATTGCAATTGTATCAGCAATTGCACAGCTGGTAAACACCAAAGCCTCTTGCTATACAGTAGATCTGAAGGAAAAAGATAGGAACAAGGAAAGAGGCAGTTTCTGTCAAGGTGGAAGAAGGCTGTTAATGATTTTATATCCATTGGAAGTATGCTGAACATACTTTGCCATGATGGACCAGCCTGTTCAAACAATAGAGCAGTCGTGTCAGTGTGCTCCTGGTAGCTCTGCTCTGTCTGCATTTAGGGTGGCTTGTTATCTGCAGCTACTGAACAGCCATCAAGGGCAGCTTCTCACAGAATGTATTCTAGAAGTCTAGCCTCAAGTTTACAAAGGCATGAATGATGGCTAGAGGAGATTCATTTTGGCAACAGATGTCTCATCAACTTGATTACTGTATACTGTGTGCTTGGAGGGTGTTCAAATATTGTCAGTTGTGGAACCTGTAAAGGTAAAGGGACCCCTGACCATTAGGTCCAGTCGTGGCCAACTCTGGGGTTGCGGCGCTCATCTCGCTTTATTGGCCGAGGGAGCCGGCCTACAGCTTCCAGGTCGTGTGGCCAGCATGACTAAGCCGCTTCTGGCGAACGGAAACACCGTTTACCTTCCCGCCGGAGCAGTACCTATTTATCTACTTGCACTTTGATGTGCTTTCGAACTGCTAGGTTGGCAGGAGCAGGGACCAAGCAATGGGAGCTCACCCCGTCGCGGGGATTCGAACTGCCCACCTTCTGATCGGCGAGTCCTAGGCTCTGTGGTTTAACCCACAGTGCCACCCACGTCCCTGTAGACTTGCCTAAAAAGAACTTTAAATGGTTTGATGCATATAGTAGTACAATAGCATTATTAGAAACTGACCTTTTGGGTAAGGATTTGTTCCAGATAGAAATGTTTTGAAGGTATTTGAGGTGTGCAATGTTAAAGCAGATAACTCTCTTACATGTAAAGCACTAGAAAATTGCTGGTCTCACTCTGTTCTCCCTCCCTCCTTTCCTTTGAAAAAGATTTACGTAGCTGTCATCTCAGTCCAAAATCTTCAAGTTTAAACATTACTTAGCTGGTTGTCTGGCAGTATTCCCAACTTTATAGGAAGGAAGCTTTAGGGGGATTTTTTCTTCGTGACAAAATGTATTTCACCACCTCAGAATTTCATGAGTATGGTTTGTGTATGTACTGTATTTTGGTAGCCCTTGATGTACTGAGGTTCAGGTTATCTGAAAAAGTTACCATTTCCATCCTATCTAAGCTTTTGTTAAAGAGTTTATCAGCTCTCAATATTGGCCCAATTGATGGCCAGTAAAAAATGAAAAACACAATAGCTGTTACTGGTCTGTCATGGCAAGGTATGTTCAGCATATAAAACACTGGTTATATCCCAGTGGATATAAAACCATTAACAACCTTCTTCCATTTAAACCGGAACTGCCTCTTTTCTTGTTTCTATCTCCTTCTTTCAGATCTATAATGGGAGAGAGTTCTGAAGGGTAGGGGACATAATAATGGCCTGCTTCCTATATCATACAGAATAGACCCCCTGATAAAATGGTATCTGCAGGAAGCCCTCTCATGCAGAGCGCAGTGATCTATTGAGTATCTAAAAGGTGAGACAATATTTTAGGATATTGACCTTGCCAATTTCAGTGACAAGTGAATAAAAGATTAATATACCGTATTTTTCGTCCCATAGGACGCTCCGTCCCATAGGACGCACCTAGTTTTTTTGGGGGGAAATAAAGGAAAAAATTTTTCCCTTTATTTCCCCCCCAAAAGCAGGTCGGGGAAACCAACCAGGTCGAGGAAGGGCGCTGCACCTCCCTGAGCTTGTGGGGCTGGCCGATGTCTGCCTCAGGCGGCAGGCTGCTATCCGCAGCGTGGGGAGCCCTGTGGGGAACTCCTGCAGGGCTCCCCACGCTGCGGATGTCTGTCCGGCGCGCGGGGCGCTCTGCTTCAGGGTGCTCCGCCCGCCCGGCGGCAGGCTGCTATCCGCAGCGTGGGGAGCCCTGCGGGGAACCCCTGCAGGGCTCCCCACGCTGCGGATGTCTGCCCGGCGCACAGGGCGCTCTGCTTCAGGGCGCCCCGCCCGCCGGGTGGCAGGCTGCTATCCGCAGCATGGGGAGCCCTGTGGAGAACTCCTGCAGGGCTCCCCACGCTGCGGATGTCTGCCCGGTGCACGGGGCGCTCTGTTTCAGGGTGCTCTGCCCGCCCGGCGGCAGGCTGCTATCCGCAGCGTGGAGAGCCCTGCGGAGAACTCCCACAGGGCTGCCCAGGCTGCGGATGCGCTCCCGAAGCGCTGGGCGCTCTACTTTCAGGGCGCCCGATGCTCCGGGAAGCAGGCTGCTATCCGCAGCCTAGACATCCCTGCCGGACCTCCTGCACGGCTGCCCGGGCTGCGGATGTCTTCCTGAAGCCTGGAGAGCGAGAGGGGTCAGTGCGCATCCACCCCTCTCGCTCTCCAAGCTTCAGCGAAAGCCTGCATTCGCCCCATAGGACGCACCCAGATTTCCCCTTCATTTTTGGAGGGGAAAAAGTGCGTCTTATGGGGCGAAAAATACGGTATAACCCAAATGCCAAGAAAGGTTTTGTGGCCACTTTTAAAAGTGTAAAACTAAACACGTGTGTAATCTGTGTTTGCGCACATGCACTTGGTCTCTTGTGACACAGTTGGTAACTCGAAGAAGGCCACAGAATTGATGTGTTTGCTTCATAAAGTCACTGCTCGACTGCCAGCTGTGGGAGTGCTAGCATTTATTAAATAGGCTGTATTGAGCTATGGCAAGGTCTGCTATACCTACAAGTAATACAGCTGGCATGCCATACCTACAAGTAATACAGCTGGGAAAGTGCTTGTTAACTCAAGAGTGGATTTGTTGTCCTTGCCATGATGCAATTTCTGTTGCATCCAGCCTTATCAGTGCTCCCCTCTTAAATCTAATAACTACTTTGCAGTCATTGGAGTGATTTCCTTGTGGTTTTTGAAGTAGCACTTAAAAAGAACAAAGTTCACTCCAGACGTCTGTTGTCCTGAAGCGGTTTTATCTCAAATGTACACTCTGAGATGACGGCTTGTGTCAATATCTCCTGTTTCACTGCTGGAATAATGCTATTAGATTTCCTGAGCCATGCAAATACTGTACCACAGCACCAAAGCAAATGAAGAGAGTAATGAGAGATTAAATCGCAGGCCGCAAGAGTGAACAGAACAATCTACTGAGAATAGAGAACACATACGTGATCTAAATGTACTCATTCCCCTCCATTGTACTCTTTAACATCATTTACAACATCCTCCTAATGCTTTTGAGACAGAACTGGCAGGCTGTAGTGCTGCAGAAATGGAAATTGTGAAGTGTTATGCGTGCGTCATAATCTTGTTCAGTTGTTGTGTTGTTTTAGTAGCTCTTGATTTTTATCTGCTGGTTTATATTTGTTGCTACTCGGTTTTGAGCAATAATATTTAAGTGTATTATTATTTGTAGTTGTTATATGCCTATATGCCAGTTTGGATACTCAAGTCCACAAGCCACTCATAAATTAGTATATTCCTATTGCTTCCTTTACTGCTTCAGAAAAACATCTTGCCAGTTGCTGCTGTTGTAACCTTCAGTGAACTTTCCTGATGTGTCATTCCCTGCTTTCTCCTTCCTTGCTCTCGTGCTCTGGGGCGGGAGGAGCTGACTACTACCGCAAGCTCCTAAATCTCAGTATCGGTGGTTACTAGCAATGATAACTATGTTCTACCTCCATTGTCTGAGTCACTTTGCCTCTGAATAACAGCTGTTGGGAATCACAAGTGGAGGAGAGCACAGATACCCTCAGGTCTTGCCTACAAGATTCCCATAGGCATGTGTTTGGCCAACATGGGAACAGAATGCTGGACTAAGTAGCCTTTGGTCTGATCCAGCAGGATTCTTCTTATGTTCTCAGTACATTCAGGAATAATTTTAATGTTCTGTCTTCCATAAGAAATATATGGTGCTTACTTTGTTCTTGCTCCACTGACCATTTTATGTGTTTGAACTAAAGCGTGAAATGAGACCTAATAAGTTAAAATAATAGTAATTAATATGAGTATGTGCCCAGCAAGCATGAATTTATAGACCAGAATTTAAAATAGATTTCTTATAAGCAAATGTCCAAATGGGAAAGCTGGAGCACTTCTTATGAAAAGAAGAGGAATCTGCTTCCTCCTTAATGGATAACTAAAGCAGACATTTGTAAAACTGCTGCAAAAGCAATGAGGAAATATTACTTGATTGGTAACACTATACAGCAAGGATGAGGAACCCTTTTTGGTTTGATGGGCTCAGTCCTTATCAGGATCTCCCTTGCTGTCCAAATTTGTCAGGTGGGTGGCCCCACCCATCAGTTAACAGCACAATGATGTCAGCTACAAGATGTTTTGTAGTCCCAAAGACAATGTCGTTGCTAAAATGAATTGTGTCCCCCACCCTCCGTTTTAGAAGGTCTCTGCAAGTCCCTTCCTGAAGCATTGAAGCATATGATGTAGGTGTGCCCAGTGTTGCACTGTTTGGGGGCTATTGTCTGTATCAGTTTTGTACTTGCAAAATCCTTCATATCTGCAGATGTGCATGTACTTTTAAACTATATCCCTATAGTATGGAGATTTACAACAGGACAGCGGAAGTGGATTTAGCAAGCCATTATGGTTGCTAAGATACTTTGAGCTTGGAAGGATAAACACCCCCACCATCTATTATGCAATGACATGAGGAACTCACTGTCATTGCTACATAAAGGGTCTGGAAACCAAGCCTTATGAGGAAGGGTTGAGGGAAATGGGCATGTTTAACCTGGAAAAGAGGAGATTGAGAGGAGATATTATAACCATATTCAGATATCTAAAGGGCTGTCACTGGAAGATGGAGCAAACTCCCCCCCCTCCTTCTCTGGAGGGTAGGACTCAAAACATCAGGAAGAACTTTCTGACAGTAAGAGCTCTTCAACAGTGGAACAGACTCTCTTGGGAGGTGTTGCGCTCTCCATTGTTGTTTTTTTTTTTAGGTGGATGGCCATCTGTCATAGATACTTTAGTTGAGATTCCTGCATTGCAGGGGGTTGTGACCTTCGGGATTCGTTCCAGCTATAATTCTCTGATTCTATTATACTATATTAATACTTATTTGGATATCTGGGTGACTCTTAAGAACTTCCGTGTTTTATTTAAGGTGGATGCATCCTTAATGTGAGCTGGCGGTGGTTTTTGGTTTTTCTTTCTCCTTCACATCTTTATTTTTCTTTAGTTTATCAGAGCAGATTTAATCAAAATATAGAACCTGCATTACTAGCTCTGTGCTAAACTACTTCAGCAAAGAAGCATGCTAAATACATTAGTTTTGTAAGAATTTTTGTTGTTGTTCTTTGGCATTACGCATCTCTTGTGTGCTGAGAAAATTTAAAAATGGAATTCTCCTAAAGTCAGTGTGGACTTTTGCCTGCTGACACTGGGAAGAAGGGATGAGAGAGAAGAAGTGAAGCACCATCCACTCCTTCCTTTAAAATAGGATAAATGCTAAGATGCTTTTCAGTCAGCTGTAATATAAGCTCATCCATATTACCATAGCTCTTGTGAAGTACATAAGGGGAGCAGCTCTTTTTGTGTAGCACAATGCATTGGGCTTTAAGGAACCATTCCATAATAACATACTCATATTTTATCTGATTTTTTAAATTATTTCTCACAATGGCTACTGCTTTCAAAATGAAGAATTCATGTGTCGTTGCTAAAATTGACCTGTTTTGAGAATAAAGTCCTTGATCCTTGAGAAGCAGTCACTACAGACCTCATCCATGCTACTAGACTAATACTGGTTTCACAACAGCTTACTATCATGGCTTCCATAAACAATCCTGGAAATGGTACTTTGCTAAAGGATTGACTGCCTACAATTTAGCCATAGATGAGCAGCAATTTTGCTGACAAACTCAACAGGGTTTCACATAGGAGTCTTATCCATCCCTACCTGGAAATGCTAGTGGATGAACCTGGCACCTTTTGCTTGCAAAGGACATGCATTATCATTGAGCTATAGCCTTTTCTCAGTGTTGTGAATTTCTTAGCTCTCTTTTTACTTTATTGTGTGCTTCCATAATTTCTGGAATTATGAGATGGTCTTTCTCACCAAGTTGACTTGTACCTGCCACAAGGACTAAAACTGCATAGAATATGTATAGTAAATATAATTTTATGGTACTGCTGTAACAGTTAATATAAATTAGCATAATGAAGCCTATACAATGCAAAGATAGAGCTTTCTCACTGAAATTATTTTCTGCTACCAGTTCAAGTTGTTTTTAGCAGAATATTATATGACAAAGTTCTAATATAGAAAATCGCTTTAAAAATTATGTAAAGACACTATAACGACTACCTCATGTTCTTGAACCTAGAGCTACCTTGTTCTTCTATTCATTTTCAAATTATGTTGAGAGACTGGAGACACAGAGCTCAGGTCAGCTTCCGTTTACAGTGAAGAAGAAGTGAAATTATTACGGAAGGTGGCCTTGCTGCTGCATAGACTTAAACGTAGAGCCCAGTCAATCAGTAAATAGTTGTGCAACTACCCATTTGTAAATTCTAGGTGTATGCTGTTCAGCTGTTTCTACTGAGCAAAGGCGTTAGCTGATAGATAACATGCACAATGTGCATAACTTATTCCCTTTTTTCTGGGTTGTGCTGATTTGCATGTTCATTTGGCTCATGATGATCTATATTCAGTTTTAGCGGATGCTCCCACAACTTTCATGCTCCCCCCACCCTTAAAACTTTTAAAATACGTTGTTGTGTATACTCTATATATTTTGCAAGGTGTTAAATATTCATATTCTTTTATCTTCAGGCGCTTAGATGCTAACCACATTACTGCTGTCCCAGAAGACAGTTTTGAGGGCCTCGTTCAACTGCGACACCTGTGGCTGGATGATAACAGTTTGACTGAAGTCCCTGTTGTTCCTCTCAGCAATCTTCCATCCCTGCAGGCCTTAACCTTGGCTCTCAACAAAATAACCAGCATCCCTGATTTTGCTTTTACAAATCTCTCAAGCCTCGTTGTCCTGTAAGAATTTGCAGCTTGTTATTTTGCTGAATGCCTACAGATTTTGTTGTGCTATATTAAGTACTTTATTGCCATTCATATAGTAGAAAAATGGCTGCTGCATGTATGATTGTGCTCATCTATAGCAGTGGTAGTATACACATGTGCGGTACATAAGATCTTGTTGCTTGAACCAAGTGGTTTTCAGAACTGACTTTGATAGTACAACTCCCTATTCTTTTATTCAGTGTGAGGGGACTGTTTTTAAATGTTGGTCTCCCCATCCCTGCCTTAGTGATCAACACTGACAATTTGGCACATATATGGTACATAAATGCATTGCGCACATTTCCCAGCTCTTGGGTGTGCACCTTTGTGAAGCATGCTTGCACTGGGTTGTGCATCCAAAAGGGCAACCAAAATTTCAAATGAGTTTGCTATTGGGCTCTCTGCCAAGCTTTATTTACTTAGCGTTTTTGAAAGAGAGAAATCTCAGAAGCCCTTTGGTTCAAGCGCCAATGCAAAAGACAAGGAAAGGGAATCTCATTGGCTTTTTATGGTTCACATGATCAATCTGTTTCAATGATGGGTAGCAAGGAAGCAGATGTGAATGAATTTTTGTAGAACTGTGATGTTTTCATGGGTTCTGTAGGTTCTTGTTCATGCATTACAATCTGCTTGGCTTCCATGGGTCCCACTACAAGACTGAGATGATTTAAGTGGGATGGGTGTGGGAGATAGCACCCCTGCTATTCAAGGAGAAAAGACAAAATCTGGTCACTTTCTATACTGTTCCCTGGTAAGAGTAAGGTATGCACAAAAAAACAGAACTCTTCTGTTGTCAATTTCAGAATTTGAAGGTAACCTCTATCACCTAGGAACTGCATTCTTAAGATGGGGAATGCAGGGTGGGGTTCAAAATCATTAGCTTGCGAGTTCTGCTACCTTGCTCAACAACAAAAGGGGGTTTGTGTATTAGCAACCTATCAGCCTGGATGTTCCTTGTGAGTGCAACACATTTTTTGCTATCAAGTAAAGCTATTTTTGGAACCTTAGCTCCTACATAGTGATTCCTGTGGTTAATAGATTACCCCTTCTGCTTTTTTTCCCCAGGCATCTCCATAACAATAAAATAAAAACACTGGGACATCATTGTTTTGATGGATTAAACAACCTAGAAACCTTGTAAGTATCCTGCCTTTGGGGCTCTGTGATTGAATAAAGCACATTACAAAAGACTTGATGGCATTGAATCTTGAGATTAAAATTTGTTAAGGTTTTGCTTTATAATTATGATGTTATGGTAATTAGTTGTATTTACTTACATATACAAATATGCTTAATACTTTGTTGCACAACCCTGAGCTGGTCACATCACAACTTGCTTTTCTTTCCCAAGGTTTCCAGTGTGGGCAGAACTTTTGGCAGCAGAGCTGGGGGAAATTATCTTTTAAAAAAAATAGTTTTCCAATATTATTCCAATAATAGCCCCATTATAACAATGCCAATTCATATCCAATTAATACAATTCTTAATACAAATTGATCAAATACCATATTATACATTTTTGTTAAAGTGGCCCCCATGTGCTAGATTTGATGGCTTCCTAATTTTTTTTCCCTGTGTTCCAAAATCTTATTAATTTCAGTTACATTCCAGTTAAAATTACAATCCTTTATAGAGCAGCTGCAATTTTGATGATTTCTATTTGTGTTGTTACATTAAGTAATTTATAAAATACAATGTGTCTGTTTTAGATTGCTTTCAAATTGACAATTATATGTTTTTATAAATGTCTGATTATGAAGAAGTTCTGTGATTTCTCTAGTTTTGCTTTGGGAAAAAAATGTACCAAAAAACTGGTTTGTTTTTGTTTTTTGTTTTACTTTGAGGAAATAGATTAATACCAAGCACTTCATAATATTAAAGATGCTGTTCTTTTCAGAGACTTGAATTATAACAACATGGCAGAGTTCCCTGAAGCAGTAAAAGCACTTCCAAGCCTAAAAGAGCTGTGAGTATTATTGTGGCTTCCTTACGTATTTTGTTTTCTCTAACATAAAAACACAAAACAAAACTCCAGGTTTTAAAGATGTTGTCTCTCTCACTTCCTGGCAATCTATAAAACGGGGAACAGCTTCTTTGGGGATCTTCCAGGTACTTTCCCTGAAAGCCACATGTTTTAATGAAAGCCACATGTTTTAATGAAAGCCTCTTGTCTTCTTACTCATGAAGATAGAATGAAACAATGTGCATGCAGTTTTCTTTGCAGTTAGATGTAAGCCTAATCCTGGCTTGCAGCGTCTTGGCCAGGGTTTGGTCTAATGAGAGTTTCCATGTGGTGGGAGTCCACAGGATGCCACCAAGCTTGCGTGGAAGTTGTCCTTCATGCGAACTAGCATCTTCACATGGATAGCCTCCAACAGCCACCTCAATTCCTGTGATTGCAGTTACTCTTTGTAAGATTCTGACCATTAAAGTGTTATCGTTCTTTCCCTAATTTTTGTTTTTAGGGGATTTCACAGTAATTACATTTCCGTGATCCCTGACAATGCGTTTGTAGGAAACCCACTTCTTCGTACTATGTAAGTTTGGTTTTTTAAAAAACCAGTGATTACATTCTTTTGTTTAACGGATCAAGAAGCGATTATATGAACTGAAAATTTGTCTTCTTAAATGTTTTCACTCTAGACATCTGTTTGATAACCCATTATCCTTTGTTGGGAACTCAGCTTTTCAAAACTTGTCAGATTTGCATTCCCTGTAAGTACTCTTGCACTATAGTATGATTGTAACCTTTGTCAGCTCCATTAAAAAGTAACTATAAAATTGTATTTTATTATTATTGTATTATTTGTATTATTATTATTATTATTATTATTATTATTATTAGACTTATATACTGCCCTTCATCCAAAGACCACAAGGCGGTTTACAACATAAAAACACAAATTATATAACATAACAACAAAGAACAAACAGAAACACCCCCCCCCCCACAAAAAAATATAGGTGCCTTTCCCCTCAACTGACTGGGGGAGAGGGCTCATAGTGGGCATCCCCATCAACTCTTTTTCTGCTCTTGGCATGTTCCTGTAAGTATGTTATCTCTTGGAAGAGAAAAAGCCTGGAGCAAGACTAAAATAAGCACACTTTAAATCATTATAGTAAGTTCCAGTTTTGTTGGTTTGTTTAGTATTCTTATGGAGGCTATTACGGGAAAGCTGGTAAAGGTTTTGCTTACAGTGCAAAACCAGAAAACAACAACAAGAGCACTCCCAAATTTATAATTAACATCAACAGTGCTGATAATATCTGTTACACAAGAACGATGATGATGAATTAGCAATGGAGTTGCAAGACTAAAGTTGTGCAGTAGAGACCACTGGGGAAATCACCGTCATACAGGGAGAGCATGTTTGCAGCGTGGAGAAACATGTATGATTCTAAAAGATCTATAAGTTCTGTAGTTTAACTGCTATTTTGGCAAATACTTAATCACATAAATTGTTTGACAGCATCCTAATGTTTATATATTATACAAAAGCCATTGTTTTCCCTGCTAAATTATTGCTTTAAATGGTTGATACCAAATACTGTAGGCAGGCAGTATTTAACAATCTCCAGCTAGGAGATCAGAAGAAGCTGCAGACCTAGTGCTAAGACCTTATAGAGCAGGGGTCAGCAACCTTTTTCAGCCGTGGGCCGGTCCACCGTCCCTCAGACCAGGTGGTGGGCCGGACTATATTTTGAAAAAAAATATATGAACGGATTCCTATGCCTCACAAACAACCCAGAAATGCATTTTAAATAAAAGCACGCATTCTACTTATGTAAAAATACCAGGCAGGCCCCACAAATAACCCAAAGATGCATTTTAAATAAAAGGACACATTCTACTCATGTAAAAACACGTTGATTCCCGGACCGCCCGCGGGCCAGATTGAGGAGGAGATTAGGCTGCATCCGGCCCACGGGCCTTAGGTTGCCTACCTCTGTTATAGAGCAATGTCAACTCATTATGTATTCTGTACACCAGAACCCTTTCATACACTGTTTATGTTCATGACTAATGGTGGAAGCCGATGCTGCCATTCCATTTACGTAGTGGCTTTTGATCCGGCAGCCATCTCTGCTAATGTAAGAGAAGAGAAGGTGATTTCTCCCTCCTTGTTACAGCCTCTGTGTCCCACTTTCCTGAAAAACTGTTCCTGGGGGATCCCCAGAACAGCATGGAAGCAGGAAGGAAAGGGAATCTGAGAAAGTCCTCTCTTCCCTTGTTACATTAGCAGAGGCACTTGCTGGATCAAAATCATTTTTTGCAAGTGGAATTGAAGTATTGGATCCCCTTCCTTAAGCCATGCAATCAATCTATAGCAACTGGGGGGGGGGGTATTGTGCAACTGCTGTTCCTAAATGTTACATGATGCCATTCTTCTGCGTGACTTGGTTTAACTGTACTTGACTCTTACATCCACAACTCCATTGCTGCTACACTATTCTGTCTCTTCTGTGAACTGGATTTTATTGGGCATTGGTTATCATGATGATTAATTTAGGGTGATGCCTTCATTGTTGTTTTCCTATGCTTCCTTGTGAGCACTCTGTTTTCCCCTCTTCCCTTTTCCTTATTGTTCTTTCCCTTGCAAAACCCCACGGTTGTAAATCGGTCATATATTTTGGTATGTTTCCATAAGCTCATCTTGGTGCACACACCCTTTGAAAACATAAGCCTTGGAGATTTGATCAAACAAACCCTTGCAAGTCTTTGCTAAACTGAGAAATGCATTTCAATCACGGTGTGCTTTTTGTACCGCCACCTCAGGATGACTCCCAACTTAGCGTAAAAATGGGATTTGGCTTAGATGAGTCTCACAGCTTCACTTAATCTGAGACCTAATGGTTGTATTACTTGGCAGTGACCATGGCACAAATGTGGTCATTCTTTAGAAGTGCTGTGCTCTGTTCGTAGGTTTCTTGTGTATGCTAAATATTTAAGAATAAAAGAAAAGCTCCTCTTCCTCATTCCGGTATTAAATTCTCAGAGAGGATGTAGTAGGGCCTACACCAGAGGAAAAGACAGAGTAGAGGTGGGGAACCTTTTGTCACAGAGGCCCACTTTCCCTTGGTAGGGATGGGAGGAATCCTTGGGGTCTGCACACTGCTGGTGGCTGCAGACATAGAATGCTTACTCATAGCATTCATTTTCTTTCTCACCCCCCCCCCACACTCTGCCTTACTTACCACTTTCTCTTTCTGCTCTCTCACAAATCCACACATGTGAATTTAACATGTACGTCAGGGTCTTGACTGTGAGCAAGGAAGCTGTCTTGGCAACCAGACCATAGTATCAACGACAGAGCAGTCCATTGGCAAGAGTTCAGATTTTGAACATAGTTCTGAGTAGATGACAAACACATTTTTCAATATTTTGTGTGGGTTCCCCCCCCCAAAAGCATTTGTAATCCATTTAATATTTCAAACATTTTTAAGCTGTGCTTAGAGATTTGTACATTGAGATGTGATGCAAATGTCATTAAATCTAGCACGGATAAATGTAAGTGGAAATGAGATTAGATTGGTATGAACCTTTAATGAAAACCTCTATTCACATAGCACATATCATTGACTATGTATGACCTCCAATGCTGTGCTTCAGTAGGCCTCTGAATACCAGTTGGTGGGATTCACAAATGAGGAGAGTACTATTGTACTCAAGACCTAATTTCAGGCTTCCCAGAGGCATCTGGAAGGCCACTTTGAGAACAGGATACTGAACTTGATGGGCTTTTGGCCTGACCCAGCAGGGCTCTTCTTGTGTTCCTTCTATCCACTAAAGCAACAGTGTGTGTCATTGTATTTCTTCTCCTCCTTTAGGGTCATTCGTGGTGCTAGCATGGTACAGTGGTTTCCTAACTTAACAGGAACCACCAATCTGGAAAGCCTGTAAGTATCTTCTATCAAACTCTATTAATGAACAATAACTAATTCTAATGGTTAGGTTCTCTTTTAAGGAGAACATTTAAAATTAATTTTATTGCTGAGTTTTGGAGATGGGACTTCCTTATCCATATGTTTATGTCACATGAGCCCATTTCAGGCATACTTCCTCCCACGCAGTTACCATTATGTGCAAGGGAGAGTAGGAATTAATCCATTTGCTTCCTCCCCTCATGTGGGGAGCTTTCCTGTACAGAAAAGGTTCCCTGCTGCAGAAGTTCCTTTCCCAGAACATGAAAATCATATGAAGCCAAGAACATGATGGAGGTGTATGGGGCCAGTGAATTCATTCTCACCCTGCTCCTCATTGGATGAAGCTTGGAAACCTGAAATAGGCTAAGCTTTATCTAAACTTAGGGTATCCAGTTAGTTAGAGAGAAAGCAAAGCATTTGTAATGCTTCCTAATGATGTAGGAGATGCACATGGTTAAGCCTAACATCGTTGTTTTTAAAATACTTTTCTGAAAGAGCAAATGAAAAAATGCTATCACTGTTTCTATAAATATTGACCTATTTTTAATCTGTTTCAGTTTTGTTGAATCAACACTCCTAGGGCATTAGTCAAAGGCACATGTATTTTAAAAATGTCCTTTACTGTGTTCAGAAATAAGTGATTGAGTCCTAACTTTCTAGGATGTCTTCATTTTAATAATTCTGGCAATTATTATGAATCAAAGTTCATTCACATGCTTCTGTTTTATTAAACAGGACTTTTACAGGCACCAAAATAAGCAGCATTCCCATTGATCTATGCCAAGAACAAAAACTGCTTCGGACTTTGTAAGTAGAAACTTCTTGGTCCTACTATAAAACCACAAAAGTAGAATATACAATTTATATCAATGTTTGTTAGCATATCCCTTATAAGGAGCAGTATGTGCTATAGATTTTATATGGGGGAAATGGAGCATAATAACCCAAAAAAGTCAGAATTGAGCATGTCAGTTTAAAACCACGCAGATCAGACATCCCTGCTATGAGTCATTTGTTTCGGTTGCCTTGTTTTCACATCACTCTAAGCCAAACTGGAGCTTACTGGGACCGCATGAATGGGCAGGCTCTTGTAGAGACTTGCTAACTCCCTGGTCTGTGTGTTGCTGCAGCCTCTTAGGGATGCAAATGCCCCCCCCCCTTCATCAGTTTGAGCCTCTGTTAAAAAAGGAGGGAGCAATAATCCTTCACTGCTGATCTGCAGACATCAGCTCAGGATAGGTGGCCTGTGCATGTGTATATGGTGTGTGTGAATGCAAGAGTGTGGAGTGGCTAAACCCACTACTGATACGCAGCTCCTGGAGAGTTGACTAATGGTGACTGCAGCCCTTATGAATTTGAGACTTTTGTTTCAATTGCTTTTGTAAACTTCCTAATCACATCCCACATCTATACTATCTTTTAAGCTGAAGTTGTTCGAAAAACTTTAGAGAAGGCAGTACACTTTCTTTGGAAAACAGCTAGTGGGGAAATAGATTGTTATAAGAATGTTGGGAGAGGAAGATTGACCATATATTTGTGACCCTGAATTAGAAGCAGTATACCTTCATATAAAATGATAACGGTAACCTTTTCCTTTTGTTTCCTTTACAAGGGATTTATCTTATAACAACATAAAACAACTTCCAAGTTTTAAAGGTTGCAGTTCCCTGGAAGAAATGTGAGTATAGAGCACTCCCAGTCTAATCTGATTTTCCCTCCCCACCCCACCCCCCACGCCTGAATCTGTGCCACCAAAAATGAAACTCTATAGTTTGTCTACAACTGATAGCAAGAGGACAGTATTTCAAAACAGGCATTCCTTGTTTTCGTCCTAAGTTAATGTTTTGTGACCAGAGTGGGAAGTGTACAAAGTGGTGATAGATGTTAAGTCCTCTCATTACTTCATTGCCTTTTGGTGCATTTCTACTTCTCTTTGTCATTCTTGCTTCCTCCTCGCTCTCTATTTGCCCCAGTGGCTTCTAGACCTTGGCCTTTATTCAGTTTTCAACTTGTGTCTGGGTGGTGTGTGTGTGTGTGTGTGTGAGAGAGAGAGAGAGTTTTAAGCAACTGTTAAGGCCCCTTCGTCTTGTGCCTTGTAGGACATATAATATAAATGCCCTACCTGATGCACAAAATCCAGAGCTCAATGATCCCCGACAAATGTCCAACCTCTGTTTGAAGATCTCCAGTAACAGAGAGCCCACCAACCCTCTATGTAAAATTGTTTCCATTGTCAAACTACTCTTACCACCAAATCTGTCCTCTTGAAACTTAAGCTGTTGGATGTAGTTCTGCCCTCTGCAGAAGCAGAGAATAAATCTTTACCCTTTATGGAGGTGCTTAAAAAAAACAACCAACCTCACAGAACTTGTATTGTTACCTGTCTTCATTGATTTCCTCTGAACCCATTCAATGTCTACCTACTTCTTCAAGTCTGCTGCTCTGAGCAGGAGACAGGATTCCAGTTGAGGTCTAACTAGTGTGGTTTTGCAATAAGCTCCAAGTCCACTTCATGCTATTACTGTGTTGCTAAATTAGGCTTTCACCTCGTATCTTGCTTTATGCTCTCTTCCTTTAACTCCTTCTTTTTCTTTTTTCCCCTCCTGCCTTTCTTTCGGTCTTCCACAGTGTCTTTCATTTAATCATTCATTAATAATTTGAGGTTAATAAGTTAAAAGTGGGGGTTGTTCCTGTCAGGATAGAATGCAGTGTCATGACTGTGCTGCCTTTTGGTGAAAATCCTCCTCTGTGTAACTAATTTCCATATTTCAGATCTTTGCAGCATAATCAAATTGAAGAAATCAAAGACGATATATTCCAGGGGCTGACTTCTCTACGTACCCTGTGAGTCTATTCTCTTTACAAATGCTTTTATTTTAAGTGAAGTGTTGGAAACTAACAGTGGTACTCAATGTTGGTAGCCAACGTACAGTTAACCACAGCAAGGCAATCATTTGTAAAATAGCTCTCAGCCCAGCCAATCCAGCACTCCTCAAAATGTTTCATTTATTTTGTCCCTCCTGTCCCAATGCTTAATTTAGGCATCTCCCACACATATGCACTCCTTTCTCCTCCAATTTAAAACCACATACACAAATCAGTAAAGCCAGATGGTTTGCTGAAATGTCACCACAGACAGGAGGCAGCCTTCAGATGGGTTTTATCCACTTCTAGTTCTGAGCTCACATACGTGCCATGGTTTATTTCCCCTTAAAAATAAATTAGAATGAGATTAGTATTTCATCTGTTATATTGTAAGCCACTTTGAATGCATGTTGCATATGTGGCAGTTACATACCAAAACAAACTTTATAAAATTTATGTTAATTGTTACGTGGGTGTATTGGTTTAAATTCACCCTAGAAAATTGGGGGAGAAGGAGACTGCAGTATTGGTGGCAGGACAGTGGCCAGGAGGTGGGTGCTGTAGGACTTGCAAAGATCACTGGGGTGAGAGCTTGCTTAGATAAGATACTGCAAGTTTTTGATGAGAGAACACAGAAGTGGATCACTGTTTAGGAAGAACAGGTGCTGTATTGCAAAGTGAATATGCCCCATTCATTACACAGAATAACAAACCTAAAACAATAAACAAACAATACTAATCTTAAAACAATAAGGTAATCACAGTATTAGGCAGCAAAATGAATTGCAAAGGGCCCTCTCCCACATCTTCACATAAAGTATAGATCCTGAAAGTGGGGGGGGGGGGGAGCCTCTGTGACAGATCTTAATCCAATAGGTCATGCCAAACTGGGAGGGGGAGCTAATATCTCAGAAGACAGAATCAGGATTCAATATGACCTTAACTGATTGGAAAACTGGGCCATAAGAAAATGAATTTCAGTACGGAATGTTAGGTTATTCCTTATCAGGGTCAAGGATTTGTCCCAGGTAAGAGAGGTAATGACATGGAGTCATCTGAAATCAAATTTAGGTAGCTGGTGCTGGCACCTGGAGAAAAGAGAGCAAGTAGACCTTTATAGTGCCATACTGGAAGGCCATGGTCCACCAAGCCTTGTTTCTCAGTTTTCCAGTGAATAAAATGCCCTTAAGAGAACTGTGTCAAGAAAATTGGTCATTATGACATTGTAAAATACAGTTAAGTTGCAAGTTATTTATGTTTGTTAGAAATTTAGTATGACCTGAAACACAAAGTAATCACTGAAGTGCAAACAATAGCCATTTAGGCATGTCAGTATAAATCACTAACACAATAGCACCTCTTTAAATTGCAGTGATCTCAGCAGAAATTTGATCCACCGAATTGACAAGGAAGCATTTACTATGCTGGGTGCTATTACCAACCTGTAAGTAGAACATTTTTAGAACAGTGCAAGTACCATTTCTCCTTCTCAAAAATATCCACTTCTGTTTCCCATAATGCCTTAAACCCTCATTCAGCTGGCATCCTGAAAGAGCAAAAAGTACCATGTTCCTGCAGCATACAAGAAAACCAGCTACTCACATCACAGCTTGATGTGTGTTGGTGTAAAAAGAATGCCACTCAGCCTGTGAAACTTAGAGTAATTTTGGTCTTCTCTCTTTTCTTGATCCCCTTTGTATGCAGCTCCCGTATTTGCAAAAAAACACACACACAAAACAAAAAACAATAAGTGAGTCATTTCCAGGGAACTTCCAAAGTCATTCAATATCTTGACTTTGCATATGGAACAACCAAGCAGAATATGATTTATAGTGGAGTTTTATACAAATATTAGTATGCATTCACATTTTTAGCAACCTGGAGAAATGAAGAGCATTTATGTGACTCTTGTGTGCATAAGACCGGAAGGAGAGCCCTGCTGCGTCAGACTAAAAGGTCCAACTCGTCCTGCACCCTCTTTCCTAATGTTGCTTACCGGATGCCTCTGGGAAGCTGACAAGCTGAGCATGAAGGCAATATCCCTCCCCTGTTGCTGCTTTCTCCCAGCTGGTTTTCAGGGCCACAAAGTTGTTGAAACAAGAAGTTGTACATACCATCTTGAATAATAGCCACTGATGGACCTTTCCATGAATTTGTCTAATCTCCATTTCAAGCAGTTGAAGCTGGTGGCCATCACAATATCTTCTGGCAGCAAATTCCATAAATTATTTGCTATGAGAAATACTTCATTTTGTCTGGTGGGAGTTTCAGGATGATATTCTTCATTGGGTGACCCAAGTTTCAGTATTATGAGAAGGGAGAAAAATGTCTGCCTCCACATCATGCTTAATTTACTTCTGTCGTGCCCCTCCCCTTATGCTGCTACTCCTGGTTTTTCTGTCTTCTGCTTAGTGACTACTGCATCTAGACGAATACCTCCATCGGGCAGCTGTGCTTTGCTAGGCTGGCAACTTGGCTTGGCCTATAACAGCCATTCCCTTTTGAAATAGCTGCATAGGAAGATAATAGATATTTAAAAGCCAGCTTTTAGATTTGTCTGAAGATGGTGATGGCTGGGTTAATTTCTGTTGACATTTGGAAAATCTAGAAAAAGGTGCAACAAAGGGAAGAGCATTGTATCTCAAAGGAGGAGACCCAGGTTCAATTTCCTGCTCAGACATGAAGCTTACTGGGTGACCTTGGGCAGATGTCCTTTTTTTTTATTACTAGAACATTTATATCCAACCTTTCCTCCAAGGACCTCAAGGTGCTGTACTTTTCTCCTCCTCAGTCTATTTTCACAACACCCACAAAGAGTAGGGTAGGCTTAGGAGACTGTAGGATTTTGAACCCTAGTCTCCCAGGTCATAGTCCAACACTCTAAGCTCTATATCACATTGCCTCTGCTCCTCTCATCATCTCTCAGTTGAACTTGCTTCTCAGGATTGTTATGGGCTATCATCACTTATGATACCCTAAGGTTATTTTTGGAGGAAGGGAATATTGATTGTACAATACTGCTTAGAGATCCAGAAGCAGAGTGTTCCACTCATCCAGTGAGCAAAATGGCTAGATATCTTTTTAATTTTAGATTTGCATATTCAAGTATTTAAAATTAATGTGGTCTATTTTCCCCTCACACTTCGTTTTTCTGTCATCCTTTTAGAGATTTAAGTTTCAATGCATTGACTTCATTTCCAACTGGAGGCTTGGCTGGGTTAAACCAGCTTAAACTTGTAGGCAATACAGAACTGAAAGAAGCTTTGGTGGCAAAGGACTTTGTAAAACTCAGGTAAGTCAGTAACTGGGTCAATACACCTTGGATTTATCTTACTGTCCCAAAATAAAGTCAATCCAGCTGGCAGTTGCTCTTGCATTTCTCATTAATAGGGCTGTGAGGTAAACCAAATACATTTAATTTCCACATAGAAAACTATGGCTTATATATGATGACTAAATCCAGTGCTCACCTGGAGCAAAGATCTTTGTCCAATTTGCCATTATAGGAAGCTCTACTGCAAGCTACAATAGAACAAATCTACACTGGGCCTACCCACCTCTTCAGACTTTCATCAAAACGAATTGCCCATCATTGCTTTACAGAAAAAAAAATACTGTTTTCTAAAAAATCTCTTCAGCTGCTCTTTATTCCTTTACACCCTTTTTCATGTCTCTGTTTTTTTTAAAAAAACTTTTTGTTCTAGTATTTTAGAAGAATGGCTGGCTGTAAATATTGAACATTGACATTTGCACACCATAGATTTGTGGATGTAAGCACAATTATTGGATGTGATGAGGTTACATTATATTTGTCAAATAAAGGAAGTAGTTTCAAAGCCCGTTGTTTCTGCTTGGTGTACTATGGCAAGCTGCCTGTGTACCAGCCTACTATACATGAAGATAATCAGAATAAATAAATTTAAAAATTGTCCAGTAGCACTTTAGAGACCAACTAAGTTTGTTCAGGGTATAAGCTTTCGTGTGCATGCACGCTTCTATAATCAGAATAGATATTGCTCTTAGTTCTTCCTTGACTGAAGTTAGGTTGGTAGAGATGAGAATTCTTGGTAGTTATACCCTCATTTTAGAAGTCCCTTATCAGAGAAGTCTACCAGGCTTGGTTTTTCCACATCTTCTGAAAATTACTGAATGCTAGCAGGCATTCTGAGAGCAAGGCACATGCTCTTAAGCTGATCTAGTATCTCCCAGCACCCCATCAATAGCAGTTTTATAGTTTTTATGGTGGTATAGCTTTAGTGGCAATATTTTTAATATTTTAATTAGTTTCTATTTTTATTTGGCATTAACTTTATAGTTGCAAGCAACTTTTTAAAATATGTCAGGACCCTTCATCTAGATACATGAATCTTTCTGGCACATCCTTAAGGTGGATGAGAGACAGGGGCAATGCAGGAAATCCAGACAGGCAAGCCAGAAGGATTTCATATAAACAAAATTAACAGTGAGGATGACAGGCGTGTGCTTAGTGCTGTGTTTGCCTGGGAATTCACTTGCGCAACAGTGTTGCTCTCCAGGCAGCTTGATGAATGTTCATTTCAGCATGCACAGGTAATAGCACGATCGCTTGTAACATCTTGCTTGCCTTAAGATGACAACATTTTAACATAATGTTGGACTGCAACCAGAGAAACTTCTTAGATCAGAGCTCATATAGAAAATGAATTCTACAGTACTATAGCTGGAACTTTCATAATCTCTCTCTCTCTCTAATATAAAACATATTCTTCAGGAAATCTTATAATTAGCTTTAATCTGAAGCTCATCTTCCTTAGAAGGTATTTTGAAAAGGAAAGCAGTCTCCAGCTCTGAGAGATGTTGTTGTTTTATAAAGAAAAACAAATGTCAATTAAGAATTCCTGCTTGTATTTTCAGATCTCTTTCTGTTCCATATGCTTACCAATGCTGTGCTTTCTGGGGCTGTGACTCTTACTTAAATGCTAACACAGAAGATTCCAGTCACCAAGATTCAGTTGCACATGAGCGAGGTGAGTCCTCCGATATAGTAATAGTGTGTGAAAATGGTTCAAATTTTAGTGGGATTTAATGTTGCTAAGAGGAATATGTAGTATTTCAGTTTGCACAATTCCCACAGGGAGCTTTCAACCTGCTCCAGTCTTCAAGGCTGATGCGGATCAGCATGGTTTATCCAATCATCACATCTTGCCTGCCACAATTTGGGTGTGTATGAGTGTGATACTTCTTTACTCCACTCCCAGCACCAAAGCACAAACACAAAACTGCTCAGTTATGCCATGATCTTCTGTGCTTCAAACTATGGGGAAGCATCCATTGCATAACTTAATGAGAATTTGGAGTGCCATCTAAGAGGATTTTGCAGGCTTTCTCACCACCCTCAAGTAGACTTAAGATATTTTAATTTAATATGAAGCAAAAGTGTAAATTACAGGAATGTATTTTTAAGAGTCTAAGAACCACCCAGTGGTTTCCTATTTTAGTATTTCTCTAGGCCTAATCATCTGCCTCTTTAATCAAGGTGCACCGGAAGGAGATTACTTAAGCAGCGATAAGAATGAGGAACTTGGTCAGACAATAATTCACTGTACCCCCACAACAGGTAACTGGACTGTTCCCTACCTTAAACTTATCATCTGAATGTTTGCATTAAAGGTAGACAGAATTCACCAGTCTGGTAAACAGTCTACTAATTGTGGTGAAATAATTCCGAAAAGATCTTCCTCCTCTTGTGTTGTGCACTACTGTTGTGCACTGCTGTGTTATTATTTATTGTTTTGTGGTTTTATCTTATGATTTTAGCGCCAATTATGCTTGTTTAAATTGAGGCACTTTTGTAGAAATATTCTGCCTTGGTCAGACCACAACTAGAGTACTGTGTCCAGTTGTGGGCACCATAATTTAAGGAGGATATTGATAAGCTGGAACGTGTGCAGTGGAGAGCAACCAAGATGATCAGGGGTCTAGAAACCAGGCCTTATGAGGAAAAGTTGAGGGAATTGGGTATGTTTAAGCAGGATAAGAGGAGACTGAGAGGAGGTATGATCACCATCTTCAAATATCTAAAGGGCTGTCACATGGAGGGTGGAGCCAAGCTTGTTTTCTCCTGCTCTGGAGAGTAGGACTCAAACCAATGGATTCAAGTTACAAGAAAAGAGATTCCGACTAAATATAATGATAAGACTTTTTGGCAGTATGAGCTGTTTGACAGTGGAACAGACTCCCATGAGATGTAGTGGACTGTTCCTTGGAGGTTTTTAAGAAGTTGGGTGGCCATCTGTCATGGATGGCCTTTAGTTGAGATTTCTGCATTGTGGGGGGTTGGACCACATGATCCTTGGCGTCCCTTCAAATTCAACAATTCTATGATTGTATGATTCTAACTAATGCCTATCTTACAATAGTGTTCAAATATGTTAGCGCTGACAATCTAGTATTTCTCACCATATTTTTTCTTTGCTTTTTTTTAAAGGTGCTTTCAAGCCCTGTGAATACTTACTAGGAAGCTGGATGATCCGTCTTACAGTCTGGTTTATTTTTTTGGTTGCCTTGTTCTTCAACATGCTTGTCATGTTAACTATATTTGCTCCTTGTACTTCACTGCCTTCCTCCAAACTATTCATAGGCTTGATTTCTGTCTCTAACTTATTCATGGGGGTCTACACTGGCATATTAACTTTCTTGGATGCAGTTTCTTGGGGAAGGTTTGCTGAATTTGGTATCTGGTGGGAAACTGGCAGTGGCTGTAAAGTTGCTGGGTTTCTGGCCATCTTCTCTTCAGAAAGTGCCATTTTTTTCCTGATGCTAGCAGCCATTGAGCGGAGCTTATCTGCAAAGGAAATAATTAAAAAGGGTAAAAGCAATAATCAGAAACAATTTCGAATTGCAGCTATTTTTGCTTTCCTGTGCGCACTTGTAGCAGGATGCTTACCACTTTTCCATAAGGGAGAGTATTCTGCATCACCTCTCTGCCTGCCCTTTCCCACTGGAGAAACTCCTTCCCTAGGGTTCACAGTTACATTAGTGCTCCTAAACTCATTAGCCTTTTTGCTCATGGCTATTATTTATATCAAACTTTACTGCAACTTGGAAAAGGAAGACCTCTCTGAGAACTCGCAGGCTAGCATGATTAAACATGTTGCTTGGCTAATCTTCACCAACTGCATCTTTTTTTGCCCGGTTGCGTTTTTCTCCTTTGCTCCACTCATCACTGCAATTTCTATTAGCCCTGAAATCATGAAGTCTGTCACTTTAATATTTTTCCCATTACCTGCTTGTTTGAATCCAGTTTTGTACATCTTCTTCAATCCCAAATTTAAAGAAGATTGGAAATTATTGAGATGGCACATCACCAAGAAAAGTGGGACTGGAACAGTTGCTGTCAATACTCAAGGTGGCTGTGGGGCGCAGGATTTTTACTATGACTGTGGCATGTACACACATCTGCAGGGCAACCTTACCATGTGTGAATGTTGTGAATCACTACTTATATCAAAGCCTGTGCCATGTAAACACTTAATAAAATCCCACAGTTGTCCAGCTCTGACAGTAGTGCCTTGCCAAAGACCAGATGGCTATTGGTCAGATTGTGGTACCCAGTCTGCTCATTCTGATTACGCTGATGAAGAGGACTCTTTTGTGTCTGACAGTTCAGATCAAGTACAGGCCTGTGGACGTGCCTGTTTTTATCAAAGCAGAGGTTTCCCATTGGTTCGTTACGCCTACAACATCCCAAGGATTAAAGACTGAAAGACTTTACTGCAAAGCATGTGATTAAAGAGGAGGAAGTGTGATGCTTCAAAGACCATGGCTGTTCTGACCTTTTACCTGGAAGCACTTTTATAACCATCACCTGATGTTAGTTAAAAACAAGGGATGTAGGCAGTGAATGTCTTTAGCAATGTATTTTATATAAGAGCTGTTGCTCTTAATGTAAATAATTGGAAAACCAAAATTTATAATCCCATTGTTTTTTACTCTTTTTTCCAAGCAATTATGTATTACATTCTTAGGCTATTTTTCCATGTTGTTATCCAATTGTAACTTACTGCTCCTGTTGTGATGTGAATTCTGCCAACTTTTCTAGTTAAGCACAATACAACAGAAAGCAGTTAACACACACACACAAATATTTTTAAATGTGATTTTATTATAACAAGGGAAAAAATGTTGCTAACTTTTGTATAGCATTTCTGACTGAATCTCAGGACATTTTACTGCAGGGCCAAAAGAAGAGAGTACTCTTCCCAAATGCAACTGTGAGACAAATACGGGAAAAACATGCTATGTTTTCATAATTTAACCTGTAGCTAACTTTGTCTGGAATGAAAACGTTTATTTCAGTAGACTATTTAAACCCCTCTTAATAGAATCTGAACAGTTTGGTTGAATAGCCTTTCAGCTCAGATACTGCTTGATAGCAAATGAGAACTTTGGGCTTTTGCATGCTGGACAAACGTCAACATGTGTTTTGCCAAATTTGTGCTGTGTGGTCTCAAAGGGCTAGATCCAGACTTCACTGTCCACAGATAGAAAGGCTGCTTGCATACACAGGCAGTTTTTTATCCAAGTGTCCCACTGGTAACGGCAGATTTTGCAGATTTCTCCCCTCCACCTGCAGCCCCCAGTGCCAGCTTCCGCACTATTCTGAAGGATCCCCTAACCCTTGGCAATACTGTGGAATGTATTGCAGGGGGATGGGGGGAACTGGCAAAAGTCACCCCCTCCATACACCCCTTGCCCCAAATGCTGTCAGGAGAATCCCCTGAGCAAAACTCTGTCCAGAGGTTGCTTTTGCCATTGCTCTGACCCTACAACCTCTAGGGTGAATATAGCACTTATCAAAAGTTGCGGAATAGTCTACATACATAATTGGGGGTTGCCTAATGCACACCCAGAGCATTTTTGACATAGAAGACAACAGGATAACCACTATCACCTGAGAGAACCTCAGTTTTGGGATTGTGCCATGTGTCTCGAGAGAGCAAAAAATGTGTGACATGAACAGCCACTGAGAGGTAGAAATGAACATGCTCTTCAGGAAGGGAAATGTTGTTTGGGGTGAAATCATAGTGCATAGTACTTTGCAATAATAATAATAATAATAATAATAATAATAATTAATAATAAGGTTATTTGGAGTAAAAGATTGGGATGTTCACAAACTTCGAAACAAGGCATGTAAGGAGTCCCACAACGCTAGGAATTTCTGCTTTGATGCTATTTTACAGTAATGTGGAAATGGATTGTCTTGCATTAAAGTGGGGGAGGGGCATGGCAAGTTGAATAATTGCATCTTTAGATGTGAGGCCCTGATCGTTTCATAATTATAAGGAGCGATCCTTGATATATGCCCTTAAACTGAAGTCTGAGCAGCATAATATGAATGCATAATCAAACTAAATCTTACATATTTTGGAAGAAAATGTTAAGTTGATTGCAATTCCATTGCCATACCAGTAATTCTGGCATAATTTTTACTAAATGATTAAAACTAGATTGCAGTTAGGAAAATTAAACTGTACATAATGTGCATAAAAAGTCTTTTCTTTGTATTGTAAATTATTTGATAGAACACATGATGGGAAACATGGCTTCAGTGCATTTTGTTAATTAAGGCTACCTCCTGAAATATAACAGCTGCCAGTAGCAGAATGTTTAAATTGTGGTTTATATACTTTTTTGCATTGTAAATAAACATTGGTTGTACATTGTTGTTGTAATAAAACCAGAAGCTTTGTATATCGAAATTATTTAGCTTGTACAAAATATGGGATGCTATCAATCTCGTATACTGTAATTTTTGTAAGCCTAAATCATTCATAGTAAAATCAAAGAAAATCAAAAAGCAAGAGAGAAGTATCCTAGAGTTTTGTGTTTTATACTTTATACCTCTTAAATTCAACTTACAGGTTTAAAATGAAAATTCCTGCTGAAAATATTTAATTTATGGTGTGCATGAGTAGTGCTAACTTTGTAATGTTGCTATTGGTTAGGAAACAAACAAAACTAGCCCACAGATGCCAAAATCAACCAGTGTGATAAATATTCACCCTAACCCAGAGTGCTGTCTGTGCTAAGATGCATAGAATTGTAATGTTTGCTTTCCTGGCCATTACTACAGATATATTTGGTGCATGTAGAACTGCTATCTCTATTAGAGTGACTGAGGAAGCCTGTTTTGTGCAATAGCTCTACATGCGTGTTGAAATCTCTTCTAACTGCAAAAATTAGTTTCTGCTACAGAAAAGTAGCATTTGAAAATGATATTGCCAACTGAAATGAGGCTCAGTTGTGTAACTACCAAATCAATTTTAAGTTTAAATTCTTAGTTTATAACAGGATGGAATCTTTTAAAAGGAACTTTATTAAACATACACACATATACACTGAATATGTTGCTGAAAAGTATTTTCGTGGAATTCATGAGTTACAACTTTTATACAACTCTCTATGCCAGTGATATTCATGTGAAAAGAAATCAGTTTCTTCATCAGTATTTGACAAAATGCATATTTTGGTTTATAAGTATTAGACGTTCTGCATTTCAAAGGAAACTCTAAATTTCACAAAATACATAGCCCTGTTTTACAAAGGTGTTTCTATTTATAAATGTTGGCCTACATTAATAGGCTATTGCATAAAACTTGTTTCAAAGTAGAGTTCCCTCAACTATTACTGAAAAAAATTGCTTTAGGTGGCTGTTGTTACACAGAGAAAATGTTAAAATGACATGTTCACGTTCTCACATTTTATATTCAAAACATTTTAAAAAGAAAATTCTCTTGTATACTCTGATATTGAAGGCTTTAGTTGTTGTCACTGAAAATATCTGAGATCACAAGTAACTCCTTAAGGACTTTAAATGTTTAAAAAATGTTTCACCAGGATCTTGTCATATTCTCTCCTACTTGTCTTGTGTAGAAAAACTTTTTTAGTGGGTTGTAATGACATTGTGACACAGGTGGCGCTGTGGGTTAAAGCCTCAGCGCCTAGGACTTGCCGATCGAAAGGTCGGCGGTTCGAATCCCTGCGGCGGGGTGCGCTCCCGCTGCTTGGTCTCAGCGCCTGCCAACCTAGCAGTTCGAAAGCACCTCCAGGTGCAAGTAGATAAATAGGGACCGCTTACCAGCGGGAAGGTAAACGGCGTTTCCGTGTGCAGCTCTGGCTCGCCAGAGCAGCGATGTCACGCTGGCCACGTGACCCGGAAGTGTCTCCGGACAGCGCTGGCCCCTGGCCTCTTAAGTGAGATGGGCGCACAACCCCAGAGTCTGTCAAGACTGGCCCGTACGGGCAGGGGTACCTAATGACATTGTTGCATAATGGGTGGCTAGATGTTCTGTGAATGAAATCCCTAACAACAATCTTCTCAAAAGCACTTTAAAATGTTTCTGCTTGTATATTGATACACTACATGTTGCACTGCTTAAAAGAGCAGGCTTTTCATGATTCCCATAACAAGGCAGTGCATAATGTTAAAACCACAATCGACTCAAAACAAAAGTTGCAATCAGTTGAGCTCCATTTTAATAAGTAAATGAAGTGAAATCATTGTGGAAGAATAGGATAATCATATGGGGAATTTGTGTATAACACAAGAGTTTATCCACTTATCAGATTTTAATAGAAAATATGATGCTTATGATCATCAAAATAGTGCATATGACAAAATGAAGGGAGGATTTGCAGGGCACCTTGTTGCGTGGGTGGTGCCAGTGGGGGCAGGGGGCAAGCACTCTGCAAACAAGAAGCTTGTCCCTCCCATTTCTAGACTCATGTCCTTAACATGTTGGGATAGCTCCGTTTGTAGAGCTGTGACTCAGTCTCAGGGTCTTGGGTTTGGACCCCATGTTGGGCCAGAGATTCCTGCATTGCAGGGGGTTGGACTAGGATGACCCTCGTGGCCCCTTTCACCTCTTACAAATCTGATTCTAAATACACTGGCTATTTTTCTTTTGGATAACTTAACATTTAGGACACAACTTGCCCACCTAGAAATATACTTTGACTTCTGTGTGCCACCATG
Organism: Podarcis melisellensis; assembly: GCF_964234715.1. NCBI lineage: Eukaryota > Metazoa > Chordata > Lepidosauria > Squamata > Lacertidae > Podarcis > Podarcis melisellensis. Next base: position 61,767,782 of record NC_138528.1, on the reverse strand, counting down.
GGTGGGGTTTTTTTAGTTTTAGTTTTGTACTACACTGCCATAGATAAGACTCCACTTGCGTAGTCTTGAATGGGGTCTGAATATGCTTGGAAATGGCATAGTAGCTGCCTAGCAGTATGACTTCCTTTGTCCTAGTAAATTGTCAGACCAGGGCCACAACACTGGCAGAATAGCTAGTTCCCAAATTCCATCCTTTTCCATTTGCCTGCTTTATCTCTAGCATTTAAAGCTCATTTTACATGTGACACGGACTGTGTAATAAAACTTACCCATGCAGCCTTCTACTCAGCTACTGACTTGTTCAAAGGAGATCTCCAATAGGTGTACAGTGGTACTTCAGATTAAGTACTTAATTCGTTCTGGAGGTCCGTTCTTAACCTGAAACTGTTCTTAACCTGAAGCACCACTTTAGCTAATGGGGCCTCCTGCTGCGGCCGCGCCGCCAGAGCACGATTTCTGTTCTCATCCTGAAGCAAAGTTCTTAACCTGAAGCACTATTTCTGGGTTAATGGAGTCTGTAGCCTGAAGCGTATGTAACCCGAGGTACCACTGTACATTATTATTACTGCGGATGATGATGGCCTAGGCTGGTGGCATGATGGTGGGTTGAGTCATACCCCTACCTGCTGAAGACCTAGAAGATTAACCAGATGCTGTCTAAGGAAGTCTCTCGCTCTTGCTACAATTAAATCTGGACTAAGGGTGATTTCTGCTTAGGCAAACATAAAATCAAATACTGATGGGTTCCCAAATTGGGGACTCCATGCATTAGTTACTTACCGTATTTTTTGCTCTATAAGACTCACTTTTTCCCTCCTAAAAAGTAAGGGGAAATGTGTGTGCGTCTTATGGAGCGAATGCAGGCTGCGCAGCTATCCCAGAAGTCAGAACAGCAAGAGGGATCGCTGCTTTCGCTGCGCAGCAATCCCTCTTGTTGTTCTGGCTTCTGAGATTCAGAATATTTTTTTCTTGTTTTCCTCCTCCAAAAACTAGGTGCGTCTTGTGGTCTGGTGCGTCTTATAGAGCGAAAAATACGGTATTCCTGAACTGAACATACCGGTACCTACTGATTTCTATTATAAGCAGAGATTGTGAAGCAGAAGTTGTACTTGTTCCCACAGCTATTGGTGGGCACTACTGGCATTGCATGATGGCTGATTTCTCAATGCTCACTATAATTTTCTATACAACATCATAGCCTCCCACATTTCTCTGATGGAAAAAGGGATGTCCTACTACTACTACTACTACTACTACTATTAGTATTTACACCACCCATCTGACTGGGTTACCACAGCCACTCCAGGCTTTTTGCTGTATTATATTGTCGGTTCCATAATCCATTGTACCAGTTATGCCCTGAGATAGTGTTGAAAGGAATTCTGAGCCTGTGTTTTTATTTATGGATAAAAGGCAGCATACAAATTTAAACAATAATAGGTGGTGGAGCTGGAAAGTGACACCTGTTGCCCTGGAAGATGGTTTTCCTAATTTAAGTTTCCCAACTGCAGTAAAACCCACCCAGCATAGCCGCCAGTGCTGAGGGTCCCACCTCTCCACATCCCCTGGGTAGGTGCAAACAGTGGCCAAGCTTTGAGAAAGATATATTTAAAAATCCAGCATTACTCGGTTTTATTCCTTACGGATATGTTCCACTGAATGGTTTTTTTAAAAAAATTGATGCACCTGTTTTTTATGGATGGGTATCTTGGCTTAGCATATGCAGATTTCCCTCTCTCTCTTAATCAGGGCCGGATTTAGGTTTGATGAGGCCCTAAGCTATTGAAAGTAATTGGGCCCTTTATATGTCCAGCTGTCCTTTGTCAACAATATATGCTATATGGTAATTTATGGACCTAATAGGCATCTAAAGCCTTTTGCAGATAACAAATAGGAGCCTTTTATTGTTGTTGAGTCATTTAGTCATGTCCAACTCTTCCTTACCCCATGGACCAGAGTGGGCCAGGCACTCCTGTCTTCCACTGCCTCCCGCAGTTTGGTCAGACTCATGTTTGTAGCTTTGAGAACCATCTCGTCCTCTGTTGTCCCCTTCTCCTTGTGCCCTCAATCTTTCCCAGCATCAGGATCTTTTCCAGGGAGTCTTCTCTTCTCATGAGGTAGCCAAAGTATTGGAGCCTCAGCTTCAGGATCTGTCCTTCCAGTGAGCACTCAGGGCTGATTTCCTTAAGAATGGATAGGTTTGATCTTCTTGCAGTCCATGGGACTCTCAAGAGTCTCCTCCAGCACCATAATTCAAAAGCATCAATTCTTCAGCTACACAACACAAAACACTGTTACTGTATGTAGGTTTTATTCTATTTCTTTTTTATCTTACATTTTGGAAATGTACATCGTTTGTTTTTTTCCTTCAATTTTTTTTGAAGGCCCCCAAGAGAGTGGGGCCCTAAGCTATAGCTTGTCTAGCTTATACGTAAAGAAGCATAGTCATTTTATTGCGCTGCTGGTGGCTTGTCCACCGGGACAAGAGGCAGCCCGACACGCGCTCCTTATGGCTCCGCATATTCTGAGCGCTCAGCCCTCCTACTAAAAAGAGCTGCTCCGGCCGAGGCCGGGCCCTCGCCGACTCCAGGCCCGCGCGTGGCTGAGGGCGGGGGCGTTTCTGAAGGAACAAACTATAGTGACGGAGGCGGCGGGCATTGTTGAGGTAATTCAACCAAGCGACGTGGGGCGGGGCTGTGGAGGGGAGGCCGTTTTGGTGTTTCGTTTTGTTTTACTAATTTCGGGAAAGCGAAAAGGGAAGAGGAGACGCGGGGGGAGTAGCCGGGCCCGACTCCCCTCTCTTTCTGAGGACAACAGAGCGGCGAAAGAGGCCCTCAAGGCGGGCAAGCGGGCCGCCGGCGTCGCCGTTGCCATGGCGCCCGTTGCGCGTAGTGGGTGGCGGAGTGGGCCGCGCCGCGGGGACCGCTGGGAGCAGAGCAGGCGCTGCGAGTTTCAAAGCGGCGGCCTCAGGTAGAACGGCCGCTCTCCCGGCGTCGCTGTCCTCGGGGCGGTTGGGGAGTGAGAGCGGCGGCGGCAGCGGCGGCGCCTTAGGGGAGCGAGGTGCGGCCAAAGGCCTGGGGGCCTCGGAGGGATGGAGGGCGAACCGAGCAAGGCCTAGTAGTTGGTCCCTGGGGAGCTGAGGGAACAAAGAGGTTGAGTCCGGAGCTCCCTCAGGTGCGGAAGGCGGTCTTTGAGAAATGCCCGCCGCTCATTCTCACGTTCCTTCCTAGCAGGTCCGTGTCAGCGCCATGCCGACCTCCGTGCCCCCAAGTAGCAGGCGGGGGGCAGCCTATTCCACCCCACCCTCCCCTGCTAGCTCCGACGACGAGGGGGCCGGCAAGTCTTCCTCTTTCTCCCTGATCTCTCCAAGTTTCCACCGAGGTTTCCACCGAGCGAGGCAGGAGGAAGAGGCAACATCAGCTAGCAGGGGATCAGGCATCCCTCAAAGGATTAAACAGCATAGGTAAAGTGTCGCCCCACCCGTGCTGCAGCTCTTAGGCCCTGCTCAAGTGGCCTTGGATTATTTTGTTGCTCAGTATGTTTACATAGAGTAGACCTGCAACTTACACACGTTTCGCTTGTGCACTTTCAGCTGTAGGCGCTTGAGGAAAAAATTAGAAAGGGGGCGGCTGCCCCGGGGGAAATTTGGCATTCCCACCTGCTATCGCACCCAATGTGTTTTGACTATATTGATTTTGGCGTTATGCACTATTGTCAAAACATAACCCCCGTGTAAGCCACGGGTCTGCTGTACTTATTGCTGTTGCTGTTTAGTCATTTAGTCGTGTCCGACTCTTCGTGACCCCATGGACCAGAGCACGCCAGGCACTCCTGTCTTCCACTGCCTCCCGTAGTTTGGTCAGACTCATGTTTGTAGCTTCGAGAACACTGTCCCACCATCTCGTCCTCTGTCGTCCCCTTCTCCTTGTGCCCTCCATCTTTCCCAACATCAGGGTCTTTTCCAGGGAGTCTTCTCTTCTCATGAGGTGGCCAAAGTATTGGAGCCTCAGCTTCAGGGTCTGTCCTTCCAGTGAACACTCAGGGCTGATTTCCTTAAGAATGGATAGGTTTGATCTTCTTTCAATCCGTGGGACTCTCAAGAGTCTCCTCCAGCACCATAATTCAAAAGCATCAATTCTTCGGCGATCAGCCTTCTTTATGGTCCAGCTCTCACTTCCATACATCACCACTGGGAAAACCAGGGCTTTATACGAACCTTTGTTAGCAAGGGCTGTACTTATTGCTTAATACCAAAGACAGTCCCTGCGTGTTTACTAAACAGCAAATGCAATCTGTGCAGCAATGAAACTGAGATACTACAGTATAATACGGTGCAGTATCACATAAAACTACAGTACTGTGCAATAAAGCAATACAAGCCTTTAAATATCTCTGCCTTGAACCCACTGGAATAGCAACCCATTTTGAACTGTATATCATACCGACATGAAAAGTGTTCTACATGCAGAATTCCCCCGGATTGTGGTTGGCAGACTCAACACATGGGTTGCACAACTAGGGATTTGTGGCACGACAGGAGCTGGAGGATCTGTAGAGCTGGCTATGATGTAGCCAGGTGTCACCTTCCTGTCCAGGTGGTCAATAGACTACAGGCAAAATCAGACAAGGCACTGGGGCCTTCTGTGTACCATAATGCATTTTGGACTAGTATTATCTTGTGCTTTGCCTTATAGCATACTGGTCAAAAAACTGATCACTGTGGATTTACATAGATGTTGCATACTACATTCTACATAAAAATGCATTATGTATACGATAGTTGTGCTTGAAATTGTTCTTTTAGTGTTAGTGCAGACCTCCCTTGTTATTCATAATAAGGAAAGCAGCCTGAAACACATGTGGGCTGTGAGAAAGCATGTGTGAGTAGAAGTAGATTTGGATTGCTGAGGCTTAAATTCAAGCCCATGCTTCATCCTGTTCTTATGGACCTCTCATAAAATAAGACAAATGCTTATTACTTTAAAATTGTAAGAAGCAGTAACTGAAAAAGGATTCAGTCTTTACTTCTGAGTAAGGAATATGCACCAATTTTGATGCATTCATGCCCTTCACATTTGACAAACGGTGTATTTGTTTAATACTTTAGCATTCATAACCAGGTGCAAATGTAAAGCTCACTTGAATTTAGGCAAGTTGTGATCTCTCAGCCTAATCAACTTCAGGAGGCTGTTAAGAATTGTAGTTTCGTTTGTTACACTTTTGGTTATACAGTGGTACCTCTGGTTACGTACTTAATTCGTTCCGGAGGTCTGTTCTTAACCAGAAACTGTTCTTAACCTGAAGCACCACTTTAGCTAATGGGGCCTCCCGCTAGCGCCGCACCGCCACCACGTGATTTCTGTTCTCATCCTGAAGCAAAGTTCTTAACCCGAGGTACTATTTCTGGGTTAGCGGAGGCTGTAACCTGAAGCATATGTAACCTGAAGCGTATGTAACCCAAGGTACCACTGTATACCTGTTTGGGCTTTTATTAAGCCACAGAAAGCCTGGTTATTAAAATAATAGAAAGCAACAAGACCTCCATTCAAGGCTGGCATGAAGAAATAGTGAACCTGGTATCTTATTTAAATCCCCCCCCCCAACATTTATATACCACTTGATTGTAATGAAACTTGAGTTGACAAAAACAGTAAAAGTATCAGTAAAAATAAATATTTAAAATATTCAAAGAATGATTAAAATCAGCGATAAGATAAAACCAGATTAAAACACCCAGCTAGTATGTTACCTGCAAATAGTAATATTTAGTAATTCTTTCTCTTATCCTTCCTCCAAAAAACCCTGTAGGAAATATTGCTAAAGATATCTGAGTGTTCCTGGTCTAAGTTCCATTACATATTAACACCATACCCCTAAGCATATTTGCTCAGAAGCAATCTCAGGGAAAGATGGACTAAGAGGTTTTAAAATTTAAAAATGCTATGAGACACCAGTGCCTCATTTTTCCCTATTTAAAAACTAAGCTAAAATAGTAAATATTTGTTTAACTCTTCTAGTATATTGGTATTAGAAAGTCTGTCAAAATGAACCTTTGTCCGGGCATTAGTGAGAGTATTCTATTTTCTATGGCATGTTTATATCAGAGGTAATAGCTTTGATCTTCGACACAGAATAGCTTTGATCTTGAACATGTTTCTCATACTTCTGAAATATTGGTTCAGTGTACAGTGTATGTTAAATGGGTAATACAATATGTTGCTGATTTGTAGACCTCATTAAGTAGTTTGTCTGGTTGACTAATTATTAAATAAATTAGAATGGAAAAATAAATTCATAAATTGTGACTCTTTTAGAAAACACTGGAATATGAATACACTAGCTATTTCAAAAAGATCCTAGTGACTTTCAGTAACATTTTGATGTTGAAACCTTGCCAAGCAATGCTACATTATGTAGACATAGCCCACCTTGCTATGTCACAAAGCCCCCAGTTAGTACGTTATAGCTCAGATAATCCTGAGTATTGTATGTGTAGCTTGTCACATAAAACTGAATTTAGTTATTTAAGAACTATATTCATAAATTGAAAGTCTTTATATGTGAGATTATACCATAAATGTAATTATTTAATGATATCTGATTCCCACGTATCCCCTTAATGGTTAATTATCTGGTTTAGTGAACAGGTTGCAGTCCTGAAATGCATTTTTCTGTGCTCCTTTTGATAGGCTTTCCTCACTGTGCCTACCAGTGTCAAATAGCTTCTTAGGTTCAAGCTACACCTAAACAACTATGCAAGTCAATTTCGGTCTCTTTGTATAAGTGAAATGAGGCTCTGTGATTACAAGTTTCAACAGAGGAATATAGTTCCCTTCTTACTGCTCAAGTTGTTCTTCAGCTGCTTTTCTCCCCTTGGGGAGAGGATTTTAAACAGAAACACAACAGAGAGGATTAATCAGTGTCTTTCTTTCCACCTTCCCATTTTGCTCCTCCCCAGCCTATAATTGTGGCCTTTAATATAAAAGTCAAGAGACCAGTTGCATTTCCATACTGTATTTTACTTTGGTTTTATTTTGTACTTTAATATTATTGTATGCCATTTAGAGAGCTTTGCTATTGTGCATCATAAACATGCTTTTAACTAAGAATAATATTGATACAGTTGTTAAAATAATGTTAAACTACACTCTAGATGGTGCTGCCTTTGATAATGGTTTGGAAACTGTAGTTAGTACAAGTTCGGAATGTGGTATTTAGATTATTAACTAAGACTTTGTGTTACGATACTTGTAGGCAAGTATTAATCAGGTTGTATTGTTTACTGGTCCATATCTGGTCCCAGTTTTTGGTACTGGTCTTGACTTTTGAAGCTCTTCACAACTTAGGATCAGGATCAGACTGATTGAAAACTATATTGCCTCCATGTGGACTGTTTACTTGTGCTTTAAGATCTTCAGTAGATGGTATTATGTCAGTGTCCAGCTGTCTGAGGCATAGTGATGGCTATCAAGAGATGGCCTTCTTTGTAGTGGGTCCATAATCTAATGGTCTCCTCAAAGAAGCTCATCTAGTGCCTACTTCTTTGTCGTTTCAGCATGAGACCAAAGTCCTTTTATTTTTCTAAAACTTCTAGTCAAAACCATAGTCCTTCAGATGTTTTTTTACTTGGTACCTTTTAATTCTACTGTTTTTCCACTGCTGGAATACTTTGTAGGTTAACTGTTTTTGTGTTTTTAAATATAAACTTTCAGACATTTTTATTGAAGGACATTATAAAAGTATCTTAAATATTATACTTTGGTCCTTGTACTTCAATGAATTTTGAAAGTAGTTTGTCAGTTTTAGGAATTGCTTCCAAGCATACTGTACAAAAGTGGAAGATGTACATAATAATACATCTTTGATACCATTAGGTAGAAAATGGCATTCCCATAAAACACTGTCTAATTTTGTACCTGTCACTTCACAGTGCAGACCATTTTAAAGATACAAAAAGGAGAAATCGGCCAATTGTGGAAGAAAATCTCTCGCCATGGGAAGAGTGGTTCCTTTCCAAAGAGAAAGAGTTACGTGCTCGACTACAAGAACGAGCTATGAAGGTGAATACTTATATAATTTACATTTGACAGCAGATTGCCAGGCACCAAAATGTACATTTCCCGTATTATTTGTGAAAAACAGATTTGGATGACTTACCGTATTTTTCGCACCATAGGGCGCACCGGACCATAGGGCGCACCCATTTTGGGGGGGGGAAATAAAGGGGAAAAAATTATTTCCCCCCCCCGGGCTGGGGCGGGGGAAGCTCGAGCTTCCCCCGACCCCAGCCCGCAAACAGGCAGCTCTCTGCAAGCCGTGGGAGCGCTCCGGCTCCTTGCGGAGAGGTCCGCGAAGCCTGGGCGCGCTGAGCTCAGCGCGCGCAGGCTTCGGCATGCTGGCAACTCTCCGCAAGGAGCCGGAGCGCTCCGGCTCCTTGCGGAGAGGTCCACGAAGCCTGGGCGCGCTGAGCTCAGCGCGCGCAGGCTTCGGCATGCTGGCAACTCTCCGCAAGGAGCCGGAGCGCTCCGGCTCCTTGCGGAGAGGTCCGCGAAGCCTGGGCGCGCTGAGCTCAGCGCGCGCAGGCTTCGCCATGCTGGCAACTCTCCGCAAGGAGCCGGAGCGCTCCGGCTCCTTGCGGAGAGGTCCGCGAAGCCTGGGCGCGCTGAGCTCAGCGCGCGCAGGCTTCGCCATGCTGGCAACTCTCCGCAAGGAGCCGGAGCGCTCCGGCTCCTTGCGGAGAGGTCCGCGAAGCCTGGGCGCGCTGAGCTCAGCGCGCGCAGGCTTCGGCATGCTGGCAACTCTCCGCAAGGAGCCGGAGTGCTCCCGCTCCTTGCGAAGAGGTCCGCGAAGCCTGGAGAGCGTGAGGGGTCGGTGCGCACCGACCCCTCTCACTCTCCAGGCTTCAGCGAAAGCCTGCATTCGCACCATAGGACGCACACACATTTCCCCTTCATTTTTGGAGGGGAAAAAGTGCGTCCTATGGTGCGAAAAATACGGTATATTGCTAACTGATGCCATTCACTGGGTGTTGCCACTGTCACATGCTGACAGCTTCTAGGAGCCACAGCTGAGAACTGATTGCGGGGTGGGGTGGATAGGGACCAATGATGCACAAACTACTCAGAAAAAGCACGACATGTCTCCCACCAGAGATACCACTGTTAAAGACAACTTCGGCCCTTTATACATGAAGAAGTGTCTCCAGCCCCATCATTCCCCCTGTGGAATTCCCTCCCATCAGATGTCAAGGAAATAAAAAGCTATCTGACTTTTAAAAGACACCTGAAGGCAGCCCTGTATGGAGAAGGGCTGTTTGATGTTTTACTGTGTTTGATATTTTAATTTATTGGAAGCTGCCCAGAGTGGCTGGGGCAAACCAGTCAGATGGGTGGAATACTAAAAATAGTAGTAGTAGTAATGTTTTGTTGTTGTTATTATAGGAGGTGAATCAGGAAAAGGAGAAAAGGAGGGAAAAACAGGAACGCGAAATAAAAAAAAAGCTGGCTGAAGAGAAGCACAAAGAATGGGTCCAGAAAAAAAATGAAGAGGTGAAAAGGGTGAAGAATTCCATAGCTTTTTTCTTAAATAATGTCTTACATTTTTACATAGCCAGTTATTTCCTTTTTATGTGTACTTGGCCTGGTCTAGGAATAACATAAATTACCAAGCTATCATAAACACTGTTGGATTTCATGCTAATACAGATATTTTTTCCACATTTTTTTCATAGTTCAACAGGAATGAATCGCTTACTTATTCTCCAGGGGTCTGTGCTTAAAGCTTGACACCTATAATGTCAGTGGCAGTAATTAATACGAGTTTATTAAATGGCAGAATATCTGAGCAATCCTACAAATGTCTATTCAAAAGAAAGTTCCATTAAATGGTGCTAATTCCAAAGACTGGGTTGAGGACTGTAGCCTTAGTATTCTTCTAGCTATTTTTAATATCAATAGGCACATCAGTCCTATTCCATTCTGTCCACTTTCAGCATGGAAGCAGACTTAAGTCTACTCCATCCTGTTTCTATACAGAAAACAAAACTACTCATAGGGTGGTCCAGGGGCTACCTCTGAGTCTGTTTTCAATTTTAAAGGTAATTCCATGTAGGGAAACCATTATTTATACAGTCTCCCTGAGAGTGATGGCATGTCATAAATTCTGATGACTCCCAGTTTTGCTATTTGCAATGCACAACAGCAGGAGAGGATGCTCATGTTCCAGATGCTATTCAGGTGGCTGGAATTACCATTAAAAAATGAAAATAGACTCAGAAGCAACCCTCAAGCCCATCTTGTTGTGGAACCTGTAAGAATGTTGATTCCAAAGTGGACTGCAAATCTAGTCTGCTTATTGATCCAGGTGGTTCACATCAGGTGAGTCTGCTTAAAACCAGTTTGTCAATTACACTCCATACCTCCTTTGAACAATGAAAAGTTATATTAGACTGGTATTGTGTCTGGTTGAGATTCAGAGTAGTCTTACTGTAGATCTTCAAAATAGATTAAAAGCATACGGGTTTTGAGAATATGTATGCTAATACTAAATCGTCACCAGGTCACAATCTTTATTTTAGTACATACTTTATTCTATAGATATGCAGAGCTAAAGGAACATTTGTCCTTTCAGTCCACCACTTCCTCACCATATGCAAGAACAAACAGGTTTTGGCATAACATTATTTAAATAAATTATAAGCTTGCCCTTTGAAGCAAAGTGTGGTAGGTTGTGACTAGAATCAATTGGACTGACCAAGTGAAAAGTGTTAACTCTTACAGGGTAAAGTTCAGGGTAAAAAAATTAGTTCAGTTTGAAAGTAGATGAGCTTAGGTTAATATACTCTTTGCATGTTGTATTTTATCTTGGTGGCTAGCCATTTCAGGCAACATTGTGTGGAAATGTGGGATATACATTTAAATAATAAATCAGTAATAATACCTACAGCAGCACAAGTACAGAAATGTTTGTAAAGAAGCACCTTTTGCATAGGTGCACCAAATTTATTGCTTCCTAAGCTGCCATCACCAGCTCACAGAGGAGGTTGACAGTGATGTGGGAAGTAACCACTGCTCCTTCAGGGTTGCATGTGGTACTCCTTTACAATGATTCACTAATGGCATGTGATTGGACCATGCTACAGCAGATCCCAGCAGATCTGTATACCAGTTGTTGGAAACCACAGGAGGGGAGGTTGCTCTTGTGCTCTGGTCCTGCTTGTGGGCTTCCCATGGGCATCTGGGTGGCCACTGTGAGAACAGGATACTGCACTAGATACTTTTTCCCACAGACTCTTCATATGTTCTTACATGTACTTACTAGTATCATAGAACAGTGACATCTGTTTAAACCATAGTAGTATAAACACTTCAAGCCCTGATTTAATTATTGTCAAGTTGGAGAAGCTGATACTAGCAGATGAGGTGTACAGTGCGTGTTCAAACAGGGAAGGACAGCTGAATGAATTAGAATTTCCTCATGACATAGAATGGCATCTGAATAAATGCCAAGCAAAATGGTTAGCAGGATTATAGAAAAGGGATAATGACAAAGGTATTTGGTTTATGTATTGCTTCAAATCACATTAGAGGGTGGGGTAAGTTTTGTAAAGGTTTTTCTTAAGAGAAGAATCTTAATACGGTCTGCTCACCCTTGAATATCTTGGCCGAAACTACTTTCATTTATAATATAACCACCTCTCTGAGAACTCGGAGTAGCATACATGGTGTCATCCCTCTCCAGCATTGCTTGTGCATAAATTGGCTAGGTTGACAGCTATTAACTCAATGTATCTTGGGGAGGTTCAAGGCTGAACCTGTGACTTAGCAGTTGAAGTCCCAACACTCCAGCCACTACACCAAACTTACTCTTCTTTTCGTTTTGTATAAAGGACACTAGTAGGCACAGGAAAATAAGTGAAAGCGTTCTTAGTGCAGTGTTGAAATTCTTTAAAACAGTAATGTGTAAGTCAATGGAATCATTACTGTTTTATTAATCTGATCTTTTTTATTTTCCTTATTTATTAAATTTCTATACCACCCTTCAAGAATCACAGGGTGTTTACAATATAAAAATACATGCAATAATAACAAACTAGCCTGGTATGCATTGCTGCTGTTTGCAAGTACCACTGTTTGCAGTAATGAATGTTTGTAAAGGGTAGAAGGTATTGTAAAGGTATTGCATTATCCCTCTATTCCTTTTAAGTTTTTGATTGAAATAAAGTTGAAAAGGGGTATGCCTGCAAGCTTCATTTGTTTGTGTTATCTCTAATAATGTTCTTGGGTGGAGTAGTGGGAACTGAAGTCTTTCATCCTAAAAATAACTGGTATTTTTAGAATTAATTTGATAGAACTCTGATTGTCAATGGCATTAAAGGGTATATAAACTCATCAGTAATTTAAAAAATAGATCATATCACTAATGAAGACAAGATCAAAGCATTTTTTCTGAGAAGCAGACTGAAAACACACATGTATTTTGAAGTGTAGACATGACAAATATGTGGCTTTCTAGCTCTTTTTATCAGGACCAAAAACTCACTGAGGTAATGGACTGTCTATACAAGTTGTATTTTTCTCTTAACTAATAAATTGTGGAACAAATAAAACTTTAAACAACATTTAATATGATATTAATCATAGAAATAAATAGGCAGAATTGAACCAGGGTCTCCATGCCAATCACTCTGAAACAAGCCTGAGCAGTGGGAAGAACTTGATTTAGGGCCTGACACACCCTTCTATGTTCTAGCCTGTGTTCTGGGTTCCCCTTGGCTAATCCGGGCATAAGGCCCTTTTCCAAGAAAATGTGAAGCCAAGCAATCTAGGCGGTCTCTTTCATGAAGCATGAGTACATTAGCAAATACTGATTTCCCAAGCCAGTTTATTAATTTACAGGGAACATAAAAACTCACAGCATAAAAAAAAATTGCTTACACTTTTATTGTAGATTGTCAAAGGCAGCCAGAGCTTTCTGTTATTTAACTGGTCCTTTTGTTTATAGTGTCCAGAGGTTGCTGCATGGAGTTATCTGTAGCTGTCCATGCTTGGCCTAGCTGCAGGTAACTCATCTCTTCATCTGGATAACCATCTACAAACTGGTCATATCTCTTTCACTGTAAAAACACAACACAAAACACACACAAAGAAACCACCAACTTGAGTAATCATATCAAGACTTTCATACCACCTGTGCAACATTCATGTGAATCAGTAGTGTCAGTACAATGGGAAAGCACAGTGTTTCCAGATACCAGGGGCTATTCACATTTGAGCTGAATGCTGCAAGAAGAATGACAGAAGCGACCTATCTGGACCAGTGAATTACCTTAATCTGGGTTTTATCACTTCAGTAGGTCAGGTCATAAATACTTAGTGTACAAGAAGAAAAAATCTACAAATAGAGAACAAGGATATGAGGGGAAAGGGTTCTAGTCTAGTCATCTTTTTGTAGGAGTTGTTATTACTGCTCTCTCTTATATGTTTTCTATTATTATCTACAGGAAAAACGGGAAAGGGAACTTAAGCTCAGCAAAGAGATGGCAGAAAAAGCAGCCAAAGAACTTGAGAGAGCACAATCAAAGGAAAAGTCACGAGAGATGTATCAGGAATGGCTAAAGAAAAAGAAAATGGAAGAAGGTCAGAAGAAGAAGGAAGAGAAGGTAACTTTTATCCCAGTTTTTCATTTGAAGAGATGCTGATCTGGTTTTGGTTGCTCTTAGAGGTGTAACCCACACATAGTTCTCATCTGGAATGAGTTCCCGTTTTGAGGATTTTTCTTATCCTCTACTTTGCAGCTTGGCTTACTTGATGAATTTATCTGTATAGCTTTGTTGATTAAGTTAGTCTTGGGATCATAGAGAAATTTATAGCATACTGCATGTGCAATATTGTAAAAGAGATGCCTTTCAGAGAGATTAATGGGTGATGAAGATGTATGCTTATGTGAGGAGTAATCAGTTTTTGTTGCAGAAAAGGGACTGGGGTACAGTGAAGCTTGTGAACATTGAAGTGTTATTGAAGTTTATTAAATGCACACTTCATTTTCTAGCTCCCCTTCATGGTATAACTGTTATTCACAGCTACATAAGATTCACTGGATTTCTAAAAGAATTGTGTTTTTCTTCAACTGGTGCCAGTTTGTAGATTTTGCAGATATACGGATATACCATTCTCTGAAAGGTGTATTTTTAAACCAACAACATATCTTGTTGGACTGATATTGTGATGCAACTGAAACATGTTACTCCATAACAATAGTAATAACAAAATTTATATAGTGTTTTTTGATTGTTCACAGCCTTCCACCCATATATCATGTCAGTAATCTGGACGCAATGCAAGGGGTTGGTTTTGACCTTTAAGGTCCTTCACGGCTTGGGACCAGGCTAGCTGAAGGACTGCCCTTTTCCACATGTACTTACCTGGACCCTGAGATCTTCAAACATCCTTCTCCAAGTGCGCCCACTGAGTGAGGTGTGGCAGGTGGCTATGGGAGAGGGAACCTACTTGGTGGTAGCACCCTAGATGTGGGATGTTCTACCCAGAAAGGCTCACCTGGCACCTGGTTTATTCTCATTTTGGCACCAGGTGAAAATCTTTTTTATTTTATTTTCCCAAGCCTTTTAATCTCTTTTGGCATTAAGGTGTTTTAACTCTACAACTCATTTCTTTAAGCTGTATTTATACTTCTAGTATCTTATTACTGAATTTTAAATTGATTTCTTTCTCGATTTATGCTTCCCTGAGAACTTTGTTATAGGGTGTCCTCTAAATACTGTAAATAAACTCTTCTTTAAGGTAGGTCAGTAACATCTCCATATTACAGATTGTAGGACTTAAATAATAGTGTTCACCTGGTGAATTCATTGCTGAGATTACATTTGAATTAGGGAGAGGATGCATCACTACACTGTGTCCTGATAGTACATTGGTGGCCTTGTTTTGTAAATCATGAAAACATACATGAAACTTTTGAAACACCAAATGCATAAACCAGCCAAAATTAGAGACTTTAAAATCTTGTTTATGTCAGTGTTGGAATTAGAACATGAGTTTAAATCTTTCAAATTCAAATCAGTAGGACTTACAGGTGCTTAACTATAATTGGATTGTACCCAGAGTAATTGGTTACAGTGGTGAAGTAATACATCTGGAAGAAGACAGTTGTATTAAGACATTTTGGCATTCTTGGCTCTTTTCCTTTTGTAGGAGAAGGAAAAACAACGGGAAGCTGAACTACAAGAGAAAAAAGAAAAATCAGAGCAGATGTTCAAAGAATGGCTGCAAAATTCCAAAACTAAGCCCCGCCAAGCATCAGCTGGCTGTGCCTCTGCAGATGGGAAAGATACTGGTTTGTATCTGTACTAGACAGACTAATACAGTCTTCATAACTTGTGTAGCAGGAGCAGTTTTCTGATACTTTTAGTATTTATTTTTGAATATTTTGTTTTAAATGTTCATCTGCTAGAATGCCTTAGCCATAGATGTGGATACAGACAGGCCACAAACAGTAGATGTTGCCCCACATAAAGGAATGTGTATATTTGGTCCCATTCCACACCCCAAATAACTTAAGATTATATCATTGGAAATCTACTTTTGAAAGCATTCATTTTGGTCAGTAGAGTTCAGTAAAATATACTGGCACATACATTCTTGTTCTTTGCAGTGCCTATTCTTCCAAGAATGCTTTTCTATTCATATATTTATTAAATGTTTAATCTGCCTTTATACTGATTAACATCTTCCAGAGTTGATGGCAGCCTCCTCAATTAGAGAAGACTCCTTGCTGCAGAAGTTTAAGCTAAACTTGTGAGCATCTGACAGAAGCCATGCAGTGCTAATGGGAGCAAAAAGCAGTTCCATAGTTTCATTGCACTCACTTTTCCTCTTCACATGAGTAATGACTGAAGAGGGCTAAAGATTATGGTTTCTGCCTGCACCTAAAACAGGCAGACCTTTCAAGGCAAATGTAGCCACCACCTTTGAGACAGACTCATAAGTTTGGACCTCAGCTCATGATAGGCCTATTGAAGGTTTTACCAATAAAGAAAATCGGCCTCTCTCTTATATCGGCCCAGAGCTAATTTTTGTGCAGTGTAGAAGTTGTCTTTGGGTAGATATAATCCTGAGTCAAGTTATGCAGGCTTATGCCCTTTTGAAATCAGTTGGCCTGACACCATGTGCATGACTCCAGCCTGCCTACCCACCCTTGATCCTTTTTTCAATAAAACACATCCTGTTACAGCCAGAAAAGCATATTTGTTGTTTCTGGCCTTATTTTTCCCCTAGAAAAAAATAAGCATACTTGTCATTTAAACGACATTTCTTTCATAGTTATTTGCCAAATGTGTTGCACTTATAAATATGTTAACCTAAACTATTTGCTGGGAGAGGCTGCTGTTCCTTTTGAACACAAAACAGCACACCAGGCACAAAACCAGTTGCTGTTTTGCTTTGGTTTGATTATAGATAGTGGTGCATACTTCTTTCATGCTTTGTCTTGGGACATTGTTACAGTACTTGCAGACAGCTGCTGTCACTTGTCTAAGTAATTTATTAAAAATATTCTTCCCAGTTTTGTTCACAGTAGAGAACATATTCCAGACTTTGTTTTGACCACTCCAATGAAATGTATTTACATTTCTTTCCAGACAAATAGGATTGTTATGGCAAAGGCACCACATTCCTGCTGCCATAATTTAGGTATAGCCCATGCAGCACGCTCTCCTTCTCTGATAAACAGTGATAAAAATTAAGCAATGATGAAAATAAACTGACCTTTAACATTAGCATTTTGGGTAGCAAATTCAGGACTCTCACACTGGTGAATGGAAGGAAATTGACAGAAGAGGAGTTTTGTGTCTCTTCCTGTCCCCCTGAAATTGTCTCTGGAGGGTTGGAGCATGACATAGATCGCTTGGGGAGGGAGGTCACCTAAAATTGGGCAATGCACCTTGCTCAAACCAAGCTCTACTCACACGTGATGCCTCCACCCAGTTTTGTGTGACTCCCCCTTGCTCCCACTGGCAGCCTCCTGTGCCTCATGCCACTCTGTTTAGGAAAGTTTCCTTACCCTCCAGGGAGTGATGACAGCAAAGTTCCCTTCCATGAACTTTCTTAAATTCATGGGATATCAGGATCCGAGACACTGTTCATTATACTGCTGAGATCTACAGAGTGGAAGTATATTTGTGTATTTATTGTCCTGTAAATTGCCCAGGGATGTATTAAAGACATCCTTAAAGGCCATTGTAAGGTATCGTGAGATCTCAGTTGATCTTTCAGGTGAAGAAAGTTAAATAGGATACAATATAGGCCAGCTGATCCCTTATTTGTTACAGACTATAAAATTGTATATAAGGTATAAGCTCTGAAAGTGAAAATAAATCCTGGTTCATTGAATGTAGGAAAGGAACTATGCAGACTATAACTGCTGGAAGGATTTGTAGTCTTAGGTAGATGGTACATTTTAAAAAACCCAAAAAACTTTTGTGTAAAATTTCATTAAAGTGGCAGAGTTCTTGGGCAGAACAATCATAAGCTGTTGATGGGGGATGCTGTGCAGAGAGAGAAATCGCTACTTCCAAAGTGCTGGCAACTTCTGCAAGCCATGGGGGGGGGGGGGAGAGATATGGCTTATTTATTTATATCTATTTTGCATTTCAATGACACTAATGAAAGAAGAAATAAGCCAACTCTGCAGATAGCGTTCTTTCTCACTTTGGGTGGAGGTGTCAGGAGACAATGGAACTTTAGACAGCTCCAAGGTCTCCCTGATACAATGCTGACATCTCTCCCTGTGTCTGGTTCTGCTGTGCTTGGAGAACCACTTTCAGTAAAGCAGTAGCTGAGCTTTCCACTCCTGCACATAGCAGAGCTCTGCCTGCACAACTCCCTCTTTGCCTGTAGAGAGGTGGATCTACAGCATCTTCCAGCCCCTCAGCTGCCCTCCCATGAAGCATAGAATGATCCCTGAATCTTAACTTAGAATGACTAACCCTGCAGTCTTGTCTACTCAGAGACGAGCCTTTCTTTGTTCAGTGGGTTTTGTTCTTAGGTAAGTGTTTAGGATTGCACCCTAAGAAACAATGTTATTGCTAATAGTTTAGATTGAAACACTGTGCTTCTTTAAACATTCCAGGCTATCCAGAAGGAAGTACATATCCAGCTCCAGCCTTTTACAATCCAGTCCCTTGGAAACCAGTTCATGTGCCTCCTCCCAAGGAAGAGAAGTATGTTTCAGTGAAGAAAAATAAGAGGCCTAAATCCAGTCACACATATAGACCTTCAATGCCTTTTCATAAATCCAAAAGCAGTCTTTATATTGGGTCATTGTGCAGAATCCAGAGATAGTTCAGGGCTCATTATTTTTATTTTAACTTGGCCTTATAGTGTAATTTATGATATATTACTGACAACATTTTGTGAACAGCTATCCTTAATTGTAGGCAAATGTTTTTGATTTTCTTGTTAAAATAAGGCACGCAGGACAAAATCAGTGTCATTTTAATGTATTATATGTAATGCATTGTGAGCCATATTTTAAACAATAAAAAGTAATTATTTTCAATCTTTCCCTAATATTCTTCTACTTTAGGTACTGTATTTGCAGATGCAACTTCTAGTGCTCCTGTGCTTAGCGTTGAGATTGTTGCTTTAGAAGTTTATAGTAATGTCAGAGTAAGAAGGCATATATTTTCTAAGAGTGAGATTTTGGATTTAAGCTCATTTGGGCCTGTTAACAGCTGTGGGACTATGTGTGCTTTAATCTAACTGTACTTATGCAACCAGTTTGCAGAGTGTGACGTCAAGGAACTTTCTGATACCACTTCTGTTAAATGATTTGTGAAATGCTCCCCTTTGCTCTACTATAACCTGCTATGGAATAACCAAACAGTATTTATTTTATGTAGCACTGTTGTAGCTTTCCAGAGTGTACTACATTTTCTGCTCCTCTAGGCTCTTTTCTGGTGAATTTTAAATACTAACTACTTCTTTGTGGATTTCTAATAAGTAAATAGTGGTTTAAAAAAGGTAAAGGACCCCTGACAATTAAGTCCAGTCGCAAACGACTCTAGGGTTGCGACACTCATCTTGCTTTTGTGGCCAAGGGAGCCAACGTTTGTCTGCAGACAGTTTTTCCAGGTCATGTGGCCAGCATGACTAAGCTGCTTCTGGCGAAACCAGAGCAGCACACGGAAACGCCGTTTACCTTCCCACCAGAGTGGTACCTATTTATCTACTTGCACTTTGACGTGCTTTCGAACTGCTAGGTTGGCAGGAGCTGGGACTGAGCAACAGGAGCTCACCCCGTCGCGGGGATTCGAACCACCAACCTTCTGATCAGCAATCCCTATGCTCTGTGGTTTAACCCACAGTGCCACCCATGTGTGGCTTATTTAACAGTTTTGAATACGTCTTCCTTAGTGCAGTGTTTTGACAAGCATTTTTTTAAAAAAAAAAATCTTTACTTTAAATATAAAAGTAAAGAATTTTTTAAAAAATGCTTGTCATAATAATATAATAAAAACAATTACTAGAAAATGTAATTAGTATTCTTTCTGACTCTTTTTGGCTGCTATTTCTGTAACTATGGTGCTACCTAGCCTCCTGTATATTGTGAACTATATTCCAGTCAGATTTAATATACTTATTCGGGCTAAACCCCTCTCCCAAGTGGCTTGTATCTTGTTGCATCTTTTAGAACCATAATCTGTTGTCTATTAATTAACAACAAAAGTGCCTTCCCCAAAACTTTAAAAAGTGGTTAAAACATCTGTAGGCTTATTTAGTTGTTACTGTACAGATTGTTACTGCTCATTCAACCCTAAATGCAGAAAAAGCAAGCCATTTCATCAGAATCTGTTCTAAACAAATAACTAGGCCCGGAGATTTTGGGTGGAATTCAGCATTGTGCTGAGGAGATCATTGCCAGCACAAGTATTTCAGCTAGCCAGATGGGAACAATCTCCTTTTGCTACATGCACTGTTCTGGGGTTTCTCTTGACCCCCCTAAGCAGATACGGGGATAACACATATGGATGAGAGGATGGCATGTCTCTTGCACTAGCAGAACTTACTGTGCTGGCTTCCACTAGCTCTACAATTTAGTTGAATCTGGTGCATTAGCTCTTCTGTTCCTTTAAATGTGAGACGATAATCTGCCTGTAATGCCTTCTTATTCCTTTTAACACTGGGATGGGGAACCTTAGGCCTGGGGGCTAAATGTGACCCTTCATGCCTCTGTCTGGTCCTCAGATTCACCCAAGCAACTCCCCTCATCAGCCCGGTTATGCACCA
The DNA here is from genome assembly GCF_964234715.1 of Podarcis melisellensis. Classification (NCBI taxonomy): domain Eukaryota; kingdom Metazoa; phylum Chordata; class Lepidosauria; order Squamata; family Lacertidae; genus Podarcis; species Podarcis melisellensis. Next base: position 61,747,479 of record NC_138528.1, on the reverse strand, counting down.
TCAAGCACTTTTGCTTGGTAGGAGTGCGTCTTTCAACTCTCAATGCTTCTTGCCTACCTGGTTGGAGGATAACAAGGGATAGGTGGGTGTGAAGAATAGTAGCCTCCTGTACAAGGGTAAAATTCACATTTATTGCTCTGTCCACTTTTGCCTCCATCCCATGCACCACTGGCATTTGACTCCCAGAAGGGAATGTAGCCATACATTTCTGCAATTTTGATCCATTTCTTATTTTGATTCATTTGTGTGTAATAAAGGGGGGGGGGAGAGAAAGATTTTCCAGAAAGCAAAGTTTATAAACATCTAAGTCTTTTTACCAACTAGTATATTTTTTATGTTTTTACAGTTGTTATTGTAGTACTATGTTTTTATGTTGTAGTTTGCTTGTTATTTTTTCCATAAATGCAAAATTTATAGATCTCTAAAAGTAGAAAAACTAAAGAACTAGAATATTTGTAAAATATAGTCAGAGTAACCATTTTAAAAACAACAGAATAATTTCATGCAACTTCACAAAATTACCTCTATTTAAAAAACTAACCAACAATATAAACCCTTTTCTCATTTATTTTGTAAGTAGTCATTTCAAAGAATATAAAGTTTCATAACTTAGTTACAATTAATTAATTAATTAATTATTATTTATTATTATTTATACCCCGCCCATCTGGCTGGGCTTCCCCAGCCACTCTGGGCGGCTTCCAAAAAAATATTAAAATACTATAATACACCAAACATTAAAAGCTTCCCTAAAAAATTTGCAATTATGAATATATAATCCGTACTATAAGCATCAAAATTAATGCTTTAAATTTAAACATGACTTTTTTTTACATTTATTATTTCATTTCATTGTCTTCTGCAGTTCATATAGCTCTGATTCGGCAACCCACCAAATAAGCAGTTCACAAGTTCTAATGCTTGTTTTCCAAGAAAGATGAGTCATAAAGAATTCTTAAATCATAGTCCTGGGTCTACTCCAGCTTGGAGGGAGGCCTAGGCAAAATGCCTTTTCATGGGCGTCCCCCCTCTCAGTCAGCCCTGGCAAGCTTACCTGGCAATGGGCAGCAGTACGTACTTCAAAGTGTGATCAGCAATTAGGTCAACCTGACATTTAATGCTTACAACAAAACATTGCTTTCAGGAATTATTGAAAACACTTAACTAGTATTGTTTGGGGCACCAGGTCAGAAATCTTTTTGGGGGTGGGCGGCAAGGGGCTGGGACTGACAGGGCATTTTCAAGAAGGGACCCTGATAGAGTGCTGGGGCCCTGGCATCCTCCCAAAGATACTGGGTGCTAACATTCTCTCTGAGCAGGGATGTGCATTACTTTCCATCCTTTACTCCATTTCACTGACTTTCAAATCGCTATTGAAATGGTAGTCTTCCACAAATATCTGCATAAGGAATACTGTATTTTCAAGATCATGGAGACAGAAGATAACTGCTAAACAAGTAGCTGTGTAATCTCTTATTTGTATCAGGCCAGTATTCAGAGAAAGGCTTCTGTTTGGGTAGTGTTTGGCTGCCTTTTAGGGATTAGTTTAAATGACTGTTGAAAGCTTATTTTTAGTATGTATATTAAGCAGGGATCATTGCACTGGTTCTCGTAGCTCATTGTTTACCTGGTCTTTGTAATTGCAGAGTTTCAGTCTCAACCAAAGTTCGCCTGTTTGGGAGCGATGAAGACGTGCATCGGACATAAGGCTGTTAGTCACTAACTCCTCTGCTTCCCACAGCATAGCATGCATCAAATAAAAAGAAGGCATAGCACAGCATTACAGTGAGTGGTAGCATTGATGGGGATGTGTAGACATAGGGTACTGTATATAGAGAGCGGTTTACATTATTTTTCTGATGATTAGATTCAATAAACACCTGGTCTTCGCCTCACATTGCTCACTCCCTGTGGCTCATATGCCACGAACGTCTCCCTCGTCTCTTTGCTGATGCTCCTGAGCCAAGGAGAAAGCAAAGTAATTGTGTTGTGTGATTAAGCAGTATCACATAATATACCTCATAAAATATCCATGTACTTACCTTATGTGGTGATTGTTCTGGACATATTATCTGCTATGCATAAAGTGGAATTTTCCATTGTCTCTTAAAAGTTCTGTTTAGATCAATCAAAAACTCACAGGGGTGCAGGCATGTGGCAAGCTCTACAATACCCTAAAAAGAAGGGCAGCTTGCATTCAAATGCTACTATTGGTGTCAAAGGTCCTTTCCTGAAATCCTTTCTTAGTTATATTATCACACTATTTTTGCTGTAAATGCACACAGAATTATTATTTGGGCACTACCATTGATGATCTCCAGCAGGCTAGGGACAAAGGTGAAAGCTGTTTCCTAGTTCTGCTGGATCTCTCAGCGGCCTTTGATACCACTGACCACGACATCCTTCTGGACTAGCTAGAGGGGCTGGGAGCTGGGGTTACTGTTATACAGTGGTTCTGCTCCTTCTGGGTCATGTTCAGAAAGTAGTGTGGGGGGAATGAGTGTTCAGACCCTTGCACTCTCACTTGTGGGGTGCTCAGGGTTCCGTCCTCTTGCCCATGCTTTTTAACATCTATATGAAGCCGCTGAGAGATATCATCAGGGGGTTTGGCCTGGGTGTTCATCAGTATGTGGATGCTCTACATCTGTCTTAAATCAGAACCAGTGAAGGTCCTGTGTGAGTGCCTGGAGGCAGTTGGAGGATGGATGGCGACTAAGGGATTGAGGTTGAATCCTGTCAAGACAGAAGTGATGTTTTGGGGGGACGGGGGGCTGGTGTGGAGGACTTGCTGGTCCTGAATGGGGTAACTGTGCCCCTGAAGGACCAGGTGCGCAGCCTGGGAGTCATTTTGGACTCACAGCTGTCCATGGAGGCGCAGCTCAATTCTGTGTCCAGGGTAGCTGTCTACCAGCTCCATCTGGTACACAGGCTGAGATCCTACCTGCCCGCAGACCGTCTCGCCAGAGTGGTGCATGCTCTAGTTATCTCACGCTTGGACTACTGTGATAAGCTCAACATGGGGCTACCTTTGAAGGTGACCCGGAAACTACAACTAATCCAGAATGCGGCAGCTAGACCCGTGACGGAGCGGCTGCTGAGATCACATAACACCGGTCCTGAAAGAGCTACATTGGCTCCCAGTACATTTCCAAGCACAATTCCAAGTGTTGGCCTCTGCCCAGTATACCTGAAGGAGCGTCTCCACCCCAATCGTTCTGCCCGGACACTGAGGTCCAGCTCCGAGGTCCTGGCGGTTCCCTCACTACGTGATATGAGGTTACAGGAAACCAGGCAGATGGCCTTCTCAGTGGTGGCGCCCACTCTGTGGAACGCCTTCCTATCAGATGTCAAGGAAATAAATATCTGACTTTTAGAAGACATCTAAGACAGTCTTGTTTAGGAAAGTTTTTAATATTTGTTTTAATCTGTTGGGAGCTGCCCAGAGTGCCTGGGGAAACCCAGCCAGATGGGCGGGGTATAAATTTATTATCATTATTATTACAAATGGTAAAAAGCGTAGATGTCACTGGCATTTAACCACCCTCTCATGATGCCTTCAGTTGAGTCTATGCAGCTTTCCCATAATAATTCAGCTTACAACATACTTAAAACTATAAAAAGAATTAATAGCATATCAAGGATCAAAGCATGGGGGATAAACTTATGGCTTCTCATCATGACAGATCTATACATTACCTCCTATATCAGACGGTTAAGGTTCTGAATACCAGTTACCAAGAAACATGAGCCACAGAGTGCTTTTTTGCTCATGTCTCGCTTGTGGGCTTCCTATAGGCCAATGTGGGAACAAAATGCTGGACTACATGGATCTTCAATCTGACCCAGCAGGGCTGCTCTTAGGTTTTTAAAGTCATCTCATTAAAAGAGCATAAATGTTCAACTGTAGTAAAGGCTACTGAATGTCCAAGAAGACATGTATTTTTATGTGGCATCTAAAATTCAGTAGTGCATTATTCTTGCACTAAAATACAGCTCAGTTGATGCAATCATATCCTGAAATGAAAGAAGGTGGTGCTCAGATACCACCATCTGGGCTTCCCTGCTCCTCCCAATACTTGTAACATAGAGAGGTGTAGGGAGCATTTACAGTCTTACTGTTTCAATAAGTGTGTGACTTAATTCTGTCTTCTCCCTCAAATTTCCTGAGGAGACAGGTATTCTATCTTATCTGTAGAATGTGTTGCATCTGGAAAGAGGCCTGTGTAAATCTCTAAAAACTGCAGCTTCAGAACGAAAGCTCTTGCACAATCTAATCTGTAGCATCACAAATGCAATTTTGTTCCCTCCTGAATAAAGTTTTAGACAAGATTGGTCATGAGTGTGCATGTTGGCTTCAGTTCAATCAACATAATGGTTTTGCTGAGCAGAGAAGGAGGAAAGTATTGTTTGGCTGGCTTCCAAGAGGATATAAAGCATGAAGAAAAATATTGCAGTTTTGAAGCTTAATTTTAAGGTTGCACACTGGAAAGTATTTGTGTGGCCTTGGTTTAAAAAAACCTAATCACCACAGTTCAGTACAGAGAAGTATTCATAAAATCTTAGTGTAAAGAAGTTGTGCGTAAATGTAAAGGGTAGGGATTGTATAGGAGCAGCACTTTGGGGATATAGTGATGTAGGAAAGTATATTTTAATGTATATGATGCTCTAAGATCTTTTGAACTCCTTTACCCAATTTCCTTTTTCTGCATACTTAAAATGTTTCTGGTCTTAAAGATAGGTATCAAAATAATAACGAGGTGAGTGAGTGATGCAAAGTTTTAGGATAAAAACAGGAAAGGGAGTATTCAGACATCCTCAATTTTAGTGCGATGCTTAGCTGTTATATACAATACCTTCCTCACCTATTACCTTGCTCATCTGAAACTTCTACCACTTGCTGTGCCCTATCAGATCAGTTCCAGCATGTTCAAGCATTCTGAATCCCACTTTACTTTGGCTTCTAACACTAGCCTTTGGGTGTCTAAGCTCCAGATGCAAGTGTGGTGCTTTTCTGTCTTGCCTGCTAAGGCCCAGCTAATGTTGCAATGCAGGGCTCATATTTTGTGCTCCAGCTTTTCTTGCAATTCAGTTTTGAGGGTGGTAGGGTAAGACCCTCTTCTCCCTGGAACTTCAACTTTTAGCCTACCTATCAATTTCTAGAGGTGGAACTTCACCTGATCTCGAATGCCCTCCTGCCACCAGAGAGAAGAAACAGAGGTAAGTCACTCCCTCCCTCCCACACATTGCCTTGAGACCATTCAACTGATCTCCTTTAGCACTGTCACCCCAGCTTAGTTCATGAGTCATTTTACAAACAGATCACCTTCCAATGTGGGGCTTCAGTTACCTAGTAGCATGCATTGTGCCTATTGCTGAGGATATAGTGTGCAACTTGTGGACTAGCCTTTTTCTGATACAGAGGCAACTGCTATACAAATACGTACATGGGAGGATATGAGTGGTATGCACATGTCCCTGCCCCAAGGTAGAGACTGAAAAACCAGTGAAGAAGCATAATCCCCAGCTGCCAGTATCACATAATAGTTTAACTCTTAAAAACTAGGATGTTGGGTGCTTTCATTGTAACTGAAGGCCAAAGTAGACAACATTACATGCATGAGCGTGTTTAATGTGTCTAGTCTAGTTTTATCTTGTAAAGAATTGCAGGAGGTAGGAACAGGATGGGGACCATAGGAAGTTGCCTTATACCAAGTCTGGTCATTTGTCCATCTAGCCTATTCCAACTCACAATGACCGAGGTCTTTTCCTATCGTCTGCTATCTCATCCTTTGAACTAGCATGCAAAGCAGATGCTTGTACCATTAAGTTATGCTCCCGTTCATTTGCAGCAATAGAAGTTTCCCTACTGGGCCTAACAGCAGCTTTAAGGGCATTCATTCAGTCTTTTTATTTGTATGCTGCTTTTCCACACACAAAGAGAAAAATCACACTCAAAGAAGCTTACAGCAAAGAAAATAGAAATGTGTTTCAAAACCAAATTGCAAAAACAATTCCATAATAACATAGCAAAACAACACAACATCAAATATAGTAACATACAAAAAACAACATTTCAGTACTATATAACAAGATTACACAAACAACATCCGTTATCCAATAGCAAAAATAACAAGGGAGCTTTTCAGTTTCACCTTGGTCCAAGAAACAACCTTACCATGATGCTGCAGACAGTCTCTCTTGCAGCAGGTTCTTACAGGGTTTCCAAGGGCAGTGGGTGAGGTAGCTGGAAGTATCTCCCCCATCTTTTACAGGGGTGTGGTTTTCTTTGTGACCAAGATGGCGGGGGGATTAATTCACCCACTTGCCATGATCCTTACTGCAATTGCCTCTGCAGCTTTTTTTTAATGAACATGTCTGATTTGACCTTGAGCAAGAGTTTATCGTGTGGGACGCAGGTGGCGCTGTGGGTTAAAGCCTCAGCGCCTAGGACTTGCCGATCGAAAGGTCGGCGGTTCGAATCCCTGCGGCGGGGTGCGCTCCCACTGCTCGGTCCCAGCGCCTGCCAACCTAGCAGTTTGAAAGCACCTCCGGGTGCAAGTAGATAAATAGGGACCGCTTACCAGCGGGAAGGTAAACGGCGTTTCCGTGTGCGGCTCTGGCTCGCCAGATGCAGCTTTGTCACGCTGGCCACGTGACCCGGAAGTGTCTCCGGACAGTGCTGGCCCCTGGCCTCTTAAGTGAGATGGGCGCACAACCCCAGAGTCTGTCAAGACTGGCCCGTACGGGCAGGGGTACCTTTACCTTTACCTTTAAGAGTTTATCTGTTCCTTTGCATTTTTTTAATGGAGCTTTTCAAACATACTGAATTTACCTGCAGCTGCTTGGGTAAGGCACACAGTGAAGTCATGTGTGCCTTACTTCATGCAGATGTGCAGACTTCTGGTCAATTTTAATGGCTGTTGAAACTTCAATTAGAATTGCCCTACACTTCAAAATGATCTTATCATCAGCAAAACTTACTTGGCAATTTTCCAATTTAATAGCCTGACTGAAGACAGATTAAATGTTGGCAGCATTGTATGTCTTTACAGCTAGTGTCGTGGATGGTATCAGATTTGAACCAGGGAGATTTTATTTCCACTCAGCCATGAAGTTTACTCAGTGATTGTAGACCAGTCACTATTTCTCAGTTTAACCTGCCTCACAGGGTGGTTGTGAGAATATACTGGGATAAACCCAGTCTGAACTCCTTAGAGTGGGGTAGAATCCAGATGTGATTCATAAAATATTTCTAAGTAACAGTTACTTACTTATATTTCTTTTTATTAATTCCAAATTATTAAAGCAAGTTAAATAATAAAGATATGTGTTTCATGTAACACCATGGTTCATAGTACTAGACGCAAATCCAGACAATATTTAACTGGAACACATGCATTTTGAACAGAGGTGGCCTCTTGCAATTATTAAACAAGAACAAAGCCACCATCTTTCCCTGTTTTAAAGCATATCCTACAGCACAGCTGGTGCCATGTGTATTGCTCTGACTTCCTTTGGACCACATCAGTGAAGCTGAGAGGGAGGTCTTGTCACTTGGGCGGCCCAGGACCTCCTTACACACTGCCCAAGCTTGCACACTAGAATGTCACTTCAGGTCTGCTAACACAGTGGTTTGACCTCACCCCCAGAGGCAGGCTCCATTGTCTTTAGAGACATGTATTCCAACAAAAAAAAGCTCACCTAAAGTCCTAAATTTGATATAACAAGCTGGTTGGGGGCCATGGTACAAGAAGGACCTGACCCTTTCCTACGACATGGAGACTTTGGTCTAGATTGTCTCCTGAGACGTTAGCCATGGAGGAGAAAACATACAGACACCCATATGAAACCTGGAACAGCCATTTCAACAGGTTGCCACAGAGGATAGAAGATAAAGGACTATTGTTACTTTTGGTGGCTCCACTCCTTGATTCCCCTCCCCATCTCAGTTGGCTGTTAGAATAACTAGTTACTAAGAATCTGAATCTGAGTTTGTTTATTTCATCTTCTCCTGATCAGTTTTCCTTTTGTGTCACATCTCTTTGTAAGCCTGTGAGAGAGAGTGAGAAAGCGTACTGCAAGCCACTCAGAGGCTTTTTTGGGCTGAAGAGCAGAATGAAAAAACACTTAAATAAAAGTAAAATAATACCAGTTGGGGGGATTTCCAGTGGAGATCCAGTGGAGAAGGAGTTAAAGCCACCACCACTTATATCACAGCTTGTTCTCCCACCAAAGCTTGTGGCTGCCTTGTCAGGATAGCCAATCACAGCCGTAACATCTATGGGGTTTTCTGTGGATTGAGGTTTATTCTGATTCAGCATTAAACGGCTTTCCTGGTGAAAGCAGCGGGCCAAAAGAAAAACCTCTCACACCTGTGTTTAGAAATCATGGGACAAACAGAAGGTCCTAGTTGGACCTTCAGAAAGAGGGGAAGAGGAAACGGTAGCAAGGTGTCCACTGCTGGGAACTTGAGAGCTAGACTTGATGTCTGTCCTAAACCCCTGGCTTACCTGGTAGAAAGTCAGTATGTCAAGTCCCCAGTCCAGGGTCAAGCCACTTGTCCAAAGTCCAAACTGAAGCACAGTCCCACAGAGATCCAGGAGCACCCAAGCTGAGCCCCATCAACATGGACAGTTGAGCAGACACAGCACCTCAGCTCTGCTGCCCTTTTATACTGTGCATGCAGATTGAAGCATCTGGGCTTGATGAGGCATGTGACCCTCACCTGTTCCAAGCCTACTCCAGCTGAGGAATCACACACCAAGCCCCACCTGGCCAGCTGGGGAGCTGGGCTCTGGGCCCTTGCCCGCCTCAGTCTCCTACAGTATCCCATCCACTGCTCCCTCTGCCTCAGAGCCTGTTGTGTTTGTGAAGACAGGGCCCCTCTGGCTCTGGTGATGGGTCCTGCTGCTCTGGTTCCTGTGCACTCACCCTCATCCCCTTGTCATCCTCAATCACCCCGTGAGTACTTCCTACACCAACCTTCTCTTCCCCATCCCTAGCTTGCCCCAGTGTGTCCCAGTCCTGGCTACATCTCTCGCCGGGATCCTCTTCCTCCTCCCCGTAGTCCTGCCAGATCATGACAATGGCCTTTGTCTGCTTCTGCAAAACGGTAAGTGTCAATGTCTATAAGTTTCTGAGTGGTCTTGCTACACTGACCCTAAAGACATCTCTACTTAGAAGCAAGTCCCATTGTTTTCCATGAAAGTAAACACACTTAGGATAATTGCTTAAGAACTTCAGGCTTTGGTCTATGCTGCCGCCGCCGCTGTACATAATGACATATCTACTGGAAAAATGTCTTTCTAGACGTAGATTAGCCTTGTGGTTTAAAATGATAGCTTTAGAACTGCTGAGGTCACGCTAATCCTCTGTAAACCTAATAAAAATATTGTTACCAACAAAAGGGGGTAACCCAAATAGTGCTTCGCTCACTCTCGCACACATTCCATGAATGTTACATGTACATATCGGCCTGGGCACATTTGGCAGCAGGGCAAGAAATATGGAGGAATGTTTGGAACTTTTTAAAAAAATTCTGTGATACTGTTGAAAAGGGCTGCTTTTGCCCATATAAGTAAATGGAGTCTGACTGTGACCCCATTTAAATTTATTCCAAATGGTGATGTCATTTCTGGCATCTAAAGCAGGTTCCTGCAGTTTTAAAACAAGCTCTGTAACAATGCCTTTCCCAATCTGGTGCCCTCCAGTTGTTTTCGACTGCAATTCCCACAAGCTTCAGCCAGCCCAGCTGTGCTACTTGAGACTAATGGGAGTTGTAGTATGAAATATCTATAAGGCAGGCACCAGGTTGGGGGAGGCTGTTCTATAAACTCTGTTTTGTACATTCTAAATAAACCCCTTCTGTTTTCACAAGTGAAACTTTAATCATTGTATGCATGTACCAATGCCTCCACTTGGAATACAAGAATTGCAAGATGGTGTAATAGATGAAGATATTACTGTTCCAAAGTTTTTTGCAGTCTCTGTCTTTAGCTCTAGCTCAGGCTTTCTCAACCTCGGCCCTCCAAATGTTTTTGGCCTACAACTCCCATGATCCCTAGCTAGCAGGACCAGTAGTCAGGGATGATGGGAATTGTAGTCTCAAAACATCTGGAGGGCTGAGGTTGAAGAAGCCTGCTCTAGCTTATATGCTCAGCAGAATCAAGTGACTAAATTTTATGTGTGGACTCATGGTTTCATGCTTCAGGTTCTGCCAGTGAACTTTTCATAGGCATCTATTTGGCTACTGTGTGGGGACAGACTAGAGAGAGCTTATCCAGTGGATTTATTCTTACGTTCTTAGATGGGAGAATCACATTATTGAATGTACCCCGAAGAAGAAAAAAGGACAAGAAAAATTCTCCTTGAACATAGATAGCCCTATAGGATTTTGGGGGTTGGTCTGGAAGATATATAGGGGTATCTTCCAAACCTATGATTCTGCATTTGTGAAGTTAGACTCTAGTAAGAGAGAACCTGTTGAACTGGATAATCCAGTCTGTTTGTAAAGTAATGGCCTTAGCTGGCCAATTAAGTGCTCTCCTCCACATAGTAAAGAGTGAACCATGTTGCCATAGCAACAACTAAGTGATGGTGCTCTTCAGGAGGTTGCGGCTTTCCCCGCTTTTCCTGACTGGATGCCATGCCATCCTAGGGAGAGCAACAGGCCAGGTGGTCTGGTTTTTGGCTTGTGAGTTTTGGGCTCCAAGCTGGATGGAGAGGCTTGATTTTCTCTGAGTGGAATGCAAAACTATGGCTTTGGATGAGCCCCTGGTCCCAGGAAGTCTAAAGGGTAAGCAGGATCTGCAAGCCCTTCCATCCTATGCTCAGGTTGTATTCATGTATGTGCAAATAGAACCATACATCCTAAAGATACCATAGTCTCCACTGACCTTCATTCTAAGGAAGCTGAACCCTGGGTAAGCGCAGGGACACCTGGGGTCTCTTGCTGCTCGGAGATTGGGGAGCTTGCAACCATGGATAAGTTGCAGCCATACTCTTGTCTTATGTGGCAGGAGTTGCTTTCTTTCATTAGCAAGCATTCAGAAATGTGAGCCCCAAATGCTATAAACCTGGAAAAGCTTTATTGCTCGATTCTACTGCATGTATCAGCTCAGTGGCTCTCAGAGTCACTTGTGAAAACGAGCTTTATGTGCACTGGTTAGGAATGAATGCAGGCTGTTTTGTTGCATCCCAACCATATGTGTGGTTCAGAAGGTCAGGCATTACCACAATCGCTCTCCTGTTATTTTAGGACTTCCATGTGTTATGGCTGGCCTCGGTGACATGGCATTTGGTTTCAGTTATTTTTTTCTCAGGGTTTGGCTTTTAAGAATAGAAAAGCACATTTCAAGCAAAATCCAGCAAGTTGTAAAGTTTGTGGCAATTCAGGACTGAGATTGGTTTCAGGCTGGAAACACTGAAGAATAGCCAGGCTTCTCTCTCCATCACTTTTTTGAAAGTATGGTGGCAATTTATCGTAAAAATGATGATTCCAAATTATTATAGAGAGGGAAATCAAAACATAACTGGCATTAACAACGCAATTATTTTAATCTTCTAGGAGCCTCATAATTTGATAAGTGCAGCCAATTGTTTCTCAAAACAGTCTGTTTTATAATGGATGGAATTCATTACCAAGCAAGAATGCAGTGCCTCTTTGTTGACATATAATCTATAAATTGTTGGCTAAATCTAAAGGCAGGGAGGTGGATGGGAAAGGGGTTAGTCTGTTTTGTTTAAAATGGTGTCCCTTTGAATCTCAACTGCAGCACATAAATTGAAATTGTTCCAGTTAGATAAGCTCTTAGAATTGTAGAATACAGGGGTACCTCGGGTTAAGAACTTAATTTGTTCTGGAGATCTGTTCTTAACCTGAAACTGTTCTTAACCTGAGGTACCACTTTAGCTAATGGGGCTTCCCTCTTTCTCCATGCCACCGGAGCACGATTTCTGTTCTTAACCCAAGGTACTATTTCTGGGTTAGCGGAGTCTGTAACCTGAAGTGTCTGTAACCTGAAGCATCTGTAACCCAAGGTACCACTGTACTGGAGTTGGAGAGACTCATCTCGTCCAGCCCCCTGCAATGCAGATGGCCACCTAACCTCTCTTTAAAGAACTCCAAGGAAGGAGAGTCCACAATCTCCCAAGGGAATCTGTTCCACTATCAAACAGCTCTTACTTTCAGAAAGTTTGTCCTGAAATTTCATCGGAATCTCATTTCTTGTATCCTGAAGCCATTGGTTCGAGTTCTACCCTCAAGAGCAGGAGAAAACAATCTTGCTCCATCTTCCATGTGACAACCCTTGAGATATTTGAAGAAGGCTATCATATCTCATCCCGGTCTCCTCTTTTCCAGGCTAAACATACCCAACTCTCTTAATCATTCCTCATAAGACTTGGTTTCCAAACCCTTTAGCATCTTGGTTGCCCTTCTCTGCACACATTCCAGCTTGTCAATATCCTTCTTAAATTGTGGTGCCCAGAACTGGACACAGTATTCCAGGTGTGGTCTGACCATGGCAGAAGAGAGTGGAACTATTACTTCCCTTGACCTAGACACTATACTTTTGTTGATGCAGCCTTCTAAGCATCAATAGGCACATGTATCCTTTCGTTCTTTGATGGCAAACCTTTAACAGCAGTCTCTCGAGGATGTGGATCAGAAGAGTCAAGACCACAAGGTTAGAGAGCATGTAATATTTATTTGTATTAATTGTATTACTAATAAAGCTTGTTTAAAATTATGTCTTCTTATACCCCACCTTGGGATTAACAAGTTATAAATGGTCATTATAAATAAATTCATTGTGTTACTTATTGTCGAGAAGGCAAACGAAGGACAACAATTTGTCATACTTATGTGAACTACTTCCAGACCTTAGACAAAGCTTAAAGAGCCATTAAAACCTCTCACAGCAGCTTACTAGTCTTTAAATCTTGGAAGAATAGCCCTAGACTTATGTGGTTGGTGGCTGGTTAAGACCTGGCTGTAAGTAGTTGAACTCTTATCAACTGGTGACTACAGTCACTGAGTTGTGTCTCCAACTACCACTACCACCCTATTCCAATCAGCTTTATTCCTTTTCCTTAAATTCTTTCAGCTTCATTTAAATTTTCTCATATCAAATTTGAGGGGGAAGTGGCAGCAATACTCTTCTAACAGCTTGTAGAGATCTTGCCAAAATTATTGACTTCCTTCAGAAATTCAACCCAGGCAGGAATCTCGATTTCCTTTCTTATTAATGTAAGATATGGTGGTGATTCCATTCGCATACACCTCAAACTATTCCTGCTTCCCCATTCAGCTTGTTGAGTTCTATCGCTTTGTTTAGTCGTATGAATGAGTTACGCATTGGCTGAATGCGAGTGAGGGAGCATTCCGCCTTTTCAGCAATTTTATTAGACGATAATCTGGCCAGCTACAGAACTGGCCACACAATATTCAAAAATACATTTTAACCATGACCCAGCCAAAATGAAGCACTACGGTCACCTTCAGACAACCAGTTTATTAGACATTTGTCTTGATTTGCTTGCTCAAAATTTGTGCAGGTGTTATGGTTGAGTGATAGTTGTCACACCCTCTATCGGGCTTTTCTTCATAATGCTGCAAAAAGTAAAACAAAAATGAAAGTGGATTTGTTGTGCAAGAGCACTGTGCCATTGCTACATCACAATGCACCTGCTATCTTGGGGGTGGGTGGTTATGAGATGCACTTTATTGCACTGTGAATATATGCGTCTACCTGAATGAGTGCTGAAGTCTGAAACCAGCCTAAATCCTGCTGATACCAGATGCATTAAGTTTGATAAGGCTGCAATTCTAAATGAACTTACCATGAGAGCAAATCCTATTGAACTCAATGGGACTTACTTCTGAGCAGACAAACATAGGGACACACTGCTCAGTGGTCTTTAAAAGTGTTTGTGCTCCAGGTTATTTACTGGATGCAGGCCATTTCAGTGGAGGAAGATTTAGCCAGTTAACTTTTTCAGTGAGGATTAGGCATGATTAAAAAACAACAACACTTCCTCTCTGCAATAGCCTAAGGATGATAAAATGTGACTCCAAACTCTAAAGAGAAAACAAGAATGTGTGCTTTGGGTTGGGGGTGGGGGGAAGAGCTCTGCATTCTGTTGCCCAGTTAAACAAAGGCTCAGTTGACTTGTTTAACTGAGGCCCCATTAAAACAGATTTCACTGTGGGTCACCTGGAGTTTAAAAAGTCCAGGAAGAGTGCAGAGGAAATATTTTGTTATGCGCTGCTAGCAGGGGCTCAGGAGTAAATGAGCTATTGTACACGGAGGGCTGGACTTCTTGGATACAACCACTGATATGGGGGAGACTTCGAAGCAAATCGGAACAAATCTGTTCTTTATTGTCTCGCTCAGACCGGGCTGCAAAGAATATTTAAGGCTCCTGGGGGAATTGAGAAGCAGAAGTAGCTCATTTTATGCCATAGTTTGAGCAGTTTAACCAAGAAAAACCTGGACATTTTTTAAAACACACACACACACACACACACACACACACACACACTATCCTGCCTTTCCTCCAATGTGTTAAGGAAGTGTATGCTCCCTTTGTATTCTCCAGGTAACTCTGAGATGGTTAGGTTAGGACAGGAGTCAGCAACCGTTTTCAGCCGTGGGCGGGTCCACTGTCCCTCAGACAATATGGTGGGCCAGACTATATTTTTTTTAAAAAAGGATAAACGAATTCCTATGCCCCACAAATAACCCAGAGATGCATTTTAAAAAGGACACATTCTACTCATGTAAAAATACGCTGATTCCCGGACCATCCGCGGGCCAGATTGAGAAGGCGATTGGGCTGTATCTGGCCCCTGGGCCTTAGGTTGCCGAACCCTGGGTTAGGAGATGGCAACCAAGTGAGCATTTGTGGAGATTTCAACTTTGGTGTCCTTGTTCCATCCACCAGCCTCACCTCTGTCCCACACTGGTTTCTATCTTGTCCTTTAGTGCAATATCAGCCAATCACCCATTCCTACCACCCTTCTGAGTATTACCCCTCCCCACCCTCTCACTATATATAAGGGTCTGGTGACTTCTGTTTCAGTGTCTCCGAAGACGTGTGCATGCACATGAAAGCTCATACCAGTAACAAACTTAGTTGGTCTCTAAGGTGCTACTGGAATGAATTTATTTATTTTATTTTGTTTCGACATGTAGCATAATTAAACTATGGATTTTGCTAGCTTGGATGGCTTAGAAAGTTGATTAGACAAAATCATGGAGGATAAAGCTATGACAGAGGCAATATGCCACAGTTCCTCATCCACCTAGAGATGGTTCCATGCACATTATATTGATTGATTGATTGATTGATTGATTTGATTTATATACCGCCCTATACCCAGCAGTCTCAGGGCGGTTCACAGAACAATATCAACATGAAAACCCCAATATATATAATCAAAATAAAAACAACAACCCAATCACACGCACACACACAACCTTAATGGTCAAGATACAGGAGCAGTTCACCCGTATTAACTTTGTTTTCCTTTGCCAAGTGTTAGGATGAGTGCAGCTGGTTTCTGCACCAGACAGAATGCCAAATACACCCATTTGTCCCATGATTTCTCTCCTTCCCCAGTGTTTGATCAAAACCCCTCAAATGTGAAATTGCCTTACGAAATATAATTTGTCATTCAGCATTCTGTAAAGCTGTGTGCCTTTCCAGTGTACTATCTTCATGCCTTCCCTTAGCAGGAGTCTGGTTCAGAACTGAAAGAGTCCTTGGAAAGTGGGCAGCACTTCTTCCAACTTTTTCCAGTGGAAAACCTCTCTGCCTTTAATGGCCTGCAACAGACTTAAATGCAGTCGAGAGGAGGGAGGCAATTTCCTGACCATTGGTCCCCACAGTTCAATCTTGTGAGGAATGTTGAAACCCTGCTGAAAGTTGCTGCCATAGAAATCTGTATATTGACATGGCAGGACTCATTAAAAGGGCTTACTTACACTTCTGTTTCAGAGTGACTTGGATACAAAAGAATAGCAATGATGCTGATTATAATAGGGCTCTGTAAATAAATCCCTGCCCTGTCGTGTGTGTCTGGATTCTGTCACCGGTGATAGCCTCTCATTTTCATGACCACTAACATTCACAAAGGTTTGATGCAAATAGCAGTGCTGCATTTAGTGGGCTGGGATCAGCCCAAAATTCATGGCTGTTGTGAAGTGGGGGGGGTCTTTACACACACACACACACAATTTTATGTCATTAGAAGATTTAAATGATGAAGGGGTCCTCGGTGTTTTCCTTTGGCCAGTTACAGAGTAGATATTGATACTAATTGACTAGTTAATTAAGCTAAACTTTTCTCTCCCTCCGAAGGAAAATAGTTAATCAAATGAGATTCAAAGAATGAATGGAGGCCACACATATCGTTAACATGTCTGGATATTTCTGGGTATGGCATTTCTTAAATTTCTCTAAATTACATTATGGTTGGGTAGAGAGAGTGGTAGGAAAGAAGGGAAGCACACTACCTCCACCCATAAGCTCCAGGAAATATTTAACAATGCACTATTTCTATGAGTGGAGGAGAAAAGGAAGGGGGTAGTATTCAACACTAGTCCTACTCAGAGTAGATCCACTGAAGTTAATGGCTATTACTAACTTGGGTTTGTTAATTTCAGTGGGTCTACTCTGAACAGGACCTTGTTGAATTCAGCCCAAGGTGTTTCTTAGAGAATTTGCTTGTTTACCCTCTTCAGTGACCTGCAATGCCTTGGTGTGTATCCTGTTTTCCAAATCTGCTGACCACCTGCAGCAACATCCCTGCCATTTTTTATACCAAGACGAGCTTTTTGCTAATTCAGTGTCCTGGATAAATTTAGGCAACATACAAAATTGCTAGGCAAACATCTAGTACTCTCCCAACAAGCCAATATAGCCAGACTCTGGAACACCACATGTCTGCATTTATAGACCATAATTAGTCTTTTTTTCTTTCTTTTTTTCTTCTGCTGAGGTAATTGGAAAAGAGGAAACTCTTGGAATTAAACCACTACCACCTCTCCTGGCTCTCACACTCATATGCTATTAGCAATGTTTGTCATAATATAGTTTTCCAGATTATTTCCTTCAAGAGGAAAGGACTGATAGAAGGTATACTTCTGTTGAGAAGGAAGCAGATGATCTTTCTGGCTCTGAATCATGACCACAGCAGCAGGGGTGTACTTGTTTCACCTCTTCACCAACCCCCAACATATCCACTGTTTATCACTGCTTCCCTTCTCATGGCTTTAAAATTTCTGTCAGAGTCTTGAATATGGAGTTAAGAACGTAAGATCCTGCTGAATCGGGTCAAAGGCCCATCTAGTCCAGCATCCTGTTCTCAAGGTTTCCTCCCAGATGCTTATAGGAAGTCCACAAGCAGGATATGAGCACAACCACAGCTAGAATTCAAAGGCGTGCTGCCTCAGACAGTAGAACATAGCCATTGTGGCTGGTTCTCTGAGAGGAAGGAGTTGTGATTCTGATGCCATAGTCACAACAATGCAAGCTGAAATTCTAACTGCGCCATATATTTCAGATGGTGACCTTCAGCACATCTCTCTGTGCCGTGGTCAACTATGAAATGACTGAAACAGCTGCACCATATGTTATGGAGTCATAGTGAGGCCTGGGCCAGCCTAGTTATTGTGGTTCCTGTGGGGAGGAAATAGAAATTGGGTGTGGCGACAGGTTCAAGCCAAAAGACACTCTCTCTGCCCTAAAATATATGATAGCAGATGTAAGAAAAATGTTCCTTCCAACCTAATCTTCTGCGTACAACAGGAGCCACATGCTGTGCCTGGGGTGGTCTCCAAGGTCTGAGTTAACCATCAGATCACGTCTTGTAATGTAATCCTGGACTCTGCCACAGGCTCCAGCTGTGCATGTATTTCCCATAAGCAGGGTGTCATAATTCATAAGCTAATAACTAATGAAACTGTCCTGCATTTGTTCAAGGGAGATTTCCAGGCAACACATTGTATAATGCCTCTGTCCAGCCATTGGTGGAATGTAGCCCCCCCCCCCGCAAAGGGACAACAGCAGCTGTTTGAGTACAGCATCGCACCAGCTTCCAACAGGAAGTGGAGATACACAGCACTTCCAATAAGAGACTGGAAAGATCTGATTAGAGTTAACTGGAAGCGGGTCAAAACAGCTGGAAGAAAATGCCTGCATTTGTGGAAGAAACTTCTCCACACGTTAGGGATCTCAGTATGTGATCTTAGTTTCAGAGGGCACATATTGATGGTCTACTCTCTGAAGGCCATATATATGTGAGGTGTGCTTTGTACATTCCCAAGCAGGATAGGATCCTTCCTCTTTCCCACCTGCCTGCTGCTGGGTGTGATGCTCTGACTATTCTACTGGTCTAGAAGAAAACAGTGTCGTGAGCATACTTGAATTTGACCATCCACACAGTATACTATCACTCCAGCTCAGGCATCATCAACCTGGTGCCTTCAAGGTGGTTTGGATAGCACATTCTGGCTGGGGTTGATGGAGGCTATAGTTGAAAATACCTGGAGGCCACCAGGTTGCCCAAGGATGCCCAAGTTGATCTTAGTAGCACAGCCATGGTAGCTTGTGCTCTCACAGGAGTTTTGATCTACTAACTGTGTGAGTTGAAATACTTGGTGCTTAAAGGTAAAGGTAAAGGTAAAGGGACCCTTTACCTTTAGGCCCAGTTGCGGATGACTCTGGGGTTGTGGCACTCATCTCACTTTACTGGCCGAGGGAGCCGGCATTTGTCCTCAGACAGCTTCCAGGTCATGTGGTCAACATGGCTAAGCTGCTTCTGGCGAACCAGAGCAACGCATGGAAACACCTTTTACCTTCCCGCTGGAAGGTATTTATCTACTTGCCCTTTGACGTGCTTTTGAACTGCTAGGTTGGCAGGAGCAGGGACGGAGCAACAGGAGCTCACCCCGTCGCGGGGATTAGAACCGCTGACCTTCTGATCGGCAAGCCCTAGGCTCTGTGGTTTAACTACCATAAATCTTGGTGTTGTGCTCCATCTTAATTGATTTGTTGAATACTCCTGACCACCAGCTTCTCTTCATAGGACCACGGATAGCTTTCAAACCAGATAGCAATATAAGACATGATACAGTTGAAAGAGTTCACTGTCTCCTAATCTCCAGCAAAGGCTGTTAAAGAATCCAAAACTGAACATTGTGATCCCGCTCTGTGGGCTTCAACAGGCTGTTGATCTATCAGATAATACATTCATGGAGCTGAAAACAAGTATTTATGCAATGACGTCAAACCAAATGAAATTTATTATCACTCCCCAAGATTACTCATTTCCCAAAACCTCTGTCTTTTGATGCACACTAGCTCATCCTAACTCCCCATTTTCCTGCAGCCTTGTCCT
The DNA here is from genome assembly GCF_964234715.1 of Podarcis melisellensis. NCBI lineage: Eukaryota > Metazoa > Chordata > Lepidosauria > Squamata > Lacertidae > Podarcis > Podarcis melisellensis. Next base: position 61,728,074 of record NC_138528.1, on the reverse strand, counting down.
CAAATTAACAAACAACCTTCTTTTCTTAACTCTTTTTCTTGTGTCACATGTTACTCCTAAAAAAAAAGGCCCAATTTTGTTTCAAAGTGCCAAAGCTGTGATGTTGGAATTAGTTCAGGATCAGACATACAGTTGGGTTAAGACTCTGCATTTCCTAAATTCTCTTATGTAATAGCAATCACTCTTCAACCTGAGGCAGCTCTTCTTCAGTGCTCTGAAAAATGTGTAGCTTGAGCCAGTAACATTTATAATCTCTGGGAATCATGTGGGTGAATGGTACTATCCCAAAGTGAGCTCATTCTGCGAACTGTGCTCTCCTGGATAAAATGCACTTATTGCCACACTTGCAATTGCTGGCTTAGAGTCGCTTTGCATATTGCTCTTTTTTTCTTTTTAATATTTAAACTTCATATGTTTAAAGTGTACCCCTAAAAATGTGAAATGCAAATATACATACATTATACATCATTATGGAGCAGCGAGCGGCTCCAGTGCCCTGTTGTCATTTTATAGTAAATCCAACTTGGCCTGTGCAGAATGTGTGAAATAGCACAGAGCCTTCTGTTCGGATAGGTTATATTTCTAAAAAATAAAATCCTGGTGTATAAGAAGGTGAGAGGAGATTTTTTTTTTTTTTACCTTGCAGGCTGCATTCATTCATCCTTGGCCAATCCTGGCTTTGGAAACAGCAGTTCAGTCGCCTTCAGTTCCTGCCACCCACCTACTTTAGAATTTCATCCTTAAATTTTCAATTTTCAAAATGCTACCTATTTGCACACCTTTTAATTGACCTGATATCAGCTATTTACTTTATTCAGTAAAAATTTGGTAGGCGTGGACAGAATGCAGAATTAGTAGAGTCTATAAGAGAACAGGGACGCAGGTGGCGCTGTGGGTTAAAGCCTCAGCGCCTAGGACTTGCCGATCGAAAGGTCGGCGGTTCGAATCCCTGCGGCGGGGTGCGCTCCCACTGCTCGGTCCCAGCGCCTGCCAACCTAGCAGTTCGAAAGCACCTCCGGGTGCAAGTAGATAAATAGGGACCGCTTACCAGCGGGAAGGTAAATGGCGTTTCCGTGTGCGGCTCTGGCTCGCCAGATGCAGCTTTGTCACGCTGGCCACATGACCCGGAAGTGTCTCCGGACAGCGCTGGCCCCTGGCCTCTTACCCCAGAGTCTGTCAAGACTGGCCCGTACGGGCAGGGGTACCTTTACCTTTACCTTTATAAGAGAACAACTATCAGATATACAGAACCCAGAAGCCACCCGCTCAAATGCTGAAGCTTTCAGAAGCCCTTTTCAAGACATTATCTGATGAAACACCACAATAACGATGGGTAAGCCAACTTCCAATCTGTGTCAATTTAATTTGCATTTATTCATAACTTTCTTCCATCCCATTTTGCCTGCTTTAATTGGTGGATTAAAAAACCCTCTACGAAAATGTGCATTTAAATATGTATTCTTAAATGCATGTTTAAACACAAAACATGCATTTAAATGCTATTTTATCCATTTGTGCATTTCTAAAGGTATTTTATGTTAAAATATGTTTCCCAAAAATCAAAGCAGGGCTTCTGCTGAAGGGGTTCATGAGATGTATCCTGGCTGCAATTCCTGTCTGAAACCCTGCAAAGCTGCTGACAGAATCGGAATAGGCAGTACAGTACTGAGCTGGATTGACCATATGTCTGGCTTGATATTAATTAATTAATTAATTGTCTCATAAATTAAATTAATGAAATGAAATGAAATAATTATCTATGTGGCATACAAGGTTTTTTAAAAAAGGCAGCTTCATGTGTTCAAAAGAGAGAGAGAGAAAGAGAGAGGACAGTTGATGCATTGACTGTTGATTACAGTGGTACCTCGGATTAAGTACTTAATTCGTTCCGGAGGTCCGTACTTAACCTGAAACTGTTCTTAACCTGAAGCACCACTTTAGCTAATGGGGCCTCCTGCTGCCGCTGCGCCGCCGCACAATTTCTGTTCTCATCCTGAAGCAAAGTTCTTAACCTGAAGCACTATTTCTGGGTTAGCGGAGTCTGTAACCTGAAGCGTATGTAACCCGAGGTACCACTGTACTAAGGAACTCAGGAACTTGACTTGAGGGCTGGATGTGGCCCTCCCAGACTTCAGCCAGCTTCTGAGAAGGTATCAGATAATGGAGAGATACATGCAATTCCTATTGCAAATAAGCAGCCCCAGCAGAGAATCTACCAGAGCCAAACAATTGCGCAGATTCTCCATTCTATTTTCCTATTTACACAGTGCTAATTTATTTGACTGGGGACTTCTGTGGACAATTAATTGTGGGGAAAGTGCTAACATGTTAGCTCCCCTCCAATATCCTATACTGCTGCAATGGATTTCCTGCCTTTTCGCAGTCAAGGGAAGCTCAGCACTATGTCTCTAATTAGTAAACAGAAATTAGTCTTAAATGGAAATTAGCTCCTCGCATGCTGCTGTTTTACCTTTCAACCCCTGTATGTGTTTTCCTTTGGTCTTCTTCTTCTTCTTTATATGGAACTCTAGTCAGTTAGCACCAGATTAGTGGTAATTTTATTAACTGCAAAACCATCCAGTTTTATTTGGATGAATCTGCCTCATTTTTCTTCCCCACATCTGCTCAGCAGCTGCAGGCACACTGTTCCCAGGGGCTTGGCCTAATTTGTAGAATTACAGGGGTTGTGCCTGGCAATAGAGAAGGTCTATTAGTGCTGCTCATGTTAAAAATTGCAAGCTTGATGCCTTCCACATGCTTCTGTTTTATTTTCGTAAGCCTATGCATGCTGGAACCATAATTAACCTTCCAGAGCAATTTCTCAATGTGCATAACTTACTTACTCATTAACAGTTGCTAGTTGCTTATAATGTTTTCTCATGAATCATGCAAATACTGTGGGACTGAAAAATAAATAAATGTGAATGCTAAATTTCCATTCATCTGAATCGCAAGACTTGCTCAAGCATTCAAGAACTGGGTTCCGTGAATATGTATATATGTGCATGTGTGTGTGTGTGTGGGGGGGGGTTCAGTTTCAGGCTTAGCTCCTGGCATAAGAACTTGCGGGATCAGGCCAGTTGCCCATCTAGTCCAGCATCCAGTTCCCACACTGGCCAGCCAGATGCCTGTGGAAAACCAGCAAGTAGCATCAAGCACAAGAGCCGTCTCTCTTTCTGCGGCTTCCAGAAACTCAGAAGCATTACTGCCTCTGCCCTCCAGATGTTTTGGGACTACAACTCCCATCATCCCTAGCTAACAGGACCAGTGGTCAGGGATGACGGGAGTTGTAGTCCCAAAACATCTGGAGGGCCGAGTTTGCCTACGCCTGCTGTAGGGGCAGAGCAGTTACCATGGCTATGCTCTCTCTCTTATGCTCTTCTTATCATTTATGCTCTTCTTATCCCTTATGAATATTGAAGGCCTCAACCAAGCCCAGATATACAGTTGTATGTGCGGGGCTCTGTTCATGCATTCAGGTGAAGAACTGAGGTTAGGGATTAGTGCCTACCATCCCCCATAGATGTTCAAATCACTGTGTACATTGAGCAACCAAAAGTGACTCCAGTTGAGCCACTATGGGGCAAGTCCACTGAAGTGAGAGAAAGAGAGATATTAGTCATCAGCAAAGTTTGCACAAGACCCATAGTCAAGGTCTGGTTGAAATGGTTTGATTCCCAAAGCATTAAATCAAAATGGTGTCCTTCTTACTAATCAACCTGGGTCAGAGTCTGCTGGGAAGTTTTCATGTGGAAGCCTCATTGAAATGAAGGGAGGTTTGCAGTATTTCTGTTGCCAAGTGGTCAAGCACTTCTCATTGTCCTGAGTATTTTTATTCTGTCTTTTCCGCATATCTATTTTAGAGACTAATGTACAGAACTCTGGTTGGAGACTATGAATGGACAAGATAGGCCTTTGGCCAGACCCCCCCTGTTGGCAAATGTTCTTTGATGAAGTTCAGTTGGGGAGAAATTCTCACTAGGAGTTGGAAATAATTTATTGTGCTGGCTGCTAATGCACAACTGGGCATTAGTAAACAGATTGTGTCTCCTGGCCTTGGGTCACATATTTACCATCTGGTTGATTATTCCATTCCATTCTGATTCTTAATTAATTTTATGTCAATATCTGTATCTGTCTATTGCCTAGATTTTAAATCAGCAGAATGGCTATTTATAGACAGATCTTTGAGGGAGGCGGGGAGAGGAAATGAATGATTGATGACTTTTTAATAACTTGCAAGCAGGACTCTTAGCCTTGGTTGTCATCTTTGTTTAACCAAGTTGATATATTATATGTGCAGAAATGAATGTGAAGTAATGGGAACAAGCCCAAACCAGTCACAAGATGTTTGGAAATGTTAATGCGTTTTGGTTTAGGCAGAAGTCTGAACAAATTAGCAGTCGTGAGAAACATCCAAAATGTGTTTGGGGAGGTGTGGGGTGTGTGGAGAGAAAGTAGCATCCTTTGATCTAAGTTATTTTAGTTCTTCCATTCCAAATACTAACTATGCAATATGAAATAAGTACAGTGGTATCTCGGGTTACATACGCTTCAGGTTACAGACTCCGTTAACCCAGAAATAGTGCTTCAGGTTAAGAACTTTGCTTCAGGATGAGAACAGAAATTGTTCGGCGGCGGCGCAGTGGCAGCAGGAGGCCCCATTAGCTAAAGTGGTGCTTCAGGTTAAGAACAGTTTCAGGTTAAGAACAGACCTCCAGAATGAATTAAGTTCTTAACCTGAGGTACCACTGTACTGTATAAACCTAATCCACAGCCTTGTGCTGCACTGGGATGTGTGCATGCCATGGATGGCTTACCGTCCCTGTGGGTGACTGAGGAAATGGGAACCAAACTGGGGAGAGGGAGAGCTCTGGGCGTACTTCAGTGTGCCCGTGCTGGTGAAGGATTGTCTGATTGGGTTCACTCCATACAATAACTATAAACCTGCTGCAATAACTTTTTTCCCCTAAAGCTAAGGCTAGTTTAGGGACGTGGGTGGTGCTGTGGGTAAAACCTCAGTGCCTAGGACTTGCCGATCGTATGGTCGGCGGTTCGAATCCCCACGGCCGGGTGAGCTCCCATCGTTCGGTCCCAGCTCCTCCCCACCTAGCAGTTCGAAAGCACTCTTAAGTGCAAGTAGATAAATAGGGACCGCTTTATAGTGGGAAGGTAAACGGCGTTTCCGTGTGCTGCGCTGGTGCTGGCTCGCCAGAGCAGCTTTGTCACGCTGGCCATGTGACCCAGAAGTGTCTCCGGAGAGCGCTGGCCCCCAGCCTCTAGAGCGAGATGAGCACGCAACCCTAGAGTCAGACACGACTGGCCCGTACGGGCAGGGGTACCTTTACCTTTACCTTTAAGGCTAGTTTAAACTTGAAACAGCACCATCAATTTGAACAGAGCTATTGGGAGATGTGACTCTTGTCCTGCCAAGATAAGCATGGTTACTTTCAGATAGATAGGGAGGTAAGAATGGGTTAAAAAGAGGAGCTCCAAAGTAGGATGCTATTCATTTCCTCAGAAGCACACTTACTGTCACTAGCCTTTCAAAAAAAGATTACAAAATACGTCAAATGCATCATCAGGTTTTAATCCTCTGATTTTATGTTGTTGTTTTTTGAATGACATTGTGGCAGCATCCCTACTTTCAGTATTTTCCCAGTAGTGTCTAAACCATGGGTAGGCAAACTAAGGCCTGGGAGCCGGATGAGGCCCAATCGCCTTCTCAATCCGGCTCTCGGACGGTCCAGGAATCAGCGTGTTTTTACATGAGTAGAATGTGTGCTTTTATTTAAAATACATATCTGGGTTATTTGTGGGGCATAGGAATTCGTTCATTCCCCCCCCCCCAAATATATATATAGTCTGGTCCCCCACAAGGTCTGAGGGACAGTGGACAGGCCCCCTGATGAAAAGGTTTTCTGACTCATGTGACATCTTTGTTTGCCTTACATAAAGGAAAGGTCCAAACAATGATGATGAGACCCTGAAGCAAAGAGCATTTCCTTTGCGAGTGTTGTTCTCCAGAATTTGTGATGGATGGCAACACTGAGTTTGGGAAAGGTAATCTAATCTCTACGAATAAGTAACAAGGAAAAACAGAATTGTTTGCAATTTGGCAGCACCTAGCGCCAGCAATCTCTATTGTTATTGAAGGATTTCTTTTTCCCCTTCTTTCAGAGAACCCTATTAACCAGAATAATTCAGTTTAGGAGAACCTAGTTTTCCATGTTTGTTTGTTTGTTATTTTATTCCATTTAAGAACGGCTCTGTGTGAAACACCTCAGAGTGATTTAACCATAGAAACACATATTAAACTATTTCATATTTTTAAGTGTGTGTGTGTGTGTAAACAAAAACAGCAAAGCAGCAATTTAAAATCCATTACAGACATAGGCTGGGATAAACTTTTTATAAATGTTTGTTATAATGTAATTATTGGACTCCAACTCCCACCAGTGCCAGCTATGTTGGGCAGCAGTTGGAGATTATAGGAACTGCATTGTTGTAAATTTGTGGGATGCCAGGACCTCCCTTCTAATTCCTCTGTGCCAGATACTGCTGTCTCCTTCAACATTGAATTCGCTTGAAGAGTGCTTAAAACTGTGGGGAAAATTCAGAGAAAAGCAACAATTATCATAAAACTGATGCACAGAAATATGTTTAGATAAAGACACAAGTGTGGATAGCTTATCCAAAGGACAAGGTTGAGAAGTCATTACACAAGTACCCGAATGACATACATGATTTCGGAAGCGAACTATAGTTATGTGTAGTAAGGGTGATTTACAAAAGTGCTGGTATGAAGTTCAGAACCACAAAAATATTCTGGAGACTGATTGCATTAAAGCTACTGTAACTAGAGAATGATGGATATCCAACCAGAGCTTAACGGTGAACAGTGTTTCCCTTTGTAGGAGTTAACTTTGGCCAGCTAGATAAGGTCAGCTTTGTTAGAGATGTAGTTGTAACAAACCACTTGAATAAGTCAGACTTTTCTCAGCTCTCTTAATGGTACCAGAAATGGCTAAATCGTGCCATTAACCTCTCTACAGAACCAGATTCTGCAAGCTTGAAGCAAGCAGTGTACCTCTTAAATGCTCAGGTGCTCAATAAATGCCAGGAAGAGCACAGAAGCAGGGAGTATATACTGAGGCCCAGGAAAGGGGAAACAAGAAAAAGGAAGAGGCATTCAAAAGGAATGAAACTAGAATGACAGAACAAGCTGTTTCAGGCCCTGACACCGCATCACAACACACTCCAGGCTCAGTCAGAATGGAACCATTAAAGACTGCCTCACCAGAACAATTTAATTTCCAGTCCTTTGGAATGTAGTCTAAGTGGATTAGGCCCTTCAACCAATTTGGAGAAGTCTCTGGTTTACATACAAAACCTAGTACTTTTATTTATTCTAACAGGGATCAGGCTGATGAAATCCTGATGTCACTATTATGAAGAAAAAACTCAGTATACTGAAGTGGTAGAAGCCATTTCATGGGGAAGAAAAAAGAGGATTTATGAGGAGACTCGATGTAATCGCTGCAGTCAAAGACCCTGGGAACCTGGAATTAGCTTTATCACATCTTTTCTGACACTTGCTGAATCCTAAGGTTATGGTGTTCTTTAAAAAAAAATCTAATCAGAGACCATCCTGTTGTATGGCCTTCCTCAACTTGATATGCTTGGAGGGCTAATGGGAGTTGTAGTCCAAACATCTGGAGGGCATCAGAAGGGAAAGGCTGCTGCTGTAGGCCTCCACGAAGAAAAATTGTCACAACAATAATCACTGGATTCTGGTTTGACTCTTCAAAAGGCCATTAGACAAGCTCATTAATCTAGGTTGGTCAATGAGCAACAAAGATAAATTGAAAAGGCTCTCAAGCCCAATCAACAGATGCCAGACATAGGCACTCTACATACTTAGAAGGTTACAAAAAACTAAACATGGACAACCATATAAGCAAGCATGAGTGGCTTCCACTGCTTTCATCTGGCCAGGGAAGCAATTTGGCAAAAATGCACAAAGAAAAGTCACTTTGGTAGCATGTTGGTTCCTTGCTGGAGCCCACAAAGGTACAAAACAAAACTATTCTGAAGAACGCAACAAACCCTCATCTTTCATAGATGTCTTGATGAAAGAGAAACATATCCATCATCTGAGTTACCTTCAAAATAGATACAGGAATAGTTACAGCTGCACCAGAAAATTGCTACAATTTTTGGGTGGAGTCCAGCGAAGTTGCTCATGAGTCGATGACTGTACAACCCTGCCAACCACTACAGCTGATTTGACTCAAAAGCTGTGAATATAAAATAATTTCACCGGAAAGATAAATGGATAAAATATCGCCAAAGGCACAATTTTGCACAGGAGGAGGCTTGTATTCCAGATATGGGAGCTCAAAGAACTGCCCAGACTAGTGCAGGGACTCCTCGTTCCCTGTGTAGCAGAGACAATGAATTCTTCATCCTTAGGGCATGCTTCAATTTCACACCAAAAATATTAGATTTGTAGAACATCTAGATGCTAAAACCTCCTTTTGAAGAAGAAAGAAAGAAAGAAAGAAAGAAAGAAAGAAAGAAAGAAAGAAAGAAAGAAAGGAAGAATTGAATACAGTTTCCATTATATTTTTGAAATGTTTTCAGAGAAAGGGAGATGTAGTAGAAAAAGTTAAGTTCTGTCAAGCTAGGTGATGTCATCAGGTAGGGACAGCTTTGCATATGGAGTTAAGTTAGTTGTAATAAAGCACTTGAACAAGTCAGACCTGTCTCAGCTCTCTTAATAATGCACACTTCAGTTCAAATGAAGCTGCATTTTCTCCCCAGGATAAACAGAGTAACAGGAGGAACATGAGACTCTATATGTCCAGTATGGAGATTCCTGTAGGTTTAAAACTAGCAATTAGATATTGCAATTAGTGGAATATAAATATGGCTCTAAAATGTAATAGGCAAAGGTTAGGCAGGAAGGAACAGTGGAAAGTTTGTTGGGTTGTGAGAGGCAAATAGAGAGAATAGGTTTAGTTTATGCTCAGTCAACTATGGAAATAATGACACCCTGTTTCATCATATGTGCTTAATTTCTGAATTTGGAAGAAATCAGAGCTCCAGAATAGTGGCAGTGTTTTGTAAACCAGATTGCAAAATAAATTTAAAATATCAACCGGCAATCCTCCCTTGAAACAATGTAGTATGTTTTAGCAGGTAGCCATATTTAACATTGTCAGTCATTCACCTTGATTCTTCGCTAATTAATTCAGTTAAAATTCCATAGATTGACCTTGATTAGGTCTGTACGGAAGGAGGTGGGCTTTCAGGTATTTGGGGCCTGAGTCACTGAGGGCTTTGGACACCAATGGGAGCACCTTGAATTGGGCCCAGAAATGAACTGGCCACAAGTAGATACGTTTTAAAGCAAAGGTTATGTGAGATCTAAATGGAACCGCAGTCAGCAATCTAGCTGCTCCATTTTGGACTGAATCATCTTCAAGGGCAGCCCCATATAGAGTGCATTACAATAATCCAACCCCAATGTTACCAGAGCATGGATTATGGTGGCCAAGTTATCTCTGTCGAAAAGGGGCTGTAGCTGGCAAATTGGCCAGAGTTGGGGAAAAAGGCACTCCTAGCCACCAATGCCATCTGAGGAATTGTCAACAGTACTGAAAGCCACCAAGAGATCAAGGAGAATAAGCAGGGTCACACTCCCCCATCTCACTCCCAATAAATGACACCAACAAGGGCCACCAGGGCAGTTTCAGTGCCATGATCAGCCCTGAAGCCAAACTGGAATGGATCCTGGAAATGACATTCCACAGCTCAGTGAGTAATGTATTAGAATTCCTGCTCCATGATTGCAGTCATGGGATTGTTGTCTATTGCATGACAGTATATGTTTTGACTCCACAGAGTGGGAAGTGACGGAGACAGGATGTTTGTGTTACTGTGTTCCATGAAGTGGGACTATTGTCCTTTGTCTTTTTCTATTTGCTGTCTGATGCTAGAGAGAGAGGGAGCCATGTTGCAGTGCTCCGTGTGTGTTTATATGTAAATAAAGTAGATTAGCCAAAATGCTGAGTTGCTGAGGTCTGTTATGCAAGCTGCGCGAACTCTGCGGATGCCTAAGTGTGCCGGTGTCTGTTGGCATCGGTCGCTGTGATGTTTGGGCTGAAGAAAGCTTTTGAAGCTCCTGAACGATTGACCGGGAGGGAGAAAACATGTCACTCGGGCATGTGTCTCTATCAGGCTCCTACTTGAGTGTAGGCCTGATCTCCTGACAACATGAACATAACAGTCAAATTATGTAAACATTACATTTATGTAAACATTAAACATAGCTTCTCCACCTCTCTCTGTGCCCCCACAATTGGCTCACAGTAGAGGACCAGGAGACCTGTTAGAACAGTATGGGGTGAGGAAAAGAGGGGGAGCATGCTATCAGGCAAGCTGAGACAGCAAGATCCTGAATTTCACCCATAGAAATGGTTGTCATCAGCACACTGATCAAATGGGGTGTGTGCATGGGAGCTTCAGTGGGGAGAAGACAAAGTCCCATTGTATGTGCAAAAGTTTGTTCCTGTAGCACTTTATTTCACTAGTGTCTGCACTGTGGCACCATGCATGGCACCTTGGGTATGACCCAAAGTGAAATGTTTGATATGAATGGTGGATGGTCTATTAGTGGTGATCATTGTGGTGCTGATATTCGGAGTGTGTGTTACCCATCCATAACATACAATTTATGGTTGAAGAACTATAATGAATCTATATTATGACCATTTTCCTGTGATGGCTTGATAGGAATCAGTGATATGGTACTTGGGCAACACTAGTCTAGGATAATTTCTCTGCCTCTGTGGGCTTATGCCTCCACATTTTCATTGTTTTGACTAAGCTTAGAGGTTTCATTTTATGTAATACTTGATGGCACAGTGCAAGTTCTATGGAAAATAAACATAATTAAATACAATGTTATTTCTTCACTGCAGCCCACCCTTGGGTAAATTTAAACATCACTGTAAGCAATTACAAATTTTGGAATCAATTGTAGGTGGAAAAAACCCCACCAGCAGTGGGACAAATTTGTTCCCAGTGAAAGTTTCTTCAAGTTAATGATGTCTTGGAAACTGCCTTTTGGGAGAAAAAAACACCTCAGTTTGCATGACAGGATTGATTGATTGTGATGGTTTTATTCTATTCATCAGTTCTGGCCTCTTCTTGCAACACCATTTATTTCAGGAAGATTTGCACTGATTAAACTTAGATTCATAAGAACAGCCTAATCAAGCTCACGATGAGTCTGAGCATCTAGAGGGAGATGTTTGACTGACCCTCCCCAGTGTAGCCTGGTGCCCAGTAAATGTGCCATTTCCCTCCCATTTGGAAGAAATGTGTTATGAGTACCACATTATTTGCTTGCTGCTTACAAGCAGCAGGCTCGTAGCCTGGGTCCAACATTGTTCCTTGAGGCCCTTGGTGGCTGGGAGTGCCTATTTCCAGTTATGGCCACAGCCCCTTTTGTACAGAAATGATATTCCATGATGTAGCAACTTCCAGACTGGATTCTTGCAGTGCACTCTATGTGGGGCTGCCCTTAAAGACGACTTGGAAACTTCAATTAGTAGGAGGGGATATTCTCAATGGCAGCCCTTGAGTTGTGGAACTGCCTCCCCACAGAAGCGTTTCTGGTTTCTTCACCATACAGCATCTGGCAAATGCTGAAGAGACAACCTCTTTAGCCTGGTCTTTGACACCTGAGATGTGAGTTTTCATTGTCCACCTTATTCCTCTGTATGTAATCTATTTTAACTGTTTTTAATCTTGAATTTTAAATTGTTGTAACCTGTCCTGGGACCTGTTGGTGAAGGGTGGACAACAAATGTAATTATGGTAATGATGGTGCTGATAACAATGATCATATAGGGTGAATTAACATGAAAAAAAATTGTGACCCTATATCTTTCAGGAATTTCAACAAGTATAGCTTTTCTCATTCTTGTATGCAGGTTCAAAATTAGCATCCCATATCATCTGACAGCAGCCATAGCAATGCTACTCCATCAACCCTCTTTTTTAAAGAGACCCAACACTCTGTGTAATGCCAATTAGTCATATCTAATTTCCCATAATGCCCCTAATCTAGCATCTCTCTGAGGAATTGTGGGAAATTTAAAGGATGGCTTAATCCAGCTGTGCAGCACTGCTTAGCCTTAGAGAGTTGCCATCACAGCCAGGCCCACCTGCCCAGATTCTCTCATTGGCACAACTATTAAAGGTATGTTAGTTATTTTCTCCTTTGTATCTGATCACCTTGTGAATCACAAAACATAAGTGAAGAGGGCAGCGCCAGAAGAAGCAAAAAAGAAGTATTGAGCCTTATTCAGCAAGTACCAAGGAGACATTTTTTAATTTGGCCTGTCAACACGTTTTTATAAAATATTGGTTAGGGATAGGGTTGGATAAATCTGTCAATTCCAATTCTCTCAATTTCTCATTTTCCCAATCAGTATTTTAGTGTGATCACTACCAGAAATGCATCAGCATTTTATTGTGAATTTCTGCTAATAAACATATGTTTGTATGCTGTTTTGACAAAGGTATACATTTTTGCAAGCAATTTTGCTTTATTATAATGCTTTTTGTATGCTATTTTCATGAATATATTCAGTTTTATGTATGCTTTCCCTCAGCATATGCAAACATTGTTTGGTTGGGGGATCTGTGTCACAAAATTTGGATGTGTGCAGGTTTTGAAGGGAGGCTGTGTTTTGGCTCTCCTTGTGATTTTAGGTAGGTTTGCCTTTGAATCCAAACTGAATTAAATTTGTTCCCTAGTTAGGGATGTCTGGAAATCCCTAGTTAGGGATGTCTGGAAGTGGCAACATTATTACAAGGACAAAACAACACTTTGTATGATATACTTCCATGTTGTTTAAAAATATGTAAACCTGAACCAAAAACAAACCTAGAATACATACTGTATTTCTTGCTCTATAAGACTCACTTTTTCCCTCCTAAAAAGTAAGGGGAAATGTGTGTGCATCTTATGGAGCAAATGCAGGCTGCACAGCTATCCCAGAAGCCAAAACAGAAAAAGGGATTGCTGCTTTCATTGTGCAGCGATCCCTCTTGCTGTTCTGGCTTCTGAGATTCAGAATATTTTTTTCTTGTTTCCTCCTCCAAAAACTAGGTGCGTCTTATGGAGCGAAAAATACGGCGATTATTTCAATAGTAACATGAATGCATATAAAAACCTTTTGCAGAAAAAGCAATATAAACAATTGGCTACAGATTTAGAAGATGAGGATTGTCAAAGCCACATTTATATCCAGTTTATACATGATGTTCAGATGTTTCCCTTTGCAACAAATTGTATGTGCTTTGCTTCCAGAAGAAGAAATCCATGACCTTCTTGAACGGGACAGCCTACATAATGACGATCACATCCCCCCACAGGTATGCAAGCTTCCTTTAACTTTATGCTTTTGAGTTATTACATGGTTGGTATGACTCCTCTTCACAGGTGTTTTGCTTTAAAAGAACCACACACAGTGACATTGCTCATACTAGGTGGAGAATTATGGTGATGTCATGGTGAGAAGTTCTCTTCAAAAGGTCTTTGCTACTGAGCTTCCACAAAATCCACATCCCCAAACAGGTTACTTTCCAGCCAATGGCTTACTGGTGAATGTGCTTACAAAGAGTTAAAAGTGAGTAGCACTTTTCCCCTTAAGGAAAGGGTCTGTGGTACCTGATTAGTTTATTTTTCCTGTTGAGTTTTCCCCTCTCCTATGACGCCAACTTGGCGGGGCAGGGCTCCATTGGCAGAAGGTTCATTTACAGTGGCATGCTAGCAGCTGCGCTCTGAGCTCTATTTTGGTTATCTTGTGATTGATGACTTGAATGAGAGATGTGAGGAGTGAATTAACAGCTTTAGTAAAAACACATGGGATTGTCCCTCAGTTTACTTTTCTAGCAGAGAGCCCCGTCATGCTGTGGTGCCTATTTTGGGATCATTTTTGGTCTACTCTACCTGGGCTAGGCTCGCTTTTTTCTTTTGCCTTTCTTGTTCAAGGAGCTGTCTTGAAAATGATGTGCTTGTTCCATTTTAAAAGAAAGAAAGTGGCGGGAGGATAATAAGAGGAAACTGGTCTTTTTTAAAAACCCACATTGCAGGGAATGACTAAATACAAGGCAATTTATCAACCGTGCTGGACCACAGGAAGCAGTTAGAGAGAGAAGCTGCAAGGAGGAAGATAATGTCAAGGCACAGTAGCCCCAAATAGCCTCATTTGTGCTTTGCCAGTCCACAGTGGACATAATGGTGCTGCAATTGCAATAAGCAAATGTGTGTGCATGTGCAATACAAATCAGGTTCAGGGGAAAAGATCCCAATAGAAACCCCTGGAATGCAATGGGTTGCAAAAGTATCATCCAAATTCTCTATGGGAAAACAGAGAGTGGGCAACCTCAGACAAAACACCTGGGGTGGAGCCAATCTCTGAATGAGAGAGGCTTCTCTCGGAGCAGGTAGAGTTTTCTTCTGTTTTCTTTCTGTTTGTCTGAGGGACAAACAAGAGCCACATTCAAATTCTTACTCAGCCATGATTAGTGTGACAGACAGAATAACTATGAGGACACAATGTGAAGGAAAGAATCTCTACTGCCTTGAGCTCCGCAGAGGAAAGGTAGGATATAAATGCAATAAATAAATAAATAAATCTGTGATCTAATCTTCTGATACCAAAGCACATCTGGATTGGGGCTGAGGAAGTGGGGCTGGAGTGACATCATCTTGTAGGTAGGAGAATAATAGCAGAGTTAGCCAGAGTCTGTGTGTAAGTTTGGTTGGGCTGGAAGCTGAGGAGAAAGAGACTTGTTTTTCTCTGTGGGTTGAATTCAAAGCTATGGCCTTTGGGAACCTCCCTGGTAAATAATGGGGATGCAAGATCTGTTGGGAGTGTTAATGTTGTGAGCTGTTCGATCCAGTGCTCGGGTTGTATATTTGTGTAAATAAAACCATGTGTTCTAAAGACACCACAGTCTCCATTGACCTTCATTGCAAAGAAATGGAACCCTGGGTAAGTGCTGGAACCCCTGTAGTTTCTCATTGCCCAGGTATTAGGGTGAACACAACAGTGTTAATAGTTTGTCTCCTAGTTCAAGAAGTTTAATCCATTGTTTTCCACATAGTGCCCTGGTGGATGGGCGGTGGTAAAACTGAGACAGAGTAGCTTACAATCCGTGAAGAGAAATGCCCTCTGGGACAAACATCTTGGGGGACTGGTGGTTTTAATCTGGAAAATAGCACTGTGGGAAAGAGTAAAATGAAACAAAGCAAATTGCCTTCTCCACCCATCGCTGCATTTCATTTAAAGAGAAAAAAATTGGGCAGTCCGGTCATGGGTCTCTCTCGTAATGTGTAGCTTGGCCCTATGTCTAAAGAAATCCTTTCATTGCTTACTTTTTTGTTTTTTCTTGTTCTTGTTGTAAGTTTTATCTTGAAGAAAAGCTCCAACCTTTGAAATGTAAAAACCTACCTACGAACTGTGTCTGCTAATTATTAATAGTGTCCTCATTTGCCTTGTGGATTTAGGGAAATCCACAAGGTGAGACCACACTGTCTATGCAAGGCTAAACTAACTTTTCCAACTTTGGGTTATAGGGCTGAATTCTTCTGGGACTCCATTTTAAAGCAGGGGATCACAGAGTACTATCATACTGAACACATGGAAAAAGCAAGATGGTTCACTCTATTATTTGATGACTCCAGTATCAAGTGTTAGCTTCACACATCTTTCAGATGTGCCATATATGAGGAGTTCTCAAACTTTCTGTTCTCAGGGCTCATTTGAGAGGGCAGGAAATTATTGAGTCATATCATTTAAAAGAGTGGCTCAGTGCAGAGCCAGTCACACAGTGACAGCTGGTGGCAAAGCCAATCACAAAATGGCTTTGCAAGTGCAGATCCCAGCATGAGAAACATGGGGCAGAACCAGTGATAAAAAGATTCCATAGGGTGGAGTCAGTGATAAACAAGCAGCTGGGGCAGTCAAAAAAATGGGGTGCATAGGATGGAGCCAGTCATAGAATGGTGGTGCGGCAGAATGACTCATAAAATTGAAGACAGAACTCCAACATCAGTTCAGACATAGTGCTTTTTCCCTGGAGCCAATTCATGCACTTAGCTTCAAGTCACCCAGTTTACAGTTATGTAATCAAGTAGTGCAAATCAAGTAATGAATATAATATGTGACCCAGACTAAAACCACATGCAAGGTTGGGATTTAGAACCAAGGTATAACAACAACAACAACAACAACAACAACAACAACAACAACAACAACAACAACAACAGATAATGATGATTTTATTATCTATACATTATCTATATTCCCCCAGCCACTCTGGGTGGCTTCCAACAAATTAAAACAGGTCAAAGAGATGTCCAAACCTCTGTCACATTCATACCACACATTTAAAGCACTATGATACCTCTTTAAACAGCCATGGCCTCCTCCCACAGAATTCTGGACACTGTACTTTTATAAAACATGCTGAGAATTGTTAGGAGACCTTTTCCCCCCTCACAAAGGTACAGTTCCCAGAGTGTTTTGGTAATCAATCTCTCTTCAGAAGGAATTACAGAAACTGTGGCTCTGTGGGGGGAATAGGGGTCTCCTGACAGCTCTCAGCACACTTAAACTACAGCTCCCATAATTCTTTGGGGTAAGCCATGACTGTATGATAGTGCATTACAAGTACAGTGTGAATGTGTCCCTCCTCTAAAAAGAACTTGTGCCTCTGTTAGATTATCACTCTAAAGCAGGAGTGGCCTTCCAGATAATCTTCGTCTACAGCTTTCATCACAGCTGACCATGGGTCACATACTCGGGGACCGAATGGATTTGAAGTCTGACAACATGTAGAGACAGCCATAGGTTGGGCACTCCTGGTCCACAGCGTTGAGAACCTTTGCTACAGAATATGACAGTGTCCCTCTGGCTCCATATTTTAAAATTAAATATTGATCTGGCAACTCTGATCAGACCTTGCATGCCAGGCAAAATGGTTCACCAGGGAGAGCTGGTAAAGAATGCCTTGAACACTTCCCACAGCCATTCCTGGAATGGATAGGGAGATGCGTAGCAATTAAAGGAATAAGAAGCCTGTTCCTGGAAGAAAACATGTTTCAAATCAAGGTTCTGTTCTCTGGTTACTATTTGTATGTTGGCAATTTCAAGTTCCAAATGTGTGCTTAACTGATATTTCCTCCCCTCAGTGCTCCTTGGCACTGTTTGAGGCACACAGAGACTTGTCCCAGAGAATGACTTAGTACTCCTTGTAAACTACCTGATGGAGAAAGAATTTTCTCATACAATGAGGAGCCAAACAGTCTGGGGAGGGTGTGTGTGTGTGTGTGTGTGTGTGTGTGTGTGTGTGTGTGTGTGAAGGATAGTAGGCCTTGATGTTCACTAAACTCCACAAAGTGGAAAGAGGAATGTGAGGTTATCGGTGAAGGAGAAGATATACATGGTTCCAGTGTGACCTCAGCAAATGCTGAAGCACAACAGCACACAACCTTTGTGCCTGTGGTGTGTTTGTGTGGAGGCCGCTTGTTTTCCATCTGGCCTTGAAAGGAACCTGTACTAAGCAGGGTTTGTGTGCAGTTCATCACAGATGTTAGCAGTCAGATCCAGCAATCTGCATGCAGAAGCAGGCTTCCATGCACAAATACCTTTCCAGTTGTGTCCAACATATGCAAGAGAATCTGAATAAAACCCCACACCCATATGTATGCTGCCAAAGAGATGATTAATTTTGACAGCACTAGCTATTCCTAATAATAATAATAATAATAATAATAATAATAATAATACCCTGCCCACGATAAAACATCAAACATTAAAAACCTCCCTATACAGGGTTGCATTCAGATGTCTTCTAAAGCCCAGATAGTTGTTTATTTCCTTGACATCTGATGGGAGGGCATTCCACAGGGTGGGCGCCACCACCAAGAAGGCCCTCTTCCTGGTTCCCTGTAACCTCACTTCTCACAGTGAGGGAACCGCCAGAAGGCCCTTGGCGTTGGACCTCAGTGTCTGGGCAGAACGATGGGGGTGGAGATGCTGCTTCAGGTATACTGGGCTGAAGTCATTTAGGGCTTTAAAGGTCAGCACCAACACTTTGAATTGTGCTCAGAAACATACTGGGAGCCAATGTAGGTCTTTCAGGACCGGTGTTATATGGTCTCAGTGGCCACCCCCAGTCACCAGTCTAACTGCCACATTCTGGATTAGTTGTAGTTTCCAGGTCACCTTCAAAGGTAGCCCCAGGTAGAGCGCATTGCAGTAGTCCAAGTGGGAACATAAGAATATCCCTGCTGGATGAAACCAGTGGCCCATCTAGTCTAGTACTCTGTCACAGTGGCCAACCAGATGTCTATGGGAATTGTGCAAGCAGGAACCGAATGCCGCTAAAACAAAAACAGACTATTAGGAAAGTGAATTTGGTGCTCGTCACATTCTGTACTTGTGTAGAATTCTATAATCCAAATAAAGCTAATCATAGGAGTGTTTTCGGAGGCATAAAAACAGTGGTCCAAAAGACATGATGAATCGCTTTTATGTTAGTTCACCAAGTGCACATTTTACATTTCTAGTCTGAAAAAGAGTTCCTCTCAGCCAGGTTTCTTGTGGACACTAGTAGCATAGGATTTGGGCAGGTTTCCTGCTGCCAATCAAATTGGTACCACTGCTATGAGGGAGTGGCCAGCTCCCTTGCTCTGCCGGAATTCCCACCCAGTCATTTGGTCAGCTGGACTGCCTGCTCAGTTGGACCCCGGTCTTCCCTCTCCCTGTTGTGCATGCATGCAGGCGGGTGGTGGCAGCAGCAGCAGCTGGAGGAACATGGGAAGGCCCATCTGGGCCTCTTGCTTGCTCACTCTGCCAGTCAGCTTACTTGCACCACCAGTCTGCCTGTTTCACTCACCCTGCTGTTGTCACACTGAAGTTTGTGAGACTGTAGCATAACTTTTTTCTTACAAAAATAATATATGGTAAGACAATGCATCTAAAATACTGCTTGTACAGAAATTTAAAAACAACAACACAATCTCTCCATCTAAAAGACATGATACGAAAGGAAAAAGCAATGGTGTGGGAAGAGGAAAACAAATTCATAAAACTCAAATTGGGGTTGGCATAGCCAATTTCATTTTTTTAAAAAAAAGAAGTTAATTTTTTTTACCATGTATATCTGAGGGTACATCCTGAATTAATGTTATGCCCCATGGGAACGATCCAGGAAATGTTTGTAGATACTTGAATTTCTGCTTACACCTTCGTCCTTGCTTTTTAACCTTTTGCCTCTTGCGTGATTAATTGTTGACAGTCTACATAAAATATCCATCAATCTACTTAGGTGACGTAGGCAAAGTTTACGAGGCAGATGAGATGACAGAATTTGGAGGACTTGCCCTGACCTTATATTCTTTTTTGTTTGGCAATCATTGAGATCAGTTCTTTCATGAAAGGAGCACTAATAAATCTTAGGCCACAATGCCATAAAGAGTTTATCTAACAAATATAACCAGAGTTATATGCCAATGTTCCATCTTGCTCTCATCATAGGCTTAGTGCACAGTGCATCCTCCTACCAATTCAAGGTCTGAAATACTCTCTTCCAAGAAATTTCTCCTTAACCTTTCAAATCAAATGATGCCTCCTTTCTCGAGTTGTACGCAACATTAAATCACCTGTGAAGACTGAGCAATAAGGATGCTGGAGAGATTAGGGTGACTGAGGTGGGGGAGAGACTTTATGTGCCCAAAACATGCACTGTTTGGACCCTCACTGCTGAAATGCCCTCTAGCTATGCCACTACACATGACATGAGAAGGGGCCCTAACATGCATGACAACATATGATATGACCATGAAGCTCTTTCATGGTACAGATACAGATTGTCCCAGAATCCCCCCCTTGCACGAACAAGCTCTACGCACATATGTCAGTATGCCTGCGGCATCCCTTTGAATATGAAGGCAGAGGGCTGTGGCCAAGGGGTATGGTGGCAGGGGATGAGGCTAACCTACATGACCCAGTGATTATAGGGGAAATTGCTAATATGAGGCAAACCTATGTACAAAAATGTATATCGTTTAATAAATTTGCATTGAAATTGTTGAATTTTTGCAAAGACTTAAAAATAGATATATTTGCAAACCGGTGTGGCAGATATGGAGAAGAATGAAGTTGAGACTGGAAAAATGAGAAAGTAAGAGAAGCCAAAACTGACAGACTTGTCCATCCTTCCTTCAGACTGTGGGGCAAGGGGCTGGAGTGCCATCTTTACTCTGCATTTAAAGCAGGATGCGTCTGATTTTTTTAAAATGAAGATAAATAAATTGGGGTTTTACCAAAAGGGGTCAACCAAATTGAAGTGCTTATTCTAATTAATGGATATGTTGTTTCACCTTTTATATGGTTTTTAATTATTTTTACATGTTGTAAGGCACTATGGAAAAATAGTATGTTTTCTTTGTTTGGAAAGAGGGCTATTGAGACTTTCCTTAAACATTACAACCCCCCCCCCCAACATAAAAAGGAGAAAGAAAAAATGTAAAGTCCTTTCTCCCCAAGTAAATCTTAACTCTTATCCCACACAGAGAGTGATGAACATACCCAACTCTCACTTGGGAGCTTCCCTTTCTTCTTCCAGCCTCTTAACCTGGGAGATCTTAACTTCCTTGCCTCTCACACAGGGTCCTTTATCCTTTCAGTAGCAGCATATACCTTCATAAAAGTAGAAGTAGTAGTAATGACAATTGGGGAAGAGACCTTAGCATAGGGACTGGGGACCCTGTTTCATGCCAAGCACCACATTTCCTCATGGGAAACCTTCCAGGGGCTGCATAGCAGTAGTGGGTGTGTCCAGGCAAGCTACAGATATTAGAACAGGTAAAATGGCTAATGGAGGGTGCAGGCCTGGGGTGTGCGGCCTGGGTAGAGTCTTTAGGGCTGGATAGAGAAACCTGCAGGGGCACATTCAGCCCTGCACCTGAGGCTCCCTACTCCTGTAGTAGCAGCTATGGTGATCCATAGTAAAAATAATGAGAATTATGCAAATAGCAGTTGGATGTTTAGAATCATAGAATCATAGAGTTGGAAGAGACCACAAGGGCCATCGAGTCCAACCCCCTGCCAAGCAGGAAACACCATCAGAGCACTCCTGACATATGGTTGTCAAGCCTCTGCTTAAAGACCTCCACCACACTCCTTGGCAGCAAATTCCACTGTCGAACAGCTCTTACTGTCAGGAAGTTCTTCCTAATGTTTAGGTGGAATCTTCTTTCTTGTAGTTTGGATCCATTGCTCCGTGTCCGCTTCTCTGGAGCAGCAGAAAACAACCTTTCTCCCTCCTCTATGTGACATCCTTTTATATATTTGATATATGGCTATCACATCACCCCTTAACCTCCTCTTCTCCAGGCTAAACATGCCCAGCTCCCTTAGCCGTTCCTCATAAGGCATCGTTTCCAGGCCTTTGACCATTTTGGTTGCCCTCCTCTGGACACGTTCCAGTTTGTCAGTGTCCTTCTTGAACTGTGGTGCCCAGAACTGGACACAGTACTGCAGGTGAGGTCTGACCAGTGCAGAATACAGTGGCACTATTACTTCCCTTGATCTAGATGCTATACTCCTATTGATGCAGCCCAGAATTGCATTGGCTTTTTTAGCTGCCGCGTCACACTGTTGGCTCATGTCAAGTTTGTGCCATGCCAAGACTCCTAGATCCTTTTCACATGAACTGCTCTCAAGCCAGGTGTCACCCATCTTGTATTTGTGCCTCTCATTTTTTTTGCCCAAGTGCAATACTTTACATTTCTCCCTGTTAAAATTCATCTTGTTTGTTTTGGCCCAGTTCTCTAATCTGTCAAGGTCGTTTTGAAGTGTGATCCTGTCATCTGGGGTGTTAGCCACCCCTCCAAGTTTGGTGTCATCTGCAAATTTGATCAGGATGCCCTTGAGTCCATCATCCAAGTCGTTGATAAAGATGTTGAATAAGACCGGGCCCTGTGGCACCCCACTAGTCACTCTTCTCCAGGATGAAGAGGAACCATTGATGAGCACCCTTTGGGTTCAGTCAGTCAGCCAGTTACAAATCCACTGAGTGGTAGCATAGTCAAGACCGCATTTTACTAGCTTCTTTACAAGAATATCATGGGGCACCTTGTCAAATGCCTTGCTGAAATCAAGGTAGGCTACATCCACTGCGTTCCCTTCATCTACCAGGGTTGTAATTCTGTCAAAAAACAAGATCAGGTTAGTCTGACACGACTTATTTTTCAGAAATCCATGCTGACTATTGGTGATCACAGCATTCCTTTCTAGGTGATCACAGACTGTTTGCTTAATGATCTGCTCCAGAATCTTCCCTGGTATTGATGTCAGACTGACTGGGCGGTAATTATTTGGGTCCTCTCTTTCCCCCTTTTTGAGAATAGGGACAACATTTGCCCTCATCAAGTCTGCCGGGACTTTGCCTGTTCTCCAGGAATTCTCAAAGATGACTGCCAGTGGTTCTGACCACTAACCAGGTCACCAACATTGGTTAGGACCAGATCTAAAATGGCTGTTCCTCTTGTTGCTTCTCCCACTTTCTGGACAATGAAGTTGTCTGCAAGGCCAGTGAGGAATCTGTTTGACCTTATGCTCTTGGCTGAGTTTGACATCCAACAAATATCCGGGTAATTGAAGTCCCCCATTACTACTATCTCCCTTCCTTTTGCTTGCTTGGCCATCTGTTCCAGGAAGGCATCATCTATGTCCTCCGTTTGGCTTGGGGATCTATAGTAAACTCCCACAATGAGGTCCCTGTTATTCTTCTCTCCCTTAATTTTGACCCAAATGCTCTCACTTTGGCTTTGAGGTTCTAAATCTTGGATCTCTTCACAGGTATACACATCCCTGACATATAACGTCACTCCTCCTCCTTTCTTGTCTGGTCTGTTTCTCTGAAATAGATTGTATCCCTCCATTATTACATTCCAATCGTGGGACTTATCCCACCAGGTTTCAGTGATGCCTATTATGTCATATTTAGTTTGCTGTACAAAGAGCTCAAGCTCATCTTGTTTATTTCCCAGGCTTTGCGCATTAGTTACAGACATTGAAGTCCATTAATCATTCCCCCGTGTCTCTTATTTAAGGATTTTTTTCCTCCCACCACTAGGTCTGCGTACTGTTTGCTCCATTTGGTCTATGACATTTGGATGATCATCTTCATCAATTGATAGACTCTGTGATGGCCTGGGATTCCGATTCAGAGGATGAACCAGAGGAATCCCAGCCTGCACTGGAGTCCCCGCCTCCAGGGCCGGCTGAACTGGGGCAAGGCCTAGATGCTGAAGAGCCTGCACCTGTGTCAGAGCTTCAGGAGCTGGCCCCAGGTGTAGCCCTTCTGGCCCCAGAGGGGCTTGACGACTCAGTGGCCACAGGTGAGCCTCCTCCAGGGCCCAGTAATCCTTCGGCCTCTCCTGATCTGCAGAGGCTTAGGGCAGAGAGGCGAAGGGAACTGGTTGCCCCCAGGAGGAGTGCTCGCCTTAAGGCCAGAGGAGGCGGGGCTCCTGGGGGCCGGGACCGCCCCCGGCCTTAGAAGAGGATAAAAGCCCAGTCAGCATGGCCCCAGGTTGCGGGAGCAACGTCGTTGTTGGCTTCGGACCTTCCTGTGTTCCTGATCCCTGCTCGGCCTCCTGTTCCTGACTATACGGTGTTCCTGATCCCTGCTCGGCCTCCTGTTCCTGACTATCCGGTGCTCCTGTTCCCTGATCAGCCTCCTGTTCCAGCGTTCCTGTTCCCCGCCCGGCTCTCCGCCTTGGACCTCGCCCCTCTTCGTGTGGACTCTGCTTACACCCACGGTACCTACCCCCGGGACCAGCACAGACTCCTACCTTCAGGAGCACTGTCTCCCTCCCCCACATTAGTCAGTTTAAAGCCCTCCTGATGAGGTTTCTGAGATTTTTGGCAAAAACATTCCTCCCAACCGTTGTGAGGTGCAGCCCATCGCTTGCCAGAAGTCCATCTTCAAGAAACTGCAGTCCGTGATCTAAGAATCCAAACCGTTCCTGTTTAGACCATTTGCGAAGCCAGCTGTTCACTTCCACTATTTCCCCCTCTCTCCCTGGGCCACGTCGTTCAACTGGGAGGACAGATGAGATGACAATTTGTGCATTTAATTGCTTCAATTTCCTGCCCAGAGCCTCGTGGTCTCTTTTGATCTTCTGGAGGCTATTGCTTGCAGTGTCATTGGTTCCCACATGAACCAAGAGGAAGGGGTATTTGTCAGTGGGTTTTATGATTCCTTGCAGTCGTTCAGTTACATCTTGGATCTTAGCCCCGGGGAGACAGCACACTTCCCGAGACATCTTGTCAGGCCCACAGATCACTGCTTCTGTTCCCCTCAGTAGGGAATCCCCTATCACCACTACACGCCTCCTCTTAGGTCTGGTCAGGGTTCTTCCGTGAGCTGTCCGTTCCAAGGTCGCCTGCACATTCCCTGAGGACTGACTTTGCTGCTCGTCTTCATATACCTGATTGACTGTAATGAGGGAGAGATCCTCAAATGGAGTCTGCTCTTCGTCTTCTATGCTAGGGGAGAGGACCTCAAAGCGATTGTGTATTTCTAAACAATCAGAGCAAACCCTGGGCCTCCTACTTCTTTGAGTCACGTTTCTTCATATATCTGGCTCCTGTGTTGGTGAACTAGCCTCCTTCTCAGGGGAGTCCCCTGTCTCCTCCTTGGTGGAGACGGTGTGCTCTGTTGCTTCCAAGAAGAGCTCCAGCTCTCTAATTCTTTGGAGCGTGGCTACACGTTCCTCCAGTTGCTGGACTTTGTCTTCTAAGAGGGCAATCAACATGCAATTGCTGCAAGTAAAGCTGCCTGCAACCTTTGGCAAGATGGCAAACATTGCGCAGGAACCACAGGCGACTGCAGCTGTTCCCTCACCCTCCATCTTGAGAACGTGTTGTTGGGGGTGGCTACAGTGGTCCTCCATCATAAAAAGCGTGAAGGCAGGAGAAATAACTCCCCCCAAAAAACCTAGGTCTCCCCCAACAAACATTTGAGACTAGCTCCCCTAAATCTAAAAGATGGATCAAACTGCGCGCGCCGCTAGGCGTGCGCCACTGCCCTGCAAGCTCTGATAAGCTCCTCCCACAGCTAATCACCTGCCTCAACAGAAACCCTGCCCCCTCTGATCTTTGCACAGGGAGAGCAGCTAATCAGCCACAAAGAAACACACACACAAGAAAACCCGTTTTGCTCCTTCTTCAGCTGCTGCCCTGCAAGCTCTGATAAGCTCCTCCCACAGCTAATCACCTGCCTCAACAGAAACCCTGCCCCCTCTGACCCTTGCACAGGGAGAGCAGCTAATCAGCCACAAAGAAACACACACTTTTTGCTCCTTCTTCAGCTGCTGCCCTGCAAGCTCTGATAAGGGGAGCCCCATTCTAGATCCAGACTATAGGAATAGCAAAGGGCTCAAGCCTCTCCCCACCACTGTGGTACAATCCTGTTTCACATTGGTGATAGCTGTGCATTGTATTGTTCTAGTTATACATTTGGGCTTTGTTTATTTGTTTTGTTTATGCAATCAATGGAAAGTACACCACAATGTTGTGCTGTCTGTTTCTGAAAATAAACAGCAATCATTAAAAAAGTCAATGACATAGATTTACTTTGGAGTGATCCCGGGCTCCTAACATTTAGCCCAGACCCTCCTCTTAACAAAATACTGTACTCATTTTTAAATTAGTTTAGCTAATTTACATCCTTCAATTTTAAAGTAAACACTGGAATGATAAAATTGGCTCCCCTCCCCTTAGTATTGTTCCATCTTTGCATTGTTCAGTTTTCATCCGAAAGATCTTCTCACCATGATTCAACAAGACACGTCTTCATCATCCAGGCATCTGAATTTATTGCACTCTTATTCAGTACTGCATATGGTACTGTTTATAATAACTGCATATTAGCACGGAGGGCTACACATTTCCCATCCCCGATTTAGAGGCTCAGATGTATTTTTCCACTGCTTCCCCTTTCCACTGGGTGAAGGGTGAGGAGGGGGAGGGGAGAGATGATTTGCTTGACCAAAAAAGAGGACAACTGCTGCAACCCATTGGAGAGGCTCACCTACAAAAGGAGGGGATCCACTGGATTCCACTCATATTCTCCTGTAGACTAGTGCTTGCAGTCACTAGGGACACAGTTGGGGCAGAGTCCTGAGCCAAACTGCTGTTGTAGGAATTGGGGCAGCCGTATATGAACCACCCACAATAAGTTCACACAGTGTTTTTATGTGACGTGAGTCTGATTGCAAACTCAGCCATGTTCCTATTGTGTATGCAAGGGTTCAAAGCAGCCATCAGTCCTGAGCTTCACACATACTCTTTTGTGAAAGGAGCTACTCCATTCTCTTCACTAGTGGAAGTAGCTCTTCACATGCAGCCAGGGCCAACCCAATATATTTTCCTGCCTGAGGTAAGAATGAGATGGCATCTCCATTCTACAACCCAGCCAATGAATCTTTCTACAGTGCTGGCAACAGGATGGTGACCTCCACCATGCCTGAGGGTAGCAGAGTAGCTTAGGGGGCTAGGTGCGAAAAGTAGGGACTTGCCACTGTCACCCCTCTTTCCAGTTTCCACCATCTGAGGATACTGAGGACCTATCTATGCCACAGCCCTAATTGACTTAGGCCCCAAATATGCCTCCCTACAGACCTTTTCTAGCATTAAGATCAACAGAGAGGGCCCTCTTGGTAGTTCTACTGCCCTCAGAAGTGTTGGGGGTAGCAGTCCAGGAGAGGGCATTCAGTGTGGCCGCTCCTAAGCTATGGAATTTCTGCCCCTCAGAGGTGAATTTGGCACATTCACCTGTCATATGCACCTCTTTGCCCTGGTTTTTGACACATGAGATGTATTTTTAAGGACCTACCCTATTCTTCTGACTGTAATTTGTTTTAAGTGTTTTTGATATTGTCCCTGGGACCTCATAGTAGAGAGTGGGCAAGAAATCTAATAAAAACATTGATTTGTTAACTCATGTGAGGAGAGGAGTTTTGTGGGCCTATTTTTTCTCACCTGCAAGGAATCACTGGGTCTGGTTGTATTTTGTGGTGTTATTATTTTTTAAGAAAACAGATATCCTCCAATTCCTAATATATAAAGTGGACTAAATGTTGGCTTGATATTACCAGCCCTGTTGCCTCCTGAGGAGGCTGGAGTTGATCTTCCTGCCTGCTTGCTTTGTGCTTTCCCAGTTTACATGCTGGGGAATAGCAACATCCTGCAACGAACATGTGCATCACATTTTCTGAATAATGAAAAAGCACTTTTAAGGCAGCTTAACATTGTGCTCTTCAGGTGTTGCTTCATGAAATCAGAGAACTGTGGTGACACATTTCCACCCCACCCTCCTCCTCACGCACTGACAAATAATTGAGCACTTCAGAATTCATCAGGCTAAAACTGTATCATTGTTTAAAGCTGTTCCATCAGTATCATGGTTCTACATTTGGAGCCAGATGGGGTTTTTTGTTTCTTTTAACCCCCTAATGTGGCTTTTAATGGAGACTAGAACTGTTTTTTGAACCCTGCCCAATTCCATTATGATACCATGTAGTCAGTATTCAGTTCAGGTAATCAGAACATAGGAAGATCCCTACTCAGCTCGTTGTGGAATTCCTCAACTGTGGAATTCCATCCCCACAGAGGTGTATCTGACATCTTGATTACACAGTTTCTATTGCATTCTGAAGACATATCTCTTTACTTTGAGACATGTCTTTGAGATATGTATTGTGGCTCGCCACTCCAATCTCCAAGCAGTGTGAGATTCCAGAGGTTCCAGGCACTTACCGTATATACTCGAGTATAAGCTGACTTTTTCAGCACATTTCTAATGCTGAAAATGCCCCCCTCGGCTTATACTTGTGAGGCGGGTGGCAGCGACGGAGGGACGAGCGGCCCGAAAGGAGCCCTTTCTTGTCACTGGTCCTGCCGCCGCCTGCCTCTTGCAAGGGCAGGCACAGGAGCCGCGGTTGGGAGAGGCACTGCGCTGCGAGCAGCAGAGGTGGCGACGGAGGGAAGAGCAGCCCGAAAGGAGCCCTTTCAGGCTGCTCCTTCCTCCGCTTTTGCCGCTGTTGGCGGTGGAGGAGGAGGAATGGGCTGCTTGTTCTTCCTCCACCGCTGCTGCCACCACCAGGTTTGTGGTGTGGTGAACCGGCTTATACTCGAGTCAATAAGTTTTCCCAGTTTTTTGTGCTAAAATTAGGTGCCTCGGCTTATATTCGGGTCAGCTTATACTCGAGTATATACAGTACCCAGGATTCGTGTTTCCTTTGGAAATGAGGCACAGAGGAGACTGTGGTGTCTTTATGATATATGGCTTATTTACACATACATACAACCTGAGCCTATGATAGAGGGGCTTCCAGCATTCCAGAAGATCATGATTCTTCCATGGCTGCTGCCTGTGATTTGCTCTAACCCTGCTTTCTCCAGTTTTCCGCCGCTTGCAAACTGCAACTAACTTTTCCTGCAGCTTACACTATCCCAACTGCAATCCTGAAAACAACTGCCCTCCTTCCAACTCTGCCTCCAGCTCTACTTCTGAGTTGGGAGAGGGGCCCCTCCCATTTGCCCTCTGGCACAGTGCCACTCCCTTTGTCCCAGCTAATGACCCATCTTTAGCAGGCCATCGCTGGGCTGGCTCCTGGCTTGTATTTTTAACATGCTAACTTCAGCATCTGGCCCCAAGGAATTAGAAGAGGAAGTCCAGGTACCCCAGGAACTTATAATGGTATTTTTAGAACCCACCCTATTTTTGTGACTGTAATTTGTTTTAAACGGTTTTAAACATTGTATCTAATGTTGTTGTAATCTACCCTGGGACCTTATGGTGAAAGGCAAGTAATAAATTGAAATAATAATAGTCCAGCATTCTATTCTCATAGCAGCCAATCTGATGCCTTAGGAAGCAGAACTTGAGTGCAAAAGTCCTCTTTCCACTTATGATTCAAAGGCATTCCACCTCCAGCAGAACATAGCCTTATATTCCATTAATTACTCTAATATTATTTTTAAGCCCTCCAAGTGGGTGGCCATTTCTACCTCTCATGGGAGCAAATGCCATAATTTAATGATGATGCTGATAGCTGCTCTAAAGATGGGCCTGGTGTGTCTAAACTCTTGACACCCAGGGGAACTTTCTGAATAGTGCCTACTTCTCTTCAATTATAAAATGCACCTCAGGCTTGAGTAGTAAATCCATTTGGGCATGAGAGAACAGGGTTCAACTCCTAGCTCAGTCTGTCAACCAGGAACATTATGGCAGTGTAATGCAGATAAGTGGATTTTATTTTATTTTTTTGAACAAAAGATTGTAGCACACCTTGCACATAAAACGTGATGTGGAAATGAGGAGCAATTATCATTTGCAATTAAACTTTACCTTCTTGGTAACACAGGTAATAAAGGAGTGTCATCTTTTCAAAAGATCTCTGCTATAGATACTGGTAACTCATCAAACTTAAAGGAGTATTCTTTTTTTTTTTTAAGACCAGAGAGAAATACATAAATATGTATTTTATGAAACATCAGAGTAATCCCACTTCATACAAATCTTGCACAAAAGTGGCAAAGCTATATACCCTCCTCCAATTATATGCAAAGGACATAAATCATCCAGAGAATTGCTGGTATGAAATGCTGTGGTGTACGTATTATGAAATTCTCTGCATGTATAAATTCCATAGCTTCCTTCTTACTGATTATGAGAGAGAATCAAGGAATGATTTGTTATATGCATGTTTCTGCTACCACATTTGGCATGAGGAACACAAGGGAAGTCATTGGCAAGGTACATGGATGTTTCTGAATGCTAAGCAATATCAGCTGCATGTAACTTCTCACTGATTCTCTGTTTACCCACTGAGAAATGAATACTAGAGGTTGGTAATCAGGTTAATAGTGAATTGTTAACAACAGCTCCTCAGTGCTGATTTAATTTGCTCTGGAACACCTGTAATACCTGAAATCTGAGCATCTCTTCACCAAAAATGGCCTCTGGATTTCACTGCTCAGTTTGTGAGGTGAGCCTGTTTGTTAATTACTGTATTTATCCTGCTTATACTTGCAGTACTGAAGAAGGCCCCAACATAGCACTCATACTGGAAAATGGAGAATCAGAACTGACCTGAGGTAAGATTTCTTGTTTTTTGTGGAAATAGTACAAAGGCTGTTAATTGCCCAGTGCTGTGCAAGAAGACCTTGGGGAGCAATACTACTCTTGTGCCCATTCTGTGGTTAGGTAAAGGTAAAGGTACCCCTGCCCGTACGGGCCAGTCTTGACAGACTCTGGGGTTGTGCGCCCATCTCACTTAAGAGGCCAGGGGCCAGCGCTGTCCGGAGACACTTCCGGGTCACATCCATTCTGTGGTTAGCGCCAACCTATTGTTCTGTAATGGTTTCTTAGGGATGCACACTGTTAAATAATATAAAAACTTACCGTGGTTTCTTAATTTGGCTAAGCTAAAGTAGGTAGAAGTCAAGCTAAAGTTCCTCATAATTACCTCATAAAATTCATGCCTTCTTGCATGGTGTCTTTGAGTTTTGGGAATCAGCCAACGATTGTTATTAAGATTATATATTTATATATACCTTGCCTTTTTCCTTGATAGGGACTCAAGGCAGCTAAAAAAATAGCCCTTTCATTAAAAGCAGTCAGTTTCCCTGAGTCAGTTGGAATAAGAAAGTATTTATCTGGCACCAGAAAGACAACAAGGAGGGAGCCAGTCTAACTTCTCCAGGGAGGGAATTCAAAAAACTGGGAGCCGCCACTGAATTCTGGTGACTTACACAGACACACCAAAGTTGAGCTGTTGTCTTGTTTTTTTAACGACTTAATAATCTTTGATGGATTAGATCAAAGGCCTGTTCAGCATCCTATTCTCACAGTGGCCAATCACATGCCTATGGGAATCTCATGAGGAACGCATGCATCATCTCCTCCACCCCCAATTTTAAGACTCTCTCTATTTTATCTAGGATTCACTACTAGTTCATTATCTCCCCGTTTCACTGAATCTATTGGAATTTATTACATTGTTTTCCCTTTGCTTTGCCTCACAGACCTTAAAAGATAAGGTGGTTCATTTTCTTAAGGCTGCTTAGTAAATATCTCAGGAAGTGTGTCTTACAATGCACTCTTATTAAAGTCTACTCAGAAGTAAGTCTCGGTTCTCATTGATATATCTCCATGCAATGACATCTCCGAATATAGCTGGGAGCATTTGTGTCAAAATAAAAAGCAGCTGTTCAGTTTTGGTTGTGATAAAAGGTTTTGAAATTAACTTTCCTGCATATTTTAATCAGGAGAATAATTTAATTCCCCCCCCCCAGATCAGAACATCCATTACTGCTCAATAATATTCTTAGTCCTGAAGAAAAATTGCATTTTTGCATTATCTTGAGTATTCCACACTTGTTAGCACATGTACTTTAAAAAAAAAGGAGCCATTTCCCATGTGAAGAAATTTACCTGGTTTGGTTGCATTCCTTTGATACAGTCCCATGCACAAATTTGGTGTATGTGTGGAGGAGGGGATACATTCTTAAAGGAACTTTAATCATCAAAGAAGACATCAATTTTGTTTCATCTAGGCATGTTCTAGCACAAGCAATTATAAGAGCTTGCATTCAGGTGAAGTTTGATCTGTTCACAAAAGTTGAAAGGAGATGGTGAAATTCAAGTGCTAAACGTTGCCTATTGGTTCATCTGTGTTTATGTGTGACTCTAGTATCGGGTAAACAGCTGAGACATCCTTGGAAATGGAGGCATCAGTTCTCTTGGCAAGCTGATACATTTCAGTGTTTTTCATTGCTAGATGAGATGTCTTACCTTTGTGGAGGATTATATAAGTACGGTTACAAATTGCGATGGAGAATTTAAAGGTGTGGACAACTTCCACAGATGCCTTGTCTGGAGATGTTTGGCACCAAGGTCTCTGTTTCCTTTGTTTGCTTCCATTCAGATCAATTGTACTTAAAGAGTTTTATGTGTGGTTCACAACCACTTCAGCCACTGTATGTGCTTTTAAACCAGCTCAAATGCCAATGGAACACCCCAGAGATGTAGTTCAAAGCTAGAATACACTTTGCAGTTGTCATGGAGATACCATTAAACATGGTTTCCCTGTGGTGAATCATCCTTGTCCTAGTTGTGACATACAGTGGTGAGTATTATCTGGGTCAGGCCATCTTGGCACCTTTATTTATTACATTCATATGTCACCTTTCCTCTAAGGAGCGCAAAGTGTCATACATGGCTCTCCCTCTCCCCATTTTAGACTCACAGCAATTCTTTAAGCCCAGCAGTCACTGGGAACACAGAACAGAGATATTATTTGAAAAGGAAAATGCTAAAGCTGACAAATGTGTATTTACTGACCCTCCTGATGTTTTCACCACTTGGAGACAAGATCTAGGGTGCAGCCCACTGAAAACATGTCCTGCAAAAGTTTTATTGAAATAAATGGAAAATATGTAGCTGAATATGCATGTTTACCCATGCAATGGCCTAATAAAGGTAAAGGTAAAGGTAAAGGTACCCCTGCCTGTACGGGCCAGTCGTGTCTGACTCTAGGGTTGTGTGCTCATCTCACTTAAGAGGCCGGGAGCCAGCGCTGTCCGCAGACACCTCCGGGTCACATGGCCAGCAATGGCCTAATAGCTATAGCTAATTTCAGAGTTTTCTAGGTGCTGCAAAGGGAACACAGAAATCTTGTGCATGTGGACTTTCCTCATTCTTCCAGATGGAAGTAGCTGCTGCATGCATACATCCTTGAGTGTGTTTAGTGTGATCAAGTCCAATGAAGTAAAAAGGGATCCATTTTGCATGTGCCCACATTTGCAAGAAGCCAACAACACACAAGAAGGAAAGAATCAGGGTTTATTTCTGGATACCTCACCCATGCATCACACCTAATTATTTTTGCCCCAAACGGCAACCCATTTTATAATTCCTTTGTCTTTTCGTTTGCGTTATCAGTTCCAGACGTCGCAGCTACCATGGAATGTAACAATGAAACTACACATGCCTCATTTAGAGATGGCGCTTTAAGATATATGTAGTTTTCCCCCCTCCTTTGTTAAAGTAACTAGAGTGCAGATACCACACCATCCCGGAGCCCTGCAGCCAAATGTTAACTTTTATTAAGTTTTATTATCTTCCTTGAGTCCCTCTTTCCCCCACCACAAATGCTTTTAGGATGAGCACATGCTAACCTTATCATGTGGTTGTACTTGGAAGGCTTAACAGGAGTATCAATCTCAGTGTCCCTAGACTGCTTGTCTTGTGTGAAGTTCTGTGCAGCATTTTCCTGTCTTATTCAAACATGAAAGATGCACTGAGCAATCACTTTTCTAACCACAAGCGGAGGTGTGTTTACATTTAAAAGTGTGCTGCATTTATTCATTCTTCAGCTGGGTGAACTTTACTGTCTTACTCATCAAAAAATGGTTCTTATTGAAGGCACAGGGAGGGAGGAAAGTAAAGGCTAAGAGTGGTTGTTGCTTCTGCTTTTCATGTATGCAGCCCTAAATTCCACAAATTGCTTTTCATGTATCCAGCTTTAAATGGGGGGCATGTGGAATTTAGCACTATACATGGGATGTTCTGACACTTGGGTGGTCTGCAGGTGCTCCTTGAGAGGGCATACGTTTGGGTGCTGAGCCCATTTGCTCTTATAAGGCGATGCCTTGTACCAATGAGTTTTCATACTTTCAACCTTCTATTAGCCCTTTCCGTGCCTGTTAATGGAGCCTTGAGTTCTGCCATGGAACCCTTACATGTTAAAGAGGGCATCATCTGGGATGCAAACTTAGTTCACAAGGGATGCTGTGCTAAGGTTATTGGGCATTTCCTTTCCTTAAGGTGAACTGAGGGTGTACATTAGGATACATATAAGTGGGATTAGCAGCAAAATATTGCAGTGCAGAGTATTCCTGGTCAAGATTTCAGCCAGCCAGCAAGACCTTTTCCCAAGGATACACCATTCCACCTCTTCCTGGTTTTCTGTCTTCCCCCACAAAAGTTTGTCAACTTTCTATGCTCATCGAGCATGCTCAGTCCTGTTTGAGCTGTTTCGGGGTCCTCTCCTGCCAATTATTTTGTATTTTTAAAAAGTATATTTTTTTGAGGTTTTCAAGTAATTGCTGACGAAAGTGATAATGGAAGAAAACAATGACATAAGCACGAGCATAAACTGAACCATGAATTAAACATTTCTTTTGCAAATGGCATCATGAACGAAAACAAAAATGGATGTTGTTGGAAAGAAGTATGTGAGAAAAAATAGGGAAATTTCATGTGAAACTGAAACACCGCACAAGGATTTTGCTAGTTAGGAAACAAAAATTTGCACCAGATTTTAGTGTCTGGTTATCCTCACCCCAAATGATTTCTTCCTTGAGGATTTGATGAGACTGAGGATTTGTGATGATACTCCTCCTATATGATTTGAACCCACACCTCCTCCTTTGTAAGTGCTTGGGGCACAATACTTGGAGACTGCACTTATCTGATTCCTGTTTAAAACCATTAACTCCCTGACTTTTTAAGGCCTTGGTTTCAGTCTGTGAGTCATACTCGTGCTGTTGATAACAAAAGAAGGTGTGAGGAAAGCTAACACCATAACCTGGGCT
Source organism: Podarcis melisellensis (assembly GCF_964234715.1). Lineage (NCBI taxonomy): Eukaryota > Metazoa > Chordata > Lepidosauria > Squamata > Lacertidae > Podarcis > Podarcis melisellensis. The sequence goes on along the minus strand of NC_138528.1, from coordinate 61,693,305 downwards.
TGTCATCACTTCATTTGCCTCAGGTGTGTTTTGAAGAGTGTGGATCAGGTGTTGACAAGAAAGGCCATTGGGAATCTCCCAAGGAAAACTTGATTGCTGAGTAACCTAAAGCAAAGCAAATCTTCTGTGATGAAGGATTCTAAAATAACTGATGGGATAATTTAAAGCCACTTTGGTGTGCTCTGTAAGTTGCTATCAGTTCAGGTCATAATAATCTTGTTTTGGACACAGAGGTGAAGTAAAAAAGCCATTCCACTGAGTGGAAAACAGTAGTCTACATTTCACCTCCAACACTACAGAGAACGTGTAACTATAAAATAACTTTAAAAGCCTTTACTCAAGCCTCCTTACTGAGTAACCTCCTCTGCCACATGACTAACTAGCAATGTAAAATGGAATATCTGGTTCTCTCTATGAGCAAGGTCTTTAGTAATATGGCATTAACCCTTTGAAATGCTCTCCTATTAAATATTACAGCTTCTCTTACCCCTTTGGTGTTTACTAAAACCTTCCCCTTCCAACAAGCCTTTTAAGTAGTCTGCACCTTTGTATTAGAATTGCTTTTCAATGATTTAGTTATTTTATTGTTTGTGTATTTGTTTCCCTGGCCTGCTATGGGAGGAAGGCTGGAGGAAGAGGAGGAGGAGGAGGATTCTGAGGCATTTTGATATGTTGAGGGGTCAGTTTCCATAGTCCAAAACTGCTTGCTTTAAGGCTTTAAAATGAACTGAATTCTTCATTAAATACAGTTGATACAAAGTGCCTTTAATTAAACGACATGTCATGAGTTGTGTTTTCTGGGTGTGTGCTAGTGAGTGTTTAAACAGAAAGAACGAGGAAGGTGAGTGGAGGTGAAGCATAACTATTTCTTAATCTCTCAGAAATTGAAGGAATAAGCCAACCTGAAATATTATTTGAACAGCTGAAATTCTCAATTAACACAGTGAATTGTCATGCCGTTGGGTACATCTAAACTAGGTTGAAGAGTTGGAAAGTTATATCCACAAAAACCTCAACATTGCTTTGTGCAGGGGCATCTCACTGGTCTGAAATATGTAGAACTTTAAAGCTTATCATTGGAAATCTTTTATATATGTTGAGTTCTACTTTTGTGGAATGTGGAAAAAGACAGTTGATTTACACTGCTTTGGCCCTATAAACAAAGAACCAGTCTAGGGAGATAAGGAAAAACAACAACAGAAGAGCCCTTCTGAATCAGTTGAAAGTCCCATCATCTTCTCACACTGGCCTTCTCACAGCAACTGGTCTTCTCCTTCCTCTTCCTCCTCCTCCTCCTCCTCTTCTTCTTCTTCTTCTTCTTCTTCTTCTTCTTCTTCTTCTTCTTCTTCTTCTTCTTCTTCTTCTTCTTCTTCTTCAGTACATTGCCTCTTAGTTATAGGACACATAGTTGCCACATTGTTTCTGTGTCACTGGAGTTTAGGTACACAAAGAAGTTGGATCCAACTAAAACCGCTATTATAACTCCCTTCCCCTTTTGATCGAAGGGAATAAAGCTAAAGCCATACCAAAATGGCCAGTCTTCAAGGTGCTACAGACTAGCAGGGCTACCCAATGGGAATCTAAGCCATAGGTATTCATGGCCAACCTGGACTTAGATTTGCAGTTTGCTGAGGTATCCTTCTTGTGTTAATGGCATGGTAGTTACTGCAGCACAGCTCCACGAAGGAGTAATGACAGAACTCCTGAACACACAGGAGGATCCAAGTGATGTATCTTTTCCACAGTCTTTGGCCAGGCCCTATTTAAGACTCTGAAAGGGCCATGAGCAATGTTGAAGGAAGGACCCTCTTAGCACTATTTCACCATTTAAATGGGGCAGGGGGCGGGCGAGAGAGACAATGTGTATATAAGCCCCTCTCTCTCTCTCTCTCTCTCTCTCTCTCTCTCTCTCTCTCTCTCTCTGTACAGACATTCCTTTTATCGGAAGAATTTGGTTTAAAAATCACAACCCATTGCCATTTACCTGCTTAAAATACTCAAATGTCCCATGTATTAAGCCCCCACCTGGAAGCATCCTTCAGATTTATTGATACATTCAAGCTTTTTTGAGATCTGGGATAGCTCACTCAGTAGAGCATGAGACTCTTAATCTCAGGGTTGTGGGTTTGAGCCTCACATTGGACTGGGGCATTGGACTAGGTGACTCTCTCAGTCCCTTCCAACTCTACAGTTCTGTGATTCCATGACTGTAAAATATTGGTCTTTCACTTCAAGAAAATGCCAGAGGACACCTTGGGAAATGGTAATGCTTTTCATCAGTCTGTATTTAACATTCAGATAAGTAGATTTCTCTTTCCAGTAAGTTTTTCTTAAATATAAATTCTGTGAAGCAGGCTGTCCAAGGGCAGCAGTATCTCAATTCCCCCAGAGCATGCCAGGCACTCTTGTCTTCCACTGCCTCCCGCAGTTTGGTCAGACTCATGCTGGTAGCTTCGAGAACACTGTCCAACCATCTCGTCCTCTGTCGTCCCCTTCTCCTTGTGCCCTCTATCTTTCCCAGCATCAGGGTCTTTTTCAGGGAGTCTTCTCTTCTCATGAGGTGGCCAAACTATTGGAGCCTCAGCTTCATGATCTGTCCTTCCAATGAGCACTCAGGTCTGATTTCCTTCAGAATGGATACGTTTGATCTTCTTGCAGTCCATGGGACTCTTGAGAATCTCCTCGACAGGCCCTTTGATTTCAATGAGGCTACTCTGAGTACAGCTTAGTTGGGAAGCACCCAAAGATTCTAAACACTCACAATATGCACTTAGAAGTGGGGCAAGATTAATCCATGTTTGGAAAATGCTTTCTGTGCGGGGGATAGCTCTGGTGGAATAATTGAGGCGAATGTGCTCCATTCATTACTTCTGCTTTGGGAGAGCACATCAGTGTTAATAGTGCCCATGTCTATGGAATGATTGCTATGCCACCCTCTGCAAGTCATTTGTTTTCCTCCACCTACAGGACTGCCACAGTCAAAGTAGCTTACTTATCTTATCTTGTGGATTATTCCCCCTCCCTTGTATTTATTCTGTCAACTGACACCTCACTGCTAGCCTGGCTCATGAATGGCCTTTCATTTATTTTAAAGATTTGGTACAGCAAAGAAAAATATTGTGGTCTGAGGGAATTTAAACTGTGGTTGTTTTGTTTTTAGAACCCAGCATTCAACTGTAAATCTCCCTGTGCTAACTCCAGATCTAAACGGAAGAAGGGAAAATTATATACAGATTTGATTCAATGACTTTCAGATATTGGGTGATTTCCAGTGTTAGTCATACTCAGAGAAAGCTCATTGAAATCAATGGATGTACGTAAATTGTAGCTTATTTTCAATGGTTCCGCTCTGAGTAGGACTTGCTTGTCCACCCACTTGCAGAATGGAAATCCATTTGTACAGCAGGACTTGCTCTTTTCTCCTCTACCTGGAAATGTGCCAGAGTGGTTTTTTGGGTTTGTTTTGCTGTTTTTCATTATTATTTTGCAAAGCAGACACATGAAGTGTCATAGGGTAAGCAATTCTGTTTTTCTCTTTTTCTGCCTTGGGATTTGTCCGCTCTTAACCAGAATAACAACATTGGATGTTGACTGTATGTGATAAAGTCACATGCACAGAGTTTCTAGACATGTATGTTGACTCACCACCAATAAGCTCTTCTAGCTTAAACACCTGTTTTTAAATGCTGTCCTGTGACATTTTCCATTGGGATGTTGCTTAACCAAATGCTTCAAAGTTCTCCCATTGGCTAACCCTTGTTTCAACATGCCCTTTGGAAACCAGGCATAATACAGTGAAGGTTCTGTTTGAGGCTGTGTTTGCTATGTGTGTGGAAGGCAGAAAGGGATGCTGATAACAAGACCTTGCCTTTAACCAAAACTGCACTTCAAGCATTTGTTGGCCATGGAATCTTCAGCTAGTGGGAAAGTAAGTCAAAAGGTTTGCAGCATACCCTCCAACATTTCTCTAATGAAAATAGGGATGCCTTATTATTATTATTATTATATTATTATTATTATTATTATTATTATTATTATTATTATTATTATTATTTATTTTACTATTTATACCCTGCCCATCTGACTGGGTTGCCCCAGCCACTCTGGGCTGAACATTTAAAAACGTCCCTATACAGTGCTGCCTTCAGATGTCTTCTAAAGGTTATACAGTTACTTAACTTGGCTTGGCAGGGTCTCATGATTCCATACCCTCCAACATTTCTCTGATGAAAATAGGGGCATCCTAAGGGAACATTCCAGGATCAAATAAGAAAGCAGAATGGCTTCTGTAAATCTGGGATAATCCCTGGAAAATAGGGGCGCTTGGAGGGTCTGTTACAGGGGTATCTCGGGCTGCAGTGGTTTTAGAATTGGTCTAAACTCCACACATGTATCTCCTGAGTGGGTTGCCAGGCAACTGAGATGAGAAGGCTGGGCTTGGTGTGTAAAGGTAAAGGTAAAGGGACCCCAACCATTAGGTCCAGTCATGACCGACTCTGGGGTTGCGGTGCTCATCTCGCTTTATTGGCCAAGGGATCCAGCGTACAGCTTCCGGGTCATGTGGCCAGCATGACTAAGCCGCTTCTGGCGAACCAGAGCAAGCGCACGGAAATGCTGTTTACCTTTCTGCTGGAGTGGTACCTATTTATCTACTTGCACTTTGATGTGCTTTCGAACTGCTAGGTGGGCAGGAGCAGGGACCGAGCAACGGAAGCACCCCATCGCGGGGATTTGAACTGCCAACCTTCTGATCAGCAAGTCCTAGGCTCTGTGGTTTAACCCACAGCTCCACCCTGAATCTCCAGTCTTCCTATCTTCCCTCTCTGCATTGGCAGCTGGAAGACTACTGTGAACTTCTTTATACGCCATGCTTGCCTCAAGCAAAATTTTAAAATGCAGTCTCCTTGACACTCATTTGTGGTTCAGGGTGAGAACACTCTAGGTTGGCTGACAGTTGGTCTGTGCAGTGCTCTAGTTTCTCTCAACCAGGGGTTATCCCCAACATCAGGGCAGCCTGCAACACTGTGAAACATATCTAAGGATAAACTTGAAAAATATAATATGTAGAACATAAACATTACATTTGTACATTGAAATTTTACCCAGTAGCACTATCCCTATACCGTTAAAGAAGTTTTCCAAATAACTCGGCATGGAATACAGAAAGAAACTTTGTGGAGCCTATGGGACCCTTCCTACAGAAAGCATAAAGGTAAAGGTAAAGGAACCCCTGCCCGTAGGGGCCAGTCTTGCCAGACTCTGGGGTTGTGCGCCCATCTCACTCAAGAGGCCAGGGGCCAGCGCTGTCCGAAGATACTTCCGGGTCACGTGGCCAGCGTGACATCGCTGCTCTGGCGAGCCAGAGCTGCACACGGAAACGCCGTTTACCTTCCCGCTAGAAAGCGGTCCCTATTTATCTACTTGCACTCGAGGGTGCTTTCGAACTGCTAGGTTGGCAGGCGCTGGGACCGAACAACGGGAGCGCACCCCGCCGCGGGGATTCGAACCGCCAACCTTTCGATCGGCAAGCCCTAGGCGCTGAGGCTTTAACCCACAGCGCCACCCGCGTCCCTACAGAAAGCATACATGCTACAAAACAGAGAAATTAATCCAGAAACTCTTGGGATTCAGCTGTTCTAAAAATCCAGGATAATATAATATAATGTGGCTGGTTGACTTTAAACAGGCTAGTGTTGTGGTATTTCCTCCTGTAGGCACCAGCTAGGCTGTGGAAAGAGGGAAAAATTAAGAAAGAAATTTTAATGTAACATTATTACTTCTGCTTATTTAATGAGATCTGGAGTAACCAGTATTGAAGCATTGTAATAAGTTTCAGTAGTTCATAATTGAACTTAATTAGGATCCAGTGCATTTTCAGTTGACAGAGATAATGACAGAAAATTCAGTGTAATAATAAAAGTAACAATATTGTATCTGGAATGATGACACACACCTTGACTTTATGCTTGAGTTTAGCTATGCTAAGTTATGTGGAGCAGAAAATTTTCCATTGCCCTGTTAATGGGCAGAAATGTCTCTGTTTCATAAAATGACTGTATTTTTCCGTGTATAAGGTGAGGTTTTTTGCTGACTTTTTTTAGTAAAAAATTGGGGGTCGTCTTATACGCGGAACATGGGCATACAGGGGAAAGATTTTTTCATATTCAAAGAAATGTCTGTGATTTTGGCTTGGGCGGGCTGAGGTCCCTCCTGCCAATGTCCCCTCATTCTCTTCCCCCACCCTGGCCCACTCACTGCCTTCCTTGGCTCAGTTTACTCGATAGCATGGTCTGGCGCAGAGCGCGCACTGCCTTCCCCATGCTCTGCCTCAGTATCCTGCTTGGGAGCCTCCTGCCCATTGTTTACAAGCAGCGGCTGCCGCCGCCACTGAATAGGAGCAGCTTCCACACCACTGTGCGCTAGAAACTATGAGGGCGATCTTGCCCCCAAATAGCTCAACAACTTTCTGCCCCCACCACCGATTGTCTGGATTTTCACTTCTAACTTAGGGTTTTGTTTTTCTTAATTTTAGATTCAAGAAAATAGGGGTCATCTTATACACAGGGGAGAATTACAGTAATTAGTTAATGAATTAATATAACCGTAGTCAAAATTGGACAGTTTCATATTTAAAATGTGCAGTAATGGCAATTGACTACACACTAGATGTCCTGATAATTCTTCTTTAAAGTTAAAGGGACCCCTGACCATTAGGTCCACTCGTGACCGACTCTAGGGGTTGCGTCTTCCTTACACAACACATAAACTCTGGAGTTTGCTCCCAGAAGGAAGTTTGGTTGACCACTGTGAGAATAAGATGCTGGACCTGATGGGCCATTGGCCTGATCCAGCAGACTCTTCTTTTGTTCTTATATCAGTCTTACTCTCTCAATCACATATGCCACCTATTTATTTGTATAAAGGAGTTAACCAGAGGGTTGAATTAAAGTCCCAAATATGTATCATTGAAACGTGCTAAATCAGATCCCAGTTTGGCCATCACCCTGATGATTTGATTCGATCCCCCGCTGCTGAAATACCCACATTGTTCTGTATACCTCATGACTGTGTTTTTGTGCATAAAATATGTACAAATGAGAACATATTTGTAATATGTACAAATTTTAAAATCACCAAGTGGAATTATTGGAGTACTGCGACATATTTTGCCAGAAGGCAAAATATGAAGGCCCATAGTGAGGCTACTTTCAGGCCTCTTGCCTGCCTCTTGCCATTTGCTTGAGGGCTTCAAATGGAAGCTATATGTCTGTAGTCTCTTAAATGTGTCCACATTATGCTCCATTGGAAAGGGAAAGAGTTCCTTTTTGAATCTAGCTATTTTCCTTTCTTATAAGATTGAGCTTGAGTAATTTTCTTGTGTTTGAGCTGCTTAAGCCAGACCAGTTAAGCAAGTTCATATTTCACTGTTTGTCATGCTGAAAAATCTTTTTAAAAGCAAGAGATTGAATTCTGTCAAGTACGTGCTGTCATTTGATGACTGTGAGATTTTTGCATTGTGGTCCCCAAACTCCACATTATCTTGAGATGCAATATCTGACTCATACTTAACTCTTATTCAATGTTTCACCCAAATGTTGGTGTTTTACTTGAAAAACATTCCAGTTTCATATTACTCCTTGCCTGGGCCTTTTTTTCCCCACCCTTGGGCTAACGCTTTCGACAACATGAGAGTTTAAAACTTTCCAAGGTGATCTGAGGAATCAGAAGAATTTTCAGTTTAATGCCTCAAGAAATCCCAGTTATTGTGTAATTTGCCCGATGTGTTTAATGCTATATAAGGTGAAGAGCTGTAGCTTAGTGTCTGAACCACCCTGAGATCTTATGATGAAGGCCACTATATAGGTCTAATAAATAAAATAAAATAAAAGAGCACTTTCTATGCATGTGAAACTCAATCCGCTTCCTGTCTGAAACCCCAAAGAGCTTCTGCAAGTCAATATAAACAATACTGCACTAGCTAGATGGGCCAATGGATGCTATATAAGACTGCTTCCCATGTCCCTATTACTAAGCAATGTAAATTCAGCCCCATTTCATTGTGCTATCTGGTTAGTATAAATGAATAAGAAGCCACATTTTGTGCCATTTGTGGTAAGTATAGTAATAATTAGATTGGGGCTTTCATCTCATCCAGTCACTGGTGTGAATAATGTGTTTATCTCGCACCCGGCACTTGACTCTGGTGAACTTCTACAGAGCTCTGTGAATGATTGCACAACTTGGGATAAGAAACTTTTGCCAAGTGACTGCTGCTGTGGTGATGGGAGAGCTGCACATGCCAGTTTCATTCTGCTGTTAAAAGTACAGGACCTCCATACTGAATATGGCATCATAGACTTCTGATTTATTTTTAGATTAATGTTGTAATTTTATGGGTCTTGCAGAGCAGGCACAAAAATATTACAGATTCCTTACACATAAGTTGCATTCTACTCAATGGGACTGTGCTGTAAAATATGGCAGTTCAGACCCCACGAGTTTATATGTTGTTATGAGAATTATAAGGTCTAAGATATAAAATAAATGTTCATAAATGTACCAGGCAAACACATACATAAATATATAAACCGCATGTCTGAAACAGTACAGGAAAATAGTCCTGAAACCATTTTGACTCTCCCAAATTGACCTCAAATGTTTCTCTGCAAGGAGGAAGGAAATGGGAAAACCTCCCCGTTGTCTCTTTGCTCACAAATCCTGTCTTAAGGGCATATCTGTGTATGAATAGGGTGACCCTGTGACCTGGATTCAGGAACTGAGTATTTACCATCACAAAAGAATGGCCAGACTGCCCAGGTAATGCAATCAGAGACCATTATAAGGTACCCTGGCAAACAGGATTTCTGCTGTTGACCGCCTCCTTCTGTGATGTGGTCTTGGTGGTGGTGGTCTTGGACTACAGGGTGGGCAATTTCAAAAGTCTATATAAGAGCTTGCACACCAGTGTTCTGGGTTCCTCCTCCCTCCTGCGTGGGGGTGTGAGCACCCTGTTGCAACAGTTTAATAAAGATCAGGCTTACTAGCCGCTTTCCTTCTCAATATTCTCTGGTTGGCCTCTGTTATTTTCTCCTACCAATAGAGAACCTACATAAGGACTCTATATGGGCTCTTGGGTACCCCATAAGGGAAAGGGAGCAGTTTTTTCTTATAATAATGTGAAATTTGTATTTTTTTGCCCAAACAGGCATCACCTTACACTGACTTGTTTACATTAAATTGCATTTGCCATTTGACCTCCCCATTCACAGTTTCTAGAGGTCCTTTTGGAGCTTCTCTCAATCTCTTTTTGTTTTAATGAATGGTATCATCATCAGACTTGGCCACCTCACTGCTCACTCCTAACTTCCATGCTCATTGTGTGTACCACCAGGAGCAGAGCAATGTGATGTGATTGTTCAGGCATATCTTTTGACCTGACTGTCTGGGTATTGGGGGAAACTAATATATATTTTTTTCTGTAATGCTTGCCTAATTTCAAGTTAATTATACATTTCCCATATAGCACAACTTTTATGCGTCCATAGATTTTATTCCAAACATTATACAAAACACAAATGCAGTACACATGTACACACAGGGAGTTGATATTCAGCTTTCATTCACATGCTTGCCAACACCTGTTTTGATGGAAGTGAGAAAGAGGGAGGGATTTATTGATAAACTCAAGTTGCAAAGCTGAGCATCTCGTTTTTCTAGCTTTGCAATTGCAGCATTCTTATGTATTTATGTATGAATGAGGTGAAAAACATTCAGGCATTTAACAAAATATGACTCTGGATTGAGGCATTGATTATATAATGGTTATACACTGAATTTGCATCAATATTTTGGGCAAAAAAATTTTTTTCCTGGGGTCATAATGGAGCTTACCCTAACCTGAGCACCATTCACAATCTTAAGCAACAGTGTTAAGTAAGTGCATGGATGCCCCCCAGTGGTGAAAAAAAGAGACAAATAATGACTTCTCTCCCCTCCTCATATTTGCTAGGGTTAGAAAGACCAGCTGTTTGATTTGTAGATGCTGAAAGAAGTCTTTCTAATTTTGACTGCTGTGATTGGCCACCGTCCAAAGGCAGGGGTTTTGACTTGTGTTTTTTTGCAGCAGAAGTATTCGTAGACAGGGAAATTTTCCTTGGCATAAGGAAAGTTTGTTAGAAGCAAAGGAAGCCATTTTTCTTTTTTTAAGGGAGGGAAATTAATAAGAACTGTATAGTACCCTAGGTCCCCCCCCCCCCTATTTACAGGATAAATGCCCTTTTTAGGCAGCCCTGTTTAGGGAAGCTTTTAATATCTCAAGGACTATTGTATTTTAATATTTTGTTGGAAGCCAACCAGAGTGGCTGGGGAAACCCAGCCAGATGGGCGGGGTATAAATAATAAATTATATTATTATTATTATTATTATTATTATTATTATTATTATTATTCTCATTTGGGCAGAATACTCACTGAGCGCCCAGGATGGTTGGTTACGAAGCAGCTAAGAAGTGAAAACAAGGCAATAGCCATTGAATATATAAGAACATACAAAGCTATATTATGCCCAGGTAGTTCCATCTAGCTCACTGACTAGTCATTTGTTCTTCCAGCTCAATATTAACACTTACTGGTAGTAGGTACCCAATGTTTCAGACCCCTTTTACAAGCCTACCTGGATATGCCAGGAGTTGAACTCAGTTGGGGAAGGTGACCTCTTCCTCTGTCCTTTATTAGCTTTGTGTGTGAGGAAGTGCAGTTTTGAACAGAGGCAAAGAGAAGACTGTGAGCTGAAGACAGCTTGTAGGGGCAGACAACCCACTGGGGATCTGATAGGAGGTTGAGAATCCATTGCCTTGTAGAAGCCTCTGTATACCCCCCTCCCCCCACCAAATGTGAAATATACTTGGAGCCCTGTAGTGATTTCATGCCCTTTATTGCAGCTTGTAAAACAGTGATTGAATTGCCCCCCCCCACCTCAGGCTTTTATATACATTATTTATAAAATGAGTCCCGTCTGATTGGCTGATTCTGCTTCCCTCCTGGAGCCTGATTGGTCTTTTCCTGCAAGCCAATCAGCTGTTGCATTCTAGGATCCAAGCTTAGTACATAACAAAATGCCTGTTTCCACACAGTGGTGCCAAATGTCTGCTTTCCAATCACGATGCATTATGCTTTCCTTCTTTGTTTATGTCTCACACATCCTGTACCTTGGCCCAGTTCAGCCCCTGGACTGGGAAATACTAATACTAGAAGGGCATGCAGATGTGCTTATTTGTTGACCTGTGGCGAGGATTGTGCTGTGCTTTTTTGTTTGTGTGCCTTGTGCATGTGCGTTTCAGTCGATAAAACTAGTTCTAGAGGGAAGTTTTGTTTTGAGGTCACAACTTCATATGCATGGGGCTTTTCAGTTTAGAAGGCAAGTAAAGGTAAGAAAGGAAGGACATGATAGAGGTCTATCTATAAAAATACAATTGACGTAGAGAATGCATAAGGAGGCATTTTTCTCTCCTTTGCTAGAGCCTGGGATCATACAATGAAGTTGAATCCTGGGAGATTCAGGACACACAAAAGGAAGTAGTTCTTCAGACAGTGCATAGTTAATCTATGGGATTTGCTACCACAAAAAGTAGTGATGACCAACAACCTGGACAGCTTTAAAAGGGAATGAGACAAATTCATATCCAGAGATCATCTGCCTTTTATGCCCCCATTCAGAATTCAAGGAACATTATTAGTGGATTTCATAGCTGTACCTACACAATCAACAGCTTATTCACCTGCACATTTTCCAACCTAATACATGTGATCACCTACCCAAAATGCCCTTCCGCTGTCTTCATAGGACAAACAAATCATTCTGTATGCAGGACACTGACATATGACGTCAAAAGCGAAACATATAGAAGCCAGTGGGGAAATGTTTGAGTCTTCCAAGATCCTCTGCTGCTGACCTCAAAGATACCATATTTAACCCCCTTCAAATTCAAACATTGTATTTCTGAACCAGAATCTATCAGCAAATGTAATCCATATACCGTATACTCCATATATTATCCAGAGGGGGACTTTTCCACTGCAATCATTCAATTAGGATACCTCAAAAATAGTGATGCAGAAACTCCCCTTCACTCAAATTATATTTAGGTTATTAATTATGTGTTTCCTCTATGAATGATTACCTCCACCCTCTCCGCCAGGAATTCTAAATTGGATCAAAATGTTTTGTCACCTGTGGATTCTTGCAGTCTTGCCTGGGGACTGTAGTGAGGGGGCAGTTAGCAGTTTTCTAAGCATCTCATTGCCACAAGTTCTGTAGCCTTGATCCCTGATTGGCTGGAAACACAAGAGGGTGCTCTTGTGCTCAAATCCTGATTGTAGGTTTCCCATAGGCATCTGGCTGGCCATTGTGAGAACAGGATTCTGAACTAAATGGGCTATTGGGGTGATCCAACATTGTTTTCATACGCTCTTAGAACGTGGAGGTGGTGACATGATCAGTTTCAGTAACACTGACAACAGCACTCTTACCTGCTAGATGGTTGTTCCCGGGACATCCTCTACATTATCCCCTGGTTCTTCCCATGATTCCCCTCTGTGTGCGTGTGTATCTCTTATCTAGTTAGTGAGAACACTTCTTGTAACTGACAAACTAAGCTCCTTGCACACAAAAGCTTATGTTCCAATAAGTATGCAGGTTTCAACATATTCTATGTTGTTCTGGCAAGAAAATTAATATGGCTCAGCTCCCCATTGGAACTTGTGAATTTGTCTTGACTTCAGCGGAAGGGTCAGGCCACGTAAGTGCAGCTCCTGTTTCAAAATGTAGAGTCATGCCCCAAATGGGAACAGATTTCAGCCTGCTGTGTCACAAAAAGGCCCTTTGCTTGCCTCCTATGCTGAGCCTTGTAGCCTGAACATCAGAGTGGAATTATAATTGCATGGACTCATTCATTTCTCAAAGCGCACATGGCACTGTAAGTGTATTCACAGGGTGATCAATGGGCCATGAATTAATTAGAATGGGGAGGGTGGACTCTGTGGATGTAAACACAGCTGCTCTTTTCTGGGTATGAATGCAATCAGTGACTGAACAAACTTGCAGGCAAATAGACTGCTCTCGTTGTTTTCATGCTGCCTTAATTTGACTTGACAGCAAATCATCTCAAGTGTGAGCCAAGGTCAATATAGTCTCACTTCCTGAAAAGCAGCACCAAGGATGGCTCTTCCCAATCTATTTTTGCTCCCAAGATGAGTCCTAAATTTAACACCTGAAAGTCACATTATGTGCAAGAGCCCCCGCAAACAACGTGCAATGGGACATTTATTTCCTAGTCAGCTCCCTAAGAACTGTCACCTGTGTTTGATCATTTCTTCCCCCATTTAAAGTACCTCTTGCTGCTTACCTGGCAATCCCTGCTAGGAAATGCCTAGCTTACATGATGGCTTAATTAGGCCATCTTGTCACAGTTGATCTCCCTGGCAGTGGAAAATCTGCTGGAACACTTAAAATATCTTCCCAGTTGGTGTACACCCTGAAACTAAACACATTTGCTTCAATCTGGCAGTGTAGAAGGAAACAGATTTTTGTGCATATATAATTTTTCTGGGTTGAATTTCTTACTTAGGCCACAAAGGTGGATGCTGGGCAAAACCTCACATTCAGCCTGGCCAGGAAAGTATGCTCTTGAATGAAGGAGAGAGGAAATTCTTATGTATTGGAGTGAAGATGCAGCCAGCTGCTGCAAAAGACCAACTGTGGATTTTGTGCAAGTAAATTCTATTGAATATCCGTGAGTGTTAGCTCATGTCACACAACTCGCACTGGGAGAATATCACAGTATGGAAGCCGTACTAGAGTTAAACTCATCCCAAGTACAACCAGTCTCTGAATGGATGACCTGCTGCACTGGGGTTGCCTGCTGGAGGGCAAAGCTGCCTGTGAAGCCTCAAGGATGAGGACTGCTGGGTGGTGTAAGCAGGCATTTAGCAGACCCTGGACTCCTTCCCATGATGGTGACAGCCCTGGCTCACAAAAGAACAAATTGGTGGTGCTTTAACAAGCTGAATTGCCTCTCCACCGTCTAGCCGGAGGTGTCAGAAACTTCCACTAAGTGACATATTTATATTGCTGGAAGCTCTCCTGTGCAAAATAATACGTTCCAGACGCAAATTATTTTTCCGCGGAGCCAAATGGGAAAACAAGAAATGGGGAACAATCTATCTATCTATCTATCTATCTATCTATCTATCTATCTATCTATCATATCTCTCTCTCTCTCTCTCTCTCTCTCTCTCTCTCTCTCTCTCTCTCTCTCTCTCTCTCTTATCTATCTATCTATCATCTATCTATCTATCTATCTATCTATCTATCTATCTATCTATCTATCTATCATCTATCTATCTATCTATCTATCTATCTATCATCATCTATCTATATCATCTATCTATCTATCTATCTATCTATCTATCTATCATCTATCTATCTATCATCTATCATCTATCTATCATCTATCTATCTATCTATCTATCTATCTATCTATCTATCTATCTATCTATCTATCATCTATCTATCATCTATCTATCTATCATCTATCTATCTATCATCTCTCTATCATCTATCTATCTATCTATCTATCTATCTATCTATCTATCTATCTAATCTATCTATCTATCTATCTATCTATCTATCTATCTATCTATCTATCTATCATCTATCTATCTATCATCTATCTATCTATCTATCTATCTATCTATCTATCTATCTATCTATCATCTATCTATCCATCTATCATCTCCAGGTATAAAAGCCAATTCTTTCATGGGAGCTGGTAGCCCCACTGACCCAAAACATTGCCTTGGCTACGGCCAAGGCACATGATACCAATCTGACTTCTCTGTGACATTTCACATTTACAGGTTGCAGCACAGTGTTAAATATTGACTTTTTCAGGCTTCAGTTTAACATCTTGTTCTTCCCACAAAGCTCAAATATTGTCAGGTAAGGTAAAAGGGTAATTTCTGTTGACCTTTCAACTGAACACCCATGTTTTTAAAGTGCAGCGGTCAACACTTCTTTGTGTGTGCAAATATCTGAGTTTGTTGACATAGTGTTAGCTTGAGCCTGAGAGAGGAGAATGGAGGCTGGTGTTGACATAGTTTCAGTCGCAGGAAAAGTTCCGACCTAGAGAGATAACATTTGACAAGAAAAATGACATTAAAATAGGGTTACTTTAAAAAAAAAAAAGTTGGACAACTAAAAGTGTGTTTTAATAAAAGAACACTCCATGGGTTCCTGTAAATGCCATCTAAACAAATCCAGTGACTGAGTAAAGAGATGGAAGATGAGGCAAAGTTCAACATTTAGGTCACCTTTCTAAAATATAAAGCAGGTTTAAGCAGATAAAAGGGTTCATGTTTCCAGTCCTCTTTGTGTTGGGATAGTTCATTTGTTTTTCTTCAGCCCTTTGCTGAAGCCAACCTGTTTCTAATGGCTGGGTTATCAGTGTTTGCTGAGGAAGCGGGAACAGCTAAGTAAATTTTGTTTCTAAGTGACAGGATGAACAGAGGCATAATTGGGTTCTTTGGTCTCTTTCCACCCCAGGGCCACCCCAGTCATGAGGGAAGGTGAGGCAACTGCCTCAGGCAGTAGCACCCATGGGGACAGCCGTTCAAAAAATGCATCACCTGCTGCCACTGCCACGGTGGCAGTGACGGCTGTGGCGTGCTCCTTGGAGGCTGGCTTTGCCACCTCCTTGCCCCCCCCCACAGCGGCTTCTTGGCAAATAGGAGGTGCTGCTGGTTCCCGCTCCCCGTTCCTCATGTAGATCTTTATTCCTACCTTGTTCCTGACATAGATTTTCACTCACGCTTTCTTCTCTGGCAGCGGGGGGTGTTTTGTAGTTTGCCTCAGGTCAGAGTTGCCAAGTTGAAGAAAATATTGGTGCGAGGCCAAACAACGATGGTGATAACAAACAATATAGCAAAAAAATGTTTTTGAACTTTCAAAATCCAAAGATAAAGCTGTAGAAAAAAAGAAAGCCACCAGTGGTGGAACATGCTACAGAATATCTGTTTTCAAAGGCATCAAAGTGAGGTTAAATGTGCGACTGAGTTTAACTTGTCTCTTTCAATGGTGACCTGGTGCTGTGACTTTTGAGCATTTAGAGGTCGAGAACCATATTGAGAAGTAGTGAAAATGCACTGGATAGCCTTGGAAACTATGCACAAAGGTGCAGTCACCCTGTTAATTGATTTCCTGTTTCTTCACTGCTCTGTATATGCCCTAGGCTAGATCCTTAAAACTGCAAATGGGGAAATAATTATCATGGCTAAGAGTTGTGCAGTGATTTGTATGGAGTAATCTACTTTTATTGTTCTGTAGATGAATGAGAAAATGAATTTCCTTTACTTTATTGCACAGGTTTCTATATTTTTTCTTTCTTTAGTACCTTGACAGTAATAGAAAACAAAGTGAAAATAGTAGTACTAAATATCCCATAGTCCTAAATAATGCTGTCTTTTGAAGGCCAGTGGAGATTTCCATACTGATTTCCATACTAATGGAAAATCTGGCTCATTTCAAATTCTCGATGAGACCATGACTAAATACCTAGGATGTTCCATTTCTTTCGCCTTTCTGTGAATTTTCATTTGGTTTACATGGTGACATCCTCAAAGAAATCTGTAATGTTGTTGCCATGTTCTGAACAACATGAGGTTTAATGAGCTGGTTCTTCTCTAGTTACTAATATTAGGGGTGTGTGAGAACATTTACTGATGCCTTCTTAAGACTTGAGGGCTCCATGTAATACAAGAAAGATGGAAAAATTCAGCAGCACTGTACACCCTGTACAACTCACAACTACTGATGTGGCTTGTCTTTATCAAGAGGCTTCCTTCATTCATGCTGTATAAAGAAATCACCTTTACAACCGCAAGTAGCCAGTAGGTTCAGAAACAGGCAACTGAAATGACTAAAGGGCCAGAACAAGTCTCGTGTGAGAGAAAGGTTGCAGTATTTATGGCTTTTTAGTTCGGAAAGAAAAGCAAGTAAGGGTAGACATGCTAGAGATGTATAAGGTTATGCATGGTGTTTAGAAAATGGACAAGGAGACGTCTATCTCTACTTACCTCTCGTAACACTAGATCCCAGGAACAATCCATGGAGCCGACTGTTGTAATGGGAGGCAAAGCACTTGTTCACACAGAGCATAGTCAAACTGAGGAATGTGATCCCACTAGATGACTTTAAAAGATTAGACACATTCATGGAAGATGTCATAGGCAGGATGCGTCGGAAAACCGGTTACTGGGAGAAGTTGGGAGTGTGCTGTTGCAGTCAGGTCCTGCATGCAGGATTCCCATAGGCATCTGCTACTGTGTGTGTGGATGACAGCTTGGGCCTGATGCTGACTAGTGTCAGTAGTGCAAGCAACTTGGGGACCAGTTGACTCCTAGCCTGGCTCAGGTGCATCCTCAACCCACCCTCAGAATGCCCTGTTTGGGGGCTTTCCTCCAGACTGGGAGGGATACCACCAGTAGACCATCGGTCAGCAGGTGGAGGTCTGCACTGCTGGAAAGCCAGCTGAGTTGGGAGGGGTGAGCAGAGGGACAAGCTGAGCATTGATTGCAGACGAACTTACTGGAACAAAAAGAGGATAAGTCAATGCACTTCTCTGCTCCCCCCTAGAAAAGAGGTGAGAAGGAGAAATAACTTTGCTCTTAAACTGCTTTGTTCCTCTGCAGAGACAGAGGAAGGGAGTGGTTATATAGCTCTCCACTTCCTTTGACACAGTAAAAGGAGAGTTAAGCTTTCTCTAGAGCCCCTCCACAGTTTCTTCACAGGTATCCTATAAATTGTGTACAATTACCTTAGGAAGCCACTAGATGGAAACCCTTCCTTGCCATTTACAAGCCTGAAGGATGGCAAAAGGCTAGCACTGTATAGTACAGACAAAATACCTGGGGTTAAGATCCTGGCATGTGTAGGATATTCAAAATGTTTTTATCATCAGTATTTTGGAAGCGTATTTATGCTGACAAGCATGAGTTGCACTCCTCAGAATCCTCCATGGAGATTCAGACTAAACGTTAGGAAGAATTTGCAACTCAGTGGCATGATGGGAATAACAGAACAATTGCCATATTGAGTTCCCATTTGTGCATATACAAAATAGCATGGGAGCTGTTTGTCCGTGGTGCAATCCCAAACCCATGAGTACCATGACCATGTTGGGTACGGGGTCATTGCTTTGTGTTCCCAGTTTAAACTAAGACAGCAAAATACTTCAGTTGCCTGGCTTGTCTAGTCATCGGGGCGTAGCAAGCTAGTTCTATGTATATTCCCATTCTGTTATTGTGATTTCACTTGACAGAGGGGATGCATAGGGGCATAACCTGTGACTGGGTGTGGAGGTAACCAGGTGTGTGCTTTTGTGTGGAACAACTGTGAGCTCAGCTCAGTTCTGGTATCAAAACAAATTCCTGGGTTCATAATTGTCAGGGGTTCAGGAGCAGAGGGACAGGGAAGGGAGGAATTAGAGACCGAGGGAGAGGAATCCGAGGGAGAAGTCAGCGATGATAGCCGTCCGAGGTCTCTAAGTCTCTCCAGCGAATCAGAGGATTCACAGAAAGGGGCTCCCGTGATCAGAGCAAGGGGGTTGCCAAGGGGAACACCCCAGGAGGGAGGGGCCAGAGAGGGCTCAGAGAGCAGCAGCTGGAAATCGGGACCAGCTTCCCCACCGGAGAGCAGTAGGGGGGAGGAGCCCCAGGCATCGGGAGCAGGCAGCTCTCCGTCAGCGGAAGGACAGGAGTCAGGGTTAGCCACGCCTGCATCAGAGAGCGAGGAAACGGTCAAAAGGAAGGTCAGGGGCAGCGCGCGCGCGCCAAGTTCAAATGTACAAGAGGGTGGCGCCATAAGCAGCACGGAGAGGGAGCCGGGTCCCAAAGCCCGCCGAAGAGAGGGGGAGGAGTCCGAGGGGTCCGCATCCGAAGCGTCCAGGAAGGAAGGCACCCAGGGGGGTAGTAGGACCCAGAGGCGGAAGGAGAAACGCAGAAGGTGGAGTAAGGCTAGAGTGTTGAACTGGTGTACAGGGGGCGGAGACTCAGATGAGGCTTCGCTGGTCTAGGGTCTAGACGTAGAGATGCACGCTAGGGTTTGAAAATGGGAACTAAACTTCAATAAAGACTTTGTACAGTTCCGCTGGCTAGCGTTGGTCTTCTGTGAGCTGGGACCTGGAGGCAGTCTCTGACAGTAAGCCTCATCTCCCAATTTTCACCGGTTTTCTTCGCCTCAAGCATCGCTACGGGAGCGAGGCAGGGAGGGCAGAAGACTGGTGCCTTGCGAGCTCACAAAAGTCAGGCGAGATGACTACAGAACAGAAAATAGCTTCCCTGCAAGAAGCGGTGACACAACTCAGCGCTGAAATAATCGCATCCAGGAAGAGAGAGGAAGAAGCGGCGGCTGCCTGCAGAGATCTTCAAGCCAGGTTAGAGGGGCTTGCGAAGCAGGGGCTACCGGGACCCAGATCCGAGGGGATTGGGTTGGGGAAAAGAGGAGCCAGCATTGTATCTCATTTTGATGGGAATTTGCAGCAGTACCCCAATTTCCGAGCAGACGTGCTGTTTGCGCTGCAGCTGTTGGAGAGAGACTTTAGAGATGAGCAAGAGAAAGTGGGGTTCATCCTGTCCCATTTGCATGGGGACGCGAAAGCATGGCTGCGAAATCTGTGGAGGGACAAGGATCCAGCGCTCCAAAGCGCAGATGCATTCATTAAGGCGATGGATTCCTGTTTCTTATCAAACATAGACATTGATATTGCCAGAAAGGACATATTTGGGCTAAGACAAGGGAAAGCCAGCGTCAGGCAGTATCATTCCAGGTTTTTTGCATTGGTCAACGCGCTGAATTGGGATAAGGATTCTCCGCCAGTTAGAGACCTTTTTTTGGAGGGATTGAGCCCACAGATCAAAGATGAGATGGCACGGGGAGAGAGACCCACAACCACTCAGCAAGTGGTGGAAAGAGCGCTGTCGATTGGGGTGAGGCAGGAAGAACAGCCATGGAGCAAAGAAGAAGGACGTTGGGGACGCACACCAGGGAGGGTGCCCCCCCTCTTGTCTAGAGAGACAGCGCGTGCGCAGTCCACGCCTCCACAGGGAGGGGGCGAAGAGCAGATGGAGATTGGAGGTGCTAGGGCTCTCTCAGCTAATAGAGCCTTAACACCGGGAGCAGTAAAACCGAAGCTGCCTAGAAGGAACAGGAAGTGCTATATATGTGAGAGTGAGGAGCATCTGGCGAAAGAGTGTCCCCAGAGGCTCCGCAAGCAAACTGCAGCCTCAGTGACAGTATTGGAAACAACTCAGCAGAGAGAACCACAGCAGGGAAACGACGAAGTCTGGCTGGAATAGGAGGCACTGGGGCCCAGCCAGACAAGTCAGTGAAGAAGTCCCCGGAGATTTTGCAGCCCACAGACCCCCTCCCGCCCAAACCAGTGGTGCAGCTCACCGCATCGCTCCAGCTGCCCAATGGACTCACCTTAGAAGTGCCTATCACAATTGACTCTGGCAGTAATGCAGACTTTATAGGACTGGAGTTCATTCAACGACACAACATAGCTTTACTGCCAGCCACGCTGCCCCTGAAGGTTGTCACGGTGGATGGCAGGGAACTGCTAGGGGGGCAGGTGGTGCAGCAGACGCCGCCGATGGTGATGCAAATTGGGAATCACCGGGAGGTCATCAGCTTCAATGTCACCCAACTGTCAGACACGCCTGTAGTATTAGGCATGAGTTGGCTGCACAGGCACAGCCCAGCGTTGGCTTGGTACCAGCGCCAACTAACGTTTGGATCCTCCTACTGTGCAGAACACTGCATCATACCCAGCCCAGAGGAGGAAGAGGAGGACCCGCAGTTACAGTTGGGCACGCTGCAAGCAGTACCCCACAAGTATGCGGAGTTTTTGGAGGTTTTCTGCGAGAAGGAGGCGGACAAGCTACCTCCTCACAGACCCTATGATTGCAAGATTGACCTCCTGCCGGGGGCGACGCTGCCAACGGGGAAACTGTACTCCATGTCTGAGGATGAACTGCAGGAACTCAGGGAGTTCATAGATCACAATTTGCAGCGTGGGTTCATCCGGGAGTCGAAAGCGGTGGGAGGCAGTCCAGTATTCTTTGTGAAGAAGCGGGACACGCCCCAACGGAGGCTGGTGGTGGATTTCAGGATCTTAAACTCGAAAACCAAGCCCTCAGCTTTCCCCATGCCCAAGATAGACGACCTGCTCGCGACGGTGCGGAAAGGACGCGTTTTCACCAAGTTGGATCTACGTGGGGCGTACAACCTGATTCGCATGCGCGAGGGCGACGAGTGGAAGACGGCCATGTTCACGCCACTGGGCACCTACGAATACAGAGTTATGCCCTTCGGATTGCAAAATGGCTCTCACACTTTCCAAGCCTTTATGCATCATGTGCTGGCGGGGCTCCTTTACAAGAAGTGCGTATGCTTCCTGGACGACATCCTGATTTTTTCAGAATCGCGCGAGGCGCACGAGAGGGATGTCAGGGAAGTTCTGCAGAGACTGAAGGAGCACAGGCTGTACGCCAAGCTAGAGAAGTGCCAGTTCGACGTGACGGAGGTGGATTTCCTGGGCTACAAGCTGTCAGACAAGGGGCTCGCCATGGACAGCGCCAAGGTTAGCGCAGTTTTGGACTGGAAAAGCCCACGCAATCGGAAGGAAGTCCAGCGGTTTGTCGGCTTTGCCAACTTTTACCGCAAGTTCATCAAGGGATTTGCCATGCAGACAGCGGCCATCACCGACACGCTCAGCTCCAAGAAGAAGAAATTCATCTGGACGGAGCAAGCGGAGCAGTCCTTTCAGAGACTCAAGCGGCTCTTCGCGTCAGAGGAGCAGCTGCTGCATGTGAATCCCAGCAGACCCATGAGGGTGGAGACAGACGCCTCAGACAGAGCCGTGGGAGCTGTCCTGTTGCAACAAGACCAGCAGGGGGACTGGAGGCCGTGCGCCTTCTACTCGAGGAAGCTCAGCAAGTCGGAGCAGAATTATACCATCTGGGACAGGGAGTTACTAGCCATCCATGCAGCGTTCAAGGCATGGCGGCACTTCCTTATCGGAGCCAGACACACAGTGCAGGTCCACACGGACCACAAGAATCTGGAGTACTGGCGCACGGCTAGGTTCCTCAACCAGCGACACATTAGATGGGCGGAGTTCTTCGCGGACTTCGACTTTAAGATAGAGTACATTCCGGGCGACAACAACGTGATGGCGGATGCTTTGTCCAGAAAGCCGCAATACCTGGAGGAGGCGGCACCGCCGGCGGCCAAGCACATTTTCGCACCGGAAGCGTGGGCATGCGCGTCGGCAACCGTGGACCTGGAGGCCGTCCGTCGAGCGCTGCGGGAAGACCCCTTCGCACAGGCCAGGATGGAGGAGGTGCACAGGGGCACAGCGAGGGCCGACGAGTTCCAGATACGCGATGGGTTGCTCCTCCACAAGGGAGCACTCTACGTGCCGGGAGACGACCTCCGCGCAAGGGTTCTGCAGCAGCTACACGACGCTCCCACAGCCGGGCACTTTGGCAAAGAAAAGACTGTCGAACTAGTAGCCAGAGACTTTTGGTGGCCCAAGATGCGGGGGGAAGTCGCGGATTACGTCGCGAGATGTGACACCTGCCAAAGGGCCAAGTCAGTTCACAAACCGCCGGCGGGATTGCTGGAACCGCTGCAAACACCGGCTGAACCGTGGGAGAGGGTGGCCCTGGACTTCGTCACGGATCTGCCCAGTTCGAGGGGAAAGACAGCAGTGCTAGTGGTGGTGGACATGTTTACTAAAATGGCACACTTCATTCCGTGTGCGAAGGTAGCCACGGCAGAGCAGACCGCCAAACTGTTCATTGACCACGTGTTCAAGGTTCACGGTCTGCCACGATCTATTCTCTCCGACCGGGGGCGACAGTTCATCTCGAACTTCTGGCAGAAGCTGATGGGCATTCTGAACGTCAAAGTCAATTTGGCGTCGGCGAGACACCCACAGACCAACGGACAAGCGGAGAGGGTCAACGCCATCATGCAGCAGTACCTGAGATGCTACGCCAATCAGCAGCCCACGACATGGGTGGACTACCTGCCACTCGCTGAGTTCGCTTACAACAATACGAAGCACGTGTCGACGGGGGTGACGCCGTTCTTTGCCAACAACGGGAGGCATCCCAGAACCTTCCCGAGTTTAGAGAGAGTGGGGGAGGGGGAGCCACAGGCAGCGGAAGCCTTAGCGTCGGAGTTGCAGGAAGTCCACGAACAGCTCAGGAGGCAGTTAGAACTCGCAAAACACGCATACAAAGTGCAGGCAGACAGACACAGAAGAGTTGGGGAAGACATACAGGTGGGAGACTGGGTCTGGTTAGCAGCGCAAGCAGTGCCGACCAGATCGTTAGCGAAGAAGAAGCTAGGACATAAGCAGCTAGGACCTTACCAAGTCCAGGCACAGGTCAATCCAGTGGCCTTCCGGTTAGCGCTTCCGGAGGGTTCCAGGATGCATCCGGTGTTCCATAGATCAGTGCTCACGCCCTACAAAGCACCTCATAGATTTCAGGAGCCAGACACAGCACCGGACCCGCCCAGAGAAGGGCCCAGACAGGGGGGGTCGCCAAGGAGGGGGCACATCAACGAGGTCACAGAGATTTTAGACTCGAGATGGGGGGAAGAAGGAGTAGAATATCTCCTAGCCAGAGAGGGTACCCCGGCCACTGCGAACAGCTGGGTTCCGGACTATGCTTTGGAGGAGCCTCTGCTCAAAGAGGAGTTTCATGCCCTCTTCCCACACAGGCCCATGCCAGCCGAGTATTTCGACGACTGGCTCTTCACAACCACTCTTTCGGCCAGCACATTCCAGGGGTTCGACTCGGACGAAGAACAGGCCCCAGTCCCGAGCTCCCGGGTGGGTTCGCCACCGGGGTCTGCCTCAGACAGCTCTTATTGGTGGGACGATCGACCAGAGGAGCAGTGGCGCAGGAAGTGGCTGAGTGGTCCTTGGCTGGGATCACCCGAAGAGGGGGAGGGGGGCGAGACGGACATGGACGTGTTGGGGGAAGACGTGGGGTTCGAGCACGGAGACAGAGAGATGGAAGCAGAGGAGAGAGATGTCGACGAGTACATGGGGGACGAACTGTATCCTGCACGCACCCCCGCTACGACGGAGCACCCAGTACCCACACCGGAAGGAGGGGAGGGGGGAAGGGGGGGCTTCGAGGGGGGGATGGATGTCAGGGGTTCAGGAGCAGAGGGACAGGGAAGGGAGGAATTAGAGACCGAGGGAGAGGAATCCGAGGGAGAAGTCAGCGATGATAGCCGTCCGAGGTCTCTAAGTCTCTCCAGCGAATCAGAGGATTCACAGAAAGGGGCTCCCGTGATCAGAGCAAGGGGGTTGCCAAGGGGAACACCCCAGGAGGGAGGGGCCAGAGAGGGCTCAGAGAGCAGCAGCTGGAAATCGGGACCAGCTTCCCCACCGGAGAGCAGTAGGGGGGAGGAGCCCCAGGCATCGGGAGCAGGCAGCTCTCCGTCAGCGGAAGGACAGGAGTCAGGGTTAGCCACGCCTGCATCAGAGAGCGAGGAAACGGTCAAAAGGAAGGTCAGGGGCAGCGCGCGCGCGCCAAGTTCAAATGTACAAGAGGGTGGCGCCATAAGCAGCACGGAGAGGGAGCCGGGTCCCAAAGCCCGCCGAAGAGAGGGGGAGGAGTCTGAGGGGTCCGCATCCGAAGCGTCCAGGAAGGAAGGCACCCAGGGGGGTAGTAGGACCCAGAGGCGGAAGGAGAAACGCAGAAGGTGGAGTAAGGCTAGAGTGTTGAACTGGTGTACAGGGGGCGGAGACTCAGATGAGGCTTCGCTGGTCTAGGGTCTAGACGTAGAGATGCACGCTAGGGTTTGAAAATGGGAACTAAACTTCAATAAAGACTTTGTACAGTTCCGCTGGCTAGCGTTGGTCTTCTGTGAGCTGGGACCTGGAGGCAGTCTCTGACAATAATTTTTTTTATATTCCAAGTGTATCTATTCTGCACCTGGCTCCTGCTGGTGGATGTTAAAATTCTAGTTAAAAAACAAAGGAAATGCCTCAAGCCTGACGTCTGCCCTTCCCTGGGATATAAAATATCAAGACAGCTGCTTGTGGGAAGAACTGTGTGTCAAGAGAAACTGTGTCCTCCCGATCCAGACATTGCTATTTACTCTGCTCCTGAAACAACTACCAAATCAGAAGAGTCTGGGAATGGGGGGAGAAATTCACTTCAGTTCCTATTCAGGGGTGAATCTACCTAATTCAGAGTTTCTGAACCCAAAACCCAACCAGGCTACAAAATTCACACCATGTTGTTGCTGTCATTGTTGACTAACTGGAAATCACAAATCCATTTACCTTAAATCACTTAGATTGACAAATGGGGGCAGGAGAGGATGTCCACAGGCAAATGCCATGGGGTAAATTTGCTTATCTATGCCATGAAGTATATGGAAAAACAGTCCTACTGCACTAACATTAGTAAGACCCACTCTGAAGGAACACCATTCTTGCAACAGGGGATAGCCTGCCAAAAGCAATCCTCTTATAGATTTGGCTGAGCCACAATTTCCCTTCATGTAGCCGAGCAGCTTTCTGTTTAGAACAAATCAAAATCTTATCTCAGCAGTGCATATCTACAAGTTTAGCAAAAAGGCTTTCCATGATTACCTCTAAAGTAGTCTTCCTCCAGAATTATCTTTATTTTAGCATCTGTGCAAGGCACGATTATAGTGGGGAATGAGTTTTTTCAAGTAGGCAAGAATCCAATCGGATAACTGGTTCCAAAACTAAACTTTATTAATGCATAAATACACGACCAAGTGGTTTTCAGGAAGCTTTGGGGTTGAAAGGCTGAATCAAACTGAAGAATTTTTGGTTTTGCTGTAGGAAAGCACCATCTTAACACAGTAAACACAGGAAAGTTGACTTGCCGTTAAATGAGCAAGACCACTGGAAAATTGTTTTAATACACACAAATTAGAAAACATAAAACTGTTTGGATGGAAAATAAGAAAGGAATTAAGGGGATCGAGTAGCAATTAGAAGCCAATGTTTATGTTATGTCACATCAACTTGTGCTGTATTATATCAAACTCTAAAGTGATGCCAAAATTCAAAGCAGGAAGGAAAAGCCACTCTTTTGTGTTGCTTGGGGCTAAGCTTGCATTCTCAAATCCAGATTTCCAGTGTAAATCTTAACTGTGACTTCAGCTTATTCTACTACGAAAAGGAGTGGGGAAATAATAGTGTTTATTAAACCCAGTCTTGGAGTTCTCACATTTAGGAGAAGTCTTTTTGGGCTGGATAGATGTCTTACACTGCTTTTGGTTGTAATCAGCCACAGCTGTACTGCCAGGTGAATTGAGGCGAGTTTGCTGAATGCCCCATCACAGCAGAGGTGCGTCAAGGAGAGCAGGGTGGCAGTGGTGCCTTCTTGGTGGAGACACTGCAATTATCGGGGGGGGGGGGGTAAGGAAGATAAGGAGGCAGTGAGGTCAGGGGATATTCGCGTTGGCATCCTCATTTTCCTGCACATTCACATATACTTTTAGGATGTCACTATGCCACCAACACAGAGGTCCTCCAATTTTGCCGTTGTCTCATTCCATCCGTCCTGATGAATGCAGCATCTCCTGTTGAGAAGGCACTGCTACTTCTGCCGCTGCTCTGTCCCCATCATTCCACACCCCCCCATCATGCACTGCTGCTATTCCATCAGGCTGAAAAAGACTGGGAGATGGAGACCAATGCCATTCCACTGGCTCTGCTGAGAAACCAGCTCCTTTTGGCTCCTCCTCGCCCTCTAACTTTAAGAATTGGTGCTGTTGTTTGCTTGTTTTCCTCTTCCTATATCACCCCAAAGCCATTTTGACTTTGGTGTCATGCCTTTTAGATTGATTTTATGGTGAAAGAGCAGGGCAAAAATGCTTTAAAACAACAAATGAAATAAACAGAGGAAGTGCAGCAGCAGTACTCAGTGGATCACAATGGGTTTTCATCTTTCTTTTGGGTGAAGCTGAGCCAAAATGCACCCCCTGCTTTAATTTCAGTGATTTTTCAGGGAGGGAAACGGAGGCCTTCCCAGAAGTGGCATTGTTTCTCTCGGTGGCTGACAGAGTGTCAACAAGAGGTTGTGTGTGTGGCCAATTTACAAAAGGCAGAACCTAGAAGGGGGACTGGATAGGGCTCTTTTTATGACAGAACCTCTGGCGGTGGGATGCCTCCATTATGCTGCATGAAGAAGTGCAGAGCCGCTGAGGAGGCTGAGATGGAGGTGGTTGCCTGCCTTTTTAGAAGTAATGGAGAAGGAGACCAGTTGGCAGTCCAGCCAGGAATCTCCAAGCACATTACCATAGTAATGTCATAGACCCACCCCCTGCCGGGAGTATCAGTTGTTATTTGCTAGTCTGTCCATAAAAGGCTAGCTCTTCAATTCTGTTACATGTTGGACGGGGCGGTGACCACTGCAAATCAGGCCTTAAAACTAAACCAGGAGGACCACTCAGAAAACATTGGCATGTAGTGGACTAGTAATAACATCATCTGGATGGCTCAGAGTGAACAAGGGATTGCAATTCTGGACCAATATTGGTCAACCGGGCTAGAACGAAAACAACCAGAGTCAGTACAACAAAAACAATTCACCCTAATTCTTCCAAGTCCAGTAAGAAGAGCAAGGCACAAGCTCTGAGTTTCATCCAACAAAGAAACATTAATATGAACTGGGCTTAAAAGAATGCCAGCATCACTGATGCAATAGTGAACTAGTTGAAGTGGGAAACATGGAAGAAAACAGTTGCCAGTTCTGTACGTCACAGGAATTCCATTAGGATAGCATAGCCAAATGGGAGACCAATGCAAGACATACATTTTTCACTGTCATACTTTCTGTATGGTTTGCAGTCACTCTGTGCTTGTTTATTGTTACTATTTTAAAAGAAAAGTAGTATCAGTTTGCCTTTCAGATAATCTTTTGGGACTTGATTAGAAGATAAAACGTGTTGCTCTCCATGTAGCAGGCAAATGGGAGACCCACATATTACTATTGTAAAAACCTGATAACTGGTGGTGGTGGTTGATACTGTTGTCATCAACACCATTTTTAGCCTGTCTTTCTGTCTGTAAGAAGTTTAGAATAATAATAAACAGTAAACTCACGATGGTTAACACAAGAAAAATCAACGTTTATTTTTTAAAAAACCCACCTAAATCAATAAAACATTTTAAAAAGTATAAAAGACACAGCCAGATGAAAACAGTGAACAGTACCCTTCAAAAGCCTGCTGAAGCAAAACAGCTTTGCTTACAGACCAGCAGTGATATAACTATGTGGACTTAAATGGGAAGGGTATTCCACAAAGTAGACACCATTACCAGAAAGCCCCCTGCCCATTCTGGTTCTTTGGCAACATCATTGGCAAAGCATAAACTTTAAGATGGGCTCCAATACTTGTTGCAAATTCTTCACCACTTCTGTCCGGACATCCTAGTTGTTTCCTTGCCCATAAATCTCTGGGGAAAATAGGAAGATTGGCCAGGCTGTTGTCAACAGGAAATGCCGTTTACATGATGTATGCTAACCAATCACGTCAACCTTGTTTTAACAGGGGAGCAAGAGCTAAGACAGCCAGGAATTCCCTGAGAACACTGGAAACCTAGTGGATCCGTTGAAGGCTACCCCACACCTGCTCAGGCTGCAAGTCCCTAGTAGTCAAACTTTCAAGGGTTACTTTCTGCTCAGAACGTTCTTTCGCAAAATTCGGAGCCTTGACATCACCACATCCCAGTCTGCATAAGCCCCTTCAAGGTGACGGGATATCTCTGTTCCTGCTTCATAACTCTGCCGACCATGAAGTAAACGCCAGTTGTCAAACACTACTATTTCACCTATAAATATGACGAAGGGTGCGTTTTAGAATACAATTAGTAGTAAACATGTATAGAGTTTTTGAAAATGTGATAGACCAGGAGAAGTGAGAGACCAGGAGAAGCCCGGCCCAAGACATTTTGGCACCTGAGGTGAACCACAAAATGGTGCCTCCCTCTCTACCAGGGAAACAAGGGTGAGGGAAGATCTACATCAGGAACTGGGGGGCGGGGAGGAGGATATATATCTACATTGGGGTCTGCTGCCCCTGTGCATTCTGTCACCTGAAGTGGTTACCTCATGAGTGGGTCAATCCTGCTCATAGCTGACAATGTTTTGTGTTAGTGAAGCCCCATCAAGGCATTTTTTAAAATGGATGTGGCAATGCATATATAAATAATACAAATTTATTGGTTTTTATTGCACTAGCCAAATAACATCCAAAGAAGGAAAAGAAAGGGGAACACACACACACACACACACACACACACACACGTCGCTACATAGCTAGAGAGGAATGACAATAAAGTTTTGAGCAGACCCAAGAGTAGGAATGTTGAAGAAATTCAGTGCAGTTCACATTTTTAAGGTGAATTTTCCCATTTCATAAAAAAAAAAATGCAAGTTGGAAAAAAATCTCTCTTTCAAAATTCACACCTAACCTATTTTTGGTATTCAAGTTTCTCATCAAGAGAATGTGTACAAAATTGTATATATTGCGGAGAATGACATAAAAATGCAAGAGAAATTCCTTGCAAAAAATGTATGTAAGTCAAAATTGCATGCAATGTGTATATTAGGAGAAATATGCACTAAAATGCTGGTGAATTATTATTATTTTTCATTGCAACCTATTGAGGAAATGCAATGAACTGTATTTAAGACTTACAAAAACCACAATTGGCAGATTCTTCACTCCTGCATAAGAAAATTGCTATTCTTGCTACTGAAAGCATTTTGGCTTATTATGCAGTTACTTTACTTACCTGGTTTCATTTTGTAGATGAATTTATTATCCTTGCTGTTTAATAAATCAACATAGTCCTTGAGAGCCGCATAAAATGGCTTTACTTTCTCAGCAGGTATATCAAATACTGTGTCTCTGGTTGCATTGTTGAAGTTGATACGAACCACTTCACCTTTCTCATCCACACTGTTGAGATATATACATAGGGAGAAAAATGTGCTGTCATGAAACTATTTCAACAGGTTTGGTGTAAGAAAACATAATTTGTAATTATTTGAAATTGTTTCATCTTATAAGGCTCCCATAGCAGCAGTTCTTCACTACCATTCAGTGCTTCGCTAAGGGTTATGGTAACAAAAAGCAGAATTAAAGATATAAAGATAAATTTATCCTCCCCCCCACCCGCAACTCTCCCCACCAAAGTATATTACAACTTAATACATCTAATACTTTTTTTGAAAAAGCTGTTGTTTTTTTCCTGTCCACAAGATGGCAAGCTCACTTTTTGTTACTGAAATGGTGCAGAATGATAGCCGTTGCCTGTAATTCAAGATTAAACAGCTAGGCAGTGCCATCAATACAGGATGATATTGGTACGGTATAATCAGATGCTTCTTTGTTACTTACTCTATAATTTTTTGCTTGGACTGCATGGAGAAATCGCAGTAATCAACCCCAATATCTGTGAAGTCCACGTAGGTGGAGGTCAGGATTTGGAAGGCTTGAGGGTTTTGCTCCTTAAGCTTGTTTGCTACATGAAATCCATCCACAACTTCACTTTCTCCCCCAGTAGAAGTCTGTTTTATACAATGGAGTAACTGAATCTGTAACAAATTAATGCCATGTTATAACAGGCACCGATCTAGAAATGTCCCCTTTCATAGTCATCAGTTTATTGTTGTGGACTACATTTTTATTTTAAAAAATCATTTCAACTCTGAATTAGCTTTGCTTTTACCTATTGCAAACACAACCTAGGCCTTCAGGATGGGCTGGACTATATATTTTTTTAATTGATAAAGGTTCTGACTCAGTACAGCTTTACTCCTGTTTTCTACCAGTATTGATCCAGTGGCAAATGGTTATAATACTTAAAATGAAATCTGGATCAGGCCTAGATCATCCATCATATGCACAGATAAGTATATGCCATCACTTTATCTCTCTTTCCAGGCAGGAGAGATGCCATTTCAGTGCAAACACAAAAACAAAAACAAAGCTGGCTAATAAGGGCCTGTTGATCAATAGCCATTATACAGCTGCTTGATTCGATTTTTGCAATTGCTCCTGAAAAATGTGGGGGCAATTGTATTCAGGTAGTTGCAATTACTCTAATTAAAACTAAGACAAAAATTATGGGGAGCTTTATTAAAGACTCTTAAGTCTAATCATACTGTAAAACATCGGGTTAAGTGAATATAAAACTGCCTAAGCACTGATTTCTGCTCACTTGGTGTTCCTACAGGTAAGACTACTAATCACCTTTATCTGCAAGACTGTGGAAGGAAATCAGTGCTGTCTGCCCATGACTGTGGCAGTAGCAGTAAGGAGTAGGACTGACTAAAGCAGGGGTCTGCAACCCGCGGCTCCGGAGCCGCATGTGGCTCTTTTACACCTTTGCTGCGGCTCCGGGGCAGATACTAGCGAGGGGAGGAGGTGCATTGTGCGCCCTGACACTTCCCACTGTGGCGGGTGCTGTACTGGCTGTGACGTCGCATGGGGGGTGCGTGCATTAGTCACGCACCGTCCCAACGTCACCTTCCCCCCTGCCCGCTACATTGTAAGGGGCATGTACGCTGGTCACTGCATTGAAAGGGGGCATGTACGCTGGTCACTGTTTTGAAGGGAAGTGAAGAACACACACACACAAAAAGGTAACTTGTTAATTTAACGTTTATTTCTATGACGAGTAATTCTGAGGGGTCAAACAAAGAAATAATAAAAAAATGCCAAAAAAGTTATTTTTATAATGACGAGTTTTGCGGCTCCCAGGTTTTTTTCCTTTCGGAAACGGGTCCAAGTGGCTCTTTTTGTCTTTAAGGTTGCAGACCCCTGGACTAAAGACTGTGTGTGTCAGCTATCATGCCTTCAATCCTTTCAAACCAGCAGGGATAGAACCCAGACCTGTCCAAATTTGGAGCTTTCCTGGAGTCCCCATTATTTACTAAAGTGGGGCATGGTATAGGAGGAAGGGGTCCAGAGGTAACAGAGCCTCTGTTTGGTTAAGCCATGGAAAATGGAGTTCCATTTAGGTACTACTGTGAGAATGCACAGCAGCATCCAGTGACATGGGAAAAGTAGAGCTATGTTTTCCATTGTTCCTAGTGGCCATGCTCACTACTGCTTTCCTTGTGTCAAGGAGTTCTATGGGCGTGCTTTCCTCAAGAACTGACCTTTGCTCTCGAGATATTGTGACTCAGCCTTTTGGGCAGAACTTGCTGATCCAGAGACTCTAAGTCAATAAGGTTTTTAAAAATATATTTTCCTCCTTCTGAGCCCACCCCACTGTAATCACCTTCTGTAAATTCTTCTCCACTTCTGACTTCACACTCAGCTTGTACTTTATTCCTCCTCCAGCTGCAAGTTTCTTTCATCCCTCCTCCCTATTCCTTTTACATTCACTTCTTCCCCCTATAACTGCTTTCCTTTCTTACCTCTTTCCTTTTGATACCCAGTTTATTGATTTATAACATAATTATTTTACTAATACCAATGAATGGTTAATATCTATTACATTACATCACTTTCTAATTTCCTTCAGCACTTTCTCAGGCCCTTTCTTTCTCCTCAGAGGAGGGAGACCTCCCTTCCTCCCCTCCTTCCCAGCTAGCTTTACTCAGTATGCAATGAGTTCCTGGTGCTGGCATTGGCTCAGCCAAAAAGCCAAAGTACAGCAGGGCAGGGCAAGCAAGTGAGGAGGCACTGGGCAGGATGTGACCCTGAGGCCCACCTTGCAGCAGCCCAAGGTTCACTGGTGAGTCTCAGCCCACCATCCGAAAAAGACTGTTGTGAAGGTGGGGTGGGAGAAAACAATATTTTTGAAGTCACTTTTTCCTACTCTTTGCAAAACATTTTGGCAACATTTCAGATAGCATCGTAAAATTAGGCAGACTGAGAGAGCGTGTAGATGGCAGATTGCTTCCAAAAATGAAAAAAAAAGACAAAACAAAACACCATTTCTGTTTCCTAGAAGTATTTCTGAATTGAAAAAAGATTGTGGCTAACATCATATGGCAGTGTGTGATTCTTGGCACATGAGACAGTGAGCTAAGCTTCTCACATGAGGGATACCCCTCTGTTTCCACGCCATACCCGCTTGTACAGCATTGAAATGAATTTTCAAGGTAGCACAGTGAAAGATCTGGCACCTCTTTAGAAGCACATGATGCTGGCCTGCTCCATTCATTAATAACATGATTGCTACAAATCGTCTGAGGGCCTTGAGCAAAAGTTTCCGACAGCATCTGTGGTCTGCACATTAATCTCCTGCCTGTGCTAATGCAGACAGAAAGGCAGAGCTTTTGTCACCATGTCATAAGTTCAGTAGGTTATTCAAGCACTGGACAGACATGTTTTTTCCATGTTCTCCACTGAAATGCCTTTGCTTCTCGACAAATGGATGCTTTCTTGTGGCAAGGGAATTTGAAGGCTGTCCTGCCCCCACTGCACATTTCTCAAAGCTACAGGTGAATGCCGAGTAGCCTTTGATTTAGGACAGTTGCTTTGTCTACATGAGCCTTCCACAACTTGGTGCCGTCCAGATGTTTTGGAGTTTAACTCTCTCATATATATATATATATATATTAGAATACATACAACCAAACTTCACTTCTTATACAATCTTTTTGGACTTCCGTCAGCACCTCTGATGAGCCACCATTCTTATCACATCTTCTGCATTTCTTAAATTCATATTGGAGTTTAACTCTCATCAGATCCCCTGGGGGACACCAGGTTGTGAAAGATTGGTCTACACCAGTGTTTCACAACCTGGTGTCCCCGAGGGGATCTGATGAGAACTTGGGTCTCCAGCTGTTTTTGGACTACAGCTCAAATCATCCCTAGCTAGCATGACCAGTGATCAGGGATGATGGGAATTGTAGTACCAAAACAGCTGGAGACCCAAGTTTGGGGAACACTGGTCTCTACACAGAGAACTTAATGGAATTAGTATAAGCTCCACCAGAAGGTGTATTCACACTTTTCAATTTGCACTTCTGCAGACTTATTGACAATCAACAGGGGATTATAAGACTCTGTTGGATGTTGATTGTATGCAGTTGGCATGTGGCTGTAGGACCTGGTTAAGGTCACGTGAGACCACTTTAAAGATCTCTCACTTTTTCCTAGTGGGAAAGCGGTGTTCAGTGATGTAGGTGCTTGTTCCTCTGAAAACTTCTCTGAAAACGGTCACAGAGCTCCATCTTCTTCTCAATCCTGTTCCAACATAGATACAGGACTACTGGCTTAGACCATATGAAGATTCAGCTGTGGAAAAGATCTTGTAGTTGTTGCTATTGTGCAATTAGTACTGTCCTCATTTTATTTACAGATGTCTCCCTATCTCTCGCAGTTTGTAAGACATAGTGTCACCCACTATGGCATCAAAACACCAATAATACAAAGCTGAATCATAATTTTTTTTTAGAATCTAAACTTCTGTTTTCTGAGGTTCTCATGGGTAGCCAACATAGTGACCTCCAGATGCTGGTGGACTACAGTTTTCATAAGCCCAGCAAAAATGGCCAGTGCTCAGGGATGATAAGAGTTTTAGTCCCTCAACATCTGGGGGCCTCATGCTGTCTGCCCCTCTTGTAGATTGATGAGACCCAACTGAAGCTGAATCCAGAAATAATAACATAATGGGTGACAGGTTGTATGACGAACTGGTGGGATGGAATAGCATCTGGAAATAAACTTTGGTCACTGAGAATAAGGGAGCAGCAGCTTGATCAATAGCTAAGTGATCTTTTCAACAACTAAATTCTGCCTGAGCTTACAAAATAAGGATAGGTAGAAAAGTAAATAAAAAACATGGACAAACACAGGTTTCAGATAAGATGGTTTTCTCCTTGCCTCACTAGACAACAACACTGCATGTAGGAACATTGCTTCCTCTTACCCCAGGTGGAAACTGAAGAACAGGGTAATCAGTATGAAAACTCAGCTTCTCAGTTGTGTAAGCCACATTGTTCGCGTCCGCTTTGTCTTGAACTTGCCATGTGGGCCTTTATAATGAACAAGAAAGAAAAAACAGAGTGGTTGGAGAAAAATGTAATAATCTACCTGTAAATCTGGCTACTTAAAAAAATTGGCGGGTCATAAAATGTGAGTCATCATTTTTATGAGATGACTATTTTAGAACAACCAGGACAAGAGGGGAAAGGGTTAAAGCTCTCTTCCCTGCTAGCTATAATCTTGATAATTACCACTTTCCCAGCAGCTCCCATTTGCATTTACACATTTAATGTCATGGTTAGAAGAGACATTCCTCAGTCTCTCTTGCATAGAAGGGAATACTTTTTAACATCGCACTTGTTGATATGCTGTTTCTGGAAGTACTTATAAATTCATTTTCATTAAGCGGTTAAAACTGTTTGATCAATCTAATCAATTGATTGTCTAAACACCAAAGCTCTAAGCATTATAAGCACTCACTTGGAGTGTCTAGATGCCCTGAATTTTTCAGTGAAATTTAAGTTTTGATATTGCTTGGGACATCAAAGGGCTTCTTTACAAAACTTGCCTTTCAAGATAAAACAAATGCGCCAATCATAAATATTGAGCTATATACACATCTCATTCGTTCCCCTTCGAAGTTAAGAGCAGGCTGCACAACTAATGCTCTCTATTTCCCTCTGCATTTCCCAAGATTAATGAACTAACATGAACAAGAAAGAGCGCCTTTGCTGGCAACAGGGACAGATTATACAGGGTGAAATGGTAGAAATACAAGGGAACATAGAAGACGACAACACATTGCAATGCAGCCAAAATATGAAGCAGAGACAAAGACTGAAAACCACATTCTCTGGTTCAAATAAACTTTGGGTGGTGGAATCCTGTCAATATCAAAAGCATAATACATAGATCAGACATTGTTTAGGAAGTGCCTGTCAATATATGCAACCCATGTCGTAGCTCATGAAAATAATTTAAAAGGAAATATTTAACATATATTTGGTGTAGAACCAATATTCAAGACATTGCCCACTGAAAACAGAGAGAATGTTTATTTTATATCACACCTCAACTAAATATTTATGTTATTATTTATCTGTTGTTATGTGTTCAAGGATTTGAGTCAGACCTAAAATCTGCAAGCAGAAATTCTAGAAAGATGTGAATGGTAGTCACAAGACTATTTAAATGTCATGGGGAAAGCCATATGATTGTATGGTACATTGTGTACTCAAGAGTGTGAGCTCAATTCTGAAATATGACAACCTCAACCACATTTCCACCCTGCTCAATTTGTATTATGTCATCTGGGCTTGATGGTATGTTTGGCCTCTTTAATTAAAAAGGCTCCAAAACAATTCACTGGTTCCCAAGAAATTTAACCCTTGTGACTTGGTTGCTTCTGAGGAAAGCTATTTAAAGAGGGTGATAGCTTTCTTTTGTTTTGTTTAATCTGCTTGCATCCTGTGCGATTAATGCACTGGAACATTACACCCATGCTGGGGGATACAAAATCAAATGCAGCCCAGTACAAACTTGGAAGACTAACAGAGGAAGCTGTAACTAAGAGGCAAGGAACCCAAAGTAAAGATGCTTGAAGAAAAGAGGAATGAAGTAATGGAGGATACAGGAGTTGAAGGAAGAGGTTGGAGAACCCAAGGAGAAAGGAAAACTCCATATTAGAGGGCTGAATAATGCTGGTTCGTGGTGGGTGAAACACCAAGATGTAAATATGGGGGATATTTTCTTCCAAGGCAGTTGCTTTTTCTGTACCCTGATGCTACTTATCTTGGGTGCTGTAAGTCAGGATCATTTAAAGTCATCTAGTAGTGTTGTGTTAGGCATCATATGATCTCTCTCTCTCTCTCTTTGTGAGCAACAGATGACCATGATTATTTTTCTATCTTACAGGAGTAGCTCCAACAAGAAGGTACATGAATGCATCACTTATTGTACTTTCACCCTCTTCTGCACAGAATCAACTGGCTCTCAAGATGACCAATGACAAAGTGCAATATATAATGTGTCCCATATGTTAAAAAAATACAAATAGCAGAAAGACCCACAGATATGCTTTGTTTATTGCCCTATTGTTATCATTGTGCTTCCAGAATACATCATAGTTTATTTTTGTATCTGTGAGTCTGTTTTTTCTTGTCTAAAGATGATCAGCCAGATCTTCCTTGCAAGTATGATTTATTGTATAGCAACTTGTTTTGATTTTTGAAATTTAGGAACCCAAATCTTGGGTTTTGCTTAAGCATGCTATCCAACACAGGTCTTCAACTGGTGTTGGCCTGAAAAAAGGTGAATTGCAACAGGAGCACTGCCACTGTGCAAAAGTTGTCCACGGGTCTGCTAGGCTATAAAGGCAACATTTCACAGTTCGGCTTCTATCTCTGTCCCTTTTCTTTGGCGCAGAGGGGCAAAGTCATCTCCAAGAACCAGCTTTTATTATCCACACAGGCCTCTGATTTCATCATGTGTCTGGGACTCAAGTTCTCTGGCCTAACAATTACTTGTATCTAAAGTGCTTGTAAAATTTAACTACAATTCCACGGATCGGGAGGGTATGTTTTAAAATAATCCTTTAATTTCCCCCCTTTGACTTTTTTTATTTTTAAAAAAGACAGTTCATTTGATCCACGTTGAAATTTGGCTGTGCTAAACTTTCCCTTTCTACAAATTTGCCAGCCTAATTAAATATGCAATTTATAGATTAGCAACTGCACAGTGGATTGTTGTTTTTGTTTAGTCATTTAGTCATGTCCGACTCTTCGTGACCCCATGGACCAGAGCACGCCAGGCACTCCTGTCTTCCACTGCCTCCCGCAGTTTAGTCAAACTCATGTTCGTAGCTTCGAGAACACTGTCCCACCATCTCGTCCTCTGTCGTCCCCTTCTCCTTGTGCCCTCCATCTTTCCCAGCATCAGGGTCTCTTCCAGGGAGGGATGTGCCATAGAAGACTGCATATCCATTGTCAATGTTTGTTTAGTGGGCCACCGGGACTAATTATCTGTTCTTTTTTCATACATTCTGGAAATGGCAACATCCCAAATTTTATTTGTTGTTGTCGTCAGTGACCAGATAATTTCAGCCTAGCAAGACGAAGGTTTTGTTTTCCTTCAGTCATTCTCTTAGTACTTGGCTGAAACATTTACTTCCTCTCTCTTCATTAGCAAGCGACGGACTAATGAGAGAGAAGGATCTCCTCCACTATTCTCAGCATCAGCGTTGGATGGCCCTATTTCCTCCATCCACACCATACTATGCTTAGCCAACCCTGCATACACCAATACAGTATTCATGTGGCCTTGTACAAAAACATTATCGGGGGAAGCAAGTCATTGCTGCTTCTGGAAGGAATGTGACTCTTCTAGCCAAGCCTTAGGAGTATTTTTCTTTCTTCTGTTTATTTTAAATAGCTTCATCCATAGAAGGGAGAGACATTTGTTGTTTATCACACTGTTAACTCTCAAAAGGAGATGCTAAAAATAAAAGAGATGTTTAGCTGGAATTGTTATTATCCAAGAGGCGAAAAACATGAAAGGTATTCTTTGGCTCCTTCTCCCCGATGTTCTGGATTTTGTGTCTAAAATAGTAAAATCTTTAACTAACAGAAATGGCAAAATTACAGATGGTAACATTCAAATGTGGCATGCCTTTTCTCCTCTGCTTCCCCCCACACCCCATTTACAAGTCATCAGAGAGAATCAATCATCAGAACTGTAGATATTAATGATGGTTGTACAAGCGATTGTGTTGCAACAGGATTTGCCTTAGG
This sequence comes from Podarcis melisellensis, assembly GCF_964234715.1. NCBI lineage: Eukaryota > Metazoa > Chordata > Lepidosauria > Squamata > Lacertidae > Podarcis > Podarcis melisellensis. Next base: position 61,654,431 of record NC_138528.1, on the reverse strand, counting down.
ATTTGTGCAACTTTTAATGCAAGCGTAACTCTGCAATCATCATCTGAGGTCCTTCTTCATGTACCTACTCCACAAAAGGGCTGGAGGGTGGCAACCTGAGAATGGCCACGTTTGTAGAATTGCTTTCCTCAGGGAGGATGGTTTGACGCCTTTCTTATCTATCTTACAAGGGCCTGTAGATTGGCAAAAAGTAGACCTAGTAGGCTAGGGCAGCTGCAGAGAACCTATCGCCTTCCAGATATTACTGAACTACAACTCCAGATATTACTGAACTACAACTCCCATCCTCCTGGGCCATTGTAACTGTGGCAGATGGGAACTGCAGTTCAGCAACATTTGGAGGGCCAAATGTTCCCCATTCCTGGCCTAGGGTCAGAAGGCCAAATGGTTGAGAGTGTTAGGGATCCACAAGTCTGAATTACGAATGTCCAAATGATAACATTTTAATGCCAATCACTTTCTAGTGTGACAGAGAGCTTTCAGCTTAGGACAGCATTTCACAAACTTTTCTCTCTGGGCCATTTTCAGAATAAAAATTTGCTCACGACCACCGAATTTCTTGATAAGACATAAATTGGGAAACAAAAATAAGTAACTTCTAGCAGTGCTTGATTTATATCATAGAACACAGCTGTGTTAGAATATGATCATGGGACATCCCGAAAGTATAAATTCAGCTACATGAATTATCTGCAAACTATAATTACACATGTGTCTCTTACATGTGTACCTTAAGTATGTATACAAACTCAATGAGAGGTGTGAGCTTGCTTTTGCCAGGTAATCTCATTTATATTAGGTCTAATTTGAGACAAAATCTCATCTCCTCACCAATAAAAAGAAGCCTTTCTCTTTTCTGATCTTTCATATTTGTCAAAATTGAAAATCAATACAACATGGAGAACTATAGAAGAATAGCCAATGCTATTGAAGAGAGGCATGGATACTTTCTGGTTGCATATACATATAAAAAAACATTACTATACTATACTATACTATACTATACTATACTATACTATACTATACCACACTGAAATGTTTAAATGTTTCTTTGATTGTCCATGAATCTTCCTGCCAACTAATTGCACTAGTTGCTGGTTCAGTTCAGGACCAGGCCCCATTTAAAGCACTGTGCTGAACTTTAAAGCCCTAAACAGTTTGGGACCAGGTTACCTGAAGGACACATTTACCTGCACTCTAAGTTCAATCTTCAAGGCCCTGCTTGTATGTCCCCACTTGGGTAAGTGCAATCAGGTTGGTAGGCAAAAGGGACAGGACCTTTCTCAGTGGTGTCCCCAGCACTGTGAGACTATATTTCAGCTGAAATTTGTAATGCCTTATCTTTGCAGGCCTTTAAATGGGCCCCTAAACTAAGGTTACCAGACATCCCCGTTTCCCGGGGACAGTCCCTGAATTTACAAATCAGTCCCCTGACAAAATCCTATCATTCCTACTGAAGTTGTAAAGTGTCCCCGGATTCATTGAAAGAAAATTTGGTAACCTTACGTCCTAAACGGCCTTCTCTTAAATAAGGATTTCATTGGTTTGCTGCATAAATTTCCCTGAATTTCTGAAACTGCTATAAATTTGTGTAATTTTATCAGTCTAACCGGGTTGAACGTTTTGTGATTAGATGATAGAATGGGGGAAAACAGTACACAACAGAAACTAGGATGCAAAACCTTGCATTTCTATCATCTCTGTAAAGTATCTTGCTAGAATCTTGTACCACTGATTCTATCACTATGGAGAAAAATTAATGCAAACTCATTCTGTGCCAGTGTATTGTATACTTGAAACAACTGGCTGGAAAGCTTTTGCACCACATAAATTTATCTGGCTGCATAACTATCACTAATGCAAAGAAAATGCTGAATTGATAGTAAAAGAATAAATTAATATCTCTCTACTCCCACCCCTGGAGTGATGTCAAGCAGCAATATGGGTCATAAATTTGACAAGAGCAAGCATATGTAAAAGCTTTAACTTACCCATAAAATGTGAGGCGAAGGAATCCAATACGTTGCCCAAGTTTAAGCAGCTCTCCCTTTCTGCTGGCAGCTCCCGTTAAGAGCACGATCCCTGTCCTTTTAAGGGTGACCAGCCACTTGTATGCACTTTCATCACTGTGCAAGACCTCTTCAAAGGCCAGAGTTGGCAGCTGCAGATCAGAACCCCAGTATTGACGTTCTGTAGAAGCCATATTAAGAAAAGGGAATACACAAAGAAGTATTAATGATTATTACATTGTTAATGAGAAGTACTAATAATAAGTACTAATTAATGAGAAGTATTAATAAGATCTACTTATTTCAGCGTTACAAACTGGAGTCTATCATCAGGACACACAGAGCTGAACAACTCCACTTAAAAGAGGACTCTTTCAACCCCTCACAGTGCCGTTGTAGTATTTTGTTAGCCTTACATGAAAACAATGCAGCCAATCTTTTTTTGTACGGCTTCTGAAGGGCATCTGCATCTGCCAAAGGGGAAAACGTTCCTCATTGTTAATGTATAGGGGATACTAAGTTCAAAAAGTAACCCCTGGGACATTTCCCAGGAAAGGACTTTGCTCTTTTACAGTGTGTACAGAATGCTGCCTATTGTATAAACAGACACAAGCTTTAAAAGCAATTCTAACAAGCCATTTGCCTCTTGCGTTATGAACCCACCCAACTAAAACCTATCCAGTCTAGCTGAAGATATTTTTTCTTTGTGTGCACAGCACTCCAAATCTGTCTTGTCTCAGATGTTTGCAAGTTGAAGGTTTTCAAGCACTAAGTTAAGAGGCAAGATGCTCCACTGTTACTGGAGCATGGAGAATGTAGGGGCTCAAGGAGCCTGTCTTCATGCTCTGCCAGTTTGCACCCCAAAGCATCTGAATTGTCACTGTTGTAGACAGGATGCTGAATTAAAAATGGACCCTTCACCTGATCAGGAAATGCTCTTTCTATGCTCACATGGAGCAAAAGCCATGCACTTTCCCAGGGTTATTATTATTGTCTACTTTACTTTCAGTGATGCATGTGATGATTCAAGATTTCCCCTGGAATTCTTGGTTTACCATCAGATGGTCTAAAACTGCTACTGGATCATGAATGGAAGAAAAGAGCCTTTCCTGCAACTATCTATACAGCAGTAGCATAATGCAAGCAAAGATACACAGACCCAACAGAAGCAAACAAGCTAATTATGAGCACAATGTGTGTGGGTGTGCCAGCACATAAGTACATACAGACCACCCAAATGACTTGACTTCATTGGAAATTTTTCTCTATAATAAATTCAGGTAGCCAAGGAAACTTGCTAAGCATCCTTTGCCAATTACTTGATTGCTAAGCAGTTAGATTATGACAGGGGAAACATATTTCCTACTGGTCTTCAGGAGAAATGAAGGACAAATTAAGACATGGCAGGGCAGTTATAGTTGCTTTAGTCACGCATTGGGTGAAGATTAAGCCATTCTCCATTTACAGCGAAATCAAAGCATATGGACTCTCCCCACTCCCGTTGTGCAGTCTCCTCATGGTTTGTCAAGCCCAAACACCTCTTCTCTGATACCAGAACTGATCTTGACTGGGAGGAAAAGGCTTGCATGGCAGACTGGAGGGAAAGTATGAGGTGAGCAATTCACTCCCCTGACTTGCACTCCCACCTCCTTCTTTATACATGAATGTTATATTCCATCCATCTGTCCCCAGCCACTCTGGGCTGCTTCCAACAAAAATTAAAAGTACATTAAAACATCAGTCATTAAAAACTTCCCTAAACAGGGCTGCCTTCAGATGTCTTCTAAACGATGGGAGGGCCTTCCACAGGGCAGGCGCCACTACCAAAAAGGCCCTCTGCCTGGTTCCCTGTAACTTCACTTCTCACAGTGAGGGAACCTCCTGAAGGCCCTCAGCGCTGGACCTCAATGTCCAGGGAGGATGATGGGGGTGGAGATGCTCCTTCAGGTATACTGGGCTGAGGTTGTTTAGGGCTTAAAAGGTCAGCACCAGCACTCTGAATTGTGCTTGGAAATGTACTGGGAGCCAATGTAGGTCTTTCAAGACCATTTAACTTAACTATTATGGCTGTCCCCAGGGCAAATGCTGATTGGCCCAGGATCCCCCACGCACATGGAAAAGCTCTATGAGCATACATCAGAATGCATATAGACCTCTCTTTTGCAATTACTGAATATGTATCAGGCGGGGAGTGTGGCACATAACCAGGCTTATGAACACTTGCCCTGTCATATCGTGCAAAATAATAAGGATGAAAATGGTGTCTTCTGCTTCTTGTAAAAGTAAAAAAAAATTATTGAGTTAAACTAGTTGAAGCAGATGAAAGACTAAGGAAAAGGAAATTAATTAAAACAACCCCACTATTCATGGAAATTTCCCAAAGGATCATCTCAGAGCTGGTCACTGAAAAGATGATCCACAATGAAAAAAATGTGTTTCAAGGATGTAGGAAACTACCCTGGATTAAGAAAGAAAAGAAAAAATCCTTAAATGACAATGGCTGTCACTTTTGAAATAGCTATTCCAAGCTGCCATGTGGAAAAGCTAATGGAAGGCTCTAAGAACCATCTGCTTAAAATTGCTTAAAAGTAGAACCTTTCTAATCACAAAATTAATAATTATCCCCTGGTAAGAAGCAGAGTTTGCACTGCACATACGAACACCTTGTGGAATATTATCTGCTTGTTATCATCACTCTCCTTTTGCCAAGCCAAATAAGATTAAATAATTAAGGATATTCTGTGAGTTCCTTCAACTAAACAACAAGGAAAGACATCATTTAACATTCCAACTGCTACTGAGAAGTTACAGTTTGTGAGAACTCAGAGTGGTGGTTCGTAACCTACTGTGAATGGCTCCTCCCACGCCCTACTCCAGCTCCTACCCCTTGCTCTGGGGCAGGGGCGCCAACTTGAATAAAATATGGGGAGGGGCAGGTAAGGCCTGCCCTGCACAATCAATCGCAAGATGTGGTGCACACATACCATTTGAATGGCAAAATCCATCAACTTGGGTAGGAGGGCTCAAATATTTTATGGGGGGGGGGCAAAGGGACCTTGGCCCCTAGGAGTTGACTCCTAAGCTTTGGGGGCAAGGGACCTTCTCTCAGCCCTTTGCCTGCCCTGGAATCTTTCCCAAACTCAGACCCAACAGCCCTCAATGCACTCAAACCACCTCCTTGGAACCTCAATCCAGTTCTCTGCCCTGCTTGCATGTTCAGAAGACAACCTACAGACAAGTGGAAAATCCACAGCTGAACTACGTGGCTGGACATTTTCTGCAGAACATTCCTAAATCTACAAATGCTGTGGCAGAAGAAAATGGTCTCCAGCTCAATTATTAAACGTAGCTATTAAATCCAAGTTCTGTTTGGGAAAACAGACCAGCAGCAATAACTCTGCAGGCGTTGTTCAAGCCCACCATAAACTTAAAAGTGGTGGGTACTCAAGATTTTAAAGTTAACTTGGTTATTTATTTCCCATGCTGTTTCTTGTGGCAGGTATGCATCTCAGTGTAGTCAGCAAAAGCTGCCCCGAGCAGACGACTGCAAGTAGTAAGAACAATTTTCTCCATTTGCAAGGTTTGCACTTTCCAACCACAGCTAGCATGTCTGATTCCTCTGGCTTAAGCCTGTTAGAGGGAGAGTCCAAGAAACACAACGCACACATCCTAATGTAAACCATCCACACAAACCATCTTTCTATCTGACTTTGTGTTTCTAAGAAGCTGCGGCATGACTGACAAGTTGCTGATTTCCCCCCAAAATATTCCTAAAATGAAGAAAACACAGTCTGGTCCTTGAGGAGAAATGTAATCACACCTTATTAAATTCCTTAGCAAATCTGCTCCAACACACATTTTGCTTAGTGCTGGACTCAATAAACCGTGGTTGCTTCATTATAAACAAAGAATGGCTCTTCATGAGGGGAACGGAAATGTTGCTTCGCAGATTAAGCCACTCTGACAGTAATAATTAAATTACAAAGCAAATCCAATAAAAGATAAATGTGTTTGCCTGATGCATAAGTCCTGTGAAAATTGATGGGTTCCACTGTATGCTTTATTTTCCAGTTTTTCTTGTCTTCCCTTATTTATTTGATTTGGCTCCTGAGGTCCCAGGAGCAGAACCCCTTTCAGTGGGATGCTTCCGCTGGTGGGACGGGAAATTATTTTCATAGATTCCACCTTCTCCCTACAGTTGCTGGAAGACTTACTCCAGAGCACTTGAGGACCCTCCAGAAGGGCGTGTGTGGCTACAGGGAAAAGAGGAATGAGTGAAAATCACCTCCTTTCTCCTTCCATGAGATGGAGTCTTAGCTGGATCAAAGTCTCTTCCACAAAGCCATTGTAACAAGGAGAGTTGGTTAGGCTTAGATCTGTAGTCCTCTCCACTACTGACAAGGGGCCAGCCCAATACATTTTGTGGCTTGAGGTGAAGGACAAGATGGCCTCTTCTTCTAATCCATGTACGGAAGCTGACAACTGGTAGCTGAATATTACTTTAACACCGACAACAGGTTAGCTTCCATTCTCTGCACCCGAGGGTAGCAGGCTAGTTTAGAGATGGCAGGCCTGGCTATATGGCACAGACAGCTCTGTCTTTAAACACCTCATCTTACTACTATTACCACCACCACTCTTGGGTAAAGTAGTATTCATTTTCTTGGCCATTCTTTGTTTGCAAGCACTCTACAAAATGAAAAATTACTACATGGAAATGAGGGAAGAAGTGGTTACATCATTATGTCCATTATGACATTTCTAACACTCATGTATTATTGCTTAGAATGTTTCTATAAAAGGGGGCATAGTTTTCTTGACTGCTGACTGAAAGGCTTCCACACTGAGCACTGACTGTGATATACCAGGCTTTGTTCACTCATTTTTAACAGGGAATCCACATATGTTTCTCCTCCATTTTTCCAGACTTCAGAAAATCCAACTTCATTTTTTAACTGTATGATCCCAAGTGTTGATGACCTTTTGCACTGTCATTCTGGCCTGTATTGATTCCTCTGGCCTCTTGCTTCTCAGTTAACTGTTTTTCCTCTTGAGGAACCTTTAATCCTTCCTTTTCGAAATAGCATTATTTTTGTATCTGCTTCAGATACTGCTGTATTTTTGTATTTTCTGCCCCACCCCCAATGGCAGTGCAGGCATAACCATCACAGAAAGCGCATTGAAAGAAGATTGTACAACAAAATTATATCACCCCCTCCAAAAAAGCAACAACAGTTGGGGCTGGAGAAAGGGGACTGTCCATTTGGCTGCAAAGTGTTAGAAGTCAGGAAACAGACTAACAATTCCACTTCCAGATTAAAGCAGAACAGTGATGACTGGAGGCTGCTAAATGGGTGCACATCTTGAACAAACATCAACAACAATAAAAATCATAATAGTTGAATCTGCAGCTATTTTCCAACAGCAGAGAAGAATAAAAAACGCAGCTCACATAAACATCCATTGTAGCTAGCCTAAACAAAATGTCTCAACAGCATGCCTCAATGGGCCAAGTGCTTCAAAATCTGGCAAATGACAAATGTTAACCAATTCCATAGATACAGGCTGAATGCAACAGAAAGTCATGATAGCACCTGAGTGGCTGACAGGGTTCATAGGAACATAAGAATTCTGCAGATATTCTTCTAGAGAATGGAAATTCACCATCCAGCATGGAAAGTGTTAAATATGATTATCTTTCAGATTTACAAACACTTTTATTGAAAATAACTCAGCAAATACCAGGTCAAAGCAGTATGTACAACATGCCTTTCCCTAAAATGTTGAAATAACAGGCTGTCCAAAAGAATAGCTTTGTCCCACAGAACACTATATGAGATGTAACAATAAAGTGTTTTCTAAAATGCTTAAATGCTGGAAAAACAGCATTTGTGCCTAGCTATGCACCATTCTGCCATAGGGCTTTTCTAAATGACAGATTGGATTTGACTTTACCCTTCAAACTGTTGCCAAATCATTAATATTTAAAAAGTTTATTATATGCAATGAAATTAAAGAATTTACAAAAAACGAAGTCCTTATGCATGTATGTGCATAGTTAATAAATACATTTGAAAGGTAATAAATAAATATATAACTTTACACTAAATGTAAACTAACAGATAAACACATCATTATACGCACATTACGATATATCCTCAATAAAGTGTATGGCTTTAATGAATCCTGTGTTATACTGTTTCAATATTGAATAAATAAGCTTCATTTTTCAATAAACCTTTTGTCTTTTTGTCTTCCTTCTCTTATCCAGTTTCACCATATAAAGCATATCTCATACTCTAATCAGCCACAAGTCAATAGATGGTGAAGCAGAGTATTTAAACAGATGCCAAATTAAAAGGACATTCCATCATCTGTCACCAAGAAAGATTTCTGGAATATGGTTTACATTCGCAAAGAAACACACAATTATGTTAGCTTTGTTCTGCAGATTTGCATAACAAGTGGAAAATAGTGTCACATAAATATGCAGTCACCACTTATTATTGTTCTGATAATTTTTGTTTCTGTTAACTTATGAAGCATCTAATGACTGGCATTGTATACCACCCAAGGGCTGTGTCAACTCAGCTTACACTTTGCTTTTTAACCCCCCCCCCCAAAAAGATTGCTATTCTCATCCTGATTATTACCCTCTCCCATACTCAAACAGACCTGTCTATCCATCAGCCTGTGGAATTTGATCTCAACAATTTTCCTTCCTTCAATGAAGAGAGCACATTATTCCATTAAAAAAAAATCAAGAGTAGCTGCAGCTTGAAAATCTATTAAGCAGCAGCTCTAAACAGGGACTGTGTTCCATGCCGGCGTTCCCTGCTGGTAAACCACCCCATTCACATTATTCATTATTCTACCATTTCATCATGGTACATATATTGTTTCCACTACTTAACCACAATCAGTAGAATTTCCACTTTGCTACTGTAGCTCAGGATTGAAGGTTACAAAATGTGGCAATGGAGTTGCTCAGAAATGCTAAAAAGACAGGCCAGGAATGCTCTGACAAGCTTACTTCTCACATCCAAAGCAGCCTTCAAATTGTTGCAGTGGGGAAAAACCTGTTTATTTTTCATACAATTTGCAGGAAACTTTAATAGCTTAGATTTCAGAAGGAAGTCCAATAGTGCTCATTCATGCCTTCAAAATTATTTTTTTTTACCACTGCTGATGAAAAACAGATCTATGTGCTATGAAGAAAAGGAACACACACTTTCCAGGAGACTGCATGGACCATAGACTTATCAATGAGCTATAACCGCTTTTCACATTTCTCAAGAATGTGTCATTCATTAGATGGACTGATAATATCAAGGGTTTCCCCTCTGGGCACTATCAGCTTGATATTGATTGAAGTAGACATGCAAAGACTAGCATATTAAGCAGAAAAACTCTTTTACCCAGTAGTCTAACCATTAAAAAAAGAGAATGTATTGGGAGTTTTTCATATGAGGAGTGCATTCAGACATTTGATTCTCCCACTCTATTATCTTTTTAGATGCCTTTACATTGTCTGAGTATCATATGTATGCAGTACAGACGGTATAGACACAATATACTGTAACTTTCTTTCTATGTTTATGTAAGCGGACAAAATTCAGTGTTGTAAGGCTGGAGAGGAAGGGCCCCGTGATTCCCAAGAGACAAGAAGTGTTTGGTTCTCTCCATCTTACAAAAAAAATAAAAAAAAATATCTCCCTTGAACTACATAATTCAAGCTTCCATCTGTGTATAAAGTCAGAGCAAAATTCCAAAAAGCTGATCCCTTTCAGCAACGATTTCCTTTCCTGGAACTCATTTCAAGAACATTGTGCTAGTGCACAGGCTAACAGAGGCAGTTTATATTATTCAATTAAAACATTTATGAGCAGTTTTCTTCATCTCTTTCAGGAGAAATCCAGATTTCTGAATTGTGAACAGCTCTGCCTGGGGAACAAAATAGGTCCTGTGCTATGTATTTTCTCTTGAGTCCTCCCCACCCCCATCTTTTGAGGATTGAGCAAAACAAGAATGCAGAACTGCCTCCAAATAACAGCATGGGATCTGTTTACTAATTGGAGCATAATTCTGCGTAATGTGTGTGCACGCTGCCCAGAGCAGCAGCCTTGCACTTTTCTGAGAAATTTGCTTATTTCCAGTACTAACACTATTTTATGTAGTCTGTCTAGAGGTTTTCGTTGATTAAGTGATATATAAACCGTGTTACATTCATATAATGATGACATCCTAGCCAACTCTCTGTGTATAATAAAGTGCACAATGCAGTCCCTTGGTTAAATACTAGATGAAAAAGATAGGAGGAATGATCAAGTTAGATAAAATATGTGACGCCCTTTATCACTGATATATAAAATTCTGTTGTTATTAAAAATGGATTCCAGATCAATTGAGAATGGGGTTCCCTTAGTGCATTTACTACAGAAATGGTACAAATCTCTACCTGATAGAAATAATTCTTCCTGCATTTTTGCTCTTGCTTGTTCAGAAAAACATCTCTTCTTCAACCATTCAGCCTCAAATTCACTGGTGTGGTCATCTGGCCATACAATGCATACCTTAGTCCACAAAACAGAAAGAGACATACATTGAAAGCAGACCAGAATAATCCAAGAAGCATTTTATTTGCTTTGCTGTTTTTTCTTCTTTGTTTTGTTGGATTGGACTTCTAACTCATAATGAAAGCAACTGGCATGTGGTCTTGTTATGTGTGTGCAATCCTACACATGTTTAATTGGAAGGTGGTTCCATTAATTTAGCAGGCCTTTCTCCCTAGTAAGTGTGCTTAGGATTGCGGCCTAATAACCTCTTTCACTCTGAAGAGTTTGTATAGTGCAATGCTATGCATGCTTATTCAAAACTAAGTCCCACTGTGTTCAGTGAGGCTTATTCCCAGGTAAGCAGCATTAAATCACTGCAACAAAATGATTCTACATATGGAGATTAATATATTATATGAAAACAGCTTCTCTCTCTCTCTCTCTCTCTCTCTCTCTCTCTCTCTCTCTCTCTCTCTCTCTCTCTCCCTCCCTCCCTCCCTCCCTCTCCCTCTCCCTCTCTCTCTCTCTCTCACACACACACATTACCTTTTTCTCCCTCTGTGCCAAAGTGACATTCTTGGCCCCAACATTGACATCCAGATTTTCAAGAAGCAGTTTGCGTGCTTTAGCAGAGTGCAGGAAGCACTCGGGGCACTGGCAATTGTCTCGCAGCCACACAGAAGGGTAAAGGCTCTTGCTCCCATCTTCCCAGTGGACACAGATAAACTGATTTGCCTCCAGAGCTTCCACTTTATGGATGGCTGCACTCGTGTTGAAGGCCTGAGCCATCTGCGTTGTCCCCGGCATTGAATGCTGCCAAGGCCTCCTGCTCAGGGAGAAATGTTTTTGATGGCTGTGCTTGCCGTTTTGTGCTTGCAGCAGAGTTCGAGAACAGTCTTGGTGGACTTTGGTTCTTAACAAGTATTTAGCGATTGAAGTCCACATCTTTCCTTTTCCTTGTTTGATCTTCAGTACAGAAAGGCCTTTTCACCCTGTGAAATCTCTCTCCAGGTCAGTGCTGTAAGAATAAAGCATACTGATGAAAGGCAAGAAGGAAGAAAAGGGATTCTGTTCAAAAGAATGTTACTTCTGGTCCCTGTCACCCTTTCATTCTGGCACATAATGTCTCCATTTCCCCCAACCCCCTTGAAGTTCTGATCAAGTGGTGTTTTTTTTGGGGGGGGGGGAGAAAGAAAAAAGTTTTAGCTTTGTACTGTATGCCTCAAAATTTGGACCCCAATACAAAAAGTCTGACAGAACCATGGTTTTGGAGAGCAGCAGATGTTGTAATCCCAAACAATTTTAAAGGAAATATTATTGGCTGTTCCAAAAGAAATAACTTGCACCCATTGGTTCCTCTCCATGCCCATAATATTGGATCAGCTGACACATCTGGCAAGTGTGGGTCCCTCAACGATCTGTTGCAACCACTTTTCTCTCACAGATCTACAGATACTGCATTTGAACCTTAGAAAACGAGGCTCTGTTTATAGTGGGTGAGATTCAACTAATGAGCCCTATTCTAGGACTTCCACTTGCACAATGGGCTTTCTTTCCTCTCTTCCTCCTGTGCCCCTGAAATTGTCTTAGGGTGTGGGGTGGAGAGAACTCATGAGGAGTAACACAGGGGTAAAAGAAGGGAGATAATCTGAAATGTTTGCTCTGATCGATCAATAGTACAACAATGAATTCCTCCTATTGCTGCTCAGAGGAATTCCTAACCAGCAACACATTTGTCTATACGTGCTCTCACTCCTAACACCATTACGCAAGTTAAATTTACCCACTTGCAAAGCCACAATTAATAGTGCTTCTGTGAGCTTACAGATACACAGACAGATTCATTTTTGAGATGCGAAAGCGATCCAATCTCATGAAGCATCATCCAAGTGCTTGTGGCCAGGGTCACGGTGAACATGCCATTTCAGCCATCCCTTATGACAGCCTCTGCTGACCTGCTGCCCTCCATCTGCAGAAGGCTACAACTCCCAACAGCTCCAGCCAGCACAGCTGGAGTCTACAACAGCTGGAGGGGAACCAGGTTGGCGCAGACTGCCTTATGAAATGGTTTAAAAGCACGGATTCGCTCAAGAAGTGGTCACAATCGACTTTATATATTCATTTATTTCATTTATGAATCACTTCCCATGAAACATCCCAAAGTGATTAGCAACAAAAACGTCAACAATAAAACACACACATCAAAACAATTCCAATTCCAATTCAGATGCAGACTGGGATAAGAAAGTCCACTTAAGTTTTTCATTGCAACACCACAACGTAACCACATACTATATTATTATAGTATATTACAATTATGCTACTATTATTATAGTCAATATATTAAGCATCCAGAAAACAATCCCCTTGTACACATGTCCTTCCATACGGATAAACAGGTAGTCAAAACATGCACACTCTTCCTCCCCCTTTCATATGCACATAGACAAGGACCATGCAGATGCAGACATGCACAAAGGATGCTCTCATCCCCAACCTGGCAACTGCAGCAGCTGCTGCCTACTTCAGAAACCTGTGGCTGGAAAGGGAAGGAGCTGACCATCTGGGCACCTCCTTGCTTTTTTCAATAGAGTAGCCCAGGCTAGGAGACAACAAACATACATGGCATGCAGCAGCACAGAGCTACACACATCACTGCTGCTTCAGAGACTCCCCTGACAAAAACAATAGCAATACCTATACTGAGGGGGGAAATGAATGGAAAACAGGGCAAGGAAACCAACTTTCACTCCTCTCACCCTACAACTGGGGGATTGCAGTGGCAGCAGCAAAAGCCTCAAAACCAGTCAGGCCCGTAGTTTTCCAGATGGCTGGCAACTCTCTCCTGCTGCTGGTTTCTCAATTAATAACAGATGGGGGAACACACATTTATAATGCTAGTCTGTCTAAGGTTCAAAGGAAGAACCATTTTTTCCTGGAAAAATCACAAGGTTGAACTTTCCAGTATCCCCTTACCCCAGTTAGCTGGGGTGACCAGGAGCTGCCAAAACTAAAGGATGGGGCAGGGGGGGGGGAGAGAAAAGCTTAAGAATGATGAGATCTGAAAACATAATAAATGTACATTCCTATTGGCCTCATGGTCATGCAGCCTGTCGGAGCCAATAACTTTAATTTTTCATGCTTATCACTGCAAGCCACAAAAGAGAACTGCTGACTGCATGTAAGTGGCATGTTGTTTACCCGCATAGTTCCATAACAGGGAAAGTATGCGCTAATATCTGTGCTTTCCCTGGGATGAAGCATTGCACCTGGCTGATTCTTTTTGCTGTTGTTCCCATCTGAAACCCTAAGCCAGCTCAGTCCAGTCATCTTCAACTTTTTGTGGCCTGAGCAAGATAGAACATGGCAGCTTCCTATGTTCCCAATGGAGAAAATACCTTTTCACAATACCAAAACAACAACCGTCTTGTGGTATGTAAGGGTCATTTTGTGTGTGCACAAGGGGTTCACTGGATCAGGGCCATTGTCTAAGATCCTCAGCTACCTTTTCACAGCTGCATAGTGCCTTGCATGTCCTTAGGTCCTGGGCAATACCCCAAAACCCACCTTTTCACTCAGCCTTGCCAAACCAATTCTCTGTTCTATCTCTGCCACTTTTCTCCAGGCCTTTGCTTTCTCTGCTCCCCTTGTGTTTCCCAATATACTGCTTCCTTCTCCTCCAATGACTACTCAACATAACTGCCTATTTCCCCTTCCTTCTTTTAGCCTCTTGGGATCCCTGTATGCTGCTTCTCCAACCTCCCAGGCCTTCTCTACTTTCACATTTCGCACCTCTGTGCTTCACTTTGTAGTGACCGAAGAATCCCAATTTCTACTGCAGGGGTGAGGAAACTTTTTCAGCTCAAATGTCACATTCCCTTCTGGGTGGACACATGCCAAAGCTGGGTAGCCAGAGGCTAAAGGAGGTGGAGCAATGAATGTAAATTTTATCTTTGTACAGTAGGCTAGTTTCCATACACCTACATGCCAATTTCTATCCTCCATCCAGGGAAGCAAGAGGCATTGTCAGAATTCTAGGTCACATATCAGCCACACAAAACAAAACAAAACAACCACTCAATAAGAGTGCAAAGCAAGGACAATGAAGGGTGTGGCATGGGAAGAGGGGGTGTGGCTGAAGAGACGAAGCCGGGGGAAGAGTCCCAAGGGCCTGATAGCGAGGCTTGAAGAGCCGCGTTTCCAAGCAAAAGTCTTTAAAATGCTTTGTTTCCAGACCTTTGCAGTAGACTTGGACCTAGGAGTATACCACGTTTCAGCTTTTTATTTGTGGCAAAAATACCAAGGCAGGAGCATCCTTGTACATGTAACTAGTCCAAAAAATATTGACATTTTTGCAGCTGTGAAAAGGAATAAAATCCAGCTCTCTGGACCACATTTCTATTGTGTCTTCCACTGAAACTGGGCGGAGTGAACATCAAAGGAAAACCATTGATTTATTCCAGCTGAAGAATGGCTCAGCACACAGCAAGAAGATAATTTGTGACGGAATTTTATATTACATGTTTACTAGGCTATAAATTCTTAAAATATTCACTGATGCTTAGATAGTTACATTTGAAGCAGACCGCAAGTACATATTTTCATACTTTACCATAATCCTGCTTCAAATCGTTGCACAAAAATTCAAATCCTTTTAAGTGGGGCAAGCAATTAATGCTCCTCCCACCTTCCTTGTCTATTTGATGCAAAGCAAATGCTCAGAACAAAATTAATCTACACCAGACACAAGAACTAGCTTCAACTAATGGCAGTTTCAAATAAACCAACACATTTAATTCTCCAGTGTGGTGTAGTGGTTAAGAGCGGTAGATTCGTAATCTGGTGAACCGGGATCACTTCCCCACTCCTCCACATGCAGCTGCTGGGTAACCTTGGGCCAGTCACACTTCTTTGAAGTCTTTCAGCCCCACTCACCTCACAGAGTGCTTGTGGGGAAGGAAGGGAAAGGAGAATGTTAGCCGCTTTGAGACTCCTTTGGGAAGTGATAAAGTGGGATATCAAATCCATGCTCCTCTTCTTCTTCTTCTTCTTCTTCTTCTTCTTCTTCTTCTTCTTCTTCTTCTTCTTCTTCTTCATTTTCAATCCTGGTGCTGTGGCTTACTTCCAAGGAATAAGGACAGCTGCTTGCAGGTATGCAAAGGATGATCTTTGCAGATGAGGGATGGCTGAAGTACTACCACAAAGTTTCATTAGCAGCTCTTATTCAGGTATCTTTGGGGGGGCATGCCAATTTTGGAGGGGTTGTTGTTGTTTTAATCCCTTTATCCACGGTCCAAATCCTGATCAGCTACTCACTAAAAAATAACAGTGCATTTAGCCTCGGGATCCATAAAGAGAGAAGGAGCAGTGATGTGGAGTTGGGAATTTTTCCTGCAGAAAATTTTCCATTTCTTAAATTCATTAGTAGCAATAAATGGGTGTCAATTGCAAATGAATGGGGCTGTCAATATCTTAGTCAAGCTTGGCAGTTCTAAACTGTTTGTTTCAATTACTTAAAATACAGTTGTACCTTGGATCCCGAACGCCTTGGTACTCGGACATTTTGGCTCCCAAACGCCACAAACCTGGAAGTGAGTGTTCTGGTTTGTGAACATTCTTTGGAACCCAAATGTCCGACGGGGCTTCTGTGGCTTCTGATTGGCTGCAGGAGCTTCCTGCAGCCAATCATAATCCGTGCTTCGGTTTCCGAACATTTTGGAAGTCGAACAGACTTCCAGAATGGATTCCGTTTGACTTCCAAGGTACAACTGTACGGGTTTGCAAGGGGGAAGGATCCCCTCAAATTCCTGGGTGCCAGGCTCTCCCCATAATTTCTGAAATTAGTAAATGTGGGGTTTGATCAATGGATTTAGCAAGGCCTAAAAAAGTTAGTCAAACCAGTTTCCTCAGGAGCTGGGTTTAGAGAGGTGCCATTCAAGAACAAAGACAGGTAATAACAAAATCATTACCTGGACAAAATGTGAGAGATTCAGCCTCAGGCTGCCTGGACTACAGGGGGTGAGATGTCACCACAGGAAAAAGTGCCTTTTGAAGGAGACTTTTGAAACAGAGGTTGCTAGGGCAACAGGGAGAGGATGCTTGAAGCTGAAGGGAAGGAATTGTTTTCTGCAAAGGCTGCTGTGAAGGAGGAGGAAGCAGGCAAAACATGCATGCTGGCTAGGAGAGGCTGCACCAAGAGACCAGGGGCCCATATGTTGGCTGATGCTTTGGAACCAAGCTTACTGAAGCTATGAGAGGAGCAATGAGAGACATTCTTGGGGTGTGATATTCTGCAACCCCCATACCAACATTCAGGTGTAAATATATATATAAACCATATTTTTTAAAGACACTACTCTCTGCTGTGCCTTGATTTCCCAATGGATACACAACTCTGGTTAAGAGCCACGACCCCTGGAATCTTGCTACCACTTGACAGAGATTGGGGTGGCCTGTAATGATACATATAAAACAGACACGCTCACCGAGGTCACTCTAGAACAGGAGTATCTAATCTGAAGCCTGTGCCAAACATACGACCCCCAGTGTTTTCAGTCTCCCTCCCAAATCTGTCATTTAAAAAAGAAGTTTAAAAAAGGATTTGGTTTTTTTTTTACTATTCCAATGGGTCACACTGTGACACCCCTATACCAAAAGGATCTTTGGGGGCTCCCAATTCCTTTTGACATTGGAGCCAGAAGTGGAGGCAGGGCTCCCAAGCTATGCCGGAGAAGGGCCAAGCAGGGAGAGAGGGGACTCAGCAGCTGGGAAAGGAAATCAGCATAACACCAGGGATAAAGGAGGGGCGGATGGGGGAATCGGAGAGAGGGCTCCAGGACTCTTCGCTGGAGACCAGCGGGGAGAGCACAGGTCTTCCGCTACCCACACCCACCCTGCGCAGAAGACTTCCGCACAGGGAAAGTAGGCGTAGACTTGGCATCAAAGAACTTCTTTGCTGGAAGAAGTTCAAGAAACGCCAACTGACAGATTCTGCTAGTGACTGAACAGCCACGAAGTGAAGGGCTGTCCAGCCAGGAAAGGTTTAACCAGGCTACCTAGCCAGGAGTGGCGGCAACTTATGCACGAGCAACCCCATATAACCATTACACTCCTATATGTGCCCCACTGTGACAACGTGATGTCAAAAGTTTAGGAAGAAGCCAAGCTGCAACAGCTACCACACCACCAACTTCCTTGAAAAGTAGTCCTACAACTCTGCCTTTTAATACATATTTTAGCAATACCCGTGAGACTGGATTGCACATATAGACACCCAAATCACCACACCTTTCAATTTCCAACAGTATTATTTTGATCCCTTATGAATGATCACACAAGGTATTTTTAATACCTCTTTTGAATTATTAAAGGCTGAAAAGATAAACTTTGCAAGCTTACAGAAAAGAATGGTTGTGGCCTTAGCAATGCATCCAAGCAGTAAAGATGTTTTGCATTTTTGTTCACTGAAACACGCTCATGTAGGCATTCAGTTGATGGTATCGAAAGACAGCAGAACCAACAGGGTCACACTCCCCTTGCCTAGTTCTGGACTCTAGTTCCACCCACCAAAGCAACCAAGGCCATTTCAGTCCTAAAACCAAGCATAGCAAAATGTGCCTTAAACACAAAGAGCAGGCTGCACCTAACTAGTCCTACTAGTGGAAGCCCACACAAGGGCATGCACTAGTGCAACAGGGTTTTCTTCCCCTTTCCTTCACCTGCACCCCCCACAATTGGCACAGGGTTGGGAGAATCCCCCAGCACAGCATGGGGGTGGGGTTCTGCCTGGCAAGCTGATGGAACAACTGCCATAGCACTACATTAAATTCATCCCAAAGTAAAATTAGAAGAAAGAGGACCGGGAGGGGGGTATGGGGAGAAAGCAAGGATGCCAAGATCTGACCATTAAAGGAAGTGGGAGTTCAAAATATATGAGGTGAGATTTAAAATGTCTAGCTGAAATATGCTTTAACTATTCCTTCTTTACAAGCCAATATTTGGCACACTTGCGCTATTACAGTATTTCATACTTTTACTAGATTAAAACCATACTGACCTGGAAGACCACCTATGCCTGGGATATGTAGAAGCAACCCTGTCAAATATTCTTTTATATAAGAGATCAGAGAAGGGTCAGTTTTGTTAAAAGGATGGGTAATTTTATTACCAGTAACTCTGTAGTTAAATACAAATAAACCAAATTATTGCATTCTAGGGGATTAGCCGGGGACGCAGGTGGCGCTGTGGGTTAAAGCCTCAGTGCCTAGGACTTGCCGATCGAAAGGTCGGCGGTTCGAATCCCTGCGGCGGGGTGCGCTCCCGCTGCTCGGTCCCAGCGCCTGCCAACCTAGCAGTTCGAAAGCACCTCCGGGTGCAAGTAGATAAATAGGGACCGCTTACCAGCGGGAAGGTAAACGGCGTTTCCGTGTGCGGCTCTGGCTCGCCAGATGCAGCTTTGTCACGCTGGCCACGTGACCCGGCAGTGTCTCCGGACAGCGCTGGCCCCTGGCCTCTTAAGTGAGATGGGCGCACAACCCCAGAGTCTGGCAAGACTGGCCCGTACGGGCAGGGGTACCTTTACCTTTAGGGGACTAGCCAATTGCTGATGAGGTCAGGAAAAATCTCTGTATTACAAAGCCAGTTACAATTCTCTTTCATTAAAAGGTTTTGAAAGAGAAACTTAGGCTATGTACACATTACCATTTAATTCGGATCAAGTGTGCTACCATCCCTGGTGTTTGAAGCTGAGTAAATGTAACATTATAGCCACAATCCATATGTATCCTGTAGTGCCTTGTTGCAAGGATATGGAAACAAATTAGGTAATGTACATTGGGTGAAAATGTGCTAAATCCCCCCATGATCCTAGTAATATCCTGTATGGATATAATGCAAGCTCCAACCCACTTATTCTGGAACACTAACATAGACATTGGCAGAATTCCTGTTGAGGAAAAGGGTTGTGCATCACAACCTCACTTTGTAAAGAACTCACCTTAAACAACCTCTCGTCCTAAGAAGACACCAAACCCAGAGTCTACGAGCCCTAAGAAGACACCAAACCCAGAGTCTTCACATTAAAACATAACCGGCAGTAAACACATTCCATGCATTTTATTCTGATAACCATGTTTACCAAGGAATAGATGGATTCATGGTGGCTGGAAAGTTTTTAAGACCTGACACAGACAGCTTGTTCCCAGTCCTGCCCTGTCATGCCATATTTCTACCCATTTCAGTGCTAAGGAAGAGCTCTGTAAGATGCTAATGCTGTTTCAGACACAGGAGGAAATTCTGAACTGCCACAAACATCCAGTGTTAAGATGTTGTGGTGGGCTAGCGGTAGTGATGTCCCATCAACCGTCCTCAAAGAAGCATTTCAGAATCCAAAATTTAATTTATAATTTCAGAGGTGCAGAGGGCTTGCTCAAATTTGATTAGACGTCACACCTCATGACCTGGAAGCCTTGATCTCTGATTCTCAGTAACTGAAATGATCAGATTCCTGAGAGGTGAAGAAAAGCTACTTGAAAATGTTCATTTATAGTGCAATCTTAAGTAGAGGAAGCTGGCGGAACAGACACCAGTTCAAGTTAAGTCAGCATCCCTGCCGTGAAATAATTTTGATCTACACATTTCTCAAAAAAACTTTCACAGATCAGTTACATGACCTGGGAAACCAGGTGAAATGTACACTGCCAAAAGGTTTTGTAAGTCTCTCCTTGTCCTGACCACAATCTGAAACACTAGTATTGGGGAACTTACCCTGGCGTGTGCTCTGGTGGCTTAAGTTCCATTGGCTGAGACCCAGCTCAGCCAGACTGAGGGAGATACACAGTTGTATCCCTGGCGGAGTTGGGATGGGTGAGTTATGCTGGCGTAGCTGAGCCAGGACAGCTGAAGATCCACCTTTTCCAAACTTGCTCATCCTGACAGGTCTTGGGTTTGGATTGCACTGTTATTTATAATTGCATTGCATGTTCCAGGTTGGATCCATGACAAAGATTCAAAACAAACACACATGAAAACAAGGCCCCACCATTTCCCACAGCTATCATACCATATGGCTCTCTCGCACAAGGGTCATTTGGCTACCTGCATCATTGTGCAAAATGGAGAGGCATTTACCATACACCACATACGTGCAGCATAAGCCTGAATACGGGACTCATCGTTTTAGTCTGAAAATGACTCACTTGCTTCCTATCATCTTGCTTACTGAATGCAAATATGTTCACATAGTGTGGTTCCTTATGCACCTGCACACAAGTAGCATCAAGTCTGGGACAGCCCAAAAGTTTGCGTAAGTGCAAAAAAGGGAGGGGCACTCAGGAACCTAAGTGTGGAAGGGGGGACACCCAAAAGCAGAACAGAGAGTACTGAAAAAGTTTTGTATGGGCTGGCTGACTAGGACGGGGGGAATGGAAAAGGGGGGAACGTAATGGTGTGTGATAAAAGGCAAGGTTGGAAGCTGGCCAGGCCCCTGAGCATGCACACTCCATTTGCAACATTTTGCGCCACCCCATGCCTCTTCTACGGCTCCCTCTGTATA
Source organism: Podarcis melisellensis (assembly GCF_964234715.1). Lineage (NCBI taxonomy): Eukaryota > Metazoa > Chordata > Lepidosauria > Squamata > Lacertidae > Podarcis > Podarcis melisellensis. Next base: position 61,633,315 of record NC_138528.1, on the reverse strand, counting down.
TGGAGTGGGTTTGTACCAGGGAAATGCCCATGGCTGCCTCAGCCCAGGCTCACCCATGGGAGGTTCCTATCTCCTCGGAAGCTTTTCTACAAGGTCTGTTGTACAAGGTTTTCCTCTACATGCAGGTCCCGATGCCCCCGAAAGAACCCAATAGTGGGGGTGGTGGGGGTTTCCACAGGTTCCCCCACCCCTTTCGCAGGAGTTAAGGCTGCAAGCCCAGCTGCACTTTATTTGGGAATAGGTCGTCGCTGAATTCTGCAGGACTTGCCGCCGAGTTACGGTAACTTTCGGAGAGGACCGTGGTAGCAAGCAGTTGAGGAATAGGATCCTCCTCTCTCCCTCCCTCCCTCCCTCCCCCCACCCGCGACGAGGCCCAAAAGGAGGAGCCACCCATGAACTCTGCCCCAAAGCGCCTGCCAGCGGCGACGCAGCCACCTTCGGCCTCCCGAGCCACAGGCTGAGCTGTCCAAACAGCGCGCGCGGGCTGCGGCGGGTGGGAGGGCTCCTTACCTGCCTGACGCTACAGCTGGGCAAAGCCGGCCAACTGGGTCCTCCCACCGCCGCCGGCTTCGGCCGAGGCAGGGAAGGAACGGCGCAGGCAGGCAGGCAAGCGAGCAAGCCGAGGCAGAGGAGGCGAAGGTCAGTTCGCCGGCTCGCCCTCCAAGAGCAGCTGCAAAGGCGGTAGGCGGTGATTCAGTTGCGCGCGCGTGCACGCACGCACCCCTTCTCGTTTGGGAAGGTATGCGCGCCGGAGAGAGAAACTCAAAGCGCAGGGCATGCCGGGATATGTTTTTAGTGTTGCCCCCAAACCTGTTGCTTGGAAGGAGGTGCCGTCAGCAACGATAGAGTTAAAGATAGACACCTTTCGAGGCCGCATCCCGCTGGAGGAATAGGAATCTCTCCGTTCCTTGAGAGGGCTTTTCAGCCCCGGGGCCGTATTGCCTTCTAAGCAACCTTCCTCGGGCCGTATACCAGTGGTGGGTGGCGCCAGAGGCAATAAAAGAGAGTGGCAGGGTGGTGTAGTGGTTAGAGCATCGGATTAGGATCTGGGATCCCCACTAGGCCGTGGGGTGACCTTGAGCCAGTCGCTGCCCCTCTGCTTAATCTGCCTGGCAGGGTTTGTTTGCGAAGATAAAATGGGGAAGGGGAAACCATGAGCACCACCTGGAGCTCATTGGAGAAAGAGGTAGGATGTAAATGTAATAAATAAAGTAAAAGGGCCATTTTTATCTCTGTACAATAGACTGGTTTTACACCCACACCCTTCTGTTTCTGGACAAGCAATAATCCATCCCGTTCAAGCACACAGGGAGAGGGGTGTGTGGAGAGCCAGATAGAGAGGCTTAGGATTTGGCCTTGGGAAGGTTCCCCCCCCCCCTTTGTACAGCAAGAGCACCTCATCTCATTCTGGGTGGCACTGAACAGACCTGTGAATGTGGGGAGCATAAAATGATTGCAGGGAATAGCTGCCCTCTCACTTTTCCTCTGGAAAGGGAGAATTGGGTCTGCTGTAGTGCTCAGAGGCAAAGCGCAGCTCACAACATGGAAAGCTGATATCCCCCCCCACTGCTATACTTCCCAGTAGCAGAGGCAACTTCTACAACTTTCTCTTGTTATGTCTTTATACCTGTATTCAGATTGCACCATGTGTTTAACTATATAGGATCTAAATTTCCAATATAATTTCTATGTAGAATTTCAGAGCCTTCTAGGTTACTCACTCTAGCCCCCTACTAGAGGAAGGTAATCCAGAACTAGAACAACCCCCACAGATGACCATCTACTCAGCTTGAAGATATGTAATGACGATAACCAATAAGATCCCTAGGTTCTATTGTTCAGTTGTTTTCCACGAAGAAGTTTCTCCTAGCATTCAGCCATAATCTAGCCTAAGTTCATATAGTAGAGCTATAGACGTGCAGCGCAAATCTCCAGTAGATGTCACAAAATTGGAAAGTGCAAAAACTTGTCTTCTCTTTTTAACACAATACAGCCAAGATAAAGAAACTGGTAATTGCACGACTTTGCAATTCAATGTTCAGCACTTGCAAATTCATAATTCATTGCTCCTCAGACGTACACTAGTTGATTTCACAGCCAATAAGACAAACTATTATGGCTTTGCATAAGTGCAGAATTAAGGAACAGCACACTGTGGAGTTGCAAGTAGTGAAATCAAGCTCCAAGTATCAACACCACCAAGTGTAAAGCCTATTCATCAGTGTTACACCAGAAATAACGTATGGAATATCTCCAGTGTTTTAATACTGTCAAGCCAACGTCTTTATCAAAGACTGCAACATTTTACTTGGATTTAAGAATGGGTAGTGTGATTGATGGAAACAGGAGCAGATGTAGTAGAGAACTTAAAAGACTGTTTTGTGAATTAGATTTTAACAGCCATTTTGGCAACAAGACTGGAAAATTAATTCATACTCAGTTTTGTTACGTATAGGAAATTAAATATTTGGGTTGGTAGCTCTATTCTATAAGACTCAGTGCTGTAATCTGTTCATAATATGTCTTAATTCTGTTCTGTAAGTCACATATAAAAAAGGTAACTTCATAAAGAAAGTTGACTTTGCCTAAGTCATATATAGGTATAAAAGGTAAAAGACCCCTGGATGGTTAGGTCCAGTCAAAGGTGACTGTGGGGTGTGGTCTCCTCTCGCTTCAGGCTGAGGGAGCCGGCATTTGTCCACAGACAGCTTTCTGGGTCATGTGACCAGCATGACTAAACTGCTTCTGGTGCAACAACATACGGCAGAAGCTAGAGCGCATGGAAATGCCGTTTACCTCCCCGCCACAGCGGTACATATTGTTCTATTTCTGTTGGTATGCTTTCAAATTGCTAGGTTGGTAAAAGCTGGAACAGAGCAACAGGTGCTCATCTCACCACACGGATTTGAACTGCTGACCTGATTGGCAAGCCTAAGAGGCTCAGTGGTTTAGATAACAGCACCACCCACTAATAATAATAATAATAATAATAGTAATAATAATAATAATAATAATAGTAATAATAATAATAATAATAAATAATTTATTATTCATACCCCGCCCATCTGGCTGGGCTTCCCCAGCCACTCTGGGCAGCTTCCAAAAAAAATATTAAACTACTGTAATACATCAAACATTAAAAGCTTCCCTAAACAGGGCTGTCTTCAGATGTCTTCTAAAAGTCTGGTAGTTGTTGTTCTCTTTGACATCTGGTGGGAGGGTGTTCCACAGGGAGGGTGCCACTACCGAGAAGGCCCTCTGCCTAGTTCCCTGTAACTTGGCTTCTCGCAGTGAGGGAACCGCCAGAAGGCCCTCGGTGCTGGACCTCAGTGTCTGGTTAGAACGATGGGGGTGGAGATTCTCCTTCAGATATACTGGACTGAGGCTGTTTAGGGCTTTAAAGGTCAGCACCAACACTTTGAATTGTGCTCGGAAACGTACTGGGAGCCAATGTAGGTCTTTCAAGACTGGTGTTATATGGTCTCGGCAGCCGCTCCCAGTCACCAGTCTAGCTGCCGCATTCTGGATTAGTTGTAGTCACCTTCAAAGGTAGCCCCACGTAGAGCGCATTGCAGTAGTCCAAGCGGGAGATAACCAGAGCATGCACCACTCTGGCAAGGCAGTCCGCAGGCAGATAGGGTCTCAGCCTATGTACCAGATGGAGCTGGTAAACAGCTGTCCAGGGCACAGATTTGACCTGTGCCTCCATGGACAGCTGTGAGTCCAAAATGACTCCCAGGCTGCGCACCTGGTCCTTCAGGGGCACAGTTACCCCGTTCAGGACCAGGGAATCCTCCACACCTGCCCGCCTCCTGCCCCCCCAAAACAGTACTTCTGTCTTGTCAGGATTCAAGCTCAATCTGTTAGCCACAATCCATCCTCCAACCGCCTCCAGATACTCACACAGGACCTTCACCGCCTTTACTGGTTCTGATTTAAAAGAGAGGTATCATCCGCATACTGATGAACACCCAGCCCAAACCCCCTGATGATCTCCCCCAGCGGCTGCATATAGATGTTGAAAAGCATGGGGGAGAGGACAGAACCCTGAGGCACCCCACAAGTGAGACCCCGGGGGTCTGAACACTCATCCCCCCCACCACTTTCTGAACACGGCCCAGGAGGAAGGAGCGGAACCACTGTATGACAGTGCCCCCAGCTCCCAGCCCCTCAAGATGGTCCAGAAGGATGTTATGGTTGATGGTATCAAATGCCGCTGAGAGATTCAGCAGAACTAGGAAATAGCTCTCACCTTTGTCCCTAGCCCGCCGGAGATCACCAACCAGTGTGACCAAGGCAGTTTCAGTCCCATGATGAGGCCTGAATGCTGACTGGATTCCCTCTAAGTCTAGATGGCATCTAGTATAGATGGCAAAATGTATTGGAAAATGTGGGATAACACTTGCTTTGATGCAACATCATCTAACCTCCCCACAACCAAATCTAAATGAATGCTCATTAAGTAGCCGGTGTCATCCAACCTAGCAAATATACCGGAATGAATGCTCAGTAATCAGGTCATATGGAAGTGCCCTGCCTTTCTATATACCATGTTTCCTATAGCACACAGACTACACAAATTGTCTACTTATAGGGGTGGAGACAGTGATAATGAAACAGCAAGGAGAGACTTCAACCAATTCCAGTCTAATGAAGTATTGCCAGCATTTCATTTTAAATTCTCATGAAATACACTCTCAAATTGTAGTAATTAATTCTGGAAAAAAATGAAAGAAAATATTTCAAAATGAATTGAGTGAGGATAGAAATCTTGGAGTTAAACATTTCTGCAGATGTAATTCTGAAACAAATTTAAGTCAGCAGTGTTTGCTTGATTGATGCATCCTATGGAATGTATAATGGGTGTTGCATGAGATCCAAGTGGAAAAGAATCTTATCCAACTGAAATAAAGCACACTCCTTTCTAGATTACATAATAACTCAGCAAAACTATGACTCATTACCATTATCCTTCTATTTTCTGAATGCTTGTAAAATGGAACTTTAAAATAGAAATATCCAAAGTAATGTGTAATGAAAATCTGGAACTCGTTTCCTTTACAGTGCACTACGTGTTTTTGTTACTGTCACAATATCATTTTACAGAAAGGTTAATTTACTTATTCCATCCAGCCCCACGTTGGCCATCATAACAACCCAATTAAGCGGGAGTGCTTCAACATAAGGTTTTGTCCCATGTGCCTGCTACAGTTGCATGTAGCAACTATTTATTATATTTTTATACTGCTGTTTCTTCAGGGGTCTCAGGGCAGTGCACATGGCTTCTCCCCAGCACCACCCTGTTGCATGCCATGTAGTAGTAGATGAAGCAGGGACATGGCCCTGCCTTGACTGAGCAGGGATCTGAAAACAGTTCCCCCTAGTCCAGCATTCCCCAACCTTGTGTCCTCCAGATGTGTTGGACTGCAACTGCCATTAGCCCCGACTAGCATATGTTGAGTGGGACTGATGGGAGATGTAGTCCAAGGCATCTGGAGGGCACTAGGCTGGTGAGTACTGCTCTGGTCCCTATCTGACTCTCTACATCACACTGGCTCTCATGACAACTTACCTGGCATTACTTGCCTCAGTTTCCCACTCACACATTTTCAAGCTGTGGAAATTATGAAAATTGCCACCTAGAAGCTGCAGCTGTATCTGGAGTTATGTGTTGCAGAGGAGCCTTAGACCATGTGACCTGTCCCATGGGAAAAATAAGTAGGTGATTAATGTTAATCATCTGCTACACAGGGCATTTCTTAAGAATGTGCTCTTGCATGGTCACAACTGGATGGAATTTACTGTGCCGGAAAGTTCTGCTTCTAAAGGAACAAGTGCCACCCTGCTGGGACACATTTAGAAGAATAATGTTTCATATGAAGACTTCCATGGAAAAACCATCTTATGATAACTTGGCTTTGTAATCACACCTGAGTATTGTCCACTAGTGATGCAACAGCTTTGGTAAAGCAGTCAGTTGCCATGGATGAGCAAAGGATTCATTTTGGAGCATGATTATTCTTACAGTTGACCTTTTTAGAACTATTCTGTGTATGATGGATCTTGAAACTTTGAAAATAGGTTTTTAAAAACAAACAAAAAATGGTTAAGTATTAGGAAAGTACCATAAGGTTATGTGATCTCTGAATTATGCAGTGATTTGGCTAATAGAGATAAAGAACTTGCTAAATTATGAGATATATGTAGGTGCTGTTTCTGTATAGCTCTATTCCACACTTTTCCCTGGCTTATGTAGGACTCATATGGGAGGTATCATGCCAAAGCCATTCCCCTCAGCAATGCTAGGATGCTGGTGTGGTTCTTGCTCTGTGATCTTCCCCTTTCCAAGCAGTTTCTACATTCATATGTTGTCACGGTAACATGGAATAGAATAAGAGATTAGTTCTTCAGGCACTTCCATGGCATGAGAATCAGATGAATAAGGCAAGATTTGCAGGGAAGGTTTGCAGTATCCACAATCTAGCAAAGTGAAGCACATATCAATCAGCTCCACTGATTTCTCTCTACCTGAAATCAATAGAACAACGGTGCTTAACTTGCCCAGAATTAATGGTTTCCATATATGAAGCAGTCTTGAAAAACACTGTCTGGTCCACAGTTTTTGGAAACGAGGTATCTCCATATTTCAAGAAATAAATTCAGCCCCCGTTTTCTTCTTTGGTTGAATAAAGATCAAAGTAGGGAAAGAGACTGAAGAAATAGTTTTCTTTAACTGTCTTCAGGCCCAGGCACATATTTCCCTTTTGAAAAACACCAGACATTTCTGTCACACTTTAAGAACAGCACTCTTGCTTCATTGTTCAAGATCATAGCTTCTATTTGTACAGACTAATAATCCTTCAGAGCTGCATGAAAATATATGTATGTGTGTTTGTATGTATTTAGTATGTTTGTTTTAAAAGAAAGTTCAAAATTAGATGTCATGGGAAGAGTTCTAAAAAAAAACCTGCACCAGGAGTGACATTTAGGGGATGTTAAAATAAAGATAAGGTTCTCACATAAAACCCAGCATGAAAATACTTTACAGAGTTAATAAGATTCAGAATTTTGGTCCTCTTTTTACTGCCCAGTAAAAGATACATAATCTGTAGCACATGGTTTAGAACAAGTATCTACAACTTTTTCAGACCCATGACGCACTTTTAACCCAGACATGCATTTTGGGATCCATTTCTTAATCTTGTATCATATACTTGCATGGTAGTAGTGCTCCTGTTGTGACCCAACTGGGATCGGGCCACAGCCCTCTGATCATAGCTGTCAACTTTTCCCTTTTCTTGGAAGGAATCCTATTTGTAATAAGGTAATTTCCCTTAAAAAGGGGGAAAAGTTGACAGCTATGCCACTGATCTACCAGTTGAAGACCAATGGTTTACAACATATTTTACTATAACTATGTGGAGTGGGAGGGTAGCTAGCTAGCTAGATAGATAGATAGATACACGCACACACACGCACACACACACGTATATGTATAAATACACACACATATATTTGCAATTTAGCTTTCTAAGTAGACACCTATTCCTTTCCAGACAACCTTTTTTTAAACGATGACAACAATATTTCGCTGCATCTTAAATAACTAATCTGAGGCTAGTAACAATTTTGATGGGTCATTAATTCATTAGGACATTGCTTGTATGGGTGAGTCGGCCTTCAATATGATTTCTTGCAGCACCTGATAAAACATTCCTGCTTGCTTTTGAGCATCCTGTTCATAAGCCTTTCTTTTAATATGAAAATGGCTAAGCCACGAAAAAGTTGAAGTTGAACTGTTTACTAGAGAAGAGTCTTTTCAGATCCCAGAATGACTTCAGTGACAACCCAATGCACGTTTTGCTTTTAAATATGCAGATAGAGTAATATGGAAATCCACCTTTATGTGGAGGAAAACTTGAGGAACCCAATGTGTTTTGTGTGATATATGGATTTATGTGACAATAATGGGGAGTGGAGCACTGAATCATTTGCAACTTCCATAAGGTCACCACCTCTGTCCTGACTTAAAAGTGAAATCCTGCGCCTTGATAGATACAATTGCTAAGCCTCTGAGGATACTCTGCCCCCACCCCCCAACCTGTAGAGCTGTGGCTGACTTGGTCATCCCATTACACAGGGTAATCAGCAGGGAGAAGAATGAAGGACCTAGATTTCCCAACAAACAAAGGATTCATCATGTCCCAACTGATGGCAAGGGGAAGTCCCTAAGCCTGCCTTGGCTGCCACCTTGAGCATAGCAAAATGTAAAAAGTGGTAGATGGATCGGGGCTCACGTTTAAATCAAGCAGACTGATGAGGACTCAGATATAATATGAAATGATGAAAACTAGCTTTCACTATATCACAATATTTAAACAGGATGTGACACTTATTGTCAAAAGATGTTAAAGGTGATGTTTCTCCCCCCCCTTTTCTTGACTAGCATTTGAACCCATCTGCTTTTAAATATATATTTTTTTAAAAAATAGCACCAATATTAAAGGTGCTGCCATCCTTGATGCCCAAATATTAAAAGGCAACTTTGTTCTGTTTGCCAATGGACATTTTCATATGTGAAATTTAAAAACGTCCAACCAATTTGTCCTTTAGAGACATATGTCCTGTACGATTCTGCTTGATAGCATGAAGTCAAGGGCTGTAAAGATCCCCAACTCTTTGTTTAGAATGTTCAAAGTGCTTTGTTCCTTTGAAAGGCTGGAAAGTGCCTGTTCACTCCTGAACAGTGAAAATAAACACAGCTGCAGTGCTCACGGCATTTGTTCCAGAGTACGTTCCACTGGAAAGAATGAGATTACCCCAGAGCAAGTGCCTAGGTCTTATGTTGGCACTGACCTGGTTTTAAATGGACATCAGTTGTTTTAAAAACTTCTAAAATATGAACTTGGGGTTTTTGCCCACTTCCTTGTTGTGTATGTAACATAAGATGGGGAAGGCATTAGAGAGAAATGTTCTTGAGGAAAGGCACTGGGAATTAAAGGTTGGCAACTTTCAACCATCCATTGTAGCTTGATCTGCAGACATTGGCAGCTGAGAAGGTCTCACTGCTTTACTTTCTGTAGATCAAGTTGCTAGGGCCTTTTTTTTCTGGTGAGTTCACAACCTTTGTTGAGAAACAAATCCACTTTGAGTTTTATCAAATGTTGATGCTTGTGACTTTTTCATGCTGCTGATTTAAGAGGGCAAAGAGCTAATTTATTTTTCATTTCATGCACCTGTTCTTTTACAGTATGACATTTCTGTTGAACATTCATTCTGATTTGTTTGCACAAAGCCTGCATGGAGGATAAATGATGTCTGTTTACTGAGCATGCATTCTGATTTGTTTGTACAGAGGTTATACAACTTCCTGGCGATTGACTATCTTAAGCTTTCAAGTGCATGTTCCCATCAATTTCCTTACTGCAAAATTTCCCATGTTTTTAAAGTGTGTTCCTTGCACAAAAGTACATGAGCACTTTAATCCAGTTTCATTGAGGAAGCCTAAATTTGTCCATATTTGATTGACACCCTCCCACAAAAACTTGGAAGTGGTCTGATTGACAAGGATAGGAAAATTACCAATATGGCATTTTCTTTGGCATGTTACTTTGCAATCTGCCATCATAGTTATATTGAGCTCTTTCCTAACTGCATGTCACAGTTAGATATATTTACTGCTTCCCATTGAAGTCATTGGCATTTCCAATAAGGTATTTGAGAGTGTGAAACCTATAATGCACCTTACTGTGTTATTTTAATGGTAGCAACTGCCAAGTATGGTATCTCTACATCTCCCTTTTCTATTCTGTGTAAACTTGAAAAGATTACAGACCATGGTCCTGATATCAATATGACCTAACAATGGAATGGCACTATGATCAGGTTTGCTTGGAAGCATCTCAGAGTGCCATTTTATATGGGAGATGCTGAATGTGTGCCTTTGGCATAGGAAGAAAGGGTTAAGTAGGCTGCAGAATATTGGGTTTAACTCCTATCAAGAAGCAATTTGCTAGAGAAGATCCAAATAGAGGATCATCTTCTTGCTGTATCAAACATAGCCCAGCTTCCAGCATAGTTAAACCAAAAATGGTGGTCACTATTGGAATTAAGGGTTAAACATGCACTTAAATTTCTCTAAAACATACATAGGTTTTAAGTGTGCTTGACTTTGGCTGAATCATATCAGGGGTTTCTGTAGGATTTGAATAAACTTTGGCTTTTTTAAGAAACCATTGGATGGATTCAAGCCAAGAGTTCAACATTATTTTCTTTAAATAGAATTTACAAGTTACATTTTGGCCAGAGTCCTGACACTTAAGTAAATTGACACTCATGTTTTACCACTGTTTTTCAGGAAGCTGAAAGAAAAAAGTTCATGCTCTGAGCTCTGAACTTTTAAAAAAAGAAGTCTGATACTTTTATAACCAAAGGAATGGCAAAATTCATTATCATTGTAACAGAACTGTAAATGTTTGTAATCAATCAATTTTATTACAGTGTACTATTATTGCAGAAGGATTAGCCAAAGGAGGCAAAGTGTAAATGGAATGCTGTACTCTAATTATAAGTGTCAGCAGAAAACTTTCAAGTGCACTTTGTCTTGGTCTGCTGGATCCTTGGTAACTCATCTTCCAAAACAAAATGTTGACTTTTGAGACAAGGTGCTCATCAGTGAACACAAATGTAGGTGGAACAGTGCTGTTTGGCAATACAGTGGTTCCTCGGGTTACATATGCTTCAAGTTACATACACTTCAGGTTACAGACTCCGCTAACCCAGAAATAGTGCTTCAGGTTAAGAACTTTGCTTCAAGATAAGAACAGAAATCGTGCTCTGGCGGTGCGGCGGCAGCAGGAGGCCCCATTAGCTAAAGTGGTGCTTCAGGTTAAGAACAGTTTCAGGTTAAGAACAGACCTCCGGAATGAATTAAGTACTTAACCCGAGGTACCACTGTACCATCATGTCCTACTGAAACAAAGGAAACAGTAGTCATGACAAAACTAAGTTTGAGAGGTTATATCATAGCAAAAAAGGTAAAGGACCTCTGGACAGTTAAGTCCAGCCAAAGGCGACTATGGAGTGCAGCGCTCATCTCACTTCAGGCCGAGGCAGCCGGCGTCCGTCTGCAGACAACTTTTCAGGTCATGTGACCAGCATGACTAAGCCGCTTCTGGCGCAACTGGACACGGTGATGAGTACCAGAGTGCACGGAAATGCCGTTTACCTTCCCATGGCAGTGGTACCTATTTATTTACTTGTGTTGGTATGCTTTCGAACTGCTAGGTTGGCAGAAGCTGGGTTAGAGCAACGGGAGCTAGTGCTATTCAACACTTTCCAATTCATTTTACCATCATTTTCATTACCACAAATGATGGGTTGGGAACAATGGGTTTGTTGCACTAGAGAACCAAATCCACTTTAATTTTGCAATCTGAATTTGCGGATATGTAATTGAATCCCAGCGCCAAAATACTGAGTCTGGAAGCGGCCTGTATTTTTAAAGCACTACTTTATATATATAAAAAAACTTTATTGGCTTGGAAACTTTTACATTCAAATTGAATTAAATCTTATGTTAAATGAAAGAAACCCCTTGATGGGTTGCTGCTCAGATTTTTGCAGTGCTGTCGAAGGGGCAAAGGAAACTACTAGAATGACATAATTAAAATGCCCTCCAAAACAGGACTTCAACATGTTTCTTTAAATATTTATTAGAACCATACAAAGACAGTATTCCTTCTTAAATGTAGCTCATATTAACTTTGATTCTGAATTAAATAGAACAGTTGAAATTAAAATCAAATCGAAACCAATTCTCCGCCATGCTCTTTTGCTATTGTCTAGGGGCACAAATGATTCTTTTGATTAAAAAAAAAGCTAGCAAAAGTATGGCAACATGAAAGTTACTGGTGTATTAGAACAAAAAAACTTAACCAGGTTTAGGCTGCAATACTAAGCATGCTTACATGACAGTTTCACAAGGAAATAAGTTTAGAAGGAGGAGGAGAAATATATTTAGGACCTGATGTTGTTATAAAAGAAGAAATAAGATTATGGAATTAAAAGAAATGTGTCCTTACACTGTGAACAGAACAATGGGAGAAATAATCCTTATTCAGGTGGTCACACACATAGATAATTGCTGGCTCCAGCTTCTGCATGCATTTCACATGTCCTTTGTGGGTACTGATGGTTTACAGCAGGGTGGGGAATTTTTTTTCAGCCCGGGGACACACTGCCTTCTGGGCAACCTTCCATGGGCCAGTGGTGGGTGGCAGCAAGATGAAAGTGGGTGGTGCCTACACATGCCCTTCTCCACCCAGACAAGCAAGAGGCATTACTGGAGCTCAAGGGCAACCCGCCCCTCCAGCCAAGTGAAAACACTGGGGGGGTCAGAAAGGGGTAGGGTCTTGGGAGAGTTCCATAGATAGAAAGTCCTTGAGGGCCACATTTGGCCCCCATGGGTGTTTTCTCATTACTGGTTTGCAGGTGACCATACAAAATGTCCTGTTTTTTATTACAACAGAAATTAAAATGACAGCTTTTAGTTTGAGCTACAAACTGCTTGCTCTGGAATAATCTCAGCAAAATGCTGTTTGCGTCCCAGGAATACAACTAAAGTTGCAAATTTGCACGGTTAAGCTGATTAAGCCCAACAGACCAGCTATATGGAAGAATGCAGTCCAATTTAACTGCAGCCTACTTCATGATATGACAAGATGTATAAATTATAAGCACACATACCATGGATCTTATGTCTTGTGTAAGTGTGCACAGGACTGCAACCCATGCCAATTTCACATGCTGGTTGAAGTGAGCTGTGGGCCATGCCCATATCTGAGTGAATGAGAAAACAAAAGGTAAACCAGGGCAAAATGTGTGACCACATATACACACCTCAGAGTGGATTTAAGACTCCTTGTTTTATCCACATATGGCTGTTGAATTTGTATTTAGGGGTGTGTTTTTTTTTAGGGGGGCAGTTTCTGGTTGAAAACAGCAATAGAAAGTCCAAATAAGAATACATTATTAAAGATACACAATGGAATACAAAATAGTTGTTAAATATTAGAATGCTTAACTTAATATGTCAAGATTTCATGTATATTTGTTGCATACCATTTACAATGTATACTTTCAAGAAATAGTAAATTTAATAAATACCACCCTGAAAAGCAAACTCTTATTAGAGGGTGTCTCATACCTCTCTATGGTATCAGTGGAAATGAAGCTAAAGTAGGCCTGCTTCTGGATAATCCAGTATTATAATATTTTTCTCATTATGTGATTTCTTACTGCTTTGTCACATTGTTGAGGACACATAGCCAGTTTCTTGCTAATGCAAGCATAGGTAAGAATAGTCAAATGCCTGGGGTTGGCCCTTATAGATTGTCGTTCAATCAAGCGGGAGTACAATGTGACCAGTGGTGCTGGTTTACACATAATGAACATGGTATGGGGCAAACCATTGCTGGACCACTCATGCCTGCAAATTCACAAGCAATCCTTCAAGAGTCAATAGTGAAATCACAACATGTTTCAGAACTAGATGACTGAGCACTGCCCAGGTTAATTCGTTGACTTGACAATGACAGAAGGAAAGCCAGCTAGCTTCTGATATAAGGGTTATCTTACAGTGCAATCCTGTATTTTTCTGTTCAGAAGCCAGCCCCATTGAGTTCAATGGGACTTAACTTCCAGGTTAGGTGGGTGGCAGTGCAATCCTAAACTCAACTCTCCTAGGGAAAAGCCCTTTACTGTACTTCTAAGCTGACATGTAAATAAATATATATAGAATTAATGGCTAACTTGAAAAGGTACTTCCAATACTTGATATTTAATGCAGTGATCTTAAAAGAGCAGAATCAGGTAAGGGCTAGTATTATGCAAGGTACTAGGAAAAGGAATAGGTGAAGGAATGAACCATGCACTGAGAGCACTGAGATGTGTTTGGTAAAGAATCCTGTGGTCTTTACAGCACCAAGCTGTTTATTCAGAAGCAAGTCCCACTGAGTCCAGTGGGGCTTCCTTCCAAGTAAGTATGCACAGAACCCACAGCAGGGTTTTCTTGTAGAGAGATGTAGGTAATGAAATGGCTAGAAGACTGGAATATTTTTGGGAGGGTAAGAGCGTCTGCAAATTCATCAATAATTTCCATCAAGCACGTGTTACATTCAGTACTATGAAAGTACAGAAGATGGAGAGTAGTATTTTAGTATCTGAACAGATGTCCTAGGAATGCCTTTTATTCCAGACAAAACAGCCCCCTTGTACACAATACATCCAGTTATTTCCAAATAACTCAGCTCTGCAGAACTGTGTCACAGGCACTGCAATTGCAGAGCACCTCTTATTGTTTAACATGGCAAGTGAAATCCCTACAGTACAAGCAATTAGGAAACAGAGCAGCTAGAGGAAAGAAGTGTGGTGATAGTGATGATGTAGCAGAAAGGGGAAAGGATTTGCAGCAATGGAAAAGACTATTGCTACCTGGAGTCAAATTACTGCTGGGAATTCATATATCCCAGGTGGCTACACACTGAAATAGAAAGAAAGTCTTCTTCAGCCCTGCTGGCTCCAGGAGCCTTACTCTCATCCACTGAAAGCCTGAGGAATTAGATTCTTATTGTTTACCTGTACCGTACCTGAAATTCCTGGTGCAAAAGAAGAGTCAACAGGATTTGTCACCTTCTTTTAGAGTGGAAATCTGACTACCTCCGTTCCATTTTATTCTTAAAGGTTACTTGGAAGCGCTCCTGTCTTTTTTTTCAAAGGGTACAAAATTACCTGTTCTGAGCTTGGAGTAATGTTGCCAGAAAGCCCTATTTTGGTTTTAAGGACTGCCCGTTAGTATGGAGCACTGCCATTCCACATAAGAGAAGAAATGTTTTTTTTAAAATGTTACAGCTCCACTAGAAAACCTCTCTGCGGACACCATAGCAATTACTTTTTATATTTAGATCTGGCAAGTTCGAACTCTCTATGAAGGGAAGGATGGCTCAGATTCCAATCTCTCACTGTTGCTGGCATTCCAGCTGGGCTGTCTCCCAGTGGGCAGGAAATTTACATCCTGGAGGGAGCCAAGCTAGACTCAACAGTAGCTTCCAACTACGCTAAATCCTTTTACAGAATTTAAAACAATTCTTGCACAAAAGGAAAGAGGAGGAAAAGGATGGGAGTCACTGCTTCAAGTTTGGCAGAGTTTTTCAGGCAAGCCCTAGGGTTTCGCATCTTAAAGACTGTCACTTGTTTTAAAAAGTGCCTAAGACACAAACCCATATTTGATAGAACAAAACCCTTGATATCAGAATGTTCACAGCTCCAGCTCACCTAATTTTGCAAGTTTAGAGGAATGTAATCACAAGTACACTAAGCACACAGTTGTGTATTTTGCACTGAGTAAAGGTAGCACAGGAGAGATGATGGCGGCATGGGAGAGATGAGATGATGAAGCTGTTACTGTAGGTATTCTCCATACTCTATGACTGGGATAAGTGTTAAATATGGTAACAAGGTGGGAATTTCAAGAGAGAGAGAGAGAAGGCTATATTCTTGCAGTCTTGTGTGATATGGATGAACACCACACCCTTGTACTTTGCCAAATAAATAGTTTCCACATTCTGGCTCCATACAACCTCTAATGAGTATTTGAATTCCTGTTTTTCCCAGCACACACTGAAAGGACGGGAAACTTATTCTCTTACTTCTCTTGAGGCCTCATACAAAAGTTTGCAGCTACCTCTCTGGAAATGTTTACAAAAGATCACACCCTAAAACAACTCCTTGATTTCATACTCAGAATCACTAATCAAGATTTTAAAAAACCTCCATGTCAGCTATCAGCTGCAAAGGAGTGGAATGAAACTTCTCTTTAGCTATCCTTAATTAAGTCTGACAGGCTTACAAAAGGGGGTAAGGAGCAACAAATTCCCCAGTCGGCCAGAGAATATGAGGATTGCAACATGATTTAACAACTATAAGTTGACAGACAATTAAGACTTATGACCTGGGGTGACCCTTGCAATAGTCTTGGACAGGTCACTCAGCTTCATCTCTTCCAATATAAAAGGGGCAAACAGTGGTCTACCTCACAGGTTTGTTGTGAAAACACAACCCATGAACAACTGGCTGCAGTTGGGAGGAAGCTGAGAGCAACGTCCAAAAGCTGTTAGCAAGTGATTATCTTTTGGCCTCAGCGACTTATTTCCCTGGGTTACTGACCACAACTGGTTTCAGAGTGCCTAACTCTGCTGAATTGGGACTGATTGCAAAGTTTTCCCGTATGTCCAGGACTATCTAATAATATAAATACTAGTAAGACTCGTGGGATAGCTGTGCAACCCAGTTATCCACAACTGAGCTACTCTTGGTTGTGCAGTAGTGCAGGCTTCAAAAGCTGCTGACAAGTCACACTCCAGCCTCCATATCCACATCTGGAAAATGCATGCATAAGTAATCCACCAATGGGTTTTTTTTTAGCCAGCAAGGCTGCAGTTCGATATATGCCTTCATGGGAGCATGGCTGGCTGGACTCAACAGATCTTATTTCCAAGCAGGCAGGTATAGACTGCCCTGTTAATTACTTGCACCTCCCTTTTACACATAACCCTCAAAGCAGAGGATGAACACAACACAACCAGCTTGTAAGCCACCTCTCCCCCACCCACAGGATCTATGTGCATTCAACAGCTGTGTGACAGGCAGAAACCCAACAGGTGCAGTTCTTTTAACACAGAGATGTAACAGTCACCTGCTGAGTTTCTGCAAGTCAGAAAGCTGGGAAAGGCACAGGAGCCTGTAAGCATTATTATTATTATTATTATTTAAAAAGCAAAACAAAACAAGTATTCCAGGCCATTTGGGGGCCTAAGACAGAAATGGCACCCTGCATGGTGGTAAATAAAATAAGACAGCCCAATTAATTGCCAGCTTGCTGTCCTTTAATATAGCCCCACAACAACCTGTCCCCTGAGGAGAACCGCCGACTCCCGGGTTCCTTTGCACTTTCAAAGTGCTACGCGGGAAGGATTATATGACTGACAAATCACAGCCGCTGTTTCGAATAGCAGGAGGGAAAGCGCGCAAATTACGCGCGCGGAGGCTTTCCGCGCCTTGGCGAGCTGTTGTGGGGCGGCAAAAGGTCCCAAGTGGAGGCGTCGTCGTCGGCGTCCTCCTCAGCCTTTGAGGTACTCGGTCTTGAGGCGGCTGAGGCGCGTGCCGTGGCTGCGCACGGTGAGCGCGAGCAGCTCGTACTTGTCCCGGAGGCCCGCCGAGACGGCCAGCGTGTCCTTGAGGAGGGCGCGCGCGTGCACGAGCATGCCGGCGAAGTCCTCGCTGAGGCGGCTCCCCTCGCGGCTCTCGTGCTCCTGGCCCTGCCGGAACTTGTTTTCCAGCTCGCCCAGGGACTTGTCCGAGTTGGCGTAGGCGTCGCCGATCTGCGTGGCCTCGCGGCGCAGGTACTTGCCGTAGCTCTCCTCGCCGTCCAGGTCGTACGAGATGCTCTTGCGGATGCCCTCGAGCACCCGCGCCGCGTCCTCCACCTGCCGGCCCAGGACGGTGAGCTCCTCGCGCAGGGTCAGGCCGGGGGCCGCCGCCGCCGCCCGCTGCTCCTCCTCGGCCGCCCAGCAGCGCCGCCGCTCGCTCACCCTGAAGAGCAGCTGGCACTTCTCCGGGTCGTCGTTCTCCTCGTAGTCGCCGTCGGGCACGAAGTAGTGGTGCAGCGTCCCGTTGGACATCTCCGGGTACAGCGGCCCGTCGAAGTAGCCGCGGCACACGCTGCCCAAGCAGCCCAGCAGCCCCACCAGGCGAAGCCCCAGGGGCAGCCCCATCCCGGCCAAGGGGGGAGACGGAGAAGCGGCTCCCCGACGGCGGGCCAAGGCAGACGGCGGCGCGCGGAAGATCAAGTCCTCTCGCCCTCCGCGCGGGGCTTCATCGGGGCTCGCGGCTGGGCTTCTCCTGAAAAAGATCTCTCGAGCCCCCACGAGATCGTCTCTAGTCCTGGAGGTGGGAAGCTGTGTGCGCGGGGAGAGAGCGAGCGAGCGAGCCCTAGGGAGGAGTTGCTTTTTATTTCTTTCCCTCCAAGTTCCCCATGCACCTCCAGCACGTTTTTCCTCCTCCCTCCACTCTGCCTTCCAAGTAAAGAAACGTGCGAGCAAAAGCAGAGAGAGAGAGAGAAATATTCTAGCTAGACCTGCCTGAAGCCGCTTGGTTTGCTACCCTTTTGCTGCTGCATCTGGATTGGTGGTGGTAACGCGGGATCTTGGCTTTTGGCCGTAGGATCTCTCTCTTTCTCTCTCCCCCTCCCTCTCAAATTACAACCACCGGTCCCGTCACTTCTGCAAAAGTCCAAACGCCAAGTTTGGAAAGAAGCCTTTAGACCTCGGTGCCATTGTTAAAGCAACAGTGTCATCCCTTGTGGAAAGCTGGGCTTGGGGGGGGGGGGAGCGGTTGGAGAAATAAAGGATTGAGGGGAGATCCCCAATTAGTTACTCTTGAAGAAGGCAGAATGCATGCCAGGCACAGCTAAAGTCTGGGAGAATGCCAGCAAGATTTCCAGCAGAAATCCCAAGCAAGCCCTGTCAACTTATTTTGAAGACAGACATCTGCAGAAACAGCAGTGTTTTGGGATGCTTGCACTAGGGTGGGTACTGAGCACTTTGTAATGCCTTGCGCCATGCACACGCCACACCATGACTGCAACCCTTTTGAGGGGAGGAGGGTTTTGTGATGTCATGAAAATGAATGAAGCAATTGCCACATGGTTCCAGATGAACGTGACAGCTGCTTGTGTGACTAGGTCTCACCTGAGCCCCACTTTTTCAAGTTTTTAATTAAAAATTAACCCTGGCCCAGAGTTTCCTTTGAAGGCACACATGGCCACCACCTTGCTGAAGCTAAGCACACACAGGTCTTTTTATTTTGCCAATATAGCTGGAAGAAAGATGTAAAAACACCACTAACTGACATTAACAATAACCATACTCCATCAATCCTAACTTCAGCATATGGAATAATATGTGCAGTAGGTATTTCAACAAAGATCAGCAATTAGGAAAGGGCAGTGTGAGATCTTCAGACAACTGAGTAGTAGATGCTGAGTTCTTGTCCTTCCTTGCAGGATCTACATTTATTATCCATCTGTTACCGTAGTTCCCACATCACAGGAAGATAATTTAAGAGTGTGCAAACAACTGCAAAAATATACATGATTTCTCCAAAACATATCTC
This sequence comes from Podarcis melisellensis, assembly GCF_964234715.1. Classification (NCBI taxonomy): domain Eukaryota; kingdom Metazoa; phylum Chordata; class Lepidosauria; order Squamata; family Lacertidae; genus Podarcis; species Podarcis melisellensis. The sequence goes on along the minus strand of NC_138528.1, from coordinate 61,614,085 downwards.
ACACAAACAATAATTTCTGACCAGAAAGCCAACACCACAGGGCATGCCCACATCATGTGCCTCAAAGAGGTGTTTTTAGTATTACACTTCCAGCATCTACATAGCCAGTTCCCTCCTATAAAGGAAGTGGCATCTAAAATACCCAGAGCATCATTTTTTGTTGGCTCAATCTTGATTTTAAATCTAAAGATGGTAAAGCAACTTGGCATGGACTGAGCTGAATGAAACATTAAGTTCCTGAGCATCCAATTTACAATATTTCAATAAACATTTATAAACAAGTAATATGACTTCAGCTTTCTGCAAAGATTTAATTGTTTCCTCAAGTAATGTAAACGACATTGAGACATACAAAGCTGACGATCCATAAATAGATCATAAAAGGTACTGCAGTTGAAGAAGATATAGTACTGGCAAGTAAGTGGTATCTGGACCACAAAATAAAAAATGACAAAAATTCTCCATCTGATCCTCATGAATATATCCCACTATCAACCCACTTTTTCCACAGTAAGAACTGTGTCTCTAATTTCATAGTGTGCTGCTTTGCACTCCATAATAGAAAAAGTGAGGTATGCATTTAAGAAAATATGTAAATAGAAAATTTATTTGCACTATATGCAAGAAAGCACACAATGCCAAAAATGAGAGTAAGGGAAGGAAAGAGCAACAGTGGTGGCGTAGTTTTAAGTGGTGTGCTATGATTGGGGAGACCCAGGTTCAAATCCCCACTTTGCCATGAGCCTGTCAGAGTGACCTTGAGCTATTCAGTATAATCTACCTCACGTGGTTGTTGTGAAAATAAAAAGTCAGTGGTGGAGAACCATTCCTTCTTGGCGGCGGCGGCGGGGTGTGTGTGTGTGTCTATACATGAAATAAGTAAAATAAGGCAGTAACTATACATAGCTTGAAAGACCTTAATTTGTAGGTGGACTGTCATGAGAAAGTTTGGCACAAGTTGCTCAGTCCAAACAGTTTGCGTTGCAGGGTTGGGAAGCTGCCATCTATATGCAACCAAATGGGTTTTAGGGTTTTAAGCTTAATCCCATTGGCTCTAGAATAACCCTAAATCATACACCCATTGATATGTCCATGGATTTCAGTGGATCTACTCTTGAGTATGACCTAAAAGAATGCCACCCAATTATTTAATGCATGAACTTATTCTTAAGCACAAAACCAAAATGGGATGGTTTTAGAAAGACTTTAGTGGAAGGTAGTGCTACAACCAAGAAATACAAGGCACACATTGCAGATAGTTACATATCAACTTCTCCATGACCCAGTTCTCAAGGGGCATTAATAGTGTTTTGCCAGTTTACATGGTCCAGAGTGGCACTGCAATTGCTGCCCAGTTGGTGCTGACACGTGACAAGGCCCTTTAATGGGTGGTTCCTGGGTTGTGGAATCCACAGTTAAATCCAGACCACCAGCCATGTATATGGGTCTCTAAAAGTTCAATAATATTTTTGTTGTTTGCCTGGGACTATGAAAAGAAGGTTTGCTAAGCACCTCTAAGGTTGATGAATCATAAGTTGTGCAACCTCCATAACCCATTCATTTCTAACTGATTTCTCACCCTTTGCTTGGACTTTCCAAGACTGGTTAGAATATTGAATGTACGGAAACTCAATTAAGGACAAAGGTCAGCAACAAAGGAGCAGACAAAACCATGTAGGAGTTACTCATAGAATTATAGAGTCTTAAGTAACCTCAAAGATAGTTCAGCCCAACCTCCTGCTGACACAGGAAACTCACTGTGAAAATGGGTTATAGGAAACTGCATCTCTTCTACCAGGGCAAGGAAAACTGGCAATGCATCAATAGGAGGAGACTGGATGTGTGATGATAGGTAAACAGTGGAAGCGCTTAGGTGTCTATCAAATGGATATTATGTGACATCAAGAACAAACTCATGGGTTAGGTGACTAGAGACTTAATTGCCAGACACACACACACACTCTCTCTCTCTCTCTCTCTCTCTCTCTCTCTCTCTCTCTCTCTCTCTCTCTCTCTCTCTCTTTCACACACACACACACAGATCAAGAGATACCAATGACCGTCCCCAAAGAATTATAATTGAATTGTTACTATGAATTGCCTACCAAAGCCAGCTAGTTTTTGTGTCGCCTTTTAAACTGAACTTGGAGAAAGCAAGACATAGCTCTGTTCTCTTGAAAGTATGTGGAGCAAATCCCAATTCTGTTTTTGATAGCAGGCACGCTGTGAGGTTCCTTTGGCAGATGTGATGCAGAGTCCTGTTCCATTAATAGCTGCATGGTGTGGAGATGTCTGACTGTTGAGACATCACCCAACACCACCAAAGTGATTGCGTTCAGCACTACCAGAGTGACTGCAAGCTCAATGTGTGCTGTGATTTGAACATGTTTGGGAACCGCTAGGGCACTTCTCCTTTGACTAACAGAGCAATAGCAGAGGAGCGTGCACTTAGGAAAAGAACAGCTAAGTAGCTGGCATGCTAAGTCTGCAGTTTATACAGCAGTGTCTCAGTGTTTCTCTGTGCTCCCCATCTGTCATAGCCACCTGTTGTGTCTTGCATTCAGTTTAGATTAGGAACCTTTTCAAGACTCGGAGTGCCAAACATTTTTGCGCCAGTACGGTGGGACCCTGGATAAAGTGTCTAATCCCTATGGCAATAAAATTGCTAACTATTGCTACTACTGACTCCCATGAAGCTCTGCAGCTGCACAAATATAGACCATGGAATAATACAAAGGCCCAATTCTTTAGCCTATTACATAAATTCATAGAACGGCACAGCAGGCTCTAATAAGGAGTGGGTGGCTAAAAGTAGCTGTCATGGCATAACTGAAGGTTGTTTTTCTTTTTAGAATTCTTCATCTCCCTGATGGGGTTTCCTGGAAATAATAAGCACCTCAAAGCAAACACTCCCCTCCCCACATATAATTAATAGGTGTGCGTGCAACAATATATATTTTTTGTAGGAGGGTGTTGCTTTATGGCTCAGATTTACAATGCAATTTCCACAGGGTTTAAAAATAGCTGGCTTAAGTGTTTTGTGAATCACTTCCACTTCTGAGGCATTCCCGGGAAGACCAAGTTTAAACCAGGCTCTGTTAAACCTTGACTGGCTTTGAAGAGAGCCCAATATAGATTTGCTTGCCAATGGAGACAGATGTTCATGGATGTTATTTGTACCGCTTGAGAACTTTGTGTGTGTGAAAATACTGCATATATATAAACAGTAATCTGCATATCTGATTTGGACGCTAAACACCAGCATGCAGCTGTTTGGGTATGCACAATTACATCATGCAAATGTACTTTTCTGGCACATACACAGTGGAGTGATAAGAACCAAATTTGCTCGGTTGGGGTTGGTTTGTCCCCTGTGTGACACCAGTGAAGTCGATGCCCAGCTTTTCTCCTAGGACATGATGTTGCTACTGAAGTCAGCGGAAGCTGCGTGTGCTCGTCTGCCAGGAAAAGTGACCTCATGCTTCCTTATATTTAAAACAGTTCTTTTTGACTGGAAAGATGAAAAGGCTGTGTTGCTCTTCTGTCATTTGTTCATTTAGAGTCATGGTAGTTTGACAAAGACTCTCTTCAGAATAAACACTTCTGTTCCAGTGGCTGTGTTTGAATATATTTACTCTCCATAAGGTCCTAAAGGACTCACAGGCATTTAGGGCAACATTATTATTATTATTATTATTATTATTATTACCATTTTATTTATCAATTGCTCTTTTTTTTAACAGAAAGGTGAACTCAAAGTGGGTTACAGAGAAACATTAAAACGGAGTAAAAACATCCAAAATTTTTCACCAATAATACGCACACACACACAACAACAACAATTGGACCCAAATATTAACCTGAGATCTATCACCATTGGATCACCACAGCATTATGGGTGCCATTAGATAACATAATTAAATGCCATTTACTAAAGTAATAGAAACCTCAGATACAAGTCTTGTCAAACCATAACAATGTCTGGTTTGTTCATCTTGTAGCAGTTTTCCTGGGCTGAAGCACCTTAAACTAAGGTGGGAGGATTACATTTATGAATGTCTTTATATGAAGAACCCCCCCCCCCCTTATGATAAGGAAGAAGTCCAGGTCAAACCTTTCTATCAAGTTTTCAACAGGCAGGGAGATTTGATAGGAGATAGCATTTTAGTCACTCAGTCTCCCACTTGCAGTGATAAGTCGAGGGAAAGCTTTACCACTTGATTTTGATCATTGAGTGCCCTTCAGCATCATTTCTCAGCCACCAACTCTTGTGTTCCTATGACTTCCATGGCCAGCACTGGAGCACATCATTGGTGAGATGATTATGGAGGATATTTGTCGGGCATTCCTAGATCTATGTTTGTGTGTTTTTGATTAGCATATTTTTCTCTGTACATGCCAGCTACTGTAATGAGCTCCACATGTTTGATGTTGTGTTGGTGTTGAGGGGGGGGGCGGGCTGTATTGAGGCTTGGTCTTTAAAAGAATAAACGGACTCTAGAGTTTAATGTCTCCAGTTTCTAATGCAGGCTAATAGCCTAAACAGTTTCATCCTTCTTGCTTTATCTTTCTAGCCCCAGTGGCAGATGGTCTTGCTTGCTGCTGTTCAGGAGAATACTCAAGGCTTGGATAATAGAATGGATCAATCAGAAATACTATTATTTTCCTTGCTAAGATTTATTAACTGTGTTTGCTATCAGGGACAGTGTGTCCCTTTTTCACTGCTTGAGGCAAAACGAGAAGTGCCACCAAACATCCCACCTCTGCTGGCATCTCTGGCACCTGTGGCAAAATCTTTGCCTAAGGCAGTTGCTTTACCCCACTTTGTGGGTGGGGCAGCCTTGTTTGCTATGGATAGACACAGTGAAACTGACACCTTCTTAGAAACAACTGAAACTGTGTGGAATCATTAAACACAAGGCAAAACGTAGCGCTTGACTCACTGTCAGATGGTCCAATTCACTCTGGAAAGATGAGTAACTTAGGGAGCAATTCAAACGCAAGATCCGCTGGGATGAGTGGAGTTTGGAATAGGTGGGCCTCTGGCTGAAAGGGGGTTAACCCCCTCATCCAGGCTCACCCAGAGATATGCCAGGGCTTAGTCCTGAAAAGGGGGTGTTTGAGTGGAATGGTAGGGGTAGGGTTGAGGGTGGGACAGGACAGGGTAAGAATTACCCCTATTCCTATGTTTGACTTGTTCATGTCACCTAGCAACTTAACAGAATTTACACTGGCAGGAAGGGTGGTGTAAGTCAATCTCTATTTTAAAGGCTTTTCCCTTCTCTTCTGCTAGGCTTGGGCTGGCTTAGTCAGCAGTAGCCTCTCTCCTGAATGGAATGCAGAATGGGGTAAATTACACTTGCATAATTTACCATAATCCTGGCTTCCTATAGTTTGGATTGCTCTAACCGCCAGCTCCTATTTCCCTGTGATTTCTGAATTTCCTCAACATCGAAATAGGCCTGGGAGTTCCTATGTTAGTCTGATCTATCAAAACTAGTGTTTTTCTGACATGTGAAATTACAGGTTGGCTACACGCCACCAACTGTGTCTGCCCCTGGACTCATCCCTTAGACTTCCATGGGATCTTTGTGGGAGATTAACTGCTCTGGAGTTAAGTGCTTTGTGTGTGAATCATGTCCTAAGATTGAATCAGCCTATATACCATGGATATACAGACTTTTAGTAATGCTTGATTTGTTCCACATGCTTACCCACCCTGCAGCAAAATATGCTTTCCTAATGCAGCAACATTTGTAAACCTCACAGTGCCAAGACACAATGGTACAATCTGGAATGGAATCGGTTTATAAGTGTAAAACAAAGTGCTCCACAAATCAGCTAAGTAGGGGTTCTTGGGCAAGACTTCTGGTCTCTAGTGAGAAAGTTTGAGAAGTCAGCATGGTCATGAAATCCTTGAGTGCTTCCCTTAAATTTCTAGCTCTGTCTTTAATAGACCAAAAAGTCAGTTTTAGTATATCTGCCCAAATGGATTCATTCTGCCATTTCATTATTGTGTGTTTTTACAACAAATTACTTTAAAATGGTATGCATTTTGCAACTGAACAACATAACCACCAAACATATGGTTTCAATGGAAAAATACTAATAGTTCTATAAAGAAAAATGACTCCGCTACTTTAACAAATATGATAATCAAATTCAACATAGTGGAAGGTCAACAAAAGAAGGCAAAGAGATTGTACCTATGGCCAGCGCTATATTTATTTTCTCAACACAGTTGATCATTCCACAGCTTTTTAATGACTATATCCAACAGTGATTTCATTCAGCACCATCAGCACCATGTTATTCTTCTCTTCTCAAGCTTGAGTGGAATATAACGGAGAATTCAGATTTCCTTGTACAATTGACTATTTTTACAAGCTTGCACTGGGAGTTAATGCATTATATGAATTGCTTCTGTATTTGTAGACTGAAAGTTTCCATGCTGATTAGTAGCCATTTGCACCCTCTGCATCCCACATCAGAAAACAGAACTAGCGGCATTTGATGGAACAGAAAGTTAAGTCTTAAGGCATTACAGCACTTTTTATGGATTTGGCAACTTTTTTGCTATTGCAGACTTAACTGAGCTACTGTTTTGGAACACCAAACAAGAATATATTTTACAGTGAAATATCATGGGCCCTTTTCTTTGCTTAGCAAACCAAATCTGACTTTTAATAATGAAGCATGGGCAAGGTTAACTAATATATGGTTCAGTGGAGGGAAAGATTCCTTCATGATGACAATAGGAACTAGAGGATTTATATACAGTATCTGTTAATAATTCTGTAACTAACAACATGCTATAAAAAATACATTTAGGTACTTTGAAACAATTTATACAGCTTTTAACCTTCTGAACTAGGTCTTGTAAGGACCTGCAGGACTTAGGTTTATTGCAGGGATGACTAACCTTCCAGATGTTCCTGCATTACAACTTCCACATACCTGACCAGTGGCTGTGCTGTTTGGGGCTGATGGTAGCAGGAGTCCAACAACATCTGGAGAGCCATAGGCAAGGTAAAGGTAAAGGGACCCCTGATCATTAGGTCCAGTCGTGACTGATTCTGGGGTTGTGGCGCTCATCTCACTTTATTGGCCGAGGGAGCCGGCGTACAGCTTCTGGGTCATGTGGCCAGCATGACCAAGCCACTTCTGGCATACCAGAGCAGCACACAAAAACACTGTTTACCTTCCCACTGGAGCAGAACCTATTTATCTACTTGCACTTTGATGTGCTTTCAAACTGCTAGGTTGGCAGGAGCAGGGACCGAGCAATGGGAGCTCACCCCATCATGGGGATTCGAACCACCAACCTTCTGATCGGCAAGACCTAGGCCCAGTGGTTTAACACACAGTGCTCCCAAGTTATTGGATCCCATTATCAAGAATTTGTCTCAGAGATTCCCATCCAGCAACCAAATCCCAAGACCATCCATCATCACCCAGTACTGCCAACTGGGCATTAGAGTCATAGCCTGTTTACCATACTCTGATGTGACATTTCATCAATATCTAGTATGAGTCACTTTGTCTGCTTTTTCTCCTGGGATTGCTTCATTTCATCTCCACCATCCTGCATGGTTAGTAACCTGCCATGTCTGTCATTTCCATCCATTTCCCTCCTCTAGACATGACTGAGTCGCTGACTCAGTCCTCCTTCTGCCTTTCATGTTGCTCTGGTCCTGCTCTTGTGTGGAGCAAAGAATTGCAGTCTCTTGCTCTCTTTCTCACCTAGCACCTGTCTCCCTGAAGCAGATGCCAAGCTATTCAGAATCCCCAAAATTGGTACCACATTACCATGTGAACAGCAGAAGTAACGTTTTCCAAAATAATAATTTGATGCATGTAGCATTCCCCCTCCCTCTCTCTCATCTGTGACTCATGTGAGAAACATTTCTTATGAATCATCTGGAGATCAGCCCTGGTTTTGGCACTTGGATATCCTACACTCATTGCTCCACACGTTTCGCAGACTGTTGGCTATGTGCTTATCATGGACGGGCTATTGTATGGTGAGGGGATACCTCAACATTTCACATTGCGTTCAGTCAAAAGTGTACATTGGCACAAAGTGCTTTGAACCACCCTGGGGTCTATGGATGAAGGGTGGTATACAAATTTAATAGAATAAATAAAAAGTGAGGAAACAACATGTTACTTTGTACCCCTGTATCTCTTGGCCAGTGTTAATTGCTACAGTTATGTATAACACAGGAAGCTGTCTTATGAGGAATCAGGCCATTGGTCTATCTAGTTCAGTATTGTCTACACTGATTGGCAGCATATCCTCAGGGTTTATGGCAAGGTTTTCTCCCAATTCTACTTGGCGGTGCTAGAGATGTCTGCATATCAAACATGTGCTACCAGTTATCAACGTCTCTTCCCCATAATGCAGCTTCTTATTTAGAGAAGGGATTTTAAGCACATCAGTCCAATCAAAGGTCTACTATGTTGGAACATGAACAGGGTGAGAGACACAATCCGAAATGAATGTGATTGCTTCCTCCATGCTGGAGGTTCTGGTGCAGTTAGTAAGGCAAAGCCTGTCTCTGCATGCAGGCTATGCTTGTTAGATTGGGGCAATAGAGAGAAAACCTGGAAAAAGGCAATATTTAAGAGGGTTGAAATTAGCTTGATAAATACTTCTTCTGTTTCACTGTTGCCCCTGGTCAAGCAGGTTTTGCATGTTTGGGGAACAGAAAAACCTGTGCAGCCTATTTAACAGAGGCAGAAGTGGAATGAGCAAACATAGCATAAGCAGCGATCTCTATTTCAAATTGCCTTTAACTCCCATTGAGAAAAATCTGCTACTATCACCTGTCTTCAGCCAAACTTAAACCCATTTAATTTTTGGTGAATTGAATTCCCAGTCAATTCCATGCATGTTTCTGAGTAACTGAAAATGAATTTCAGATAACGGTACAAATTAAATAATCAATCGATCGATCAATCAATCAATCAATCAATCAATCAATCAGGGAGCCACTGTTAGCATGTTGAACTGAGACTTGTGAAACCAGGGTTTGAATCCTCACTCAGTCACAAAGCTCACTGTGTGACCTCGGGCCTCACCTACCGTACCCCACAGAGTTGCTGTGAGTGTAAAATTGGGAGAAAGATAACTATGTACACCATCTTAAGTTCCTTGGAAGAAAGGTGGGATATAAATGTAAGAAAATACTAATAGTAATAATAATAATAATAATAATAATAATAATAATAATAATAATAGGTGGATGAATAATCATTTCCTCCCACATGTATGAAACGATGCAAATTATTTCTTATTCTTTTATTACTCATCATAAGCCATTAACATGTTCTTTTAAAAATCACTGAAACCAGCATGATGAACTTACGGAAAGTGTCTTGAAAGACTTTTTGTACTACTTGATCTGGCCTGATAAGAACACTGTTAAATCAAATCTAATTTTAGGACAGAACTATAAACAATATGCTCTACTTCTGGCCTGAGGTTTTCCTACAGACTCAGAATCTCATAGTTATCCATTTTCTAAAATGGAAAACATCTGGGCTATAAGTGATTGCAGGTGAAAAACACACAGATGGCTAACACATACCAAGACAAGGAAGCAACCCCCTTCAGGAATCATAACTTTATCTTAGTTAACTTCATTGCTTAATCAACTGCCAATTCTCTTCTCCCCTCCTCACCTTGGACAAATGTTATAAGTGGACTACAGTGGAAGATAAATGTGAAGGATGAGATATATAGTACCCAAATGCAGTGCTTTCTAGGGATTCCCAGTTCTCCCCTTAAAAAACCATTTTAGTAAATAAATGTTTTACTGCTTTATCTAGCTTTTTAAAAAAATGCAATGTGTTTTACAGTCTTTATTTTTATTTTTTTGGTTTATTTATTCACCACTACCCTGGGTGATTTAAATAAGATAAGTCAAAACATAAAACTACTAAAATATCTTTTAAAATTTAGGTGGTTTTAAAAATGTATTTTATATTAAATTTTGTAAGGTGCCTTGGGAGGGCAAGACTCTAAGGTGGAATGTACATACATATAAAAAACACTGTGAAATTATTATTATTTTTTTTTTGAAAAATACATTGAATTTTGCATAGCTCAGTGTCACCATCTAGTGTCACATTTGTATATTGCACTTTACAACCCATTTGAAACATTTTATTTGCAGCTGTATAGCTGAGTTCTAATAGGTCACACACACACACACACACAAAACAAGTAAATAAATAAATAAATAAATATGCTTGCCTTCACAACAATTCTACGAGGTTGATCAACATGATTCCCATTTTACAGACACACCAACTTTCTAGTCATGTGAATTTTGATTAGGTTTGTATCAGAGACACACCTGCAGGATCATGTCTCCTTTCAGCTGCGTATTTTACCTGCCTCACACCTGACATCCTTTATATCAGGTTTGGGATAGGTGGGTCATGCTGAATTAAAATGGGCTCATGGGCCTAATCGGGAGGCCTGGGGCAGGGTCTAATGAGGCTCTCAGGTTGGAGGTTCCCTATCCTGGGGATAGATCATTATGTGACTTTTGGGTTAGCAAAAATGTGGGAAAAGAGACCCTTAACATCAAAAAGGCCCCATATGTGATATATATGATACCACTTTAAATAGTTACAGTTCTCCCCACAGAATCCTGGGAAGTGTACTTGTAAAGGGTCCCGAGAGTTGTTAGGAAACCCCTATTCCCATCACAGAGCTATAATTCTCAGGGTGGTTTAACAGGCGATCCCTCTTCCCCATGGGACTGTGGGAATTGTAGCCCTGTGATGGGAATAAGGGTCTCCTGACAAAACTCAGTGTGCTTAACAAATGACACTTCCCAAGATCCTTGGGGGGGGGGAGAGAATGCCATGGCTATTTAAATGTACATTGTGGATGGGGCCAAAAGACAAATCTTCACATGTATATTTCCTATGAGGTGTGGGAGGTATTAAGGACCTATTGCCAGAATCCATATACTGCAGTGTTTCCCAACCGGTGTTCCGCGGCACACTAGTGTGCCGCCGGACGTTGCCTAGTGTGCCGTGGGAGGGAGGCGGGCGAGTCGGGCTAATCCTCCGGCCCCGCTCCCCCGGGGAACGTGCCCCGTCATCCGCTTCTGCCTTGCTCCCTGTGACAGGAATTCCCCAAACTGCATCAGCATCTGCCGCTTGCCCAGCAGCCCCGGCGCTGCCTTGTGCCCGGCGCCCCCGCCATCCTCGGCGCAGGGAGCGAGGGGCGCGCAGGCAGGCGCTGCCCGGCGGAGCAACGGCTCCTTCCGAGCGGCTGGCAGTGTCTGGGCATGACTGGCCTCCCGCCTGGTCCCGCGGCGGCTGCAGACGCGGCCGAAGCAGTGCAGGGAAGGAGCCGCCCGGCCGCCCAGCCCCGCCCCGCACGCTCCCACTCTCTCTCGGCGGCCGGGGAGCGGGGCCAAAGCGGGCCCCCACCTGAGTGGCGGCTGCGTGAGCCAATAGGCGAGCTGGGGCAGAGGGGGAGGCGGGGCTCCGGAGAACAAAGGAGGGAGGGGGCACCCGGGAGAAGGGGGCAGGGCGGGAGGAGTGGGGAGCGCGGCGCTGCGCCCGGGACGCCCCAGTTCCGCCGGGTTAGAAGCCGGCGGCCTACCTCTGCTGGCCGTGGAAGGCAGCCGGGTCTGGGTCGCGCCCCGAGAGTGGCGGGGTCCGCGCACAGCCTGCCCTCCAGGCTGGGAAGTGGCTCCTAGGCTCCGCCTGAAGCCACGCAGAGCCCGCAAGGCGCCCTCGGCGCAACTTGGCCGGGGCAAAAGGCGAAGCTCTGGAGGGAAAGGCGGCCGGATTCCCCTCCTCGGCAGGTCCGGTGGTCTCCCGCCTCCTCTGAGGAAGGGTCTCTTCTTCAGCTTTTCTGATCCTTCGTGGCCCCGTTGGGAGAAGCCGAAATAAATAATGGCCGTGCCATTAAAGTTCTCTCTTTTATAAAAGGGATCCTAATAGAATCGTAGAGTTGGAAGGGATCCCCAGGGCTATCCAGTACTGTACAACCCCTGCAGTGCAGGAATCTCAGCCATAGCATCCATGGCAGACAGACATCCCACCTCTGCTTAAAAACCTCCAAGAAGGGAAAAACCTCCCGAGGGAGACCATTCCCCTGTTGAACAGCCCTTACCAGCAGAAAGTTCTTTCCCATGTTTAGTCAAAATCTTTATTGTAACGTGAATCCACTGGTTCGAGTCCTACCTTCTCTACCTTCTATGCTGTTACTATTTTTTTATTTTTTTTTACATAAGTAAAAAGTGACCTTTCCCCATCTGGCATGGTGGTGTGCCTCAAGATTTTTTTCATGAAACAAGTGTGCCTTTGCCCAAAAAAGGTTGGGAAACACTGATATACTGTACCTCAGATAGCTTATATAGTATACTCCTGAGAAGACCTTTTGTTTTAGCATGTAATAATTCATCATATTGGGTGGTCCAGCCAGTGTGGTATAGTGGTTAAGAGCAGTGTACTCGTAATCTGGTGAACCGGGTTTGATTCCCCACTCCTCCACATGCAGCTGCTGGGTGACCTTGGGCTAGTCACACTTCTCTGAAGTCTCTCAGTCTCACTCACCTCACAGAGTGTTTGTTGCGGGGGAGGAAGGGAAAGGAGATTGTTAGCCACTTTGTGTGACACCCGGTCACACATACTTAAGTTCGCCAAGTTCAACAGAACTGAATGCATTAACTGGATACAGTTTCACAACTTTTGCATCTCTCAAGAAGGATCTGCAAATTTTTAAGAATATCCATTTGCCAATCATCTACGGTTCCCAGCAACAGGAAGGGAAGCGTTCATAAACTGGGGGGGGGGGGTAGCTTTTCTTGCTTGCTTCCTGTTGGTTTTTTCACAAATAATGGATGGAATGTGTTTCTAGGCAAACAATTTTTGTGGTATAGCAACTTTGGCAAATAATTGCAATATTGTTCAAATAAATAAAAACCAAGTGTGGGCTGTGCAGCAGAGAATCAGATTTTTTAAAACCTTAATAACTTCTGATATTGCTCATAAATTATGAACACAATCCAGCCAAAGCTAAGCATCTTTAAATCCTACTGATTTGAAGTTAAAACATGTGCTTCGATCCAGTGAAATCAATGGGACTTTGAAGCTGGGACTTTGAAGCTGACCATGCCCTGTGCTTTTTAAAAAGCTGACTTGTCTATAACATCCCGGTTTGCTTTCCATGCAATGAATCTGTGATGTTCTCATGAAAGCTTTATTGGATCCCAAGGCACATCTGGATGCTGCAGAACTGGAGCTGGAGAGATCTAGCACCGTACCTAACTGATCCGTTAATTTGTTGTCCGCTTATTCTGAGGCTTTGTCAGAGGCCCTGGAAAGAATACTGACTTTAAATAGAAATGTTCATTTGATTGCTGCTATCTTGGGACCAGAGGGATATACTCATCCTGTAGGCTATATATTTTGTAGCAAATAAACTCTATTCAGCACAAATTACAAGGGAAAGTATGAGGGGAGAAGTTTGGCCACACACTTAGAGTGTTATGCAGATAAGGTCAGCAGTTCAAATTCATGTGATGGGGTGGGCTACCGTTGCTCTGTTCCAGCTCCTGCCTACCTAGCAGTTCGAAAGCACACCAGTGCAAGTAGATAAATAGGTACCGCTGTGGTGGGAAGGTAAATGGCATTTTCGTGCGCTATGGTTTCTGTCACGGTGTTCCGTTGTGCCAGAAGCGGTTTAGTCATGCTGGCCACATGACCCAGAAAGCTGACTGTGGACAAACACTGGCTCCCTCGGCCTGAAAGCGAGATGAGCACCACAACCCCATCCAAGGGATTTAACCATCCAAGGGTCCTTTACTTTCACTTTTTATCCTATGCAGGCAAGCCCATCTCAGGGACTGTTTCCCTGATGTCCAGAATCATTATAATTATGTTTTTATCTTCAAATTTAACTTATCTTCAAAAGATTATTTTTTTTTAAAAAATATAATAAAGAAAAAGAAATAATAAATGAATAGCAATATATGAAAATTGATTCAGAATCTACAGGAAATGTTTCTGCAATTTGAAATTGAGATTGATCCAGCAAAAAAAATGTTTCAGGTATATTGGACTCTACAACAATTGTCTAGGAAAGCACTCTCCAGTACATATAGATTTTGAAAGTGTAATGCTGAAAATGCCTCCTTGAGGCATCAAGATATGGGCTTGTCCAATGATACGTTGTTTTTGGTTTGAAGTAGTCATCTGTATCAATTTTGTATTGGTGAAATCCTTGATACTTGCAGATGCTCATGTACTTTTCCATTATAGTTCTATAGCAGGACAACAGAACTGGATTTTGTAAGCCCTTATGGTCACTATGAGATTTGTACTTTGAGCCTCTGTTGCCATCTATTTGTCATTTTAGGTTATCTGTGATTGTGAGTGTTTTATGGCGTGCGGTTTTTTAAATGGTTGTTGCAGCTTGCATAGATGATACACACATGGGTGCATTTCCAGTAGCATTTCTTTGTTTATATTTATTTATTTGAAATTGATTAATGCAAAAATATTTATTGATTTTTCATTAGAGCCATGCAAGCCACATTTAAGATGGGGGCAGTCAAGGTGTTTTGGACAACAACTCTCATCATCCCTGACCATTGGTCATGTTGGCTGGGCCTGAAGGGCATCACATTGGCAACCCCCTGATATCAGATCTCTCTCAGTCACCCAATGAATACGACACATATTATTAAAACGTTAGACCAAGAATAAACTAAAGTGACATTTAAAGATGCTCCAACACATCTAAGGCAGTCAGGAAATCCTTCCTAATGTTTCACATCCTGCTTTCCCCACCGTTGAACCTGTTTCACGCCACTTCAGTATGCTTTATGGAAGTGAGAATTATAAATCAATAAACTTCCATTGGAGCCACAGAAAACAAATTTGCTCCATCATTTATGTGACACCCCTTCAATACATAAACAACACTTGGAGCAGAACTGTAAATGATATCCATTTAAGGTATTTATTTGTTGCAACCAACCTAGAGAACTTGTAGAGAAGGACGGGATGTAAGTTATAGAATAATTAGAGCAAATTATTGTTGTTACAGAAGTGAGCCGAAATTTCTTAGACTTAATTTTTTTTTCTCATTCCTCTCGAAAAAGAAGACCATTTTGCAGGATTTCATCCACTGTGTGTGTGTAGACCGCAACCCCCCAGTCATAATGCCTTAACTCTAGATCAGAAACATTGTGGAGAATGGCAAATGGTGCCATGCTGCTAAGGCACTTTTTCTGCTTGGGAGGAAGGGAAGAAGCTGTGGGATGTATCCAGTTAAGCAGTTCCACTAGTGCAAAAACTTCCTCTGTCTCCCCTCTTTCTAATGCCCTTTGCATGCCCTTGAAATACGTCCTGCAGCAGCTTTAGCGGCAGGGGTGCCAACTTGAATAAAATATTGGGGGGCAGGTAAGCCCCACCCTGCATAATTGATCACATGATGTGGCGCATGCACACCATTTGAATGACAATTTGTTTGCCCACAAATAGAATGGGAAATTTCAAAAGGCCATTTATGCACAGTTCTAGTTATGATACATCTTCAGGGAAGTGGATAGCAGCTTTGAAGAGGAAACTCCTTGACTGAAGACATTTTCTTGGGCTACTTTGAAACTCGAATGAGATTAAAGAAGAGAGACACTCTCCGCAGTGACATCATCGTTAAATATGCAACCAACACATATTGCTTTGGCTCCGAGCCTCACTATCTCCTTATGCTTTAAAAGCAGAATGCATTCTCTCTTTCCAAAACATCTGCGGCTAAGACAATGGCCAGGCTGCTTGTGATGCACAGTCATTGCCTTAATAACTTCTAAGCAAATGTGAAGCATTAAGCTCAGGATGAAGGAATGTAGTCTTCTGGTGCACGAGACAGCACACTGAGCACAGCAAAGTTATTAGCAGCATCCCTTGAGACAATAATGAAGTGTACAAAAAGCAATTATCTGTTTGAAATAGCAGTAGTGGGGATTAGGACCTTTGCTTGTGTTTACTAGAGCTCAGCTTCTGCATTTGTTTTCCGGTTAGGACTCAACCCTGGGACAAATAATGTAAGAAAACATTCAAAGCGTGCTTAGTAACTGTGGCGTACATTCCTCTAGTAACTGAGTAACTATAGATTGTCATCATAGGCTGGAGGCATTTCAGACAAACCAAAGAGTTTCCAGGCCAGTGTACAGAGGGCTGGGAAGCTCCTCTTTCCATTTCAGTAGTGGGAAATGTACAATTTCCTCTGATTTGTCTAAACCTCTTTTAAAACCATCTAAGATGTGGCTGTCAACTAACATGCAGTACCGGGTCTGCCACTTATTGTGTGACAGACTTCATTTTGTCTGTCCCAAATCTCTCATCTTTATTGAATGACCCTGAGTTTTCAGAGAGAAAACTCTTTTCTATCCGCAATCTAGACATTTTTTAAATAAGCCCAATGTTAGGAGTCCATCTTGTGGCCATTACTCCTGTGAATCCTATGAGACTGAAGGAACAGATCATCCACACTAATTGCTTCTCAGCATTTCTACCCTCCAGCATGTTTTCTTTTGCAGTCCAGCCTTTACTCAGGAAAGAGGGGTGGAACTGCATCACAAAGTTTAGCTGTTTTATTGGTAATATGCTGAGTCTGCTTTTTAAAAATGATGCCCTGTTTTTCCAAATGGTCCGAGGAAAGGAAAAAGAATCCCACTTTGTGCAAAATACAGTGCTGTAAAATTGAACATATGGGGCACATGTGTTGTGCTTGAGCGAAGCCTACCTGCTTTTCAAGTGCTTATTTTATATTTCTCACAAACAACAGCAGGCCAGTTTATCTGATGCCATCAAAGGGGGGGGGGAGAGGATATTCCTGGCTTTATTGTGTTTGGTATTATTTACAGCATCTGTCAAAATATGCATGGAGGTTGTGCACCAAATCTGCTCTGTGAAACATTGGGCCTGATTGCGCTGACTCAGTTGATTTATGGTTTTTAGTTTTCGTGGTTACTAATGATGGAGGGAGAATACTGTGACTGTTTATGTGATCTCGCATCCAATAATAATTCACGAGTGGATGAAACAACAAGGACCGTAATCTTTTTTGAGAAAATGAAAATTGCATACTTCAGCAGAAATTGGAAATGTTTAAAAGTTTGGCTCCTAAACTATATTAAGGGTACCATCAAATGGAGATCTGTTTTTGCTCGAGATGCCCATTTTTCCATCGTAATCAATTACGTGGAGAGTTATCGCCCTCTAGCATGAATCCATTCTGGTAGAGGTTTGTGCTGTATTCTCTATAAGGCTGGAGAGACCCATATAATGAATTTAAAAGCTGCTTCTCGCATTGTCTCTGACCATGCTTTAATAGGGTCCTGTATTTCAGGAATCTATGGGCTGAAACCAGCCCAAATGTCAACATTTTTATGTCCTGTTGATTTCATTATGAGAGCTAGGCATATGTTTAAAACTCCCACACTAAAGTCAGTAGGACCTTGGAATGTTTGCGTGGCAATGAACACCTGAATACAACTTGAGCCTTTAAACCTTTGGATAATGGCAAATTTTGTATTGTGGGTGATTTTAAAGAATCACATAGATTTCTGCTTCCTTTCTGGGTGACTAGTATATCTAAAGGCAAAGTAGGACAGATAGGCACAGCTAGCTTTATTTATTCCATAGCAACACACAGTCAATGTTTTGGAAAGTACTATATTTACTATTTAGATGGTTTGGACATACTGACGATAGCAACCAGCACCTCACAATCTGTGTGGCCCACCAGTTAATACAGTTGTCTTCCGTACAGAATCCTCCACTGAGGTAAAAAAAGCTTCCAACAAAATAATTATGCACATGTCTGCACAGAAGCCATCTCAAATGTATTATTAATTCATTGTGATTCACCTAAACTCATAGCATATTAATATCACTGGGATCTTATGGTGATGGGCAGGCAAGAAATTAAATAAATGGATGATAAGATTAACACTGAATTCAAACACTGAATACCGGTAACTTATGCCCATGTAGCAAGTGATCAGCACTCTCCACAATGCTATCTTGAATCCATGGAAAGGAAAGAACTGTAATACATTGAGAATATCAGGCATGGAGAGTGGTGTGGAGAATACCCTTAAGCAGCTTCGGTGACAAAAAAAAAAAAAAGTTGTACACCCAGCTCCCAAAGAACCATTCAAACCAAGCCTTAGTGATCAGAAAAGCTGCTGGAAGAAGTATACTGTGATTCATTCATTTGGAACTAAGGAAGCAATCCTTAGTTAAGCCATTGGAGGGCGGCAGGGATAGACCATAGCTATCCATGGAGATCGGCACCCACTAGGAAAATAATCATTTTGGCTGCTTACCAGGCCATGTGCCTGTGTGTGTTCTGCTTTGGTAAATTTTACAAACTTTCTACAGTTTATATATGGAAATTTTGGGTTTTCCTAACACCCTGCCTATAAATTTGGAAAAAAGGAAGCCTTTACACCGACCTCTATGGAAAGTATTTTATAGACATGGTCACTGTTATATTGGCTATGAATGTGGATATCTCATGCCCCAATCTTGAAATGTTAGCCTTGGCAAAATTCCCATTTACTTTAAACCACGTTACTGCTATTACAATGGAAGCTTCAAAAAGAGATTGTCTGAAGAGGGCGTTGTAAACTTTACTGCATGCAAATTACTCTCTCTAGGTGGTTTCTACCCACACTTAAATAAGGCATTGGAGTTTCTGTCAGTTTTAAATGGTACATCAACTAGCCCCACAGTTAGAAAATAGGGCAGACCTGGAATGAAGCTCCCTATTACTGAATTAGACCATGGGCCTATTTTGCTCAGTTCTGTTGACACTGCCTGGCACTGACTCTCCAGGGTTTGAGGCAGAAAGAAAATAAATTTCCCTACATGGAAATACCCAGGATTGAATCTCAGACCTTATGCAAGCCAAACATTTAATCTACCATTAAGTGATCCCCTTTTCCCTATGTGTGACCTGGGTTCAAGTTCCAGTTTAGGATAGTGCAGACAGGATTATTATGTTGCCTCAAACATTTCAGGCTCATTATCCTATCTGTAAAATGGGAACAATCACAGAATTATTGTTAAGGAGGAATATTCCTGGATCCTGACCTGTCAATCTAGATTGCTCCTTCCCTTCTGTTTATTATGAATAGACCAGTCATGCACTCACTAATAGCATCTCACCTAGTTCAAGCCCTTAGTTTCTGGTTCAAGTGCTGGGATCCCTAAACAATAAAAAGACGGTAACACACTCTGCTTTATAAACATTATGTAGACGTAGAGTAACTGCAGGCTCTTAATGTAGGACTTCTGTTTGGTGACCCTGCCCCTCCTCTTACTCTTTCTGAATAAAACATACTGAGGCTGTGTTTACAATCTTGAGAACTGTAGTTTGTTAAGGGTACTGAGAATCATAGTTTGGGAGGGGGATAAACTAGGGGTGGGAGGGAAATGTGTTTTAAGATAATTTTATGTATGCAGCCTGTGTCAATATGATGGTAAAATGAATAATTGGGCGTGAGGAGTAGTCCCATGAAGTCTGCTCAGAACTCCTAGGAAGGATGGGATAGGATGCTAATATGATAAATAAAATAAGCCAATACATTGCTTATCCTTCTTTTTCTTTATCAAGGCACCCTATTATAGCTGAAGACTTTACAAAACCTTCTCCATATTTTATTTTACTTTCTGAGCAAAACACTCTCTGCCTTTTCCCTTCCTATTATCTGCCCCCTAGGCCTGTTATCCCATTTTTAAACCTGTTTTCATGTTCATTTTTAATTTATTAGCACCTGTATTTAATTATGGTTTCTAGAACTGAGGGTCATGCCCCAAATGAGGTCTTGCCAGTGCTTAGCTTTACAAGCTCACAGTGACAATTAGGCCAGCCTAGCTAGTATTTCTTCACAAAATTAGAACTCAGAGAAGCTAAACTTTTAGGCAAAGATTGTTAATTAAGCCTGTCTCTGGTGAAACCCAAAGGAATGACTCAAGTAGCCCCTGACTGATTTTTTATTTTGTTTTGTTGTTCTAAAATGCATTCTCACATCTGATTATGGAGAGAAAACAAGGAACAAGAAAGGGAGGGGGGAGACCACTATGGCAGGCAGAAAAATATTTTCCTGTCAGTGCTACAATATTAATAGAGTTTGTTGCCTTTCTTAGTAATAAATAACAAATCATTCTTTCAGGAGCCAATGAAGCAAGCTTATACCTTAGCCAGAAACATCCCAAGGAACAACGCCAAGTTTCCACAAACGTAAGATAGCATTAATTTTTTACGACGGCTGAAAAATCCACAGGGTTTGTAAAAACAGGTTTTCATTACAAAAAGCAAAAGGACTTCTGTGTGCCTTGGTACATTTCAGAGCTGATAAGAAAAACATGCTGTTGTTGCTATAAAGCAAAGAAAAAAGTTACCGGAGAAGGTGAGACCTTCAATTTTGTCCCTGTTTCTTTGAGACTGGCAACTTGGCAATCTTGGCATCCCTCCACTGAGTTTATTCATAGTTTTGTGAATTATGCATGTCACAGTTTAGTGAAATATGTATTTAATTAAAGCAAAAACTAATGTACTGGTCTCATCTGATTATTTTTTAATCTTGATACAGCTGTAGAACTTATAGGAATGGATTCTTGTCAACTTGCTTATACAATGACTTCACTTTCCCAATTGCCTTCGGAAGATCTGGCATGCAAAACAGCTATACATAGCTTTAAATAAACATTTACTGCCAAATACTCATTGTGAAATAACTTTTCATGTCTGCATTGCATCAGACATACATTGTTTAGTGAAAACCTTTTAAAAGCTTCAACTGGCCATGAGAATGGGCGTTCAAGCAAATTATCTCCCTGGTGTCAAATATGAAGTGAACTGTGTCTTTTATGTGGCTTATTTGGTCGAGGAATCTTAATGAAATGCTTCAGTGCTAAATTTTGAAAAGACACACAATGGTAGCAGTTGTCTCCATCCCCACAAAGTAAGGGAGTTGTTTCCCTTCTGCAGTTTCCAGAATGTCAGAGATGATCTTCAGAAAGGAGCAATTGTGCCAGGACTCAAACTGAGAACCTTCCAGTTTGCATGCAGCTGGCTGTCCTTTGTGGTGAGCCACTGAATTGTGTGTTACAATACCTGCCTAGGCAGCATAGGGTTGTTCTCAGGCTGCTGAGTGGTCCCACCTTATCAAGTGGGCCATTAGATCCTCTGTACAGGATTAATAATAATAATAATAATAATAATAATAATAATAATAATAATAATAATAATTTATTATTTATATCCCGCCCTCCCCAGCCGAAGCCGGGCTCAGGGCGACTAACAACAATAAAACAGTACAACAGTACAACACAACACAACACAACACAACACTCTAAAATCATTCATTATAAAATTAATTCAAATCAAACCAATGGCAACCATTAAGCCAGAGCTCCGCAAAGATTGCCGAAGGAGGGAGTTAGGCTGCGCCCTGGCCAAAGGCCTGGTGGAACAGCTCTGTCTTGCAGGCCCTGCGGAAAGATAACAGGGAGGGGGGAAGCTGCAGCCCTTCAGCTGAACTGCCTTCATAATTTTCTGTCTAAATCACAGATAAACACAACAGAAAGAATCAACATGGCTAAAGGATGTCATGTCGAGGCCTTAATTCAGAACATGGTACCATATGAGGCACCTTGAAAAGTTTTGCTGGTGTTCATGAAGGCAGAAAAGTTTTGGGGAATGCTTGGGAAATGGTTTCATTTATTTCCTTCCATTCATATCCCACTATTCTTCCATTGTGGAACCCAAAGCAATGCACCTGTTGATCCTAGGCAGCCACCTATACAAGCACTGATCAGGCAGAGGTTGCTTAGCTTCAGCAATATGGCGGCTTCGTGTGCCTTCTACACTTGCCTTTGGGTCCTGTGCATGGGGGTTCTGCTGGGAGACAGGACTGATGCCATCTTTTCTATAGCTCCTATAACCTTCCCTTTCCAGCTCACAAATGTACCCATTACATGGGTGTTGTCTGAGTCAGTAATTTGACATCAATTTGAATCAGCTCACCTCCTGCAGAATAAATATGCTTGTTATTTTCAGATTATGTGCTGATAGGAACACAGTGAAAGAAGGTCACCTGCAATGGCCTCTTGCCAGCGAGTGATCCATAAGTTATTTTGCACTTAATTTGGTTTGTTTCCATTGATGTCAATGGGGCTAAACATATGCACAGATGCCCTTTTTTGGCTCACCGACGCAACTTTGTGTTTAACAAGGCTTAACAGCTCTAAGACATTGTACTTCTCAAAACACCTAATTGCTATGAAGTGGGAAATCATCACAAGTCTAGTTTGCCAACTCAGGGCTTGTTTAATGTCCCAAGGCACAGTGAAATGGTGCCGAGACAGTAAATTTAATTTTATTGGAGATCTCATTCCTACACTTGCTATGGTTGTTGGGATACAAGTAGAGGATTGTGCCACAGCAGCCCAAGCACTACACAGTGCAAGGCAAATGGACCTGGTCAGCTGGACATGCTGTCTAGGGATGTTGAAGAATTTTGACAGCAACAGAAATGGAAGAAGAAATTGCCAGTGGCTGGTTATTCATCCCATTTCTAGAATAGAAATCAGTCCAGCAAATATTATCAGCAGTATGGTAATTGTTGGCTCCCCACCCCCACCACACATCCACAAGAGCACAACACCAAAAGACAGGTGTCTTTGGGTGCCGTTCAAGCCAGCTAACTCGCAGGGCAGCGCAGCACCAAAGTACATGCATCCTGATTTTCATCAGAAGAATGTTGGAGGGTATGCAAACAGCTGTCCACCCAATTGTGAAATTCAGAAAAGTGTGAATTCAAAGAGTAGCTCTAAAGTGTGCACTAGGTAGGTTCATCTCTAAATGTGAACTAAATTCAATTTCTCCTGTTCCCCCACCTATCTTTTCCTAGCACCTTCCCTTTGTCACCTAGCTCAAAGACGGCATTCAAATGTCCATAGCACTCTAAGTTTTGTAGAGAAATATCCCAAATCATTGCCCTAAATTGCACCCTCAGACATTTAGTCTGCCTCATGATGAAGCTGGCTGTGTATAAAAGTGTCATGAATTGTGTTTCTAATACAAAGGGTTCACACTGGCACCACTCTAACAGGATGCTGTTATAATAATCCAAGAATCCATGTAAGATAAATAAGGAAATGCATATTTTGAAGTTTGTGGTTTGCAAAAGCCAACAGACCCATAGTCCGGAATGAGTTGCAGTTCTGGTTTCCAAATGTCATCAGAGCAATATACAATCCATCAAAGCACACCATCTTAATACATATTTGTGGAGTGAGACATCTATAAATTCAACAAAATAAGTTTTCTCTGCTTATTTGCCATCTAGTTTCACATAGAAACTGAAAACAGATTTAATTAAATACTGACTGTAGTTTGCAGTGTATAGGATCATTTTAAGGGTGCCTGCTTCTGTATCAATCTCATTGAGATGGATCTGCAAAGCATCACAGCAGTGCTTGATATTGTTATGAGGTTTTTTGGGCAAAGGAATTAGGCTGAATTTCTAGGCCCCTTTTAATTCTTGGAATAGCCAGGCAAGCTTCCTGGTGAGGTGATCGCCTGGGTGATGAGCCATTAAGGGGAACAAAATTAGCAAAAATGTATAGGACAAGTGACAATCTATTGTAGCGGCAGCAAGACGCGTACACGTACAGTCAATTAAAATTTGCTTTTATTCCGGAAAAAAAATGCTGCTTGTCCGGAGCTCTCTGCCCCCGTGACTTATGGCTACCCGATGATGACTCAACTAAATCCTCAGCATTGTTCCTCTTCCTCCGGAAACAACGCGTGAAAACCAATCTCTTCTGTCGCTTCTGTGATGTCAATTTCCCCTTTTCTTGTACCCCTCCTTTTCTGCGTTCTTGCACGCTGAGAGGTTTGCAAACTGGCTTGGACAAGCTATCGTCTGCTAAGTCCTGTGTTTCTCTGGGCTGTGAACTCCCTCTTGTCCTTTCCTTTGATCTTCCCATAACAAGCCTCCCAAACCCCCCTTCGTCCCCTGGGCTGCCGTCAAAGCCTGGCAGCTACTGCTGTTCGCTTGCTGGCTCCAGCCTGACATCTATGTTGGAAATGTAAAGAAAAAGAAGGGAATTTCTACCTATGTGGTGGACTTGTCCTAAGGTAAAAATTTATTGGGATATGATATATAATGAGATGAAGAAAATATTCAAGAATACTTTTCAAAAGAAACCAGAAGCTTTTTTTGCTGGGCATATTAGGTGATGAAATCTCTAAGAAGGATTATAATATATTTCTTTATGCCGGTGGCAAGAATTATTTTAGCCCAGAAATGGAAGCAGCAAGAAATTCCAACAGTAGAAGAATGGCAAACTAAGATGACTGAAGATGCCGAACTGGCAAAACTGTCTGGGAAAATCCGTGACCAGCGAGATCAACTGTTTGAAAAAGACTGGAGTAAATTTATTTTATATTTGAAAGAACATTGTAAATCTCTGACAATACTAACAGGACTGTTTTAAAGGTTTTTGCAGATTAGAAATAGAAACTTATCTACAATGAGAAGGAATTTTAAGGAATGAAAATAGGTAGATAGGGGAAATTGGAAATGCGAGGAAATTATGTAAAGAAGATAGAAAGTTGGTTTTGGGGGGATGGAGGGAAGTTTGAGGCTCAAAAGAGTCAAATTATAGGTGATGAAAAGATATTATAAATGTAGCTTGAAAAGGGGAACAAAGGAAGTGGATTTGTGTGAGGTGGCAAATAAGTGGTGCCCAACTCATGAGCAGTTAGAAAGAGAAAGCCAGACTTGAGAGCAGAGAGTTGGATTGATGTGAGCTAGGAGTAAAGCAGAAAGCTATAGAGAGGGAGAGAGAACAATGCTTGATTTCTGTTTCAATCCAAGGCAGAGGCTATGGGAAAAACAAGACCCCTGGGTGGGGGTTAATGTCGTGAATCCCTCCATTGTAGTCTCAGGTTCTTTATGTGTGTATATAAACCACATACCACAAAGACACCACCGTTCTGTGCTGCATGTGTATGAAGGAACTGCATAGTTGGAGTCAATGGCATGTATGCTATGTATGTGTATATATGTGTATGCACACACACACACACACACACGGAATGCTGAGGAAAGGAAGGAAAACCAGAGTGAAGGTAATAGGAATGGAACAGAATAATATGGATGTGGGTATGGCTGGCATACTGGCACATTGGACAGGACAACTCCATGCTTAAGCATTTTGTTGCAGATTCAGTTTCTTTTGCATTTAGGGCACATTACTTCAAATAGTATGTGTGTGGTATGCACACATGTGTGTTTCAAGCTGTAACTGTCTTGTGCACCAGCTGACAAGAGACATTTTTAATGCTGGACTGCTGGATCCTGTCCTTGTTCAGACTCTGGTATTTTAAAAATTCTGTGCCAGGTGAAAGCCGTACCTAGCAGCCAGAGGGTCTGGGTTTGAGCAGTTTCAGGATGTGCGAATATAAACAAAACGAAGCTGATCTCCAGCCAACAAGCTAGGCGTTGTGCTGCAGAAACTTGTTTAATAAGACAGTGTTCCCCCTCTTCTCTCTTCCCTAATACAGCTATATGAACTGAATCCATGCTGCTTCCATTCGGGGAATAAATTCATGCACTTCTGATTTCTTTACCTGGATATATCTAAAAATATTATAGTTGAATACAGTGGTACCTCGGGTTAAGTACTTAATTCATTCCGTAGGTCTGTACTTAACCTGAAACTGTTCTTAACCTGAAGCACCACTTTAGCTAATGGGGCCTCCCGCTGCTGCTGTGCTGCCGGAGCACGATTTCTGTTCTCATCCTGAAGCAAAGTTCTTAGCCCGAGGTACTATTTCTGGGTTAGTGGAGTCTGTAACCTGAACTGTATGTAACCTGAAACATATGTAACCCAAGGTACCACTGTATGTGGTGCAGGTTGCTTTGCTACAAACCAAGTACTTCAAATCAATTCCAAAAAAATATCAGTCGGAGAAACCCATGACTTGGCCTTCTTTATATGGAATGAAAATAGAGCTAAGACATGGAGGGAAGATGCAGGGAGGGGTAAGCAGGCTGGCATCACTGATTGCGAGGCTGCTCTGGTCCCTGCAAAGTTGTCAGGGCTATCAGAGAAAATCTATTTAAAATAGATTTTAAATAAAATATACTTCTATCTCTTTTTCAGAAATCTGACATGTGGGACAAAACTTACCTCTTTTGTGACACTGTGACCTGGTTGCAATGATGGGAAAGAGGAAGAAGAGGCAAGTTAAGTCGAGGTCAGGTTGGCCACTGAAAATGGGTTGGCAGGCCTAAGCCAGTCCATGAGTTGCAACAAGTTCACCATCAGTTGGTGTAGGAGACTCCTCCTCCTGTGTGTGACCAGCTAGATGGGCATGACCCTATCAGACCCTGAAAAAGGGCTAGTCATGCAGCCATCTTCCTCTTTTGCTCTTTGCCTCTCTTTTGCTTTTTGGCTCTTAGCCAGCAGCACATGGCTCATCCTTACAGAGGATGGAAGCCACAAGGTAGAAAGTTCAAGGCATAGCTCAAACTTCTTTTCTCTACAAATGTAACTGTAACCACAAGTTGATGTCTGCCTTCAGAATATACTGTGAACTGAATGTAAGTCAACTTTACCCTTACTTTTAAACAAGACTGTCATGCTATTATTATTTTAGGAGGGAAATAAAAGGGGAAACTTACCAGGAACAATCCAGACTGGACAAGCCAGACTGGATTGCTTAGCTTAAATGATTCTAACGAATCCATCAACTTGCTTCCAGAAATCTGCAAGGGAATGTGCTCTGCTGCTTGCTCACTAGCGTGAGTGAGGAGGGATAATATTTAATCAATATATCCACTCCTACTTTCCTTGATATACCCTCAGATTCCATGCCTGAAACCTCTGTCAGTAAGTGTAGACAATACTGAGGTACATGGACCAATGGCCCAACTCACTATAAGGCATATCCATATGGCTCTGTGTTGATCTGCCACCAAGGATCTTCATTTAAGAAAACAGAAACCAAACAGAAAACCAACTGTTGACATTCAGAATTGGATGAGGCCAAGGCTGTTGAAATATAACACTCTTCTGCAGAATTACACAAAGACTGAT
This sequence comes from Podarcis melisellensis, assembly GCF_964234715.1. Taxonomy (NCBI): domain Eukaryota; kingdom Metazoa; phylum Chordata; class Lepidosauria; order Squamata; family Lacertidae; genus Podarcis; species Podarcis melisellensis. The sequence goes on along the minus strand of NC_138528.1, from coordinate 61,586,917 downwards.
GTTGTTTCCCTTTCACAACAACGTTTTCATGTGTGCCTTGGTTGCAAAATGTCTGGCTGGATGTCTGGTTTGGAAGACAAAAGGTTCACTGGCAAGTTGGTAAAGCATTTCTGGACTGTCTAAGAGCAATGAAGATGGATGATCTATTGATTGATGACCTTAATGGAATGCAGGTTGCAGTGTGGGAGTCAGCCTCACAGTACTGGTTGCTGGGAAGAAGGAGGAGGGCTATTGCCTTCAGGCCCAGTTTGTTGGTTGCCCTGTTGGCTGCTGTGAGGAAACAGGACATCGGACTAGGTGGACGTTTCATCTGGTCCAACAGGGATCTCCATACATTCTTTCATTAGGGGTTACACAGATTTATTACTTAAATGAAACTGCACTGTACAGAAATGGAGAAAAATAATAGATTAACTCAGTGAGGCTTATGACTGAGTAGACACACAAAGGATCATTATTTTATTTTATTACATTTCTACCCCACCCTTCTTCCCATAGGCACATTGGGTGGTTAACACCAAAGTAGCAAAACTAAAACAAAGCCACATGTGAAAACAACTGAACAACATTTAAAAGCATTAAGGACATCTAAAAGCATGTGCGGTGAGTCCTAAAAAATAAAGGGCTTTCTTCTCCATGCATCCCAGTATCAACTGGTTAATTATAATGATAATAAACATATGGACATCAGGACATTTTCTACAAGCCTCCCCCCCCCCCCACCTGCAGACTGACTATGGTGCTCACATAGGGACATTTGGTGACATAGTGTTACATCTGTGCACTTTGCTGGTTTCGTTTCGTTACGCAGCGTCTAGATTGCACAAGTGTAAAAGAAATAAGTTAATCTAGGATGTCTAGACTCTCTTTCCCACATGACTCCAGCATGGAAGATTTTGACCAGCACTGTCCCAGCTTTCATAATTTATACATCTGCAGTGTATTTTCACTGTATGGAAGCCAAGTTCCTATAGAGATCCTGCCAAGGAGCTTTCCCACTCGTTCTTGTTTGATCAGCCAAGCTACGTTTCGAATGCTAACTTCCTTTATGACCAAAACCCAGAAAAGAAGAACCGAGTTGTTAGATAGCCCATTTTCCATTAAGAAAACATAAAACAGAGCAGGCAGGTAACCCTCCTATCAGCTCTAGAGCTATTAATTCAAACCAGCAATGAATACTAGATTTCCTTCCCATGTAGAGTGTTAATTGTGCTAAGAAAAACAAATCTGCTTCCGTTGTGGGGTGATGTGTGCTGCCCCCACCGCATATGCAATAATTTAATTTGCCTTCCCTCTGTATATGCATTAATTTAACTTGCAAGCCAAGCACCTGAATGTGGCAGCCAGAGCGCACTGGGAACACACAAAGACCATGGTGACCTCCCAGTAGATGCAGTCCCGAGAGGGTGTCTCTAACACTCTCTCTCTCTCTCTCTCTCTCTCTCTCTCTCTCTCTCTCTCTCTCTCTCTTGCACCACTGCTGAATGGTGGCATGATTTTGCATGAATCGGCAAGAATATCAGCAAGAAATGGGTTTGATCATTTCTGGAGGTGGGCTAAAGGAGCTTGCCTTGGGCATCTTGTTTGATCTGAGCGTGCTCAGAATCTAAGTTAGCATTTCAAGCTAGGGAAGGATGGACAAATGGACAAAACTGATGATGCCATAATGATGACTTTCAGCAAGATCACCACGTGGTAGTAGCTTCTATCAAGCCATGTAGCTTTGCTAAAAATGGGAGATCTGACTGCTTCCCGCCCCCATAGTAGTCCACTGAATACATAGTATTCTATTTTGCAGAGCAGAGCAGTTATAGAATCATAGAATTCTAGAGTTGGAAGGGCCCCCAAGGGATGACCCAGGTTTATCACAAATCGTTTTCAATGTGTATCAATCAATCATTTTATTTGTATGCCACCTTTCTAAAGTTAAAACCATGCTCAAGGCTGCTTACAACATACAAAAAATGACATAACTACAGGCATAACGAAAGTATCACTGACAAGAAACAAAACATCAAAACAAAACATTTGCACAACCAAATTGAACAGTTTCTATCTAAATAATAAGATGCAAAATAAAGATATGAAAAAATAACATCAATAACAGCAACAACCCCAACCCCCTAAACAATACTCAGACCAAGATTCTGTTCGCCAACCTCAGTCAGTCAGGGTCCTGCCCTTCAAGGCCAGGAAGAAAAAGGTCTGCGAGGCAGGGAGCATGTCTTCTAGGACTCATAGCCAAGATGTGCATAATGCACATTATATAAAGTTCTTCAACACCTGTTCATTGCTTTCATGCTTTACATTTGTAGGCACACCTCATTTTTTAACCTTGTCCCCATAGAATCTAGAATAGACTGCTCTAGTGTGTTACATCTAGGGCAGCCTTTGAAGACTGATTGGAAGTTTCAACTGATCAAATTACAACAGTTAATCCATAAAATGGGATGGGTAGATGGGAGTATATTTCACCAGTGTTTAAAGGTTTGCAGTGATGGCCAGCTCGTTTCCAGAAACAGTTCGAAGTCCTGGTTTAGACCTATAAAGGAATAAATGATCTGGGGGCCAGGCTACCTGGAAGATTACCCACTCTTATAAACGTGTCCATTTGATAAGATCTTTAGGGAAGGACCTGGTCTTTGTGATTCCACTTTAGAACTGAGGTGGGCTGCCTGCAGGTTATAAACCCCTTCCCCAGACTGATTCATCAGGTGCCCTGCAAAAGCTCTTTAGTCTTTTGCCAGGCATTCAGGCATAGTTAATGACTGCTGTCCTCATACCCATCTTTGCCCAGTAAATCTTTAAATTGTGGTTTAATTTGAAATTTTGCATGTTAGAAATTATTTGATTTGCATGCTACCTCAGAGATATTGTGGTTGAAAGGTGGGATAAACAACAAATTTTTAAAAGCCATATATATATATGCGTGTGTGTGTGTGTTTCAGGAGTCTTATAATGAAGAACATGATCAATGCTGTGCCCGTTTACTCAGAAATAAATCCCATTGTGTTCAGTGCAACTTACTCCTAGTTTTAGGACTGCGGACCTAGTTCTTGATGCTACATTATTTAACGAGGATTCTACTTGTTCTCATTTCAGACCTGCAAATGTTGTGGTATGTTGTATCAAGAGAGAGAATTTTCATCTTAATCCTCTGGATAACAAGACTGACATCTGGAACACTCAGGCACACACTTTTCCAGGAAAACGGTGTCAGCTACATGCACAGTCTCTCTCTCGAGGCTCATTTAGAGTTCCAAGAGGCATTTTGGAAAACTTGTGCAATTGTGATACTATCTACCTCTGAGAAAGGCATCAGCAACTTTCAGGTCTAAGTTAAACTGGGCATGAGCAACTTGTGGTTCTCCAGAGGTTGCCGGACTCGAGTTCACATCACTTCCAACCAGCATGGCTAATTCTTAGCGATGAGAGGAGTTTGAGTCCAACAACATCTGGAGGGCCACATGCTTCCCGGAGCCTCACTCCCCATCCTCTGTAATAAGTGCCATGGATTAACTAACTGCATTTTTGGAGCATTTTTCTGAGTTTGTGGTTTTCCTACTAATATAATATAATTCACTGTGTATCAGCCAGCGTAAGTATTTCCAAAGGCTGGATTGCCCATTGGCTGCAAATCAGTCCTTTAAGTACTCGGAAAAGATCACCCATCTTCTTATCTTCCAAAGTACCAAACTCCTACTAAGGTCAATAGAAATTATGTGAAAATGCTGACTGGAGGTTCTGACTCAGGGTGTAAATTCTAAATATTAATTACAGTACTTAAAATGTCTGCAGAGCACATAGCCTGCAGAAGATGAGAAAACAGTGTATGTAACAACTCTGGAAAATCAACAAGGCTTTACTAGCTGAGAATCCTTGCTTCACTTTGAACGTAAAACAAATACATCTACTCTACTCTTGTTCCAGTATGATTTCTAAAGGAATGTTGCAGGCCATTGGTCTGAACTATCAGGCTCTTAGATTATTATGTTCACATGTCAGCCTCCCCACTGTCTCATACAATCAACCAAAGGACAATGTCTTTGCCCAAAGTACAACTTCACATCAAATGACTATTAGTCAACTATATACTCTATCTGCAGCTATAATTTAATATCTGAATGCATATAAAATTGAAAGATGTGAGTTGAAAGTAACAAATATTCATATATTCCTGACCCTACAGAAATTAGTTATGTACACCATCAACCCATAACACAGCAAAGGTATCAATTTGTAATTCAAGCCACATACCCTGCAGTGATACTCAAAAAGAAATAATTTTGCTTAATATTTACAAGGTGTTGCACCTTGACTTTTTGGACACTGCTAAGCCTGACTAATCCAAGTAGCTTAGAATTTAGTAAAAGGATACAGCTGCAAGAAGTTTGAGTTTAATTGAATTTGACTAACATTATTTAAGATTGGCTTGCTGTTGATTGGTCTATATTTTCAGTTGCAAATGGGTGGTCACATGGGAGTTGCAGACCAAACTC